>NW_024870810.1:5000-738042 GCF_019054845.1 Dipodomys spectabilis
AAAAGAAGAAAAAATATGTCTCTGGGGGTATGTCGAGGTAAAAATGTATCTGCAAGCTATTTATCTAAAATCATCTATTTTTCATTATGTTTAGATTCTGATAAAATTTAGCCTCTCAACTCACACAATGTAAATGCAGTCCTATTTCATGCCTTCCAAAAGCAAACAACAAAATTACTATTTATTTTAAAATTATTTTTAATTTTTAAAATTATCATTTATTTTAAAAACTGTATTTTTTAAAAAGTTAGCCAAGGCAAATGGTTCCACTAGCTATTTAGAGTCATGTTTAGAGTCTATGGGTGAAATCCAGAAAGGGAAAAAACATCATGTTTTCATTCATCCTTGAGCCCTCTGATTTTACTTCATCTACTTCTGAAAGAGTAAAATTTTGGCTTTGAAGCCTTTTGCTTCATATCCACAATGTGTCACTCTTCCATTATTAATAGGAGAAATTGGAGAACAGAGAGAATCCACACTAGAAAAAGAAGAAGACGAAAAGAGAAGGAGAAATCTAGATTTTTTTCTTTCCTCATCTCAATCACAAGGTCCTGGATAAAAATTGTAGATATTAGATACAGTGCTCTAGAGTGATTAAACACATCTATAGAAGTAGATAATGCCACAAGTGGTCACATGGAGAATGCTTATTTATAAAAAAAATTGTAATATCTTCCAATAAGAAATGTTATCAATTTGTTTAGTTCTTGTTTAGGATTTGTTAAATTCTGGTGTGCGCTAGTCAACTATCATAAAGGTATAAAAGAATGGTAAGAAACTAGCATCTTAATATCATATTCTAATATTAGCTTAGTTCTGCCTGTGTTATGTGTATGAGGCTGTATTTGAGTTTTGTCTCAATTTCACAGGCTATACTCTTCCAACACATAAGTTGAAAGAAGACTCCTTCTGGAAATATGCTATTTTTATAGCTAAGGGGAAAAAAGACACAGGTAATGAGATAGAAACCTTCCCCTAGAAATAGCCTTTCAACCACTTCCGGTTCAATTTGTAAGCAGAAGTAAGTCAAATGACCCATCTTGACACTGCAGACTAGAGGTAAATCTCACCTACAGGAAGCTGATTCAGGACATAGAGTAATATGCCAAGATATGCAACACTTGAGATAAAGAGGAAAAAAAGAGAACCATAATACAATCAATCATACTTGCCATCACATTAGGTAACTTATTTTCTAAAACTACTGAGATCTTCAAATCGTGTCTTTTATGTTTGGTTGTTACAGAAATTAGAGAACATTTTGATACTGAGACAGCATAAAATCTCAGAGAAAGTTAGAGTAATAATTTCAATACTACCTTTTGTTCTCCATGAAAAGAAACCATTTTACAGACAATAATTTATAATTTCTTACCTAGTATCTTATTTTTCCAGAAATGGATTTTGTTAATATTTGTGATTATCCACCAGAATAAATGTCTTCATTGTTCTGCATCTTGTGCAAACAGCAAGTCAATTAGATGTAAGTGGGAGTTCATTATTAGCACTTTTTAAAAATGCAAAAAATGTGGACAGAGAGCCAATATACATATTTTTCCACCTTCACCTACAACATCCTCTTTCTTCCTTCCTAGGAAACACACACAATCAATAAAAAGGTGTAGATATATGGTTCTTGACCTGGAAAGTGGAAGCAGAATGTTTTGGATGTCGGGGATGACAGTTAATAGTGTTTTACATAATAATATCACATACAACCCTAAGAGTCCTGCAGGTCTTAACACTACTTCCTTAGTGATGTGATAGGAATATCAGCCTTACTGGACTAAATATTGTTTTCCACTTCCTTTTCTACCACCTGGCCTAAATTGTAATACATATTAACAGAATGAAAAGGTAATGCCATCTTAAGAAATTCCAATTGTAACAAGACATGATGAAAAAAGAACTTTACAACTTTGGCTGTGGGGGCGGGATGGGTGGGCAGGGATGTTAAGGGGAAACAAAGGAGGAGGCAAAAACGCTTGATAAGAAATGTACTCATTACCTTGCTCATGTAATTATAACTCCTCTGTACTGTATTTTCACACAAAAAATTATTAATAATATAAAAAAAGAAAGTCATTTAGTGCTCTGGGAATGTGGTTTCACGGAACAGTTATTGCTTAGCACGCATGAAACCGTGGGTTCAATTACTCAGTACCACATAAACAGAAAAAGAAACACTGGAAGTGGTGTTTTGCCTAAAGTGGTAGAGTGCTAGCCTTGATAAAAAAAAAAAAAATAGAAGCTCAGGAACAGTTCCCTGGCCCTGAGTTCAAGCCCTAGGACTGGCAAAAGAGTCATTTAGCTAGGAAATGCAAAATAAAGAACCCATAGATGGAATATATGATTGCTCCTTCCAACTGATACATATCAATAGTCCTTAATTCATGTACTTTACCTATATTAGAATACTGTGTTGAACACAAAAAGTTTTGTTAATAGGTCATGGCAATTAATACCAGGAATGTGCTTAGATATCAGTGAAGATTAATCCTGGAAATTCAAAGATTCCAGGCTCTTGAGTGGCCACTGCTAATCACAATCAGAAGGGTAGTATAAGTGAGATTTGGAAATCTTTTTGGTAAGTTATGGCACCAAAAAGGTAGAGGTTAATTAATAGTTTTGACAGAAGGAATAACTCCAGATGGAAGGAATAAATAATAGTAATAACTAAGTTGTAACATAAACTGTTCTAGAGAACCGTTTTTGGTTAGTGAAGAACATGTTATTAACTAGGCTTATTCCTCATTGCCTTTAGCATTCTAATAACTTAGGCTAGTTCATAATCTCTGCGTGATAAGTTGTATATACTTCTATGCTGCTCTTTTATACCTGATCTATTTTGCTTTCTACATATCTGTCTTTCTCTATTTCTCTATCAACAATTTCTTATACTAAGTCCACATACGCAGACAACAGAGGATGCTAATGTAAGAGTCTCATAGCTCATGAGTCATTAATGTAAGAACATGGAAAAGGAGGACATCTTTATTGCTACCTCCATTTTATTGAAAAGCTGCAATGTCACACCATTTGATTCAAATTTCCATTCTTTGTCAACATAGTGTCATTAAGTGCACATAAATGCACATATGAGCTGGGTGCCGGTGACTCACACTTGTAATACTGGCTACTCAGGAGATTGAAACCAGAGGATTGTGGTTCAAAGCCAGCCTGGTCAGGAAAATCCATGAGAATTTTATCTTCAATTACCACCAGAAATCCGGAAGTGGTGCTGTAGCTAAAGTGGTAGAGCACTCAACATGAGCTGAAGAGCTGAGGGACAGTGCCCAGGATCAGAGTCCAAGCCCCACGACCAACAGAAACAGTTCCTGAAAAGGAATGACAAAGTCAATAGTAATCTTCCCAAGCAGAAAACATAATTCCAAAATAATTCACTGCACCTACTTTTGCTGAGTTAAGTTATGGTTTCTTTGCTGAACATAGTCTCTTCTTTTAAAAAATTGTTGAATACTAGCTTTATAATAAACTTCATCTAACATGTCTTGGTTCAAAAGAGAAGTCCATACAGTTGATGTCACTTGGATTTATTACAATCTCAAAGCCAATAGGCAGGAGAGTCTGCCAAACTCTTATCTGTAATTAAACACCAAAAAAGCCAGAAATGGAGGTTTGGCTCAAGCAGTGGAGTACTAGCTATGGTGGCAGGAAAGACAACGGTTCAGGGACAGGGTCCAGACTCTGAGGTTAAGCCCCAGAACCAGCACAAACTAAACAAGCAAGCAAGCAAAAAAAAAAAAACCACATATTTCTTTGGGACCATCCTTACAGCACTGGTTTGAAAAGAGGCTCCTTTTGCTGATCATGCTCACTGGATCCTGCTTTTTGGAATCCTTATTGCTATGGTGAACTCAGGACCAGATTAAAGGAATGGATAACTGACTCCTGCAACAAGACAATCATGTCAGGAGCGAAATATCTAGGCATAAGGTACCTTTAAACCTACATGTCATTGTTTCTTTGCAGTAGAACACTTTTAAAACAACGTTATTTCCTTTTTATCTATGTTGGCCTTCAAATGACATATTGTTTCCTTTTGTAATACTCTCAACTAGAAATTTACAGACAAGTTTTATGTGAGTAAAGAACACACTCGAAAAAGTCAGGGACAGAGTTTCCTTCAAGCTTTGAATTCTTTTCTTGTACAGTAAAACGAGAGCACAAATTAAGTTGAACTTGTCATTTCTCTATGTTCAATTCCTCTCTTGGAATCAGTTTACACTTCCAGTAACAGTTCCTTCCAATTACTTCAAGTAACAATCTATGGTGCTGCTCCAGGTAAAATGAACGTTTTGTGGCTTCATTGAAATAGCACAAGTACATCTTTGTACATGAGGTAACATGTGTTTCAGAAACAACTTAGTCATTAGAAAATACAGAATTTCAATCGCTTATAATACATTATACATGTACATATGGATATATAAAATTATGTTAAGTGAAATGGACTCTAAGATAGGACACAACTTGATTTTTCTTTATTGTTACCTCACAGGTAGTATGTGAATTTTTTTGTTTCTCTTCTATTTTCTACCTCCACGGTATAACCCCTGTTTTTACTGTATTTGATGTCGGTGATCTGCATCTTGCATATACCTTTTTCTAATGTGGGTAGGAGAAGGGAAATAACAAAATGCTGAAACAAGGATACAGTATGACCCATTGTAACAATGAGTTCTACAAGACACTATGTAGAAAATGAACTTTACAACTTGGGGATTGGAGGGGGGATTTGGGGCGGCGAGGAGGAAAGGGAAGGCAGGGGAAAAACAAAAGAAGAGGTAACAATGCTTGATAGATTATGTACTAATTAACTTACGTATATAACTCTAACCCCTCTGTACAACATTTTTTACAATAAAAAACATGAAAAGCCATTATCCTGGAGTACATTAAGTTCAAATTTGCTAAGTGCTCTATAAATTAAGACCAATTTTAAGTGAGAAGAAGGTTTTTTGTGTGTTGTGCATTATTTCACAAATGTACATATGTTAACAGTAGGAGAAACAATATGAATAATAGGAGAAAAAGAAGTTCTGTGTTTAAGTATGGTTACTCAATAGAGTATAGAATACTCTGCAAATAAGACAAATTTGAAAGAATAAAGCCAAGGCCAGTATGTAGATCTACAGAAGTGATAAAGAGAAAGCATTATTACTAAGTGGAATATGAAGGATGAGGCCACTCTGTCTCTTCTACTAGCTCTAAATCATGGCAACTAATAATGCAAATGTGTAAAAAGTAGAATGGAAGAATATTTATAGTTTCAAAGCAAGTCAGATATAAGAGCATGGAGTTAACTGGAAAAAAGCCATGTTGAGAGAGCAGGAATTATATTAGCAATGAACTGTTTGCTAAGTTCACATATCTTTTTATTTCTTTCCTTTCCTTTTCTTTTTTCTTTGGTATTTGTGGGGTTGAAGTCTGGGCCTGGGCACTCTTCCTCTACTCTTCAGCTTAAGGATAGCAGTCTACCACTTGATCCACAGTGCCACTTCCAGTTTTCTGGTTGTTAATTGGAGATAAGTGCTTCAGAAACTTTCCTACGTGTGCTGGATTTCAACTGCAATAGCTACTCAGCTACTCAGGAGGCTGAGATCTGAGGATCATAGACATGAGTCACTGTCACCTGGCTTAAGATCACATTTCTAACAGTGTACACTCAATATATGTAATGTGTATGTTCATCTATCTTTATATGAATTCTCAAGTTAAAAATCTGGGCTCGAGGGTAGACTTTACACTCACAAAAGTGTTTCAAGTTTAAAAGTTGATACTCCTGGAGAGATAAAACCTAAGAATGTAAAGGATTCTGGGAAGTTCAGTTTGCATCCAGCCTGGGAAAAAAATTATTGGCAACAATACCTATAATTAAACAGCCTAAACCTGCATTGTAAGAATGGCAGAAGTGATGGAATACTAGATATGAGAAACACTGCTGAATAAGAGCTTGAGGTTTTGGCATACAAACATGCAAGCATGCACATACACAGAGGCACTTATATGTGTAAACACACATATGAAACAACACTCAGAATGTGTTGAAAAAGTTAGAAAATAATAGAAAATATGTCCTGAGTAAGACTAGAACAAGTGATAATTTTTAATATTAGAAAGTCCTCAAGTGAACTTTCCCCAAAAAATCTTGAGAATATTACAAAGGTAGGGACCAGAGATATTAACTCAAGTAATCATTATTAAAGGGATCAGATCCATGGAAGAATGAATCAGAGAACCCTGCAGGTGCATCTGAAAATGTTCATATCCTGTGTCAAATGTTAGAACGTCTTTGAAAATTGTACATAAACAATCAGAGCAGTCAGTCTAGAGGATAAGATCATCAGAGAAGTTCAGAATTGCTAGCTTGTTTCTAGATTAAATAAACCAACAAACTGTGGTAGGGCAATGTGATAAAGCCTGGAATTCTAGCACTCAGAATAAGATAGCAGATTAGATAGTGGAATTACATACCTTCCCTGGACCAGGTAGTATAATTTTGTCTCAATAAAACAAGCCAAAAAACATGAAAGGAATACACAGTTGGAGGTTTGGGCTAATTTTTTCACTATGCTTTGATAAGTCAAGTTTCCTATTGAAATGCTCTCATATATAATCCTCACTTGTGTTTTACATGCTCTCTTCATTACAGAACATTGTTAGATGCAAAATAGTTCATGATTCCCATTCAAAAATTTGAAAAAGTAAGCATCATTATGTTGGATTCCAAAGCAATGATGAAGGATTACAAAAGCTTAAGCCTGGAGAATTAGCAAAGTTCATCTTATGTAGGACTTAGGAGACCTGCCTAAATTAGAATTTATATTTGAAATAACTGTTTTTTGTTTGTAATTTCATATTCTCTAGGATACTACAAAATTGTTTTCAAGTAGAAGGTTTATTTTAGAAATTCACAAATGATTGTGGCATTCTATTTGCCTAGAATTTTCTTTCAAGTGAGGTATGTTTAGAAATTAGTTCATAAATAACTCCAGTAGTTCATGTATAACATGATAATGTGAATAATCCAGACAAAGTTGCCAACAAATTGATGCTATGAATTTATAAATTTAGAAAAAGAGCAATTTTTGGAGACTTTGGTGTAACATGGTATGAGGAGAGTAATTGAATGAGATCTTTTTTTTTTCTTCTATCTATACATAACACAGGAAGAAATTTCCTTAAGTACCTCTTAATTACTCATACAATGAGGGAAAAAATCTAGGTTTAACGTTTGTTTTTATTTTGTTTTTGTTGTTTACTTTATGCTAGGGCTTGACCTCTGGGTCTGGGCACTGTCCCTGAGCCTGTTTTTGCTAAAGGCTACTGCTCTTCAACTTTAACCTCAGTGCCACTTGAAACTAGCTATTCCTTACGAGTTTATTGGAAATAAGAATCTAAGGAACCTTGCAAACTGGGTGGGTTTGAAACAAAATCTTCAGATCTCAATGTTCCCATATTCAGATCTCCTGAATATCTATGATAGATAAAAATAATATATAATAAAATTAATATAAAATAATAATATAAATACTATTTGCAAGTATTCTGATCTCAAGAATACCACTGGAGGGAAAATGATGCAGAAAAGTTTAGTGTAGTGTTCTTTGCACAATTGGGAGGGCATCACAGCAGAAGTGTAGTATTTTTTTTTCACAATAGTGATAAGCTAGTCATGATGTGAATTCAGGCAATTTTTAGGTGCACCTTACAAGTTACAAACTGCTGGGCTAGGATGACTTTACAGCATAAAAACTTAGGATTGATTGTCATAGAAATAATAGCTTACTCTGATGATAAATGTTTACTCTTCAGGAATTAATTATTATAGATAGGTCATAGTTTTATCTTCTACCAGAATGTGCCTATTTTTTATTGACTTTTAAATATGTAACATCTCATTGGAAATTTGATCTATTGCAGAATTACTTAAAATGTAAACAGATGCTGTTTTAAATGTCTCTGGTATGGCATGATCAGAATTTGAAAATGATTAGTTAGTAGTCATCTGAATTTTGAAGAATACATATATTCTGTCCTCTTAACAATTATTCAGTTTTAAAAGTTAGGAGTTTCCATAGAATTGAACTTTCTTAGGTTATAGTGTGAGACAATGGTTTTTTCAACATAAAGGCAAGTATATTGTGAAGATATTCCATAGTCTGATAACATTCAAGTTGATGACCCTCTAATAAAGAAAGGGGGAATAGAATTGTATTTACTATACCAATACAGTGAAATTATATTTTATGTAAGTTATTTTTTAATTTAATTATATTGTCAAGGTGATATATAGAAGGGGTTGCTGTAATTGTAAGATGGTGAATAGATAACATGTAGAACTTTTTACCCACTACCTCACTTTTCACACAGTTTTCCTTCACCCCAATACCCTTCACAAGTTGTAATGTAAATTTCCATCATGTTGTCTTGTGAGCATTGATATTACATTGGTTTGTCCTTCGTCCTTTGTCGTGCCATGTTGTTGTTCCTCTTCCCTTCCCTAATTAAAATAAATATGTATACAATGACACATGATACTGAAATCAAATACAGCAGGGGACAAACCATAGGTGAAAACACAAAAGAAAAAAGAATCACAGAGTACATTAAAAACAACAACCACAAAGAAAACCTTTGTTTCCATATGTAGGAGTTCATTTTGCTCATCATCATCTTATACATAGCTACTGAGCCATTCTGCTCATCTGCTGGGCTATCCTAGATATTTCCTACTTGTTACAAATTAGGGAAAACATGGAATCTCTTTCTTTGTGTCTTGTTTATTTTACTTAGTAGGATTTTTCCATTTCCGTATGAATTGGAAGCATTTTGTCACATGTATCACATTTTGTCAATTCATTCATCTACTGAGAGGCATATTGATTTAAAACATGACTGCATGTAAGTATCACTTAGGGTAATTCAAAAATGACAGATGCCACCTCCCCAGATATTCTAAAATCATGATTTTTATGAAAATACGTTTTCATGGTGGTACAAGTGTTGAGATATCTGGATGAGTCTAATGTATATCTTGCCCTGAATTAAGCAGAAAGATATCCAATATCATATGGGTTAAAATGGTGGTGACAAAATATCCCCTTGAGAAAGATATAGGAGGCTGCCAGAAGTCTGAAGCAGTTCAGATAATTTTGAAGGATTTAGAAATGCAAGCTCATGTATGTCTCTTTAAATAAAAATTATGTAATTGTTAGGGTAAAAGGTGGGGAGGGGGAAGAAAATGACTGACAGCAGATCATTGTCCCAAGTTAGAGTATAAAAAGACATAATCTACAACTTCCCAGTTAAAGAGAGAGTAATATACTATGTCCCACTTAATTTAGGTATATGCAAAATATTTATTTGGGTTTTTCCTATTTAACCCTCCAAAATAAATGAAGTCTTATAAGAAAAACTGTGTTATTTACATTACTTCAATCTGAACACTAACTGTGAGGAGCCCTCTTTTTCTCAATTTGCACTTGGAAAATAGTCCCTAAGTTGATGATGATGTGGCTGATTAGAGTCAGAGTTAGGGGCTTCTACTTGTACAACTATCCTAGAAGTGTTTAAAGCAGTTTTCCCCCAAGATATCCAACTACATTTTCTTAAGCTGTACTTTGAACATACTCTCACACCTGAGCACATAATTTGAAATTATACTTCAGCATTTCCTTGGCACATTCTACTTTGTGCCTTTTGCTTTTTTACACATTCCTTTTGAGTTCATAGTTGCTCTATTTCCATTTCATCTATACAAACTGCTAAGAACATTGTTCAACTACCACTTCTTGTTTGCACAAGACCAGTCTATGTATGAAAGTACTTTGTCCCTATTAAGCAATAGGGTAGTACTCACTCTTTGAGGAGAAAAGTTGCACAGTGTAACCATATGCTCACATTAGAGGATGTAGAATTTAAAGCATTTTGAGACAAACTGATATTAGAATTGAAAGTCTCCTTAGGTCAATTTCCTTGGAGCTCTTTAGTTTTCCCATGAGAAATATAAATAGCCACAAAATCGAGAGCTAATTAGCAACACTAGATCCTAAATGTCGTGTTAGTACAAGTAACCATTGTATTATTGTTACATCAAAATCCTTCCCTACTTACCTAAGGGTATGAGAAAATGAAAGAAAGGCATTAAACAAAATGTCTTATCTTTTTAGGCATTCAGTCAAGTCTGAACTCTTCCATTCAATAAAAGCTTGAAGTTTATAAAAGAATTCCCTACATATAAGAATTTGTGACAGGTTGATTGACAGGGTTATTTCACCAGGGAGATATCCCTAACAATAACTAAGTTAAATAGAGTATATGGAAGTTATGATGTGTCAATGGCTATTGAGGCATTTTCTATTCTAAAGAATCAATTTGAAGAGTCTTCAGACACATCAGTAATGCTGTATGCTCAACCTAATACTTGGTGTTACTTGTCCTACATTTATAATGAATAGGCTGATAAGACATCCAAACATATCTAAAGATATTTCAATAAAATCCCAAGCTGATGTGGAAAGATGGGCCACACATTGGAACTGTAGGACAAATTAAGGTTTTCTGTGCTGTAGTTCACTCTATAAACTCCTAGATAAACAAAGTCTTCACAAATATTCACACAATACCTATGAGTAAAGTTCATGACAGTTATATGCGTATAATTCTTCTAAGGTCAGGATTAAAGCATTGGTTCCCAACATTTAAAATCAACAGGATCTGTTGAATTTATGGATCCAGAATTTTATGGCTTCATATTCATATCCCAAAATTTTATCAATATGACTTTCACCAAAACAATGTTCTTATTGAACTTGTCTATGTCCTTTTACTTATCAAATCCAAATAGCATATTTTTTTAAATATCTTCTTGCAAATTCCTTCCTTTACTTCTGTAAATCTGTGTTTATTACTTTTTTCCCCTTATTTATCTTTTTCTTCCAATCTTGTATACAGTGGTGCCCACATTGCTCACACCTGTGTCAGAACTTTCCTTTTCCTTTTCCCTTCAATAATACCCCCAATTATATTATTATTTTTCATATTCATGGTCTTGGATATTTTGATGATGTTTAAACAGACACATCTTTGCATCTAAACTTTAGAACTATTAGAATTTTTCCCCTAAATCCATCATTTCCACCTGTGGTCCTTATAACTAAGAGTAGCACTAACACAGTTGCCAGCCAAACATGTGGAATCACATTTGATTTCTTCTTACCCTTCTACTCCCTCCTATTAGATAAGATGAATGGTCAAGATTTTCTCAGTTTCTGTCACTGAAATGATTTCTATTTTTTGGTTGGGTCCTGTCGTGGGGCCTGAATTCTGGGCCTGGGTGCTGTCCCTCAGTTCTTCAGCTCAATACTAGGACTCTAGCACTTGCGCCAGAGCACCTTTCCTGCTTTTTTTCTCTGCTTGTGTGGTGCAGAGAAATCGAACGCAGGGCCTCATGCATGCAAGGCAAGCGCTCTCCCACTGAGCCACCTTCTCAGCCCCCACTCAAATAATTTCTATATACTCCTTTTTATGCCCCTGACACCAGCCTGTTTCATTTACTCAACACTGTCACTTAGTCCTAAAACAACCATTTCCAAAGTATGCTTTTTCCCCATAGTCTTTTCATATTGGTCCTCTCCATCACCAAATTACTCTCTTTGTAAGCACACAGAGTGAAGTGTTCAGACACAAATTCTAGTATCATTATTTACTCACTACATTGACTGTTGGCCTTACATTTCTCATCTTTAAATGGATGTTATCTACCAGAAATAATGAAGAATATATGTGTTGACTTCTAGAGCTAGAAAATGAAAAATGAAGAGTCCTTACATTTTCCACCTTACCTTACAAATAAGGAAAGAGTCAAATTCAGTTTGTTGGTATAAAGTCACAAATTGTTTCCTGCAGAAATAAAAATAAATTTCACCTCCTGGCACTAAGGTCTATGTCCTTTTAAGGTAACTACAGATAGGTAAGTGGTACTATGTAAATAGTGTCATATTTTTCAGATGTATTGAAGAACATACCCTTAATATATCATTGACAACACTGGTTATTGAATAGTATCTATATGAGAATATTTTTGAACTAATCACACTAAGCTGAAAACTACATCTTAGTCCATCAAAATGTGGAAATAATTAAGTTTATTTATAAGAAAATAATACCACCAAGAAAAGTGTGTATACATTAGAGAGACTGCAGGAATAACATTACGGTTTTTACTGTTTCTACCTGTTTATGTGATAATATTTCTTGATATTGAAACTCTCCTCTTGTTATTCTTATTATATGTAATCCAATGCTATTTATTACTATATATTCAATGTGGGAAATATAGCTTCAAAAATGTGTAAATTTTTTTCCTTTTCAATCACAATATTGTCATTATCAGGTTACACTGTGGTCATCATCATCCTCATCAAAATTATTATTAGCATCATAAGTGCTAACTATTGAAACTCTGATATGTACCTATGATTTGTGATTATTTGTCTTTTGATTAATAATTTTAATGTTACCACTGTGCATGCATCCATATAAAAATTTTGAACAAAGAAACAAAAAATCTAAACCATAACAATTAGCTTGACTATGTGCTTATAACAAATTATAGAATAGATTTTTGAAGTTTTGCAATTTCCTATGAATCAACTTCCTCTCTCCCCACCACTACACACAAATATTTAAGAGTTTGAACAGAATTATTTCAAGTAATATACTATAAATATTACTACAATATCATGTGTACATCTAAAATTCCCTTAAAAGTAATAAACGCTACATTCTATTGAAATATTAGTTATTTTATTCTAGGAAACTTTTGGAAAAATAGACTGTATATCTTTGAAATAAAAAGGTCAAAAATGGTAGCATAAAAAGTTTTAGAGGGAGTCTGTCTTCAGAAATATATATATATATATATGTGTAGAAAGACATACATTTTTGCAGATTGTCATCAGAAATATATACATATATCTAAATTTATGTGTAGAACGATGTACAATTTAGTGAAACAAAAATCTTGAGATATAATTAAAGTTAAAAAAATACATTACACCAAGTGCCAATGACTCACACCTATAATTCGAGCTATTCTATGTAATGAGGTCTTAGAATTGTGTTAGAAACTAGCCGAGACAGAAAAGTGCTTGTTAGATTCTAATCTCAAATTAACCACTAAAAACAGGAATTAGCTCTATATTTCAAGTTGTAGAGTGCTGGGTTTGAGCACAAGTGGCTTAGGGACAATGCCTAACCTTGCAAACAACATCAAGAACAACAACAAAATATATCACATTAATTTCACAGAAGCATCTTTTACCTGCTGTGAACATTTCTTAGAAACATGAATACATGCACATGGACAATGTTAGGTAAAAAGTAGAGAATATTTACTCCTTTGTTAAAGACATGACTATTTAGATTGTTTAAGATATTTAGGTAATGATTCGAAATTAAGAATAATGATAATATATTGGGACTGGTCTTTCATTCTATTTTACGATAGTAATAAAATGATATTTGTAATTATTCTGTAAAATTACTCTTGCTTGGTATTTGAATTATAATAAGTGATAAACATTTTTAAATGATTTCCATAGGAAAGGATAGTTTTAATGGTATTAATTCTTTGGTAATTTCAATACAATTAAGAAAATTATTGCAAGGCTGGTTTGCTCTAAGACTATATTTGTTTTCTTGTTCTAGTTTTCATATGTTCGTAGAAATTAAAATTCCAAAAATTCAATGGATGTTGGCATTCAGGATCATCTTCATAGATACTAATAATGATACTAATAATGGAGTCACTTAAGTCGAATTGTTTTAT
The DNA here is from genome assembly GCF_019054845.1 of Dipodomys spectabilis. NCBI lineage: Eukaryota > Metazoa > Chordata > Mammalia > Rodentia > Heteromyidae > Dipodomys > Dipodomys spectabilis. The sequence continues at coordinate 18,859 of NW_024870810.1, forward strand.
TTCATTTGTTTTTGTCACAAATAAATCAAGATGATTGTGTATTTTGTTTCTTTTCACGTTATTGGTTCTTATCCTGAGAATACTTTTTTCTAGCAAAGTAGAGAAAAGCAATTGGATTGAGCAAGTAACATATGGCTATCATAAAATGCAGATGAATAGATTTGTGTTTTCTATCATTTGCTAAAAGTTTCTTCCAGAAAAGGTTATCAATTACGTATAAGTGATGTATAATTCCTAGAATTCCAGTTATCACATACATTTTTTGATTGGGTTATCTCTGAATAAACTCAAAAAACAGACAATAAAACTCAAAATAAACAGAAATCACATCTTTGTTTTAGAAGCTGTAGTTTACAAAGAATTTTTAGCCAACAACAAAAACTTCTTTTTGGGTATTTTGTATTTTGTGTGAAGAATTTTCAACTATAGTTTTATTTTTTTGCTGACATGAAATTCACATGCAATATATTATCTCTTTCATTGTATACATTTTAGTTCTTTGGAAGTGAATTGTGCAATCATAGTTTTCTAAGCCTAATTTTTACAAACTTGCCTTTCTTCAAAGAGAAATGCTATAAATAAAACAGATATTAAAATAGATATAAAATTGAATTACAGGAATTTTTCCTGCATAAATCTTCTATAGGGTGTCTTTTCAAAATTTGTTTTGGGGAATTATTTTCAGGTTCTCACTCATACTGTCCAAGTGCACTGTCAATGATCTACATTCCCGATCCATACAAGTTTTTTACTTGTCTTTAATACATACATAGAAGTGTAATGGCTAGAACATATACAATTCTCTTTGACCTTTTGAAGACTTGAAAACTTGCTTGCTAAATGACTGTAGTATTACACAAATCATTCTGCTATGCTGAGTATATCAATTTCTCCACAAATGCATTACTATATTTTGTGTCTTCTTTTTATATTATGGTCATACCAGTGAGCTTTCTTTTTCTTTTTTCTTAGATACTAAAGAGGAGCTTAATTCATATGCTTCTCCTATTGACTATTAATTTATATATGTTCTTTATAGAAATATCCTGTTCAGGAAAAATTTATACAGAATTAGAAAATATAAAAGTACTTAAGATTCAGGATCACTGTAGCATTAACATCGTAGCATTAACAAATATGTGCCCTCTATCTGTTGGATATGTTTTCACTACTTTCATAGAATTAAGAAAGGTTATCAGTTGATATTAGTTTATTCTTGCTTTTCTTTAGCCACTAATGCTTACCATGTCAACTTTTTGGAAACGTTTACTGATCCATTGTAATGAATTTTTACATTTATGTTTTGAAGGTTTTTACAACTCACATTTAGTTTGATAATAATTTTTTTGTTTTAAATTTTTGTATAAGGTTTGAGGCAGTAATCTAAGATCATCCTTTATAACTAGAGAGGCAATAGTGCCAATACACCCATTTAAGATTCTATTTTTATTTCATTAAGTCATGGCATCCTTTTCAAAATCTATTGACAATAAAACTAAGAATTTATTTTTGATAAATCTGTTACATTCTAATATATGTCGGTTCTTTCACTAATAAACATGATAATAAGAATTGTTCTGACTGACCTGTATTCCTTGAATTTACATACAAGTGAATTGAGCAGTTGGACCAATATTCTACAGATATCTAGATGTTTGATAGTCACTCATATTTTATACCTTGTGAAAACACAAGACCCCAGATATTATATAGGAAAAAATGTCTTTAGAGAATGCTTAAAACAAATAAAATTAATTTAGGAATGAGTTAAGATTTAGATAACACTATAGCATAATAAAGTTGAATGATAACGACTTGAGCTGTACAACAGAGGAGAGTGAGAAGGGATAGAATGATGGACCACCTAGGAGCTGTATGTCATTGTTATTGTGTTTCAAATACAGAAAGACTTCAGACAAGAAAAGGAGGAAAATAATCAAAGTGTCCTTAATCAAGTTTCTTTTTAATCCACCTAAGAGTGTGGACTAAGAGTCAGAGAAGATGGGAAAAATAAAAAAGAAAATAAAGCACTGTATAGACCTGTTACAATTTCTGTAAAGAAATTGTAATAAGAATATGATAATTAATTTCCAAAGAAATAAAGGAAACAAAAGGTAAACTCTAAAGGCAAAAAGAATGAAGAGAGAAAAGAAGCAAAGTAAAACCTTTATCAATAACAAACACAAGAATTTGGAAGTGAAAAAGCACTGGAAATATTCTAAATAACAGTAAAATAACAATAAAAGTTGCTAATGTGGATAGAAAATGGATCACATTTTATCATATTAATTTTGAAAAAACACACTAGGAATGAAAATTTAAAAGTCATAATTTAAAACACTATTTATCATAATTTAAAACACTATTTATATTATAACTACACAGTGTATAGTTCAGTGGTAAAATCTTGATATAGCATATGTGAAATAATGGTGTGATCTCCCAAGAATTACGAAGTACACACAAAACACACACACAAAAACCACATAAACACACACACACACACATACACACACATCACATACACACATTTGGAATATTGATATTATAATATTAAGTAGAGGAAACTATCACAAATAATAAAAATAGGTTAATATAAGAAATCATAATATTGCTCATACTATTTAAACGTTTAGTAGAAATCAAATAGTCACAATATACTTGGATTCTTATAGATTAAGTAAATTGAAAATTAAGAAATAGAAGACATGAGAACCTTTGCAAATAAGTTTTAAATAATAAACATTTTGAAACATGTATACTTTAATTTTGACAAAAGATTAATTGTACTGGTGTTTTAACCTCAAGATTTAGCATATGATAACCAGGTGCTCTATATCTCGTTATGGGAGGCTATATCTCTAATCATTTCACTCTGGATATTTTTATGATAGGGTCTCATAGTTTCTCAGGCTCTCCCGAATTACAAACCCTATTTGCAGTTCCTACCATAGGTAGAAAATGGAAACCACAAATCACCATGCCCAGCTCAAACTTTTTTTTTAATTGAAGTACAAATATTTACAAAAAAAATGACCAGGAAATGAAGCCTTTCTTAATACAGTATGTGCTTCTTGAAAATACAGTAATTATTTGTTACCTGGAAAAATATGTTTAGAACTATAAGAAAATCAATTTATTTAAATTCACTAACCATATAAAAATTAAGAAAATAATTTTAAATATTCACATGTTAAATATTTTAAAAGCAACATATATGTGTCTGAATAATTTACATGTGTAAAAATTATGCAAAATTAAATTTACTAATACTACAACTCTGAAAAAAGAATCCTAAAGAAACAAGAAAATAAGTAACTAACATCAAAATTTGAAATATAGAAAATAAAATGAAGTGTACTCTTTAGTTGACTTAAGTAACTGTAAACCCCTTTTATATCAATTTTAAAATAAAAATGCATGAACAATGAAAGCAAAAGTACATTTGATCAATAGCAACAGCAAAAGCATCAGTAATTGTTTGAGTGTACAAAAAAAATCGATGGAGGGGTTAACAAGGTTCCTTTCAAAAGAATGTGCTCATTACCTTATTTATGTAACTGTAACCCCTCTGTACATTACCCTTACAATAAAATTATATTGAAATTAAAAATAATACAAATAATATAGAAATGAAGAATTCTTAGAAGCCATTAGTTAAAAACTTTATAAAAACCTGCCCCAAGTACCCAAGGAATATACTTTGATGATACTATTTAAATACTTAAACTTCACCAGAAAAGCAAAATGTTTAAAAACTGTTACCAATAAAGTAATAAATCAGAATATATTACTATAATAATCATTGGATGGATTTTTAGTGGCAGTCAAATATGTAAGAAATGAGGCAATATGCCATTCATTTGCACTTAATAAGTGAGAAAGAATTTTCGAGGTCTTTTAAAATATATCATAAGTTTAATGAAGAAACTATTCTGTCACATAATATGATAATCAGATAAAGATGATATTAGAGAAAAGAACAGATTGTACTAAGTTTTGGGATGTTAATGTATGTACTTCTTTTGGTTTTGGAAAATTGTGGGGATTTCAACTTGGGGTATTGTTCTTGCTATGCTGGCATATCAGTGGTTAATTTTAGTATAGGGGTTCCCTTTCCACAAGAACATGCACCTGATCTGTCCTTTTATTCTTCCCATCATCAATGGCATCAGAGTTGCACACCTATTTGTCTACCTTACTGGATCCTGCAGTCCTTCCAATCTTAGTCTCTAGATAGTGCAGGATGGTGGAAATGATCCAATGCACCCAGCTATAAATTGAGAAGGAACTCCCCTAAAATTTGTCCTGGTTTCTGTTCTCAAGCCTCCTAAGTAGTTAAGAGTACAGATTGGAGCCCCTGGTGCCAAGCAGTAACAGTATTTTTAAAACAATTAGAAATAAATATGACAGGCTTGTGATAACCTCAGGAAAAGAATAAAAGAGCAGTGAAGCATAGAGGACAGACAGAATATTAACTAGCTACTCAGAGGGTGAATCAGCTTATCTAGCTACTCGGGAAGCCGAGATCTGAAGAACACTGTTCAAAGCCAGTCCAATCATGAAAAAACATGTGATTATCTCCAAAAAACCAGAAGTGCAGCAGTGGCTCAAGTGGTAGACCACTACCTTGGGCACAGATGCTTAGAGCAGGAATGATGAATGCATGCATGAGCACATGAACATGCACGTGTGTGTACAGGCACGTGTGTGCACACACACACAAATGAGTATTTCAATGCAGAGTTCTTTATTTTTTTACCTTACACTACTTTATTTCCCTGTATTAGTTCACAAATTAACAAAATCAGCTAAGCACCTATTTACATAAAACTCCTCATGTTTCTCTAAAGTCTACTCTCTTTTTGGCAGCCTGCTCTTATTTGACCCAAAAGTAAATTATTCAGAAGATCAATTCATCTCCCTCAACTCTGTAATGTTAGATGATTGTTTAAGTTCTTCCTAGCAATATAATTTTGTGAAATCCTGCATCAAGCAGCATATTTTTTTCATGAAATGGCAAGCCTCTTGAAAAAAAAAAAGAAACTATAGCTTTTACTCCTCCTGGCAAGCATCTGGAAATTTATTACCTTCATATAATCCATGATATGTCTGTGTATGCCAAAGACGGCTGTGAAAATAAAAAGAACCTTCTAAGCACATAGAATTCATATAAAATTAATAGGTATGAAGGTTTTTTTTAATATTCTGAAAATACCATACAGAGGAGTTACAATTACATGGGCAAGATAATGAGTACATTTCTTATCAAGCATTGTTGCCTCCTCCTTTATTTCCCCTTCCTATCCCCTTCCATCTCACCTCTCCTGCCTCACCCCATTATACTCCGCCTTGTGAAAGTTTTAAAGTTCGTTTTTCGACATAACATCTTCTACATCTCATTGTTACAATGGGTCCAACTCTATCCTTTTTTCGATTTGTTTTTTCCATGCCCCTCCACAAATTATACCAACATAAAATATAGTGAAAACAGGAGTTATATCGTGGGGGAGGAACATACAAAGCAACAAAAATTCATCTTATAAATATGTTAAAAACAATCGCATGAAAAAAATATTTGAATACTTATCTTGGGGTACATTTCACCTAACATCAACGAATCTTACCTTTTCTGCTTGTCTCAGACATATACTATTTATTACCAATAAGGAAAACCATGGGGCCTATGAGTATTTAGGCCTGGCTTACTTCACTTAATATAATTTTTTCCAAGACTTTCATTTTCCTAACAATGGGGCAATGTCATTCTTTCTGGTGGAGAAAAAGAATTCCATTGTGTACATACACCACAATTTCTTGATCCATTCATCTACTGAGGGGCATTTGGGTTGGTTCCAAGATTAGCTATGGTAAATAATGTTACCATAAACATAGTTGTGCTGGGAGCTTTAGTGTGGTCTTCTTTGTGATCATTTGGGTAAATGCCCAAAAGTGGAATTGCTGGGTCATAGGGGAAGTCTATGTGGAGTCTTTTGAGGAACCTCCATACCACTTTCCAAAGTGGTTGAACAAGTTTACACTCCCACCAACAATGCAGTACGGTTACCCTAACCACATCTAATCCTGCATCTGTTGTTATTAGAGTTCTTGATTTTTGCCATTCTAACTGGCATGAGGTGGTATCTCAATGTTGTTTTGATTTGCATTTCTTTTATGGCTAGGGATTTTGAGCATTTCCTCATGTGTCTATTGGCCATCCTTCTTTCCTCTTCAGAGGAGTTTCTCTTTAAGTCTTTAGCTCACTAATTTATTGGGCAGTTGTTTCTTTTAGGATTTGTTGTTGGGTAATTTAACTTTTTTGGAGTTCCAGATATATTTTAGATATGAGACCCTTGTCCATTGTATGGCTAGCGAAGATCTTCTCCCAATTCGTGGGCTTTCTATGGATCTTTCTAGCTATGTCCTTTGCCATGCAGAAGCTCTGCAATTTCATGCAATTGCATTTGTCCAAACTTTTGTTGATTTGTTGTGTTTCTGGGTCTCTAGTAAGAAAGTTTCGGCCTGTGCCAAGGAGATCTAGCGTTTCTCCTATTCCATCCTGTAATGTTTTCAGAATGTCTTCATGACTCCGAGGCCTTTGATCCATTTGGAGTTGATTCTGGTACAGGGTGATATATAAGGATCTAGATTTAGTTTTTTATAACTAGTTAACAAATTTTGAGAGCACCATTTACTGGAGAGACTGTCTTTCTTCCATTCTATATTTTTAGCTCCGTTATCAAAGATTAGATGGCTGTAGGTCTTTAGGTTCATTCCTGGGTTTTCAATTCTATTCCATTGGTCCTAAGGTCTTTCTTGTGCCAGTACCAAGCTGTTTTGAGTAGTATGGCTTTGTAGAAGAGTTTGAAATTTGGTATTGATTTCCTCCAGCACTGTTCTTTCTGTTAAGGATCGTTTTTTGCTATTCGGGGTGTTTTATTGTTCCATATGAATGTTTGGATTGCCTTGTCTATTTCCTTGAAGAATGAGTTTGGAATATTGATAGGTATCACATTCAATTTGTAGATAGCATTGGGAAGTATTGCCATTTTCATGATGTTGATCTTTCCAATCTAGGAACATGGAACTTTTAGCCAATTTCTAAGTCTGTTTTGGTTTCCTTTTTCAAGTATTTAAAGTTTTCATCATAGGGTTCCTTCACTACTTTGGTTAAGTTAATTCCTAGGTATTTTATTTTTGGGGGGCTATTACGAATGGAGTTGCTTTCATAATTTCAGCTACACTTTTCTCATTGTTGGCATACAGTAAATCCATTGATTTTTTCAGGCTTAATTTCATACCCTGCTACTTTGCCAAAGTTTTGAGTCACCGTGAGTAACTTGGGAGCGGAGGAGTCTTTAAATACAAGATCATGTCATCTCCAAAGAGGGAGAGTTTGACTTCTTCTTTTCCTCTTGGGATCCCTTTTATGTTTGCATCTTGTCTTATTGCTGTAGATAGGGATTCTAATACTAGATTGAAGTACAGTAGAGAGAGTGGGCATCGTTGTCTCTTCCTGAGTTCAGAGGAAATAGCTTTAGTTTTTCACCATTGAGTATAATGCTTTCTGTAGGTTTGTAATACACAGCCTTTATTGTATTGAAGAAGGTTCCATGGATTCCTAATTTTTCCAGGACCTTCACCATAAAGGGGTCTTGGATCTTGTCAAAGTCTTTTTCTGCATCTATTGAGATAACCATGTGGTTCTTATCCTTGCTCTTGTTGATGTGATGAATTATGTTAATTGATTTGCGTATATTGAAGCAGCTTTGCATCCCTGAAATGAATCCTGTTTGATTGTGCTGTATGATTTTTTGGATGAATTGTTGAATTTAATTAGCCAAAATTTTGTTGAGAGGCTTTGCATCAAGGTTTATCAAAGAAATGGGTCTATAGTGCTCTTTCTTTGATGAGGGTTTTGGGATGAGGGTTATGATGGCTTCATAGAAAGCTTTCCATGGTGAACTTTCTCTTTCAATTTCATTGAAGAATTGGAGGAGTATTGGTGTGAGCTCTGCTTTGAAGGTCTTGTAGAATTCTGCTGTAAAACCATCTGTTCTTGGGCTTTCCTTAGATGGGAGGTCTCTTATTGCTGTTTCTATTTCAGTGCTTGATATGGGCCTGTTAAGATGGTTTAACTCATCTTGGTTTAGTTTTGGCATGTCAATAATTGCCAGGAAAAGGTCCATTTCTGCTCTCAAACATATTAGCATGAAGTTTTGAGCAGTATTCCTTTATAATGTTCTGAATTATGGTTGTTTCTGTAGTGATGTTTCCATTCTCATCTCTGAGTTTATTTCTGTGGGCGTGTCTCTTCTTTTTCTGATAAGATTTTTTTATGGGTCTGTCAATTTTGTTATTTTTTTTCCAAAGAACCTTCTCATTTTTTTGATTCTTCCTATGGTTTTGTTAAAATTCTAATTCATTTAATTCTGATTGAATTTTAATTATTTCTTTCCATCAACTGGATTGGGGTTTATCTTGATGCTCTTTTTCAAAGAGTGTCAGATCTCATTAAATTGTTGGTTTCAGTTCTCTCCAATTTGTTGATGTAGGAACTCAGAGCTATAAACTTGCCTCTGAATCATGCCTTTGCTGTGTCTCGAGGAGCAGATAATCTCTGTGCTAATTTTTGATGAATATCATGAACATTTGAACTTCATTTCTAAGCTCTTCCATGACTCACTGGTGTTTCAACAGTGTGTTTTTCAGCCTCCATGTGTTACTGGACTTTCTTTGGTGGCTGTTCGTGTTGAGTTCTAATTTTATTCCCTTTTGGTCTGAGAGAATGCAAGATATGAATTCAATGTGTCTGAATTTTGACAAGGTTGATTTGTGACCTAAAATGTGGTGTATTTTGGAAAATTTTCCATGTGCTGCTGTGGAGAGCTGCGGGAGCTGGCCAAAGATGGCGCGGCCACATGGCACGGCCAAGCCAAAGATGGCGCTGGCTTCCGCCTTCCGCCTTCCCGATGGCGAGTGCTCTCTGTGAAAAACAACTCCTTATATGGCTATGACTTGGCTCCTAGTTTGCTTCCGTATTTGCGACCCTATTGGTATATGCCACGTGGCACCTCGGGATTGGCCATCCAGGACACTTATAACTGGAGTGCGGGTGCGGGGCGGGAGAGAAGCTAATAATCAAGGTTCCTGAATAAACTGCTTTGAGAAGAATCCCGGGTCGTGTCTTCCTTGCTGGTCGAGGTGGATGCGACAAGTGGTGGCCCGTACGGGGAACTAACTCCACAAGGGATCCAGAACTCTTAGCAGTCAGGGTGGTGCACCGGTAAGTTCCCAGGTAAGTGGGAATCCGCGATTAAAGCGGGCATAATACGGGGCTCTTCTCTGTAGATAAAGAGAGAGCGGAAACCCGGGGAAAAATAAAGGCCTAAAGTGAAAGTAAGAAATAAATATAAAAAATAAAAAAGGGAGTAAAAAAAAAAAGATAAAATTTTTATAACTAAGATGGGCGCCGCGAAGTCTCATCCAATTTTTCTGGCCCTGAATGAGCTCCTACGCTCAAAAGGACTAAAGTTTAAGAAGGGTGTTTTACAGAGTTTCCTTGAAGAATGCAACATTGTAGCTCCTTGGTTCATAGTGTCCGGGAGCCTTACAGTAGCCTCGTGGGAAAAATTAGGGAGGGATTTGGACTTTGCCTATGAACAGGGCACATTAAAGGCAGGAGTCCGCACCATTTGGAAACTGATAAGGGGCTGCCTGGAGGACCAGTGCTGCTGTGAGGTTATAGAAAATGGACAGTCAGCACTGGAGCAGTTACAGGAGGAGAGGTCAGAGAAGGCGATCAGTGAAAAGGGAGACAGTAGACAGGGCAAAAGGGGGCAACTATACCCAGATCTGTCTGAGCTGAAATCAGAAAGAGAAAGTTCCAGCGAGTTAGAGGAGGAAGAAGTGAGAGCACTTATTCAACAGATGAAAAGGAGTCGTATAAAAAAGGGAAAACATAAGCTAAGCCAACCTGTGCTTGATGAGGATGTGGAAAGAACTTTTGGTCAGGCCCCTTTAGATGACGTAAAAGGAACTTCCGGTCAAGTCCCCTTAGGTCCTCCTCCATATCAACATGGAGCCAATGGGCATACGTTTTGCCCGGATACTTGGCGGACTGCCCGAGCAGAACTCGCCTTCCCAGTTTTTCAAGACGGTAATCAACAGAGATTTCATGAGCCTCTAGAATTTAAAGTAATTAAGTCCCTGGCTGAATCTGTTCGGACGTATGGGATTACAGCCTCTTTTACCATAGCTCAAGTGGAGGCTATAAAGAGATACTGCATGACTCCCTCTGATTGGGCAAGCCGAGCACGGGCATGTTTCAGTTCAGGCCAGTACTTAGATTGGAGGGCATTTATGCTGGAATTTTGTAATGAACAGGCAGCCATCAATCAAGCAAATGGACACCAGGCTTGGGATAGAGATATGCTCTTAGGACAAGGTCGCTTTGCTAATGTGTGTGGTTTCCCCTTTTGTGTTTTTGGTAATTAACAACACCTCTGTATGCTCAGATGATGTGTGTGCTTGCACTAATGAAACCTGCTATTATGCTACCTGCTGGAGTTCTTAGTATCTGTTAGCTATAGTTACACGCATTCCGCGTTGGGTGCCTGTGCCAGTAGATGCTTCTCAAGCTTTAACCTTGTTTAGACATAAGAGAGATTTTGGCATCACTGTGGCCATTGTAACTGCTATAGCTGTGGCTGCTGCGGGTGCGACGGCTGCCGCTGTCGCCATGTCGCATACTGTGCAGACGGCTCAGACTCTAAATAACCTGTCCGCTACTACAGCCAGAGCTCTGGATTTACAACAAGTGGCCTTTGCACAATTAAAAGGAGGACTGATGCTGTTAAATCAAAGGATTGATCTTGTGCAGGAACAGGTTGATATCATGTGGCAGTTGGCTCAGCTGGGATGTATTCAAAAATATGAAGGGCTTTGTATTACTGCTATTCAGTACTATAACTATACTCAGGCAGCAAATTTGTCTAAACAACTGTCAAGTTATCTTTTAGGCAACTGGACGGGAGAATTCGACCAATTGATGTTGCAGCTATGATCTGCCATTGTCGCGGTAAACTCCACCCGGATGGATGATGCCCTATTACAAGATGTTTCCTCCTGGATTTTGACAGCTGTGGGTCATTTAAAGGAGTGGGCGGGATTAGGCTCCCTTATCGGTATCCTGGCATTGGTGATCTTGCTGTGCCTGTGGTGCATATGCCGGATTAGGAGCTCGCAGCGCAGGAGTATGGCTATGGTAGTCCAGGCCTTCACTGCCATTGAGGCCGGACAGTCCCCCCACGCGTGGCTTGCCACGTTAACGGAATAGCACAGGGTGTAAGGCAAACGCACTGCACTTGGGCAAACGCACTGCACATGGGAATCACTTCCTGGCGTGAGCCCAAGAAGAGCATGTTGGGTTGCAAGTGGGTTGATGCCCAAGATCCCACCTCTGCAAAAAAGGCATCAGACGGGCCTGGTCGTCACTGGGGGAAGCGCGCCCCTCAGGCGAAGACCAGTGCAAGGTCCTCTCATTAATGTTTTAGACAGAGGCCCAACCTCTACTCTTGCCTGTCGCTTAATAAAACAAAAAGGGGGAGCTGTGGAGAGCTGCGGGAGCTGGCCAAAGATGGCGCGGCCACATGGCACGGCCAAGCCAAAGATGGCGCTGGCTTCCGCCTTCCGCCTTCCCGATGGCGAGTGCTCTCTGTGAAAAACAACTCCTTATATGGCTATGACTTGGCTCCTAGTTTGCTTCCGTGTTTGCGACCCTATTGGTATATGCCACGTGGCACCTCGGGATTGGCCATCCAGGAGGCTTATAACTGGAGTGCGGGTGCGGGGCGAGAGAGAAGCTAATAATCAAGGTTCCTGAATAAACTGCTTTGAGAAGAATCCCGGGTCGTGTCTTCCTTGCTGGTCGAGGTGGATGCGACATGCTGCTGAGTAAAAAGTGTATTCTGATGCTGCTGGATGAATATTCGCTAGATGCCTGCTAAATCAGTTGATATATGCACTTGTTTCGATCGGCAGTTTCTCTGTGGATTTTTTGCCGAGTTGATCTATTTAGTGGGGATAGTTGTGTGTTAAAGTCCCCAACAATTAATGTCTTTGGATCTATGTGAGATTTAAAGTAGTATTTCTTGGATAAATTTGGGTGCACTATTGTTTGACAATATTTAGAATTGTAATATCCTCCTGAAGGAGAGATCCCTTAATTAGTATGTAGTAACCTTCTTTATCTCTTCTCAATAATTTTAATTTGAAGTCTATTTTATCTGATATTAGGATTGCAACTCCTGCCTATTTATGGGGGCCGTTTGCTTGGTAGATTTTGTTCCAGCCTTCACTTTCAAAATGTGTTTGTTTTTTTATGGGCAAGTTGTGAATCCTGAAGGTAGCAGATAGAAGAATCTTTCATTTTAAACCAACTAGACAGTCTATGTCGCTTAATTGGAGAGTTAGATCCGTTAATATTGAGAGATAAGACTGAGCGTTATTTGGGTATTCCTGCCATTTTATCCACCTTCTTGGGGGCTACGCGTACTGGGTTCTTCCTATGGTTCTTGGATTCTGTTTGAGTGTGGTTTCTTGGCCTTTATTATGGTCTTGTTGGTTTTCTATGTGTAGGACATCTTTAAGTAGCTTTTGTAGAGCTGATTTGGTGGAGATATATTGTTTATTTTTCTTTGCTATGGAAGAGTTTTATTTGACCTTCAGTTATGAAGGAGAGTTTAGCTGGGTACACTATTCTTGGTTGATAGTTGTTTGTCTTTAGGGCATGGCATGCATCATTTCAGGCTCTTCTTGCTTTAATTGTCTCTGTTGACAAATCTGAGGTGATTCTAATTGGTTTTCTTTTATAGGTGACTGATCTTTTCTCCTTGACAGCTGTAAGGATCTTTTCCTTGGTCTGAATTGATCCTGTGTGGATTATAATGTGACTATGGGATGTCCTGTTCTTGTCTGGTTTATTTGGAGTTCTAAAAGCTTCTTGTATCTGAATATGCCTATCTTTTTGTGTGTTTGGAAGTTCTCTGCTGGGAGCCTGTTAAACAAATTTTCTAGACCATTAACTTCTGTATCTATGTGCTCCGCTACACCCATTTCCCTCAGATAAGGCCTTCTGATGGTGTCTTTCAAGTGTTGAATAGATCTATCATATTTCTTGGATTTGTCTTGGTTAGTTGTATGGTCTTTATCTATAATACCTAGGCTGTCTTCAATGCTGGAGATTCAATCTTCTGCATGGTCTAACCTACTGTCAAGACTTTCTATATTTTTCATTTCTTTTCTTTCTAATTGGTTGACTTTTATTGCTTCAAATGTTTTGTTGGAGCTTTGTTTTAGGTCTTATATGAAATTCTTTACTTTCTTAATTTGGTGTTCAGTGTTTATTCTCAAATTACTTAGTTGATTGGTTATGGTTTCCTTGTACTCCTATTCCTTCTGTTGGACTCCATTCAGCATTCCTTTGTGGTCTCCCTGACTCCTTTCAGGTGTCTGTTTATGGATTCCATGAATGGCTCTATAGATCTTTGTCTATGCTCATCCCGCTCTTGCAATTCTTCTATTCCTCTTTGATTAGATTTCTCATGTTCATGCAACTTCTGTAGTTCTCTTTGACTGATCTCAGCCTGCTCACACAATTCCTTTATTTCTCTTTTAGTGTTCTCAACCTGTTCACACAATTCCAGTATCAGTCTTTGAGCAGCTTCCTCACAGCCATGAGCTTCCTGTTTTGATCTTAGGTTTGCCTCCTGTCTCTCCCTATCACACACACACTGAGTCCTTTACAGGGTTTCAATCTTTTCATTCACCATATTTACCAGTAGTGTTTGCAGAGCTTTTTGGGAACTCTCTTCTGGATTATACATTATCTGTTCTGTCACCTGATTATCTTGAGTGGGAACTGAGATACCCGGACTTGCCATTTTCCTTGTGTTTTTCTTGCTTATTCTGCGCCTTTGGGATGAAAGTAATGCCAGTTTTGTGCTAGAACACCATTTTTAGGCAAGCATCAACCAAAGTCCTGTAACTGCATAGTCAAAAGTCTGCGGATACAATCTAGTTCAACAGCTACAGTCTATTCAGCATTAAACAACTACATATTAATGGGCTAAGAATAGCGAAGAAGAATTTGACAAACCAGAAATTATTATGTTTAGGGAGAAAGGTTTGGGAAAATAGGGTTAGAGGGATATGGAAAGGTAAAAGGCAAGTGAAATTAACCACGTCCTAATCTCACAGAGGGAAATGGATTGGAAAGAATGATAGGAGAGAGAGAAGAAAAAAATTTAAAAAGGGACCAGAAAAAAATGGAAAGACAAATATTTAAACTCTTAAAAGTAATGAAAATTTAAAGAAGTAATATTGAGAGATGAATGGAGATAGGATGAGAGGAGGGGAGGGATAGAAATGTGACCTGAAAAACTAAAAAATAAAAATACATAAAATATTGTATAGGTATAAATAGATAATACTGCTATTAAGGAATTTAATCTTTTTTGTTAGTTTAATCTCTGAATATTTATTAGAAATAATGGTAACCCCAATAATAGTGTTTGCTATAAGTTTGTCACAAAAGAAACATACAAACCAAAAAGTTCAAAGACATAAATCTTAAAATATAATTTCATGATCATAAAGAATTAAAATATCAATGAATAAAAAATATAGTACATGCAGTATCTTTTTACAGAAAATATAAAATATTAAAAAGAGATGAAGGAATTCCTACTTAAATTTTGTGATAAATTATGTGCATGATGGATAGAGCCAATAATATACTGGGATAAATTGTGTCCAAATTTATAGGTAAAATTATTATTGCTTGAACTAGCCTCTTAAAGGGTAAGGAATTTAATCTTAAGAGGTTTTGAATTGAGTAATACATTTTTGGATTAAGTATGTACACAATGGGGAATAAGGTCTTATAATCAGTGACAGGTATATATGAGGATGAGCAGAACAACAAATAATTCATGCAAAAAGAGCAAAAGATGAAAAAGTAAAACAAATGAGAAAGAAAGAACAAAAAAGACCAAAAGGTCAGTAGAGATTTTTTTTAAAAAAAGTACACACACACACATATACACCTAAATTAAAAGTTATAAGAGTAAGAAAAAAAGATTAATAAAAACAATTTTTATAATTAAAAAGTAAAAATTTAAAAAAGATACAAAAAAAGACTTCTTTGATTTTGTTTTTGGGGGATTGATGGGAAGATCCTGTATCTCCCTTGTGTCTGTAACCAGTCTCTTGAAGTCTCTGCTCAGGTTGTGGTGTTTGGTTTTCCTGTGGCTTGATTGGTTTTTGAAGTCAGTTGGTTTGAGCAGGCAGAAAAATTCTCTGCAGTGCCAAGGATTTTATGAACCACCTTCCAGGCTAGTTCAGTGGGAGGTAGATCTGCTTTGAGTATCATAAAAGAGGGAGATGGCTGTTTCCTCTAGTTTAGAGTTGCTGTGATAAGGCTGGGTTCTGGGTAAAGTTGAGGCCTTTCAGCAAACAGTAGCTTTTCCCTGAGAGGCTAGCTTTTGAGACATTCACAGAGCCCAGCCTGTAGCCATTCTCAGGGTTTATGTTTACTGATTTGAAATTGATTGTTAGGGTTGCCGTAGGCAGGGGCAGCCTCTGGCTCTGTTTACCCAGTGAAGAAAGCCACTCCTTTCTCTGCCTGCTTATGGTGACTTTCCCATGGGTGAAGTTGAGAATGGCAGGTCAGGGTAGGTACTTGTGACTCGCTAAATGACTCTTTTGTTTTCATCAAAGGACTGAGTTAGAGGTAACTGCTTAGCCAGGCCTTTGTCTGTATCAAAGATGGATATCTCCAGTGTTGGGGGGAGGGGTGGCCTTCCCTCCTCTGTTCCCTTTGAGAAGGAATGAGGATGTCAGTTTTGTACTCACGCTAGAGTGTTGGTTCCTAGGTAGCTTCTGGTCTGCTATCTGCAAGATGAAGATATCTGCTACTTGTCAGTTCTTGCTGGTGTTGAGTAAAATCTGCTCATATTTGTCCCAGACTCTCTGGGTTGTAGGCATGGTTGCTTTGGACGCCACAACAGCTGCCACAGCTGCCCCAGCCGCCCCAGCCATGGCTGCTGGAAAATGCTCAGATCTGTCTCTTTACCTGGATTTTCCCTCTCTGGTCAAACTCTCTGTACTGTGATGGCACACTTGGTGTGCCTAGGATTGTTCACTGGAACACTAGAACTGCTTTCTACGCGAGAACTTGTTTAGCCACCAGGTTCTTCTCCACCATCTTCTCGAAATTCCTGAAGGTGTTTAAATATTACTGGAATTGTTTTGGAATAAATAATGTTCACCTTGACTATCTTGAGAAAAAATTGGTTTCTCAGCACTATAGGTAAGAACTTGAGTGAAGGAAACAAAAGGAAAAATGAAGAACAACTCAACACACACATTCAAAAGAAAAAAAACAACCCAAGAAAACAAGTTAACTCAGTACTCAAGAACCTGCAGGAAATGCAAAGATTTTTTTTAAATAGCTATGATAAGCTTATCAAAATCCTGACTACATGGGAGTCTACTGTTGTGAGGATAGTGGTTAAAGCTCAGACTGGACAGAAAGATCTGTACACAATGCCAGGCACCTGTTATTCTAAATTCCAGGAAGAATAACATGAAGTAGATTGAGCCCACGATCATACACAAGTAGGAAGCGAGATTCTATCTGAAAGTTAATCAGGATAATTTAGGGCTGGGTCATGCCAAAGTGTTAAGAAGATCCATTTAGGAGACACAAGACACTCAATTCCAATTCTAATATTATGGCTATTAAAGAAAAAAACTATGATTTTAAATAATGGGAATAATTGTAAGATTTGAATATTTGAGTGGAGAAAAATGCATGAGAGAGATAGAGTTTACCCATGTTGCAATGCTTTGTACTTAAGTGATAATATTATGTGGTACTCCAGACATAACAGAGTTACCTTGCAAATGAGCATGGATGTGCATTTGGGTGAAGGAAATACTCTACTTACACAGGTGTAATTTAAATACTTTTTGGGGGGAGATTTTAATTCTTGATCTAAGAGCCTGGGTGATATCTCTGAGTCTTTTCTCTCAAGGCTATCACTCTACTACTTTGAGCCACAGTTCCAATTCTGATTTTCTGTTGGTTGTTTGGAGATAAGAGGCTCATGGACTTTCCTGCCCAGGATGGCTTCAAACCATGATTGTCAGATCTCAGCCTCTTGAATAACCAGGATTCCAGGCCTGAGCCATCCATTTTTTAATAATTTAGTAAATTGTACTGTTACAGATGTTATAATTTATCATTATAACCTTTATAATATATGTGTGCATATTTATATCAATGCATACATATAGAAATATTTTAACATATTTTTATATCTACAGTAGATTTATGAAATCATCCTTCATTATAAAATAACATGGAAACAAGTTTAATGAGGAGCAAAGCAAAGGGAATTGTCATGTTTCTTGTTGTTGAATGAAATATGAATTGTGAGAATCAGTTTGAGAAAACCATTTAACAAAATGGATAATGACTATTAATTCCTATCCCTTTATTTGCCCATATTGTGCATCCTCACACATGAGTGTCAAAGTAAAACCACACTTTTTTGCCTTTGTATTTAAATCATATGTTATAATTTAGCGGTTATGTGAAGTAATCAAATAAAGATTAAAATAATAGTGAGACTATGAGTTAGAGCTGAAAATTATTTTAAATATGATAATAGCTAATTAAATTCCATATCTCTTACTTTTATTCTATTGTCATATCCCTTATTCCCACATTAGGAAAGTACATAGAAGATTCTCACTAAATTATGTGTAAAATTATGAAAAAATGTGTTAAAAGAATATGGGCACATTGGGGTTAGTAAAGTGGCTCAGTGGTAGAGCTTTTGCCTTGCATGCATGAGGCCCTGGGTTTGATTCCTCAGCACCACATAAGCAAAAAGAAGAAAGCTGGAAGTGGTGCTGTGGCTCCAGTGGTAGATCGCTAGCCTTGAGCAGAAAAGCTGAGGGACAGCACCAGAGGGGCCCAGAGTTCAGGCCCCTCGACTGGACAGAAAAAACAACAACAACAACAACAACAAAGAATATGGGCACAGTGTGGTTTTAGCTGATTGAGACCTGTAGGCGGTAGTGTGTTTTTGAGGACTTGATAAACGTTGTGATGGAGATGAAGAAAGGGATATGCTTATTCTGGAAAATTGGCTAGAGGATTGCTCACATAAAAATAGTTATGAATTCTTCCAAAAGGTTACAGTAAAATTGCTCTCACAATCATGTTCACTACTGCACTATTCACCGTAGAGGACTTATGGAAACAGCCCAGACGACCTTTAGTGGAGGGATGGTTGGACAAAGTGTTGCACAAATATACAATTAGGTTGCACTCATCCATTATAAAGACTGTTACAGCATTTGCAAAGAAATGGATAGATCTAAAATTATGTTAAGTAAACGAAGTCAGAGCCAGACACACCAAGGATGTGTATTTGGAAGCCAGTATTTTATGCAAGTTAAACAACAGTATTAATCAAAGCATGCTATTTGCAGTGGAGTATTTATTTATTTATTTATTTTTGGGTTCGGTCATAGGGCCTGAACTCTGGGCCTGGGTGCTGCCCCTCAGCTCTTCAGCTCAAGGCTAGCGCTCTACCTCTTGAGCCACAGCTCCACTTCTGGCTTTTTTCTTTTTGCTTATGTGGTGCTGAGGAATCGAACCCAGGGCCTCAGGCATGCAAGGCAAGCACTCTACCACTGAACCACCTTCCCAGCACTGCAGAGGAGTATTTAAAAGATGTAATTTCTTATAAAAGTGAACTTTTAATCCAACAGAATGAATACCAGGAGACTATCACTTGGAAAAGGTGAGGGGAAGTCAAAGGGAAGGATTAAATAGACTTCTGGAAGTAGAGAGTGAAGCCATAATATTCAATGCAGATAGTATGAAACTAGAAAAAATGAAAGTGGGGTGAGGTTTGGAAGGATGTGAGAAAGTTATGTAAAGATCCATTGTAATTATAAACCGATTCGTTGAATGGAAAACCCTTTGTACAACTATTTTATAAAAATATAACTAAAAACGATCGGGCTGGGAAGGTGGCTCAGTGGTAGATCGCATGCCTTGCATGCCAGAGGCCCTGGGTTCGATTCCTCAGTACCACATAAGCAAAAAGAAAAAAAAGCCAGAAGTGGCGCTGTGGCTCAAGTGGTAGAGCGTTAGCCTTGTGCTGAAGAGCTGAGGGACAGCGCCCAGGCCCAGAGTTCAGGCCCCATGACCGGACCCAAAAAAAAACAAAAAACAAAAACAAAAAAAAAACGATGGAGACATCTGATCTTAAACAATGAGTCAATATGATAATTTCCTGCTCAGAAATTTTCTTTGCAGGTATTTTCCTCATAATGACATAAAAGTGAACAATGCAATTAATATGAATATATCACTTTGCATATCCTAAATAGACACAATATAAAAATCACAGTAAAAATATTAGAATATATCACATGATAAAATAACAGGTAGAAAGTATCAAACTCTGATTGTTTTTCCAAGTACTTTACCTTTGGTATCTAATTTAATCCTCACAATAATCCCATAAAGTGGAACTACTTCTATTTTTAATTGTAAGATGATGATATTAAGTCTTCAGAGTTACAATTACTAGTACAACATTGCACACACGGTAACTGTTAGCCTGCGGTCTATTCCCACCATATCAAATAACCTCATTCTATTTTGTAACTAAATACCAGCACTCAGTCTACTAATTCTAGGAAAATATCCCAAAATTATTGCGCACACTCTAATAATATTTCACTTTATCTTTCTTAGAAAATAGGTAACTAAGCCGGATACTGGTGGCTCATGCCTACAAAGCCATCTACTCAAGAGGCTGAAATCTGAGGATTGTGGTTCAAAGCCAGCTCTGGCAGGACAGACTGTGAGATTCTTATCTTTAATAAACCACTAGTAAACTGGGAGTGGCACTGTGGTCCAAGTGGTAGAGTGCTCGCTTTGAGTGGAAGAGCACAGGGACAGTACCCAAGCCCAGAGTTCAAGCCCCATGACCAACAACAACAACAAAAAAAAAGAAAATAAGTAACTGTAATATGAAAACTCCAAGTTCATAATCACTTATACCTCCTTGATGAAAGGAATTGCTAAACTATAACATTCTTGATTTCTAGCTCAAAATAGTAGAAATCATATTTTATCCCTTCACTCAACAGTGCACTGCCTGGTGACCCCATCTCTAGTTAATACAGTCTTACTGAAAGAATGACCTGCCCAATTCCTGACGGAAACAGACTGCAGGTCTTTTGGAGCAATCATTTCCACATTGTAGTTCACCTAAATTGTTTACCATTAGAAGTATTTTGATTGGTTTTTATACCCAACATTTTTAGAGAAATGTACTACTTTAAAATGTTATTAAAGAAAGACTGATATAAAAATCACTTTGACCCCAGATAAATATTTTACCTTTCATATACCCAAAAATGCAGTCTGACCTATCATTAATGTTAGGAATGAGAGGTTAAAAA
Source organism: Dipodomys spectabilis (assembly GCF_019054845.1). Lineage (NCBI taxonomy): Eukaryota > Metazoa > Chordata > Mammalia > Rodentia > Heteromyidae > Dipodomys > Dipodomys spectabilis. The sequence continues at coordinate 39,418 of NW_024870810.1, forward strand.
TCATAGACACCAAGACCTAAGTATGAATTAAAGACTCTCCAACTTGTGAATACAATTGGTTTAAAAAGACATCAATACTACTGCATTTTTAAATTCCCTATGAAAATGATAATGATTCCCAATGATAATGATAATGATAATGATAAACTATTAACACTTAAAAATAACTCATTTTCTTGGGAGTAGGACACAAAACACAAGGTTAATCCTAATCGTTTTAAAAGACCTTTATTTATACAAAAACTCACTCATAACTATAAAGATTATAAAACTAACTGAAGTACAGAGACACAAAGGAAATAATTTAACTGCATCATGTACATTCAATGGACTGTTAATAGAAAACAAAGTTATACTAATAATTAGCTTACCCAAGTCACTTACATTCTTTTATTCTATTCCATTTACTTTCATAAAAACTGGGTTCTCATAAAATGACGCATAAAAAAGACTATATACCCACTTACATTTTCAGATCTTAACAATATTTATTTCAGAAATTTTGGCTCTATAGTCAATGAAATGAAATAATACTAAAATATTCAAAGGATTTTCAGAAATTGCAAGACTTGCTCTGGGATGTTATGTATATTGGAAAAGATATTCAAAAAGCCTTTTTTGTTAAAGTTGCCATAGTTACTCCCACAAAAGAGCCATTAGTAAAGATCCCTGTGCATGTACAAAATACCTTCAAATGCATCCACAATCTGGACATGACACATGCTTTTTGTTTATTCGTTTTTGAAAGGAATATCTAACAAGCATATCCACAATAATTATTTTCAGACAATAAGATGAGATATTCAAACATAGTATGGGTTTGATTATCTCTTAGTGAGAATAGATATGATCTTGCAAAGAAAGTTATTTTCAACAGAAATCCAGAAAGAGTTTATCCAACTTGTGTTTCACAGGAATAACCAGAGAGTAATACCTGTTTGGTCAAGTCGGTCCAAATCACTCCATGAGTGTATCTTAAAAGTATAACCAATTTAAGAAGTCACATACGTATTTTGTACTGATAATCAACTTACAGCAAAATAACTTACTACCTAATTATGTCTGTATCTTCTTACCCAACATACAATAAGAGCTGAAAGCGTTCTCTTTATCTAACTTAATGTTATAAATGCTTTGATTATGATGACGTTATTATTAGACAAATAATATATACAGAAGGGTGGTTCCACTGAAAAGACATGACAGAACACTGATATATAAAAACATTGCAACACAGTTAGCTCTTTTCAGCTTCACCCTGTACACATTGGCAAGCAACATTGCAACAGCACATGCACACATATACACATACACACATGTTCGCACATGTACACACACATATACATGCATGCTAAATTCAGGATTTATTGTACAAAAAAGTTCAAATAAAATTTTAATGATTAGGACAAATGATAATATGCCTTATTACAAAATAATACATAAACCATCACCACGCATGTTACATTTTACCTGCTTCTCCACATGTGACCACTTAATTTATTTTTAATTAATAAATTACCTTATTAATTAATTTATTTGTTTGGTGTTAATACTAGGGCTTGAACTCAGGGCCTGGCTTTGTCCCAGAATTTATTTTTTGTTTCAGTTTTATCAAGACAAGCATTTTACTGCTTGTACCACAGCTCCATTTTTAGCTTTTGCTGGTTACTTTCAAATCAGATTCTAATGGACTTTTTTTCTTGGTCTGCTTTCAAACCACAATCCTCAGATTTCATCTTTCTGTTTAAATACTATTAAAGACATAAGCCATCAGTGTGGCTCCTATTTTTTCCTCAATAGTTATCTAATGCCCATACTTAGATAGTAATTTAAAAATGAGAGTATAGAAGCAAGATGTACAGTGGTGATATTGTCCTGTCAGAAATTCAAGTTAGTAATGTAAATTTATTCTTCAGACCATACCCAAACAATACCATGATATAGTGTAAGAGAACTCACTATTGAACATATTAGCTTTAAGAGCTTTCTGATAGATCCATTATTTATTGGTACCCAACATTAGAAAATTGTATGAGGCATTGGTAAAATAGAAGTCCTTTGCATGACTACATACATTCCTTGGTTTTTTTTTTTTAAAGACACTTGCTTTCATCTAAAAAGGAGGGCTATCTATTGTCTTCATGTGATTTTGATGATTGAACGTGCTTAGTGAGAAGGTCAAAATGTATTAGTAGTCCTTAACTATCAATTCTCATTTATCTTCTTGTAGAATATAATGATTAAATCAATAGTTCAGAATCATGCTTCCATTGCAAGTGGATCACCAGTAAGAAATCCTCAATACCAATTCCCACAAAGTTTTGTCACAGATACAATCTCCCTGCCTTCTCTGCTGCTTGACTACCTTCCTATTCCTTCATTGTACAGGAAAAGTGTGATTCAACTGATTTCAGTCAGATTTGTTACTAGAATTATCAAGGATTTAGTTTATTGTCTGTAATTTGGTCAAAGTTATATCTCTTTATGTAGGCTACTAAAAATGTATTTACTAATTTCAAGTAAATACATAAATTCTATTTCCATCTTTTTTAAAAAATAAAATTTTGTTTGGTCTATAAATTGATCAGAGGCATGGATTTTGTGGCTAGATAGGTCATTGCACATCTGTCTCTCTCTTTTTCCCTTTCTTGGTTCTCATAAATAATATGATTGCTCCATAATTATCCTAATTTATTTTGCTTTTATATTTTTGGTTGCATCATTACACTTTTTGCTCTGCCATTTAACAAATCATTTATATAGAAGGCATTATTTCCTATTTTCCTAGAATAAACTGCACATGAAGACATCACTGGTCCTCATTTTCAGTGTGTACATTTGAATACGGAGGAACATCTTTCCTCTGTTCTCTAACAATTCCTTACTCTCCGGTTAGAATAATTTCGAATAGTAAAATTGGAAAAAGAGAAAATAAATCATGGTGAATAAACAGATGCAGAAAATTCACCGGATATTTCTGACCAGTTCAACCAATGTGAACTAATAGGGAAATACATGGATACCTCATTCCCACTGGCTCTCAAAGTCTCTGGTTAGGCAATTCTTAGGAATATGAGGAACAAGATGAAAAAGTAAGGAATGGTATCAATTAAAGAAAAAAAATGGAGAAAGATCCAAGCAAATTTCTTCATTGGGCTGCCAAAAATATTCGGCTTATTACAGTGCGGAGACTTCTTTCCAAATGGCCACTCATGTGAATAGTAGGGATGACAATGAGTATACCCCTCTTCATTGAGAAGCCTACAGTGGACACTTAGACATTGTCAGTGAGTTGGTGTCTCAAGCGGCACATACAATAATTGTAGATGACTGGACACCCCTGCACAGTGCATATACGTGGAATAATACCAGAGTGGCTTCTTTCTTACTTCATCATGATACAGATACCAATGCCCAAACTAAAGGCCTCTTGACCCCCTTGTATCTTGCTGCTGAGAATTGAGATAGCAAAGATACGTTGGATCTCCTTCTGTTGAACCATTATATAAAACCTGGCCTGAAGAACAACATAGAAGAAACTGCATTTGATATTGCCAAAAGGATAAGTATGTGTCATTCCCTCTATGAAGTTGTGGAGGGCTGTACAAATTGTTCAACTAAGTCCTAATGTTCGGGTTAAGTTTCTTAAATTTCAAAAACGCAAGTCCATCTTTTGTGTCCCTACAAAATATTTTCACAAAACAAATAAGAGCAATATCTTTTTTTTTTTTTTGGTCTGTCATGGGGCTTGAACTCTGGGCCTGGGAGCTATCCTTCTGCTCTTCAGCTCAAGGTGAGCACTCTACCACTTGAGCCACAGCTCCACTTCCAGTTTTCTAGTGGTTTATTGGAGATAAGAGTACCACAGACTTCCCTTTCCAGGCTGGCTTTGAACAATGATTCTCAGATCTCAGCCTCCTGTGTAGCTAGGATTATAGGCATGAGCCACCAGTGCCCGGCAACACCAATATTTTACTGTAAAAATTCATGGATTCCACGGAATTCTTCCAAATGAATTGCCTGCATTGGATGTCAAAATGTATTCAATAGTTTTTGTATACATGTATAATTATTTCTTCAGAGTTTGTGATTTTTTAATCAGAAATAATTTTAACTTACCTGTTGAAATGAGTAGTACAGAAAGTAAAATATTTCTGGTGCTTGTCTGAAAAAGTATATTTTAAAATATTCTATATTCTATGTTTGCATAATGTTCATAATTTATTTTATTTTCTCCTAGATATACTTTGAATTCTACATTACTTTATAATATATAGGTTAATTAATGTGTCCTTTCCGATTGCATTCCATATAGAAACAGTTTGATTCCTTATTTTTTCTAGGTCTTTATTTTTCTTTGGGATAAAATGACAATGTTGTCTAATTTGAAGTTTTGTAAATTTTATGCTATGTAAACGCCTTTCTGAGCTGAAGATTTAATACACTGATGTCAAACTAAATTTAATTATATGAAATACGTGTATTGTTACACTTGTAATTTTGTAATCAACCTTTTAATAACTGTTTTTCATTTCTTGCATCTGAAGAATGAAAAATATGGAATACTTCTCAAATTTTCATATTATCCTTTTGCAAGTGCCATGTTAATCTCTGTATTGTAATTTGAGTATACGTGCTGCTGATGCATGTAGTATCCTCTAAATTTAAGTTGTTAATGATGCAATCTTTATACAGGCTTATATCTATGGGTGCCTACTTGTAACAAGGAAACCTTCTTGTTCCTAACAATGCTATCGATCTTATTTCCCTAAAATTCTGTGAATATTGGAAAAATTGTATTGATCAGTCGATTGCTCACATTTGCAAATTTTTTTGTCAATGACTATCAAGTCTTTTTATTTGGAATTTTATCGTACTCTCAATTATTTATAGATAGGTCTAAAGGTGATGGCTTTTTCAAGTACTTATTTATCCAACTGAATTAGCTTTGTGGACCTAATGAATTCAAAGTAAGCATTGCTTAAGAGCTACTTCTAAACTTCTTCAGCTGACATTTTCCCAAATGAGGTGTTACTGGCACAAATGTCTACCTGAGCCTTTACCCTTCTTCCATGTGGGAACAGACCAACCAGAATATCTTACCCTGAAAACGTAAATTGTCTTACTTGAACAAAACTAATCTTGGTTACAAGGGATGATAGAGAGATGAACAGTTCAAACAGAACTTTTCAGACTAGAAGGTATTTTATCAAAATATAATTTTTATTATACCTTCCATTTCAACAGTAACTAAAGCCAAGAAGGTGAAAAAATTGTTCATATGCATGATTATTTAATGTCCTGGATTGTCTACCATCCAACCAGGCAGGAACTTACACTACTGCCTTTTTATCACCAAATATTTTCATAGTTGCAGGAGAAGTCCATATGTTTCTCCTCATTATTAGGCATTAAATTGATAATGTTTTAATCACAGTGTTTCCCCTTGCCTACATGCTGTAAATCTACAAATGGTAAAGCTTTAGGTCTAACTCTATCAAACACTGAGGCAGAGATAATGGAATAATACTTAAAACAGAGTTGCTTTTAATACAGTAACTACAACAGAACAATGCAAAACGTGTGCCTTTTGATTATATTAAATATAGTTATATATTTTATATTTATATGTGCTGATTTTATATTTCACACAATGAAACTTACTAGAATTAGTTGATAATTTGACAAATAAATTGATATTTATTCCAATAAATAGGATTGGAATATAAACAATTAGGGTTAAAATATATATTAGAATATAAAAAAGTATCAATGCAATGTCTTTAGTATAAACTTGTAATACATTCTAACTGTTCTGGGTCTTCTGAATTCACATGGTAAAAAAAATGTTTTCTTCTAATCTATAATGAATTTTACTCTGCTGCTCTGTTTATTGTTTTAACTCGCTAGTCCCAAACTTTTTCTCCATATTTCTGAAGCATTCCTACTGATTATGCCCAAATTTTGCTAAAATGCCTAAAGCATATTATTCTTCTGCAGGACCCATGGGTCATAGAATCCCAGGTCCCAGGTACCTGCATCATCAGATAACAAGGGCAAGACTTCTTACCAAGGCCCACGCAACATGTCAACACAAAGTAATTGAAGACCCATCTCAATTTGTCATTTCCTATATTTCAGGGCCCCAATTCCTTGAGATGCAGGAATTAGCAGTAAGCAATTGTGAAATGCAAGGGAACTTAGCAATTGTTTATCAGAGACCATTAATCCCAAGATTTATGCCATAAAGTCATCATAGCCTAACAGTTTCCAACTTGTAAGGGGCACTTTAAAATTACTTAATTCACATAATGAATACCTTATCTCTATTTTGACAAAATACTACACCTCTGCTAATGTGACGCCCTCCTTGTTCTGAAAAGAACACTACAATAAACTGAGCTGCATTATTTTTCCACCACTGGTATTCTTGGGATCACAACACGTGCAATTATTATTTATATTTATACTTTTTTAGCTATCATAGATATTCAGGATGCTAAGATAGGAAAATTATGGTTCAAAGCCCACCCAGACAGGAAGGTTTCTTAGAATCTTATCTCCAAAAAACTTCTCCACAAAAGCCAGACTCAAATGTCACTGAGGTTGAAGTGGTAGGGCACGAGCCTTGAACATAAACAGGCTCAGAGACTCTGTCCAGGCCAAGAGTTCAAGCTCTAGGACGAACCAATAAAACAAAATCTAAATTGAAAACAAACCCCAAACTTAGCATTTTTCTCCATGTATACAGAGGCACGTAAATAAGGAAATGGCTTCCTGTGTTACATATAGGTAGAAGAAAGAAGATGTCACACAATTACTCTCTTCATACCATATTAAACCAAACCCTTAAAAATTGTTTTTTCTAAATATATAAATTAATGTCATCCATTTGTTGGCAACTCTGTGTAGATTATTCCCATTAACATGGTGTACATGACCTGTGGGAATTATCTAGTAACTATGTTCTAATTATAACACTCTTGAAAGAATATCTAGGCAAATAGAATGCCAGAATCATTTGTGAATTTTTCAATTAATCCCTCTCCTTAAAAAGAATTTTGTAGTATCCTATGGAATATGAAATTACAAATAAAACCAAAAAATATATTTTAAACCTAAATTCTAATTTAACAAGGTCTACAAAGTCCTACATTAGACGAACTTTGCTATTTCTCCAGACTTAAGCTTTTGTAATCCTTCAACATTTATTTGGAATCCAACAGAATGATGCTTATTTACTTTTGCAAATTTTTGGATCGGAATCATGAGCTATTTTGCATCTAGGAATGTTCTGTAATGATGAGAGCATTTAAAACGCAAGTGAGGATATATATGAGTTGCATTCATTCTGAAACTTGACTTCTCAAAACATAATGACAAAATTAGCCCAAACTCTGAACTGTGTATGCTTTCTTGATGTTTGGTTTGTTTTACTGAGACAAAATTATTCTACCAGGTCCAGGGAAGGTATTGTTATGTAATTCCACTATCTAATCTCCTGTCTGAGTGCTAGAATTCCAGGCTTGTATCACATTGCCCTGCCATAGTTTGTTTATTTAATCTAGAAACAGACTAGCAATTTTGAACTTCTCCTATGATATTATCCACTAGACTGATTGCTCAGACTGTTTATGTACTATTTTCAAAGATGTTTTTACATTTGACACAGGATATGAGCATTTTCAGATGCACCTGCAAGGTTCCCTGATTCATTCCACCAAGGATCCTATCGCGTTAATAATGGTTACTTGACTCTCTTACATCTCTGGTCCCTACTTATATAATATTCTCAACTTTGGGGGAAAGTTCACTTGAGGGCTTTCTAATATTAAAAATTATCACTTGATTCTAGTCATACTCAGGACCTATTTTCTATTGTTTTCTAACTTTTCTACATATTCTGAGAGTTGTTTCATTTGTGTATTTTTGTGTACACCTATAAGTGCCTCTGTGTGTGTATGTATGTTTGTATGTATGTATGCAAAAACCTAAAGCTGTTATTCAGCAATCTTGCTCGTGACTGGTATTCAAGCTTTTGGCTGGTTAATTATATGTAGTGTCTCAAAGCCTATACTCTCCAAGCTGGATGTAAATTGAACTTCCCAGACTCCTTTACATTCTTAGGTTTTATTTTTCCAGGAGTATCAACTTTCAAACTTCAAACACTTTTGTGAGTGTAAAGTCTAACCTGTAGCCCAGATTTTTGACTCAAGAATTCATATAAAGGTAGATGAACATATACATTACATATCCTGAGTGTTCACTGTTAGAAATGTGATCATAAACCAAGTTGTTGTGAGATCTGAGGATTGGGGTTTAAAGCCAGCATGGGTAGGAAAGTCCTGGAGACTCTTTTCTCCAATAATTACCAGAAAACTGAAAGTGGCACTGTGGCTCAAGTGGAAGAGCACTAGCCTTGAGCTGTGTTTCAGAGGGACAGCGCCCTGTCCCATATTTCAGGTGCCACGAACAATAACAACAACAACAACAACAAGAACAACAAAAGAATATAAGAAAAGGAATGAAAAAGATGTGTGATCTTAGCCACCAGGTTCATTCCTATTATAATTCCTGTTCTCTCAAGATGGACTCTTTTTTTCCAGTTAAGTCTATTCTCCAATATCTGACTTGCATTGGAAACAGAATCATTCTTCCATTCTCCTTTTTGCACATTTACATGATTAGCAAGCGTGATTTAGAAAGGGAGTGGCCTCATGCTTCATGTTCCACTTAGGAGTAATGCTTTCTCTATTTCACTCCCATAAATCTACATACTGGACTTGGTTTTATTGTTTCAATGTTTTCTTATTTGTAGCGTCTTCTATATTGTATTGAACACTTATACATAAACAAAGAACTTCTTTTTCTCCTATAATTGCTTTTGTTTCTCTTACTGTTAACTCATGTACACTTGGGAAATTAATGCAGAGCACATAGACTCACAATAAAAGATCTGAGAACCTTCTTCCCATTTAAAATTCACCTTAATTTACAGAGCATATAAGAAGTTTGAACAAAATGTTCTCATGGATAATGTATTTATAAGCAATTTAAATTTCATTTCTCTTTACTAAGTTGTCTCTGAAACACGTGTTACCTCATGTCCAAAAGTGTCCTTGTGCTATTTCAATGAAGCCAGAAAACATTCATTTTTTTTCTGGAGCAGCACCATAAATTGTTACTGGAAATAACTGGTAATGGATGTGGAAACTGATCCCAGGAGAGGAATTGAACATAGAGAAATGACAAAGTTGAAGTTAACTATTGCTTTCTTTTTTGCTGTATAAGAAAAGAATCCTAGGCTGGAAGGAAACTCTGTCCCTGACTTTTTTGAGTATGTCCTTTACTCATATAAACCTCCTCTGTAAACTTCTGTCTGAGAGTATTACAAAAGGAAACAATATGCCATTTGAAGGCCAGCATAGAACAAAAGGAAGTAACTTGTTTTAAAAGTGTTCTACTGCAAAGAAGCAAAGATATGGACATTTTAAGTGTCTTATGGATGGATGTTTCACTCCTGAGATGATTCTATTGTTGCAGGAATCAGTTATCAATTCCTTTAGTCTGGTCCTGAGTTTTCCATAGCAATAAGGATTCCAAAATAGCAGGATCCAGTGAGTATGATCAGCAAAAGCAGCCTCTTCTCAGACAACCATTATTTTAAGGAGAGTCCCAAAGAAATACGCAGGGTTTGTTTTGTTTGCTTGTTTGTTTAGTTTGTGCTGGTTCTGGGGCTTGAACTTAGAGACTTGCCCCTGTCCCTGAAGAGTTGTCTTTCTTTCCCACCTGGCCCAACGCTAGTACTCCACTACTTGAGCCAAAAGTCCACTTCTGTCTTTTTTGGTGTTTAATTACAGATAAGAGTTTGACAGACTCTCTTGCCTGGGTTGGCTTTGAACTAACACAGTAAGAAAACTAAGTGACATCAATTGTATGTACTTCTCTTTTGAACCAAAAAATATTAGATGAAGTTTATTATAAAGCTAATATTGACAATTTTTAAAGAAAAGACTATGTTTAGCAAAAAACCATAACAAATAACTCAGCAAAAGTAGGTGCACCACTAAATCATTTGGGACGATTACTATTGACTTCATCATTCCTTTGGGGGAAACTTAAAGCCATATTTGCACTTTTTTGTTGGTTGTGGGGATTGAACATTGATCCAGGGCACGGTCTCTCCGCTCTTCAGCACAAATTGAGCACTCTACCACTTTAGCTACAGCACCACTTCCGGATTTCTGGACTTAATTGAAGATAAGTGTTTCATGGACTTTCCTGACCAGGCTGGCTTTGAAACACAATCCTCTGGTCTCAACCTCCTGAGTAGCTAGGATTACAGGCATGAGCCACCAGCACCCGGCTCATATTTGCATTTATATGCATTTTATGTCACTATGTAGACAAAGAATGAAAGAAATCTGAACCAAATGTTGTGACAGCTTTTCAGAAAAATTGAGGTAGCAATAAATATGCCCCCTTTTTCCATTTTGTTACATTAATGACTCATGAGCTATTGGACTCTTAAATTAACATCCTCTTTCCTCTTTGTAGGTGTATTTAGTATCAGGAAATATTCATAAAGAAATATAGAAAGACATATTTTTAGAAAGCAAAGGAGATCAGGTATAAAAGAACAGCATAGAAGCAGATACATTTATCACCCAGAGATTAAGAACTAGCATAGGAAATTTTGAATGCTAAAGGCAATGAGGCATATGCTTAGTTGATAACTCGTTCTTCAATAACCAAAAATGGTTCCCTAGAACTGTTTTTGCTATACCTTAGTTACTATCATTTTTTCATTCCATCTGGAGTTATTCTTTCACTTTTGTCACAACTGATAATTAGCCTCTGCTTTATTGGTGCGATGACTGTCCAAAACAGTTTCCAAATCTCACTTAGACTATCCTTCTCATTGTGATTAGCAGTGATCCTACTCAAAAGCTTGGAATCTTTGAATTTCCAGAATTAATCTTCACCTGACATCTAAGCACATTCCTGGCATTAATTGCTGTGACCTAATGAACAAAACATTTTTTCAACACAGTATCCTAACATAGGTAAAGTACATGAATTAGGGACTATTGTCAAGTATCAGTATGGAAAGAGCAATTATATATTCCAGGTATGGGTTCTGTATTTTGCATTTACTAACTAAATGTTCATTGTTGTTGTTGTTGCTGTTGTTGTTTTGGCAGTCCTGGAGCTGACACTCAGCACTTGGGAATTATTCCTCAGCTTTTTTTTTTCCTCAAGGCTAACCCTCCAACAGTTGAGGCACAGGACCACTTCCAGTGTTTCCTTTTCAATTTTGGGTGCTGAGGAATTGAACCCAGGGTTTCATGCATGCTAGGCAATCACCATATTATGAAGCCACATTCCCAGAACTCTAAATGACTTTCTTAAGATGACATTATATTTTCATTCTGTAAGTATGTGTCATAATTTTAGCCAGAAATTTTTTTCTAGAAAAGAGCATTGAACACAGTACTCAGTCCAGTAAGGCTAGATGGACAATGGATAACTTTCACAGTGTAGCCAGGATACAGAAGGACTTACCTCATGGAGCTGGTACAACAGACTGAGCGAGACAGCTTCTGACCCAAAGCCTACCTCCAGAATGAGAGGGCCATCTTGGTTCCAACCACATGGGGATGCTGGGCCACCTCCTCTAGCACCCATTGAATCAGTTCCTGAGAGAGAAAGAGGAAGAAAGACAGTCAGAATTACACTTAAGCCAGGTGACGGTGGTTCAGGCCTATAATCCTAAGTACAATGGAGGCTGAGATATGAAGATGATGGTTTATAGCCAGCCCAGGCATGAACAACTGTGAGACTCTTATCTCCAAAGAACCACCAGAAAACTGGAAGTGGTGCTGTGACTAAAGTGGTAGAGTGCTAGCTTTTAGCTGAGTAGCTCGGGGAGCTGCCCCAGGCCCAAAGTTGAAGCCCCATGACTGAAAAGAAGTCGACTTCCCACCACAAGAAGTGGACTGAATAGCACCCATTGTCCTAGGGAGCATAGCAGAGAACTCAGGCTGAGCTTCCTGTCAGCTGGGCGTCATTAGTAGGTCACCCGGCTTCCCTGTGCCTCAGTTTCCCCAGCTTCAAAACTGAACAAAGTGAAGAATCCTCTTACTCATGGAGATAGGCAATAATCCCATACCTGTTGCACCATTAATTACACACACCATCTGAGATCTTTCCGGGTATCTTCCTTTCATATACTCACAGAATTGCCAAGAACAGTATCAGATGGACCCTCCCTCTGTGCCTGTCCCTGCTGCAGAGCTCCCTCTGTATTCATCCTTTGTTTCCTTACAACTGTCCCATGAGTAGATTAAAGTACAATGGTTGAGGCCCAACCCAGAGCTTCACCTCTGGTCAAGAATTGGCTGCCGTGGACTGAGTTTGGGACAATCCATCTAAACCAATGACTGAGCATGGTGATACATATCTACCATCCAAACTACAGAAGACCGGGCCTGGTGGCTCATGCCTGTCACCGATAGGAGGACCATGATCCAGCCCAGGCTGAGCATATATTAATTCTCCATCTAGAAATGCCCAAGACAAAAAAGCTTGACTTGCGTGGTAGAAGATCTGACTGGCAAGCCTAAGGCCTTGAGGTCAAACCCTAATATAGCAAAAAGAACCAGAGTTCCAGTGCCAGAGGCTCATACCTATAATCCTAGGTACTCAGGAGGCTGAGATCTGAAGATCACAGCTCAAGAGTTAAAATAGGGTTGGCCTCGCCCATCAGGCGTCATGATGAGAAGTCCCAGAGTCTGACCTATGCTGTTGCGCTCCATACTAGCATAACTCATATCCTAAGTGTTGGCCTTGCTCTCTGTCCCCCTAGGAAGCTATCCCCTGCAGGCCGCACTCCCAGGTCCTCCCAAGCTCCCACTGCCACCATCCAGGCCCAAGGGAGTACACAGCTCCATTGCACACAGATCCCTTGTTCTTGTAATTTTACAGTGCTGTGTCCCCTTCAAGCCTCTCACCCTTCCAGGCCCCCAGACCTCAGCTGTGAAGCCCATACATAGATAGCAGGTAGCAGGTAGAAGTTACCAAAGCATTCAGCCTCCTTGTTACAACCCACTTCTACACACACACACACACGCACACACACACACACACACACACACACACACACACACACACACACACATCCAGACCGGTGACAGATGACTCATCCATGCAGCACCTGCAATTTGCCAACTGATCACTCACCTGAGCACAGTCAGGCTGTACAAAGAAAAAGATGATCTGTCTCTCTGTCTGTCTCTGTCTGTCTTCAGGTGAAAGATTGGCTGAACACGGAAGACAAGGGTTCACACAGCTAGGGTTTCTATCTTCTGCATCCAACACCTCCCATCCCCAGAAAAAAAGGAAAAGACCCCAGAAGGCAGGTGTAGACATGCTGTTCCACACCTCTGACTAAAGCCACCGGGTTCCCACCAGGGAGAGGAAGGGTGCCAATGTGTGGCTGTGTGGCTCCCACTGCTCCAGGCCAGGGGATCTGTGGCGCCCACTCCTCACACTATCCTGCATCTCCCCGTTTCCTGGGACATTAGCCGCTGGGGATGGAGGTGGGATCCTCGGGTCAACACCCACCCCCACCCCTGGGGCACATTTGTGCCAGGGCCTGGGCCAGACTGTGGGGCACAGGGGAGGCAGGGTCCAGGTTGGAGGGGAGGGGATATGGGGTCGCAGGGTGCGGGGCTGTGTGGCAGCCACTCACATGTGTTGCTGGCAGAAGCTATTGGCAGCTGCTCCAGGTGGGGCAAGCAGCAATGGCAGAGGCATGACAGACACTCAAGCCCTGAGCAGAGGACAGGGGAGCCAGGATCAGGTCAGGGCCCCAAGCTAGTTCGTGGCACACCATTGTACCATTGCCTGAGGAAACCGTGGGTCTGAGCCCTCAGCACCAGGTTTGAAATGCTGCTCCATGTGAAGGGGGGGAGAGGGCCGGGGCTCAGGCAGGTACATGGTGGACCTGAGGAAGGCCTCTCCTCCTAGGCCTCAAGTCTCTTGCTCACCACTCAGCCACCTCTACCTTCCTCAACTGCTGGTAGTGATGTTAACAAACGGAGGGAATCAAGGTGCTACTTGGCAACATGGAATGTGGGCGTGGCCACAATTCTTGTATCCCATTGGTCAGAAAGAACCATGAAACAATGGGGGTGTGGCTGGAATCCTGTGATGTAGGCAGAATGGGTGGAGTCAAAATGATGGCAGCCCCTTTCCCAGGGAACTCTGTCCAATCCAGTTGGGGACAAGAGGGTGACCTGCTTTAGCCTGATGACTGCACAGATTGTTGTGTATGTCTGTTTGTTCCCAGACCTTGAACTCAGGATCTGGGCACAATCTGTGAATTGCTTTTGATCAAGTCTAGCTCTCAACCTCTGGAACCACACTACTTTACTTCTGGCTTTGTTGGAAAAAGTTAGACAGGACTTTCCTGCCTAGGGTGACTTTGACCATGATTCTTCTTTCACAGCCTTGTAAGTTTTAAGGAAGACTGCTGAGAGCCACTGATGCCTGGCTAATCATTGGTTTTGCTGATGTTCCTGGACAGACCTGTGAGTTCCCTGTCCTCAGATTTAAGTGGTAGGAGCTGGAGCCCACAGTTTGAATCCTGGTCCTGCCACCAACAAATGGCAGGAGATCCTATGGAACTCATTCCTATTCATGTGATTACCAAAGGAATGTGATGTATGTCATGATTAAATGGGCAGTACTTGAATGACTTGATAAAATTATACACAATTACATTATAAGACACTGGTCAGTATTAATTAATACTTTATGAAGCATTTAAACAATCACATTCATTAAATGGAGGCCAAATGAAATACCTACGAATTGGGCATCACATAGCATGGAGATGCCAATTTTTTTCTGCCAGGACTGGGATTTGAACTCATGGTCTAGGTAACCCTGCTCTTGCACTGTGTGGGAAGGGGAAGCTTGCCTCCTTGAATTCAAGAAATTCAAGTCTGTTCCTTAGGCCTGAAATCGATGCCCACCAGTAGAAAACATCCTATTTGTGCACATTTTAAATATATGATTTATATTTATATACATACGTTGATTCCATATTGCATTCAGTGTAGTTATTTATTTTATTTTTTGTTTTATTCATGTATTGACTACTCATTTTATTGACTATTATGACACATAGAACAGTGGTTACATTGATTACATAGGATAACGGTTTGCATATGTATTGTACATCCTTCCTGACACCCAGAACTTTCACAGAAATGGAAAACATGTGTCACCATCAGCTTCTTAGTACACGATTCATTTTTTGGGAGTGCAGGCATCTGAACTCACAGCCTACAAGGCCCAATTCATGAATGGGTGAGTGTCAGCCTGCCATCCTGGGGCAAATTGAGCTGACAGGCAGTTCCAAGTACCTGAGATCGAGCCCCAGCGGTTGACAAAATAAGAACAGATTGACGTGCAGATGATAGTACACAAATAAATATAAATCGTTATAGAGTGTCAGAGATGTCTATACATTATTCAGTTATATAGGCTACACTCCTACCAATTCTTAGGTATTTATAATGCCTCCATGTAATTAATGTTATTGTTTGCATTCTTAACAAACTATTAAGTAAATCAATCAATATCCTGAAATTATTGCATTCTGTAACAGTATTCTTTAATGCTTCATAAATATTAAATAAAATCAGTCTCCTGAAATGATGCTGTCTAATTTTATAGGAGCATCATACACCATCAACTCATTCAACTGTGACATTGATAATATTACCTTGTTATTCCCATGGATGGGAACGAGTCTCTTAGTATCTTCTGCCATTGATTGGTGTCAGGACTAGGATTCGAAATCAAGGCCTACATTGCCATGTGGACCTATGACTTCTTCAATAGTCTGACAACCTTCAGCAATGCAAGGTGAAGCGCCCTTTGCAACAGTGTCATTCAAACCCAGGAGAGTTACCGTGCAAAGGAAGAAAACATAAAAAGGCCATCTCGCTGCATTTTTTTCTGTACATTTTTGCCACAAAAGGCCTGGGGGTCTAGGATCGCAGGATCTACTGTGGGTCCAGTGGCAGCACCTCAACATAGGGTGATCGAAGCTGAGGCAGAGTTACCACAACCTGAGTTCAAGCTCCCTGCTGAGCAAAAAATAATTGAAAGAGATTAGCTCCCTGGCTTGCAATTCACCCCCTTTATTCTGCCAGGCTTTGGATTTGAACTCTGGGTAAATCTGCAGCACTGTGGAAGAAGTGGAAGCTCACTGTACTTGAACATAAGAAAGTCAGGCCTGTACTCTTAGGCAAAATTCAAGCCCAAGCCTTGGAAAACATACTATTTATATACATTGTAAATACAGGATTTGTACTTACCTATGGATGTTCAGTCCATACACGTTTGGTGTATGTACTTTTTGTTTTATTCATTTATTTACCATTGATTTTACTATGATGACACCCATTCCCTTTATTACATTGATGACATCCTATTACATGTAATCTAAATTTGTAGACGTGTTCTCCATCATGCCTGACACCAGGACTCTCAGAGAAAAGGAAAAAAAGTTTAACACTTGGCTTCTTACTGCATGATCCAATTGTTGGGAGTGCTGGAATCTGAACTTAGGGCTTAGCAGGACCAATTGGTGAATAGTTCAAGGTGATCACAGCAGCCTGTGAGCAACAACGGAGTTAGGCCATTCCCAGGATCGGACATTGATCCCCAGGATGTGCTACGATAGTCATAAATTAATAATTTAAACATAGGATCTATATTTACATATATGTATGGACAGCATCTTGCCTTTGGAGTACTTTTTGTCCTGCTTTTCTGTCTTATGTAAGTATTGTGTATTTTACTGAGTAAGGTAACAGATATAACAACCTATTGCCCTGGCTATAGGGTTTCCTATGCATTCTCCATCCAAGCTGAGACCCAGGACTTTCACAGGACAGGAAAAAAGGTGAATGGATGGGCTTCTCACATCAGGATTCATCTTTTGGCAGTGTTGGTATTTGAACTCAGAGCCTATCAGGCCCAATTGAGGAAAGGGTCAAGGTGAGGACACCAGCCTGTGAGCAACGAAGGAGATAGGCAATTCCCAGGACCTGACATCGAGTCCCAGGGAGGTCCAGATAGTCATAAATTCATAATTTAAGCATAGGATCTATATTTACGTACATGTGTGGACAGCATCTTGCATTCGGTGCACTTCTCCTTAATTTGTGTCTAATTCATGGAGTTGTTGTGTATTTTACTGAGTATGGTGACAGGTATAACTGTGCTGACATGGATGACAACCTGTGCCTATAGTTATAGGGTTGCCTATGCATTCTACATCCTAGTGGAAGACCAGGACTTACACAGGAGAGGAAAACAGGTTCAACGACTGGCTTCTGACAAGAGAATGAATCTTTTGTCAGTGCTGGGATTTGAACTGAGGTCTGGGTAGCATTGTTGCACTTTGGGGTAAGGGAAATCTCACCATCCTTGAATACTAGAATGTCAGGTCTGGATCAAGGCCTGATTTGAAGCCCCAGCAGTGGACAAAATAACAAGCACGACTTTTTTAAACGTAGAATCTCCCTTTACCTACAAGTGTGGTATGCATCTTGCATTCAGTGTAGTTATTCTTTCTATTTTGTGTCTTATTCATGGATGTATTGTGTATTTTATTGAGTATGGTGATAGATATAACTATGCTGACATGGATAACAACCTATTCGAATGTCTATAGAGTTGTCTATATAGAATACTCCATCCTCGCTGAGACCCAGGACTTTCACAGGAGAGGAAAACAGGTGGATCGATTGGCTTCTCAAATCAAGATGAATCTTTTGGCAGTGCTGGGATTTGAACTCAAGGCCTAGCAGGCCCAATTGGTGAATGGGTCATGGTGAACACACCAACCTGTCAGGCACTAAGGAGGTAGGCAGTTCCTACGACCTGAGATGAAGCCCTGGTGGTGGCCAATATAGTCATAAATTCATCATTTAAACACAGGATCTATATTTCCATACATGGATGGGCAGCATCTTGCATTCTGTGTAGTCATTCTCTTTATTTTTTGTCTTATTCATTGATGTATTGTGTATTTTCGTGAGTATAGGATGACAGATATAACTGTGGTAACCTGGATGACAACCTATTCACATGAGTAGAGAGTTGCCTATGCATTCTCCATCCTAGCTAAGACGCAGGACTTGCACAGCACAGGAAAACTGGAGCAATGACTGGCTTCTCACATCAGGGTGAATTTTGGCAGTGCTGGGATTTGAACTTTGGGCCTATAAGGCCCAACTGCCCAATGGGTCCACATGATCACACCAGATTGTGAGCCACTAAAGAGCTGGTCAGTTCCCAGGAACAGAGATCAAGCACCAGGGAGGCCACAATTGTCCTGAATGCATCATTTAAACATGGGATGTATATTCAAATCCGTGTGTGGACTGCATTGTGCATTTAGTGTAGTCATTTTATTTTGTATGCTATTCATGGATGTATTGTGTATTTTCTTCAGTATATGATGACAGGTATAACTGGCCTCACAGGATAACAACCTATTCCCATGGCCACAGTGTGGCCCATGCATTGTTCATCCTAGCTGAGACCCAGGACTTGCACAGGAAAGGAACATAGGTGCAACAATTGGCTTCTGACATCAGGATGAATATTTTGGCACTGCTGGGATCTTAACTCGGGGACCAGCAGACCCCATTGACGAATGGGTCCATGTGAGCACACCAGCCTGTGAGCCACTAAGGAGTAAGGCCGTTCCCAGAACCTGAGTTGGACTCACAGGTGGAGGTGTGGGGGAAGGGCACACAGCAGTCATCCATTCATAAGTTGAAAGTAGTATGCAAATAAGTAGACATTTGTATAAAGTAGGAGAGACGATAACCTGTGATGGAATCCAATCTACCATGTGTCTACTGATTCTTGGATCTTTCCAGATGCCTTCATTTCATGACTGTGATGATTATTGTCATGCTTAATCAGCACTGCTTTACAAATAAGCGATGCCCCATGAGTCTTGCCTATCATTTCCTAGTCACTTCATGCATGAACTACTCATTCCATGAGATCAATCACATTCCATGACTTTTCCTGTTCCAGAAACCATTATCTCAGGATTTCCCGCCATTGCTTTCTCATTGGGGTGGGCTGAATTCAAGCCTCAGGCATGGAAAACATACTCCTTATATATATTTTAAAGATAGGATTTATACCTCTATACAGATGTTCAGTAGATACCTTGTTTGGTGTGGTAAGATTTACACTTCCATACAGATGTTCAGTCCATATCACATTTAGTGTGGTTATTCATGTTATTTCTTTTTTTATTCATTTATTTATGATTTATTTTATTGACTTTGGTGATACCTATACCATTTATTACATTGTTTACATCAAATCACATAACATCTAGATTTGTAGATGTGTTCTCCATCATGCCTGACATCCTAGACTCTCCCAGAAAAGGAAAACATGTGTCACACTCGGCTTTTAACTCAAAGATTAAATTTTTGGCAGTTTTGGGATCTGAACTCAGGTACTAGCAGTCCCAATTCATGATTGGGTGAGTGTGGGCACAGAAGCCTCTAGCCAATGAAGCTGTCATGTGGTTCCCAGGCACTGAGATCAAGCCCCAAGTTTGGCCAAAACAGCAATACATGGATAGGCAGAGGGTGGTATACAAATAAATATATATTGTTAAAGAATTCCAGAGCTGTTTATCTATGACTGGATGACATCTACTACGTTCTTACCAACTCTTAGGTATTTATATATCTCCATTTCAGCAATATTATTCCTTTCATGCTTAATAAACTATTAATAAAGGTTAATCAGCATGCTAGGATTATTGCATCCAATTTTAGATTAGACAAATGCATGTACTACTCTTTCAATCTGTATTCTTATGCATAGGAACGAGTCTCTTGTGATCTCCTGCCATTGGTAAGTGTAAGGATTAGGATTTGAACCCTGGGCCTATGTTGATATGTTGGCTTATGGTTTCCCTGATAACCTGCCAGCCATCTGCAATGGCAGGCCAGGTCCACTTTGAAACCATGTCATTCAGACCCAGGATGGTCACCATGCACAGAAAAAATTGTAAAACCCTGAGCCCTCTACAGCTCCCCACTTTTTGTGCTGTTCTGCTTTTTTTTCTTCCTGCAAGCCCACTGGGCCTAGGGTCCCAGGATCAGCTTTGGGTCCCGAGGCTGCACCCCAGCCTAGGGAGAGTGCAGCTGAGTCAGAGTTGCCATGACCTGAGTTCAAGCCCCGTGGTTGGCAAAATTAATGAACTAATTAATTCATTAATTAACTAACTAAATTGAAATAATAAAGCTCCTTGGTTTGGAATTTCTGCCAATTTTCTTTTCTAGCCTGGGACTTGAACTCAGAGTCTTGATGAATCCATAGCAATGTGACAGAAGGTGCAGAGTTGCCAATACTTGAGTTCAAATCCCATGCCATGCCAAAAATAAATAATTAAGTCACTGCCCTCAGCATGGAAGTTAGTTATGAAGATGGGAGGGAAGGGATGATAGGGGAAAAACAAACGAGGAGGCAACAATGTTCAATAGGAAATGTACTCATTACTTTGCTCATGTAACTGTGACCCCTCTGTACAACATTTTTACAGTAAAAAACGTACAAAAATTATGTACTCCTCAAGAAGCACTTTGGTGGTAAGGGATGGATGTCTGAATAGCTGTACAAAATTATACACTGATTTTTTTCAGTGTTCAGTATGGAACTGAATAAACATAACTGTTTCTATTACAAATGTTAAGTCACAGTCTTGAAACTGGGGCCAGTATTTCTGCCATTGCTGGGATTTGAGCTCACTGTCCAAGTAACTCTTTTGGACCTTGGGTGAAGGCTAAGCTGCCTGTCTTTGAGGAAAAAATTTTCAAGCTAGAGTTCCCAGGGCATGACTTAAGGCCCTGTAATAGAGAAAATATTTGTATATATGTGTAATATAAGATACATAGCTACATATGTATGTTTATTTCATATTATGATTATTATTATTGATTTTTATTTAATTTTTATTTTATTCATTTTATTGTTTATTGTATTTAGTATTATTATACACATAATATTTATTATGTTGTGTCCATATATTATAAAATTATACACAATAATTCAGTACATTGACTCATTTTCATTAATACGTTATTAAATGTTGAAACATGATACATAATTAAATGGAGGCATTTGTTAAGTCATCACATGGCTAGATTCTGTCCCCAGTATGAGCTTTGTCTTATTTATTTTTGGACAACTGCCTATAGGGATTTTTTTATATGATTTATACTCAGAAGCCTATTCTTGTGGATAGGCAAGTTGAGGGATAAAATCGTAAGGTTAGGGCTGGGAATGTGGCTTAGTGGTAGAGAGCTTGCTCAGCATGCATGAAAGGCATGGTTTGAATCCTCAGTGCCACATACTCAGAAAAAGCCAGAAGCTGTGGTGTGGCTCAAGTGGTAGAGTGCTATCCTTGATAAAAAGAAGCTCAAAGATAGTACCCAGGCCCTAATTTCACGCCCCAGGTTTGGCAAAAACAATACACCAGATTCCAGTGGCTATGGAAACCTACTTTCTCAGGAGGCTTAGATCTGAAGATCGCAGTTTGAAGACAGCCTAGGGAAGGAAAGCCTGTTGGACTCTTACCTCCAATGAACCATCAAAAAACCCCATGTGGCACTGTGGGCCAAGTGGTAGAGTGTTTGCCTTGAGTTGAGGGGTTAAGGGACAGCGCCCAGGCTTCAGTTTGAGACACACAACTGGAAAAGAGCGAGGGATAATCAAAGTAATTTTCCTATTTGCTATTTATGGGAATATTTTTTGGAAAATGAATGCTGATGTAAACCAGAATTGGAGTCAGACCTCAAAGTTCAAGTGTAGCACATCCGTAAGCCTTGCCTTTCAGATTCTATTATTATAAACTTGTGTCCTACAGGGTTCTGAACGGCCCATTGTTGAAAGGCTTAATATGCTCCCTAAGCCCTTTGTGATAAGCAGTTGACTTTTATTGTCAATGTCATTACAGTTCTGACCCTAGCAATGAACGAATAGCTCATCACCCTAACTCAGGAGGCTGAGGTCTCTATCACAGGGTGAAACCAGCCAAGGCAAGGAAGTCTAGGACATTCTGACTTCCTGTTCTGAAATGTCAGATGCTCAAGAAATTCCTGTCTTTCCTTTAGTGATTAGAAGTTCCTTGCACTCTAAATGTTCTTGGTGTTCTTGAGCTACAGAAGAAGGAAAGAAATATTATTGACCCATCCGGGGTTCAAATGAAGTTCTCAGGATCCAAGCCCTAGCTCTGTTAGCAGGAAGAACTCCAGTGTAACACTGTTTTTGAAGGACAGAAAACAGTTTCAAAAGCCAGGCTAGGTGCAGAGAACTAGGCCTGCAGCATTAGGAGGCAGAATGTACACACTCAACAGGGCAGTGAGCTGCAAAACCACTTCATTCATTCCAGGCACAGCCAGCAATGGGGGAAACCTGAAACATTTGTTAGTTACACCAGGGTTAGGCTTTTCTCAGTTTCTTCAAATGATGACTAACCTTCCTCCCTCAGGTGAAGGGAGCCTCAGGCTATATTTAGGTTACCAATACAGAGCCAGTTTAGTGGGGGAGTGTGTAAGAACAGAGTAGCAAAACCCTGCTATCTGGTCTTAGGGAGTGGGTTTTTGACTGCATTTATCAGGTTTGAAGGCCCTTCTATCTCTGCCAGTCTATTCTCCTTACTTCATTGTCCACATTTTTAATGCAAATCCCCAAGGAGGGACAGGGCCATTTCTCTTCTGTCTCCAAGCATCTGAGTTAGAACCTGGCTCTGCTCTCTTGACTCTGGGGCTCTTGGATGCCTGAGAAGTGGGACAGAGACAGTCATCCTGCTCTGCATTTGTGTGAAGGCGATGCTGGTGTCCTGGCACACTGCAGAAAGCCTCATGACTGGGAAGAGTTCCCTTCTTCCCTTCTGACGTCAAAAACAGATTCATCTATCAACTTTCTCCCTTCCTTCCTTCCTTCCTTCCTTCCTTCCTTCCTTCCTTTCTTGCTCTTTCTTTCTTTCTTTCTTTCTTTCTTTCTTTCTTTCTTTCTTTCTTTCTTTCTTTCTTTCTTTCTTTCTTTCTTTCCTTCTTTCCTTCTTTCTTTCTTTCTTTCTTTCTTTCTTTCTTTCTTTCTTTCTTTCTCTCTCTCTCTCTCTCTCTCTCTCTCTCTCTCTCTCTCTCTCTCTCTCTCTCTCTCTCTCTCTTTCTATCTATCTATCTACCTACCTTCCTACCCAGGTAGCTATCTCTTTGTCAGTTGTTGGGTTGAACTCAAGGCCTGGGCACTGTCTCTAGCATTCTGCTACTTGAGCCACAGCACATATTCTGGCTTTGTCTGTGTACGGGTGCCTGATGAATCGAACCCAGGACTTCTTGCATGCTAGGCAAGCACTCTCTCATTAATCCATATTCCCAGCCCCTTCACTTTTTCTTATTGGTAGTTTTTACATAAGTATGCTACAATTTTATATATTCAAATTTAATTTTCTGAATACCAGTTACGTCTAAGAAACCTGATCTTCTCTTCCCCTGCCTGATTTGTGATTGTTCCTGCATTGCCCTCATAATAAAATGTAAATAAAGGCTGATGAGAGCTTCAGTGTGCATCATATAAAGACACAGGTCTAGAATCCTGGAAGAGAAAAGCAATGGGCCTGAAATGAAGAGAATGATGCAGTGTGCACAACTAGCACATCTGAAAAATACACCAGTAAATAAAAGCAGAGTTTGCACTATGAGAGGTAATATACATACACACATAAGTAGGTAGGGCACTGATACATAAACTTGGCCTTCTCTTTTTGAACTTTTTTGTGGCCATCCCAGGGCTTAAACTCAGGGCCCGATGTGTTCCTAAGTTGCTTTGCTCAAGGCTAAGGCTCTACCACCACCACAGCTCCACTTCCCACCAGCTGGTAGTTAATTGGGCATAAGCAATTCCCAGGCTTTCCTACCTGGTCTGGATTATCTCTCCTGCTCAGTTTTCTCTCTCAAAGCTGGAGCTCTACCCTTTGGGCCACTGTTCCACTTCTGGGTCTCTGGTGGTTTATTGGAGAAAATAGTCTCAGAGCCTCTCCTGCTTGGCTGGCTTGAATGGCGTTCTCCTGAGGAGGCTTCAAATGGTTTCCTCAAGGATTCACAGAGGAGCCCCTCCACACAAAACCGTAGTCTAAATCTCGAGGAGTACTAGGGAAAAATGGAAACATTGTTATACCCCAGTCGTTTATCATAGCCTTTCCCTCAGCTGTCAACAGACCCCTCTCTTGGTAAAAGGCTCCATGGAAATGCACAGTGGCAAAAGCATACTGAGGATCTGTGTAAATGTTTAGTGGCTTCCCTTTTCCCTTCTGTAGGGCTTTTTTTAGTACAACTAGTTCTACTCTTTGTGCAGACATTCCCTGGGGAGTGCTATTGCCCACACTATCTCAGTGTCTGTGGTGACTGCTGCACCAGCGTACCTTTTTCCATCTCAAATGAAATTGCTGCCATCTGTGAACCAGGTATGCTCGGCATGCCATAGTGGCGAGTCCAACAAGTCTGGCCTCTTTTCTTTGGCCCGGTCAATCTTTTCACACTCAATTTCACGTTCTCTGTCCTTCCTTTCCTGTCTTTGCTACTCTGTCTCTCTCTCTTATTGTAAACCTTTTCTGCCACAGCTACTAGATCCCTAATAGACTTTTCAACAAGTCTGTATAGAGCCTGCAACTTTTGCTTTATGTCTGAGCAGCTTGATTTTTATAGGCGAACATAATCATCTGAGCCAACTCCTGGGTCTCAAGATCATTTGGCTATATTGATTAAAAGCTTCCATGAGCTGCTCAAGATATGCTGCCGGATTTTCACTTCCTCCCTGTCTAACATCACAAACTTTGGCCATATTAGTAGGTTGGTATTCCGCTGCCTTGAGACCTGTCAACAGAGCCTGGTGATAGACAAGGAGTTGCTTCCTATTTTCAACTGTATTGCAGTTCCATGTTGGTCAGATCTCAGGAAAATAGGCAGTGATCAGGGCAGGATCCATGATAGGTGCTCCTGTGGGGCCAGGGATATGTTTCTGGGTTACAGTCTCTCTCATCGGTCGTAAAAAGCACCTGTAAAAGCTGACTAAAATCATCCCAAGTGGGCTAATGAGTAAAGAGAATAATTTCAAGCAAACGAATTAAATCCTAAGGTTTCTCAGAAAAGGGGCCATTTTGGGTGTGCCAATTGTATAGATCACTGGTAGAAAATGGCCAATATTGGAGTTGCTGTTGACCATCCGCATCCACAGGACCTATGGCGGGTAAGGGAAAAACAGCTGCATTAGAAAGGGGGTTGATCTCATGGCATCATCGAGTGACTGGCCCCTCAGAAACTTTAGGGGCAGGAGCCGAGTGTTCTATAGCTCCCTCCTCCTCTTGATCATTCTCAGGTTCTGAAAGAGGAACCTGGAAAGAGAGTATGGGGGAGGAAACATTTCTTCTTCCAACTTAACTCCCTGAAAAATTGGGGGGTACCTTTTCTTTCCCTCTGTCTCAGTTTCTTTTTGTAAGTCTAGGGGGCTAGATGGAGTGGTGCCTATGGTTTCCAGTCCAATCAGACGCACAGTCCAAAAAACAATAAAGATTACAAACAAAACACACCCAGGACTGACAGTTACAAAAAAAAAGCTTACAAAGTAGAGATCTCCCAAATTGGTCCACTGACTACAGTCACAGTGGGGTTCCACAAACACGCCCCACAGCAGAAGGAGCAGAGCCACAGTGGGGAACTTGGGCCTCTGTTAGGAGGCCCTCTTGGTCAGTTCCGGCCCAAAACTGAACCGACCCCCGCCCCGCAATTCTCACGGCAGTGTTCCAAGGACCGCCCCCCTCCCCGCCCCACACAGTGGGGTTCTAAGGACCCCTGCCCCACAAGAGGATCTTGGACATCTCCCAGATCCTCCAGGGTTGTGATGCAAGAGCTTCTGCTTCAACAAGCCTTTACGAATCAGATTGGCCATCCTCACAAAGGAAAATGAAAGTAAAACAGACAAATGAGAGGACAAGACAAATTAACAAAGACAGCTCTGTTTTACTTTTGGAGTCTGAGATCTTGGAGGTCTTTGGAGGGATCCCGGATGAGCCCCCACTAATATGTTATACCCAGGTCGCAGGATCCCCACCAAGAAGACCATCCAGAGTCAGACTTTACATCTGTTTTAAGGTTTTATTTAAATGGGCTGCAGCTCGGGTATCATCCTACACTACAACACAGCAGAGCCTAGGAGGAGAACACGAGCTAAAGATTTGCAGGTTTTATAAAGGCACACAACCAACCAGGTGTTTGGATTACCACCACATGTTGCTCTGCTAGAAACAAGCAACAAGCGGTCACTGCCTCAAAACTTTAACTCTTCACATGAAGATGCTACTAGTGTGTTCTAGACACTTAACATTGGAGACACAAAACACTCATAATTATTAGATCATTTTATAGGCAAAAGGAGCAATGCAGACTGTATGAGGATCGTTCCAGCTTTCGGTCTTCATATCCTGAGACAGTAAATGCACAGCAGCTCAAGGCTAAGTGACAGAACTGGCATGTACTGTGGATATTTGCTCCCAAATTCTGTGACACTCATTTCTCACTTTTGGCCTCAAGCCTGTGATCAGAGGGGAAGATGAGGAGAGAAAATCCTTCTCAGGGAAAGCAGCTATAAAGAACATTGGGTAGATTACTTATAAATTAAAACCTTGGGAATGACCCTGTTAAGAAGTCAGACTGTCCAGATTAAAAAATGAAGGAGAGAAGAAATAAGGTGCCAGTGGCTGCTGTCTGTAATCCCAGATCCTCAGGAGGCTGAGATGTAGAGAAACTTAGTTTGAATCCAGCCAGTGTAGGAAAGTCCATGACACAGTTATTTCTAAGAGATCACAGAAATACCCAGAAGAGGGGCTGTGACTCAAGCTTAATGCAGTACCCTGGAGCAAAAGGAGCTCAGGGAGCATGCATAGGCTCATATATCCACCCCAGGACCTGCCCCCCTCAAAAAGAGCCTGTACTCTTATAGGTGAAATTCTGGAGTAACTATGATGAATGGCACCAACCTAGGAAATTTGTATCCAGTACAATGAGTTCATAACAGAGAGACATCTTTCAAGATAGTGCATGTTCTGGGACTCCCCTCACTGTTCACAGTGTAAACTGAGGGTTTCTCTGCTTCACAGGCCTGCTGGAGGAAGTCTTTCTCATTTTCTGGATAGGCACACAAAAGCCCTCACTCCTGTACAGCTGGGTAACAAACAAGTCCATCTGGTCCAGTTAGTGAGGATGAGTGTGGGCGGGCTCTGAAGGTCAGGGGAAAAAGGCCTTTTTGTACCCTTAGATATCTCTCACCACAGTGCTCTGTTTTAACAGGAGACCTTCATTTGTGACACCTCCCATGGCAGGCCAAGTTCTGTGCACTTATCCTGCCTTTGTGAGACTATATTCCGGTGTTCAGTTTCAGTGCTCAATATAATTCAGGAGTCCTTCAGGCAGACAACTAAGGCATATAATTAAACGATTCATTGCAGGCAATTTTGGGCCTATGATGTATCTCCTATGTTTCCGGAAGTTTGGGAAATCCAAGTACATGTTGGATATCACAAAGCTTCTTGTCATCTAGGACTGATGAAGCTCATCAGGTTCTGAAACATTTTTCTTCTCCTAGTTGGGCCCTGGGTCCCTAGGTTTTGGGTTTAAACACAGGGCTTGGGTCCTGACCATGAGCTCAGTGCAGAAGCCCAGTGCTTTACCATTTTGTGTAACAACATCACTTCTGGTCTGTGAGTGTATGTGTGTGTGTGTGTGTGTGTGTGTGTGTGTGTGTGTGTGTGCACACCACGGTGTGTGTGCACGCGGGTGTGTGTGTGCGTGCACACATATACATGAGTCCTGAAGCTTGAACTCAGGACCTGAGCACTGTACCTAGTTTCTCTTGTAGAATGATATCCCTTTTCCACTTGAGCCACAGAGCTACTACAGGCTTTGCCCTAGTGACGCGGTTCTAAGAAATGAAGCCCAAGATTCCATATATGCAAAGCATTCTACCACTAAGGCACATTCCCAGCCCTCTACTTCAGCTTTGTTAGTTTATTTATATCTTTTTTTTTTTATTGTGATTGTTGTCGATTGAAGGAGTTGAAGTCTTGATATATGTGCTGTCCCTGACCTCTTCAGCTCAAGTCTTGTGCTCTACCACTTGAGCCACAGAGCTATTTCCGGTTTTCTGGTGGTTCATTGGAGCTAAGTTTCTCAAGGACTTTCCTGGCTAGGCTAGCTTTGAACCATGATCCTCACATCTCATCCTCCTGAGTAGGTAGGATAACCGACATGTGCTCAAGCACCTAGCTTCCCCTTCAAGTTCTTAGTAGTGAATTGGAAATAATAGTCTCATGGTACCTTTTGTGTCTGGGATAGTTTGGAACCCAGATCTTTAGAACTCAGCTTCCCGAGAAGGCAGGATGACAGACTTCAGGTACTGACCCCTTGGCCATAGCCTCTGCTGCAAGAGGGTCTATGGTTCCAAGTGGTGCAGTGCTAGCCATGAGCCCAAGAGGTAAGGTTCAGTGCCTCAGCCCCGAGTTCAAGGTTCATGACCAAGAGAAAAACAAACCAAACCATTGTCTGCTGTAGACAACTCACGAGTCTTCAGTAATACATAATTTTGTCCCTGACATGGGGACCTATCTGAGCCTCAATATTCTTGTCTGTATAATCATCTAAGTTGTGGAGCTCTTACATAGACAAGATGTAAGAATGAACCCTGTTAAGGACATAGCACATGGCACTCTTTGCACCACTCAGCACACAACATCCTGTGAAAGACTCAGCACCCAGTACCCAATGCAGGACTCAGAACACTGCATCCTTTGAAAGACTCAGCACATAGCACCTTGTGCAGGACTCAGAAAAGAGCACCCTATGGAGGACTCAGCACATAGCTCCATTCCACAAGCTGTCATTAGAATTAGGGTGCTTTCATCAGTATCACCATTCTGTGAGGAAAAATTTGCAAACCATACAAGTTCATATCTAATGGTTTAATGGGGTGTTTTTCTGGGGAGGGAGTGTTAGCCATGGGTCCTGAATTCAAAGCTCTACCACTTGGAGCCACATTTTAAGGTGTCTCTCAGACTTCCTGCCAGGACTGAGTTTTAAAGCCCCTGAGCAGCTAGGATGACGGGCATAAGCCAGGATGACATGGGTAACATGTGGAGCTGGTTTGCAACGGTTTACATGTGGCTAAGTCAGGTTAGGTGGCAGCTGTCAGCACCAGACTCCTAGCTTGCTCTGTAATGAGGTTTTTGAAGTTCTGTCCTTCTATAATTACAGTTAGAATATCCTACCTTTTTTGGCATCAGACTTGGGGCTTGAGAAAGTGTTTAGACACTGTCCCTAAACGTTTGTGCTCAAGGCTAGCAATTAATTGATTGAAAGACAGGAGAACTTCTGAGTTTTCTGTTTTGTGGCACTGAAGAATGAAACCCAGGGCTCCGTACTTACTATGAGAGCACTCAACCAACGAGACTCAGGAGTGAACAAGGTATAAATAGATAGAGATTGCTGTATATAAATATTATATATACAAAAAGAGATTTCTGCATATTATTAAATTATACATAATATTGCCACCAATTCTTAGATATTAAATTATGTCTCCATTTAATGATGTGTCCCAGTTAACAGTTAATAAACCATTAATTAATAATTACTCAATATCCTATAATTGTTTATCATATATGTACATATATCCATACATATAATTAGATATTTCATAGAATGAGACCCATGTCTATATATTATTAAATTATGCATCATGTGTTACTCCTAATTATTAGTTTTTTAATTAGGACTGCATGTAATTTTTATTCTGTTAATGCTTAATAAAATATTAGTTAAACTTAGTGCACATCCTACACTTATTGCATCTAATTTTATCCTAGAATGATTCACTACTAATTCAATCTGTTTATCATTTACTGTAGTGGCAATTCTTCTACCTATGATGTTTTTTTATCTTTATTACATCCTATTAAATAGCTTATAGATTTGCATCCAAATTATATATCCTACCTGACACTGAGCACTTTCACAGAAAAGGAAAGTGTGTCATGCTCGGCTTATCATTCCAAGATTACATTTTTGGGAGTGCTGGGATCTAAACTCAGGGCAATGAAGGCTCAGTTCATGAATGGGTGACTGCCAGCACAGCAACCACTAGCCAATTCAGCTGCCAGGCAGTGCCCAGGCCCTGAGATTGAGCCCCGTATATTGACTCCAAATTGTGCTTAGTGTAGTTATTCATTTTATTTTTTTAATCATTTACCATTTATTTTATTGAATGATATAACACATGGAATATTTACTACATTTATTACATAGGATATAGAATTGCCTATGTATGAAGCTTCACACCTGACACCCAGGACTTACACAGAAAAAGAAAACCTGTGTCACCCTGTGTCTTACTGCATGATTCAATTTTTGTGAGTGCTGGCATCTGAACTCACAGCCTACAAGGTCCAATTCATGAATGGGTAAGTGTCAGCACGCCAGCCTGAGGCATATTGAGCCGACAAGCAGTTCCCAGCACCTGAAATTGAGCCCCAGGGGTTGACAAAACAAGAACAGATGAACATGCATATGGTAGTACACAAATAAATATAGATCTTCATAGAGTGCCAGAGATGTCTATACATTATTTAGTTATATAGGCTACATTCCTACCAATTTTTGGGTATTTATTATGCCTCCATGTAATTAATATTACTGTTTTCATCTTTAATGAATTATTAATTATATCGACCACTGTCCTGAAACTATTGTGTCCATGTAATTAATAGTATTCTTTTAATGTGTCAAAAAATATTCATTAAAATCCACCGGCCTCCTAAAATCACTCTCTAATTTTATGCTATTATCATTCAGGAACAAGTAATTCAACCTTGACATTCATAAATTTCCATCGATATTCCTATGAATAGGAATGAGACTCTTAGGATCTCCCTCCATTGGTAGTGGCAAGGACCCGGCTTGAACACAGGGCCTATGTTTTCGTGTTGGCCCATGGCTTCTCTGGAAGCCCGATAGCCTTCAGCAATGCCAGGTTACCAACACTTTTCAGCCCTGTCATTTAGACACAGGATGGTCACCTTGAAAAGAAAACAAATGTAAAACTGGCAACCATCTGCAAGTTACTGGGTTTTTTCTGTGTCGTTTTATTTATTTATTTTTCCTGTCAGCCTTTGAGGCCCAGGTACCTGGGTTCAGCTGTGAGCCCAGTGGCTGCAACAAGCCTAGAGTGATCAAAGTTGAAGCAGAGTTGCCATGCCCTGAGTTCAAGCCCTGTGGTTGACAAAATAAAAATACGTAATACATACATGCATACGTACATATATACATTAAAAATATTTAAACAATTATTAGGCTACTTAGTGTTGTATTCACGCCATTTTTTTCTGCCCGGCCTGGGATATGAACTCAGGGTCTGGGTAAATCTGCAGTACTGTTGGGAAAGGGAAAGCTCACAGTGATGGAAGGCAAGAAAGACAGGCCTGTTTCTATCACTCGCAAAAATAATATTCGTATACATTTTAAATACATGATTTATACTTACATACACATGTTTACTGCATATTGCAGTTAGTGTAGTTATTCATTTTATTTTGTTTTTTATTTATTTATTATATATTAGATTTGCCTATGCATTATACTTCATTCCTGAGACCCAGGACTTTCACTGATAAGGAAAACAAGTGGGACAATTGCCTTCTTCCACCAGGATCAAGTTTTTGAATGGGATTTTAGCCCATCAGTCTGACACAGGTGAAGTTTTCAGGCAAATTTGAGGACCTGAGATGAAGCCCTAGGAGTGGCCAATATATAAACAGATGGATGTGTAGATCCATATGTATATGAATCTATAAATAAAGTTATAAAGAGAGACAGATAGACATTTATGTAGATTCTAGTGTATAATGCTATATAAAGAAGATGACCTATAACTTATGTTTATATATTCTATTACTATGAATTATTTGGTCTAAAATTATGCCTCCATTAGTTAATCACGGTAGGAGACTTAATAAAGTATTAATTAAATTAATCAATGACCTGTATTTATTGCGTACAAACTTATACTACAATGACCAGCTAATTAGTAGTTCAATTGGTACATTACAAAGATTCTATTATTGTTCCTATAGATAGGAATGAGTAGGTGGAAGTCCCAGGATCAAACTCAAGGCCTAAGTGTCTTGGTTGGGCTCAGGCTTCACTGACAGCCCCCCAGCCTTCAGCCATGCAAGGTCATGTACAATTTTCAAGCTGAGTCATTGAGAGCCAGGATGGTCACAGTGCAAAGGAAACAAAGGTAAAACTGTTGTCTAAAACTTCCTGGTTTTTCATCCTCCATCTTGGTTGGTTTATTTTTTTGCCAGAGCTGGGACTTGAACTCAGATCGTAGGATTCCTGGATCATCCGTGGGTGAAAAAGCTGCACCCCAGCCTAGGGTAATCAAGGCTGACTCAAAGTTGTGGCGACCTGAGTTCAAGCCCCGTGCCTGCCCCCCATAAAAGTTAAGGTCCTGGCTAGGTGTTTGGGCCATTTTTTCTGCTATACCTGGAATTTGAACTCAGGGACTGGGTAAAACTCTTGTGCTCTGGGTGAAGTGAAAGATAACCTAGAAGAAAAAAATTCCAGAGCATTTCCCAGTGTGTGAATTCCAGCACTAGAGCTGGCAAAAATAATATTTATATTCATGTATAATATATATCATATATATGTATTTGCATAGATATTACTTATTGTACCTAGGGCACAATATTTCAACAGAAAGGAAATCTGGTCAACATTGGCTTCTTATTCCACCTATTGACTTCAGCACTCCTGGGATTTGAACTCAGGGCCTGGAATGTCTATTTCATCAAGGGGTCAGTTTAAGCACAGCAGCCTCAAACAAATTCAGGTTCCAAGGACCTGAGTTCTTGCCATAGGAATGGCCAATATATATATAGATATATGTGTAAATTGCTGCAAATACATGTATATAAATATAGAGAGAGAGAGAAAGAGAGAGATGTATATGTATATTCCACTGTACATTTAAATATAAATATATTTATAGATTGTGAGATGTCTATATATTATTAAAATACTTGTAATATATTACTAATAATTATTAGGTATTAAATTATAACTCCATTTAATGAAGTATCATGGATTAAGGCACAATAAAGTGTTTCCTTGTGTAAATGGAGCTCAGGGACAATTTCTAGGCTCATAGTACAAGCCTCAGGGTCTGCACTAAAAAAAAAGAGCCAATAACTGTGTCTGTGTATATATGAATGTATTTCTATCAGTGAACATCCATAGTCATTATGAAGAATAGCACCCAGCTAACAAATTTGCTTTGAATAGAATGATGTCAATGAGAGTGCTTTCAAGACAGTGCATGTTCCTGGTCAAAAAAATTTAAGACCCTGGCTTGGAATTTGCACCATTTTTCAAACAGGCCTGGGATTTCAACTCAGGGTCTGATTAATTCTGGCACTTTGGGGGAAGGGAAACCCACCATCGTTGAAGATAAGAATTTCAGACCAGTTTCCAGGGCCTGAATTCAAGGCCCAGCACTGAAAAAAATAATATTCATACATGAGATCTATTTACATACATGTGTTTACTCCATATGACATTTATCACCCTTATTTATTTTTTATTTATTTTATTTAGTATTATTACATATATAAAATTTATTTCATTTATTACATCGTATGAAATGGATTTATTTGAATATAGATTATACATCATACAGAGACCCAGGACTTTCACAGAGAAGGAAAAAAATGGGTCAAAAATGGCTTCTGACCCCACATATAAACTTTTGGCCATGCTGGGATTTGAACTCACAGCCCACAATGCATAAATCATGAATGGGTCAGTTGTAAAACAAAAGCCTTTGGCAAAAAAATGCCAGCCATTTCTGAGGACCTGTGATCAAGCAATAGTAGTGACGGATAGATAGATAGATAGATAGATAGATAGATAGATAGATAGATAGATAGATAGATAGATAGATAGATAGATAGATAGATAGATAGATAGATAGATAGATGTGTAGGTTGCTATGTATATGAGAGAGAATGTGAGGAAATTAAATTATGTACATTATGAATTATTAGTTTTTAAATTATGCCTCCTTTCAATGAAATGAAGTATCGTGATTGAATACTTATTAAAGCGTTAATGTAAAAGTAGTCAGTATTCCTTAATTGGGAGAATCATACCATGGTGATAGAATGGAAGACATTATCCAATACTTTTTGTGTGGCATTCTATAAGAGAATCATGAACTAACTGCAAATTTAATTGTTACTTTTATAACATTCCATTAGGCATTCCCATGGATAGGAAGGATTTTCTCAAGATCTCCCTCCATTTATAGGTGGCAGTCCAGGCATTTCAACTCCAGGCCTGGGTATTTTACTTCAAATGCAAACCATTGGAATGACACTGTGAAGATTTCAGATTGTCAGGATGAAAGAAAAGAATGAGAAGAAAAAA
Source organism: Dipodomys spectabilis (assembly GCF_019054845.1). Lineage (NCBI taxonomy): Eukaryota > Metazoa > Chordata > Mammalia > Rodentia > Heteromyidae > Dipodomys > Dipodomys spectabilis. The sequence continues at coordinate 74,079 of NW_024870810.1, forward strand.
AAGCCAAGTGTCAGTGGATCCTACCTGTAATCCTAGCTCTTCAGGAGGCTGAGTAGTAGAGAATACCAGATTGAATTCAGCCAGGACAGGAAATTCCACCACACTCTTATTTCTGAGGGAATACAGGAATAAAAAATTCCCATGAATGGGGCTATGACTCAAGGGCAGAGCGCTACCCTTGAGCAAAACTAGCTCAGGAACATTGCCTAGGGTCATAGTAAAACCCCCGGACCTGCCAATAAAAAAAAAGAGCCAGTAACAACATGTCTCCCCATGTACGTATGCATGTATTTCTATTGGTGAAGGTCTGGAGTTCCTATGATGAAAGGTATCCAGCTATGAAATTTGCTTTGCATAGAATGATTTCATAGAACAGAAAGAGTTTTCAAGACAGTGCATCTTCCAGGGCTCCTCTCACTGTTCACATTGTAGCCTGAGGTTTTCTCCACATCGGTGACTGCTGGAAGAAGTCTTCCTCATTGTTGGAAGAGGCCTCAGTCCTGTACAGCTGAGTGATAAAAAAAAAACTCCTTCTAGGACAATTAGTGAAGAGTGTGAGTGGGCTCTGAAGGTCAGGAGAAAAAGGCCTCTATGTACCTCAAGCTATCTCTCTGCCGAGAGCTCTGTTGTAACAGGAAGACTTCATTTGTGCACCTCCCGTGGCCAAGTTCCCTGCACTTAGCCTGTCTTTGTTAGACTATGTTCCAGTGCTGAAATAACCAGCTACAATTAATTCAAGGGTTCTTCTGGCAGACAACTAAGGAGCTGAACTTCCACATCTACTCCAGTGGAGTCTGCTTAGCATGGAACACCTGCTATCAGATCTGAGAATGGGACTTCACAGAAGTCTACCTCAGAGAATGGGGCTTCAAAGAAGCCTACCTCCTGGAAAGGAGGTGTGTTCCTGTTCCTGTTTTTCTTTTCTTTGCTGTATAGGAGTGCACATTAATCTTTTACTGCTCCTGCTGCTTGTTCTACTTACTCATGCTCAACGTTCCCTTATTCAGGGCTATTTCTTGGAAGTGTTGAACACTCCAACATCTGATAAGTGTCCTGAGAATATGACTAACTCACCAGAGTTAAGTGCTACCCTGAAAGCCCCTCTTATGGAGGCTAGTAGACAAGTCATAAGTAAATATAAAAGTATTGGGGGTTTCATGACATCACTTCAGCAGAAGGAATTGTTTGTAAGAAATTTACAAGAAGCTGTAGGCACGGCTAGAGCAGAGAGTGTATGGCTATTGGAGACTTCCCTTTAATCCTGAAGAATATACAATAGACCCATATAGATAACCTGTAGATAAGAAAGATGTAGAGGGATATTTATACCAAAAGCTAAATAAGATTCCTAAAAGGTTGGTAGATGGAAGGTGACAATGGCTTATCAGAGGAAAATGGTGGGATCCTCCATTATCTAGAGGACCCCAAAGACTTCCCCCAGATCCATAGCCTTTTACAGGTGTGTATGATAAGGATGGCAATCGTTGGGTAAACTACTTAGGAGAAAGAACTTCCTATTACTCTCTTCCATTTACTGAGAGACTTGCTAGATCTAGGCCTCCTTGGTGCTTACTATCAAAGAAGGAGCAAGAAAGATCTTATGAGACAGTGAAGGCCTCTATGGAGAAGAGTAAACGATTATGTGAAAGGGTTACAGAGAAGACACTATGAGCCTAAATTTGATATATGGCCAGATTTAACTAAGTATACTGAATATCATGATTTTTGGCCACAAATTGGGGACCCTCTAAAGAATGGCAAAGAAACACAATTGCTTACAAAAGATTTGAAACCCATAAAGTACAAAACTAAACAAAAGTAACAATAACGTACTAGAGTTCATACCTTACTGTCCACCACTTTGCATATATGCTCTGGTTAATGGTTAATAGGTGATAAACATCTCGAAACCAATTGTATTTCTTAAAAATAGAGGCAAAGCCCGGAACAATTGCCTATGGTCATAGTTCATCATCCAAAAAACAAGAGCAGGCTACCAGCTGGTGACCACCCAAGAACGAAGCCTTGCAGCAAGATTGTGTAACCTTTTGCCCTTTCTCATGGAGACCTTATTCTATAAAAACTTGTTATCCTCTGCAATAAATCGCAACTAACTTTCACTCCTCTTGTGTGTGAGTTGTCTGTTTGCCATTTCCCCACCTGTTCCAGTTACCTCCACGAGGTGTTATCCATCGTCCTGGCAGAGCCGGTCCATGGCACTGAACCTAATGAAATGATTCATTATTGGCAATGATGCCCCCCTGGGTTTCCAGAAGCTTGCTTAATCAAAGCACATGTGTAATTTCACTATGCTTCCTGTCATCTAGGGCTGGTGAAACTCATCAGATTTTGAAACTTTGACCTCTCCTAGTTGGGCCCTGGGTGGCTGTGTTGAACACAGGACCTGGGTACTGACTGTGAGTGCAGAGCAGAAGCTCAGTTCTTTATCATTTGGTGTCACAGCTTCACTTCTGGTATCTGTGTGTGTGCATGTATGTGTGTTCATATACTTGTCCTGGAGCTTCAACTCAGGACCTGAACACTGTACCTGAGTTTCTCCTGTACAAGGATAGCACTCTACCACTTGAGGCACACATCCACTTCAGGCTTTTTTCTAGTGATGTAATACTAAGGAATCAAACCCAGGGATTCATACATGCAAAGCACTCTACTCCTAAGACACATTCCCAGCATTCTACTTCAGGTTTCTTTCTTTCTTTTGTTGGAAGTTGGAGGAATTTAAGTCTAGGCCTGGGTGCTGTCCTTGAGCTCTTTAGCTAAAGCCAATCACTCTACCACTTGAGCAACAGCACCCCTTGAGGTTTTTGGTGGGTCACTGGAGAGAAGAGTCTCAAGGAATTTCTTGCCCAGGCTGGCTTTGGACCGTGATCCTCAGCTCTCAGCGTCCTGAGTACCTAGGATGACAGGCACGAGTCAGCAGCGACTAGCTTCCACTTCAAGTTTCTAAGTGGTGAATATGAGATAATAGTCTCATGGGACCTTTTGTGTCTGGTATAGTTTTGAACCCAGATCATTTATCTCAGCTTCCTGAGTAGGCAGGATGACAGACCTCAGCTACTACATGCCTAGACTGTAACACTCTGTTGCAAGGGGGTCCTTGGCTCCACATGGTAGGGTGCTATCCATGATCCCCACTGGTAAGTGTCAGTGGCTAGGCCCTGAGTTCAAGGTTCATAATCAAGAAACATAAACCAAAACAATTGTCTGAAGGAGACAACTCACTAGGTAGGTACATACATAATTCTGGCCCTCACATGTGGACCTATCTGAGCCACAAGTTTCTCATCTGCACAATCATCTTACTTGTGGAGCTCTTATAAGAACCAGATGAAAAAATGAAAAAAATGCACCCCATGAAGGACTCAGCACACAACTCATGAAAGACTCATCACATAGCTGGAACCCACATAATGTCATTAGAATTAGGGTGCTTTCATCAGTATCACCATTCTTTCAGAGACATGCCACAAACAGTCCAAATTTAGATTTTAGAGGGGTGAGTTTTTTTTGGGGGGGGAGTCAGCCACGGGGATTGCACTGAAATGTTGGGGGTACTGTCCTAAGGTCTTTTGATCAGGCTAGAACTCTACCACTTTAAGCCACAGCTCAGAGTTTCGCAGACTTTCTGCCAGGGCTGGGTTTTAAACGCACCAGTGTCAGATCTCAGCCTCCGAGAATCTTGGATGACAGGGTAAGCAAGCCAGCAGCATCTAATCCGTGGAACTGGGTAGCAGCGGCTTACCTCTGGCTAATTCAGGTTAGATGGCAAATGTCAGCACTAGACTCCGAGCTTGCTCTGTGATGAGGTATTTGTAGCCCTATCCTTATATAGTTGCAGTCAGAACATTCTATCTTTTCCTTTTTTTTGTTTTGGTGTCAGTCCTGGGTCTTGAGAAAGGGTCTAGACACAGTCCCTAAGCCTTTATGCTCAAAGCTAGTGTTTGAGCTACAGCACAACTTCTGGATTTTTCTATGCACATGGTAGTGAGGAATCGAACCAAGGGCTTCATACTTACTAGGCGAGCACTCTACCACTGAGCCCCAGTAGTGACAAGTGTATAAACCGATAAATGTATAGATTGGTATATAGACAGACAGACAGATAAATAGATAGATAGATAGATAGATAGATAGATAGATAGATAGATAGGTGTAGATATATTTAACGAGAGATGTCTGTAAATTATGAAATTGCATATATATTTCTACCAAGTATTGCCAATTAAATTATTCCTTCCTTTCTTAAGTATCATGATTGAATACATAATAATGTATCAATTGAAAATTAATCAATGTAGTATAATTGTTGTGTATAATTTTATAATATAATCGTACACTACTTATGTAATTGTTACTTTTACAACATTCTATTTGTACAGATACCTATTAAAAAGCGTTTATTTTTAATTTTAATTTTTTTAATTTTTTTTTGGGGGGTCCGGTCGTGGGGCCTGAACTCTGGGCCTGGGCGCTGTCTCTCAGCTCTTCAGCTCAAGGCTAGCGCTCTACCACTTGAGCCACAGAGCCACTTCCGGCTTTTTTCTTTTTGCTAATGTGGTGCATAGGAATCGAACCCAGGGCCTCTAGTATGCAAGGCAATCGCTCTACAACTGAGCCACCTTCCCATCATGGAAAGCATTTCTTAGAATCTCCCGCCAGCCATTCATTAGTGGGAGTCCCGGGATTCAACTTTCAGGCCTAAGTTGTTGATTTCGGCTTGGCTTCCCTAATAGCCAGCCAAACATCAGCATTGTAAGGTCATGTGCATTGTCTGGGCATTGTATTTAGACCCAGGATGGTACAATACAAAGGACAAAAAAAAGTAAAACCACCTGATTGAACTTCTCAGTTTTATCCTTTTCCTTTTTATTTATTTTTGCAAGCCCTGAGATTTTAACTCAGGAGCTAGGATCCCAGGATCTGCTTTGGTAGAGATGCCAAGACTTGAGTTCAAGCCCGGTGCTTGGGCTAAAACAAAATAATAATAATACTGATAACAATAACAATAGTAATAATAAGGCCCTGGCTTCGAATTTGCACCATTTTACTGGCAAGCCAGGCATTTAAACTCAGGGTTTGGGTAACTTTGTGGCACTGTGGGTGAAGAGGAAGATCACCGTCCTTGAAGAAAAGAAGTTCAGAAAAGTTCCAAGGGCCTGAACTGAAGTCGTCCCAGTTCTGGAAAAAATAATACTCATATATGAGATCTATTTACATACATGGGTTTATTCCATATGACATTTATTACCCTTATTTATTTAGTATTATTACACATAAAACATTTATTTTGTTACATCATATTACATGTACTGAGACCCAGGACTTTAACAGAGAAGGAAAAAAATGTGTCAAAATTGGCTTCTTACTCCATGAATACATTATTGGCCATGCTGGGATTTCAACTCACAGCCTACAATGCCCAATCCATAAATGGGGTCACAGTCTTAGCCAACCAGCCTCCAGAAAACTGAGCTGCCAGGAAGTTCTGAGGACCTGTGATCAAGCCACAGTAGTGCCATATATATATATTTATATATATATATATATATATATATATATATATATATATATATATATATATATATATATACATACATATATATATAACAGAGAAAATGTGAGGATATTATTAAATTATATATTTTTACAAATTATTAGTTATTAAATTATGCTTCCATTTAATGAATATCATCATCTAATACTTATAAAATCATTAATAAAAAAATCAGTCAATATCCTTAATCAAACCATGTTGCTAGAATGGAAGATATAAATTCAATAATTTTTGTGTGGCATTCTAAAATAGAGTTATGAATTAACTTCAAATTTAATTATTTCTTTTATAACATTCCCTTAGCATTCACATGAATAGGAATGAGTTAGTCAGGATCTCCCTCCATTTGTGGGTGGCCATCCTAGCATTCCAATTCCAGGCCTGGGACGTTTACTTCGAATGCAAACCATTGGAATGACACCTTGAAGATTGCAGATTCTCGCAAAAAATACGAACAACAAGAAGAAAAGGAAGCCAGGTGTCAATGGCTCTTGCCTGTAATCCTAGCTCCTCAGGAGGCTGAGAGGCCAATTTGAATTCAGCCTGGGTAGGAAAGACCACGATATTCATATTTCTTAAGAGATCACAGGAAATCAAAACAAAATAATAACAAAAAAACCTGAGTGGCCCCATGGCTCAAGTTGCAGAGCACTACCCTTGAGCAAAAGGGCTCAGGGACAGGGCCTGGATGATGGGCATTCAGCAGGTTGCCCATGCCCAGCCCCCCAACCTGGGCAAGCTGCAACAAGCCCTCAGAGAATACTAAGTCTGAGCAGGCAGCTTGAACAAGCATCCTTCACTACAGTTTAAGAACTGAAGTCAAGAAGGCGTTGCCTGGGCTGGTGTGTGCAACTGATGTGTACAACGGGTGAATGATGTCCTGGCAATTATCATGGGAAAGCACAATTCTTAGGCTGTAGGAGTTGTCAAAGGTTGTGGCTCCATATCTTCTATCCCTCTGTAGGATGTGAGCCTAAGCTTCTGGGGCCTGGTGGCCATCACTCATTCATCATTCCTCATTGCCGAGTCTCAGGCTGGTCCCAAATCCTGGGAAAGATAGAAAATAACCAGACATTTCTGTGCCAAAAGGAGTAATCCAATAAATCCCACCTTCATAACTCCCGTTAGAAGTAAGCCTTGGGCTTCAAATGTGGCTTACTGGTAGAGTGCTTACTTAGCACAAATGAAGCCCTGGTTTGATTCCTCCCTACCACAGAAACAGAAAAAGCCAAAATTGACACTGTAGCTTAAGCAATAAAAGTTCTAACCTTGAGCAAAAGAAGCTCAGGCACATGCCCAGACCCTGAGTTTAAGTTCCAAGACTGGCCAAAAAAAAAAAAAAAAAATGTGAGCATGGTGAGACATTTTCTACTGGGACTTAGCAGAGGGCGGAGGTTATGGGTAACAGGTAGAGGGGTAGAGGGCAGGTGCTGTTGGCTCACCCCTGTAACCTTAGCTACTCATGAGTCTGAGATCTGAGATCCCAAATGCAAGCAGGAAAGTCTATATGAGACTCTTTTCTCCAATTAAACTCCCAAAAATTGAGAAGTAGAGCTGTGGTTGAAGTAGTAGAGTGCTAGTCTTGAGCACAAAAGATTAGGGATAGCGTCCAGGCCCTGAGTTCAAACATCAGGACTGGCACACGCACACACGCACATGCCATACACACACTCTCACACATATACACACATACACATATGAAGATAGAGAATTTGACAGTCAGCCTGCACAAATTCCACCTCTAGAAACTCAGTATTTAAAAAAAGAGGGAGGAGGGGAGGAAAGACTTGCTCCAGGAAGTGATATAATCAGTGCCAAAATTCCACAGGAGTTCTATGTTATGGAACAGAACAGAGAGCCTCAGGCACAAGGTACAGCATGGGCAAAGGTCCTGAGGTGTGGTGTAGAGCAGGTGGTGTGGATGGGATGAAGGTTCTGTGGCTTCAGACAAGTCTGGCAGAACACTGAAGCCTGTGTCAAGTTTTGTACTTGAGTCACAGGTAGGGCAGAGGGTGGGGTCCCAGAATGAGGCCCAGGGAAAGATTAGCTTGACTTTTCACCAAAGACCCCAGCCAATTTCTGTGGCTGGAAGCCTATTTTTCACAGCTCCTGACCCTCAGGCCCTCTTTGCATGGAGGAGTCAGGGCAAATGCAGGGAAGAACTCTTGCTTAAGAAAAGCTTCTAGCTCAATCCAACTAGTGGCTCACCCCTGTAAATCCTAGCTACTCAGGAGACTGAAATCAGAGATCATGGGTCAAAGCCATCTCATGGGAGAAAAGTTAGTGAGACTTTATTGCCCATGAACTAGCAAAAGCCAGAAAGGGAGCTGTGGTTCAAGTGGTAGAATGTCCGCATTGAGAGAAAACGTTAAGAGACTACAGGTCAGACCCTGAGTTCAGGCCCCAGTAATGGCACCTAACAACAAAGAAAAGCTTTCAGGAGTTCTTAGTCCACTGTGGTGAAAGGCCAGATCAGCCAGGCATGGGTGGCTTATGCTGGCCCTCCTAGCTCCTCAGGGGGCTGAGATGTGAGGATTGCCATGCAAATCCAGCCTGGGCAGGAATGTCCAGGAGACTCTGATCTCCAATGATCCACCAGAAAACCAGAAGTGGTGATGTGGCTAAAGTGCTAAGCTGCAGAGCTGAGAGACGGTGCCCAGGCCCAGAGTTAGAGCCCCATGACCAATACCTGGCCTGCTTTGACCTCATGCTGTGGCTCTAGGCAGAGTACTTTCCAGTGGGCTCCTGATGGTCTTCCAATGTCTATGTGTCTTACAAGTCTTGAGAGCAGCCTCCTTGAAGGCCTTTGCCTACAGAGCGGGACACAATACAAGATAAGGATAAAGTTTTGTGGCATGGAGGTCATCGGCCGGGTCATCAGAAGAGCATCTGTCATGAGTGCAGTGTGGATCTGAGCACTAAATCGACGTCTCAGACCACGGTTCTGGGCCAGAAGGGGTAGACTACTTAATGCCGGCTCACAAGGGAATCACAGAACGTGAATTTGTCAGGCACACCTTGGGCAGGTTTTGAGTAGGGCTTATGAGAGACTAGTATGCTGAGGAATCCAAAGCAGGCTGGCTGCTGCTTGTAACAATCACTATAAACCAGGAGTCCCAGGGGCTCAGAGACCTGCTTAACTCACCAGAGCTCAGGGGCAGATAAAGTTCTGCAATCATGGGCCAACTACATAGGGACATCCATAGTGTCCTTCCCTTGGTTCTATGGCCCCGTGCTGGAATGGAGGGACAGGTTCCATGGAACTTACTGCCATAGGCCAGACTCCTTAGCCCAAGAAGCCCAACAACTGATGTAGCTTGAGAGTTTACTATGATTATGCCTCAGGACTGCCCCCAGTTCTAGTTCAGCTTATCATTACGACCTTCCTCTGTGTGTTTGTGTGTGTGTGTGTGTATGTGTGTGTGTGTGTGTGTGTGTGTGTGTGTGCATGCACGCACGTGCGTGTGCATGAGTGCATCTTGGTAGTAGGGCTTGAATTCAGGGCCCGTGCTCTGTCTCTCAGTTTTTTCATTCAAGGATAGCACTCTACCACAGCTTTTCTTCCAGCTTTCAGGTGGTTCTTGGGAGAGGAGAGTCTCACAAACATATCTTGTTAGGTTGCATCTGAATGTCAGTCCTCTGATCTCAGCCTGCTAAGGGAGCTAGAAATATGAGAGCATGAGCATTAGCATCTGGGCACACTTTCCTTCTTGGATAAAAGAGAATACCTATTTCCTAGCCAAGCACCCATCTACAGCTATCCCTCCTTCCCCTTCCCCTAACCCTCCGGACTTCAGAGGAAACATACTCACCCCTGAGGACAAAGAAATAGGATGCACTGACAGGTTTGAACATTATGTTTTCCACACAGTCAGGGGGCTGCTGGAAGCTGATGTAGAGGTCAGAGATCTAGGCCAGGGCAAGTAGACAGCTGTTAGAACAGAAAGTATGAAAAGCCATCCGTGCAGCTGCATGCCAGTGGCTCATGCCTATAATCCTAGCTACTCAAGGCTGACACTGGAGGATCAATCAAGATTCAAAGCTAGCCTGGGCATACTCTTATCTCCAAAGAATCACCAAAAAGCTGGGAAGAAGAAATACTATAATTCAAATGTTCGAGCACCAAACTTGTGCAAACATGCTAAAGGTTACCACCTAGGCTCTTCAAGCCTTGGTAAACACACACACACACACACACACACACACACACACACATACACACACACACACACACACAACCCATACACATGCCAAATCAGATATTTCTACTCTGTAACCTTTGGGTATTCTCTACCTTTTTCCCCACTAAGTCTGGTGGTTGTTGGCCTAGGAGTTTGATGCATCCAACACCACCTGACATCTATAATTTTGGGGAACAGAATGGCTATAACATCAGCCTTCCCCTATCCCAGGTCCTTGATTGGGTCATGGTCTATCCAGACCCTTTGGGGTTCCTTTTACAGACTCGCCAAGATCCTTTAAAAAGGCATCACATGCTGGGCACTGGTGGCTCATGCTTGTCATCCTAGCTACTCAGGAAGGTGAGATCTGGCTTCCACATCAGCTTGGGCAGGAAAGTGTGTGAGACTCTTATCCTCAAAGAACCATCAGAAAATCATAAGTGTCCTGGTGGCTCAAGTGGTAGAGTGCAAGCCTTGAGAAAAAGAGCTCAGGGACAGCGCTCATGGACAACAACAACAAGGAGAGGCATTGCATGTTGGCTTTGGGATTGGCATGGGCCAAATATGGGAAATTTCAAGTGTGCCAAGATAAAGCAGTACCTCCTTTAGTCCCATGCTCCTCTATCTTGTCCATCCCCTGGCCTTGGCCATGCTTCGCATCAGGATGGCTCTGGCTTGACGGGAAGGATTCAAGGAGGAAGATCCCAGACCAATTGCTCCGGCTCCTTCCTCCCTGCTTACACTACTGCTTCTGCTCTTTGCCATAGACCTTCTTCCTGAAATCCATCCATGAGATCATTGACACCAACACAGTGGTGAGTGGTGGGTGCAGTCTAACTCTGGGAAGTCAGAGGTGGAAGTCAGCCTGGAACTAGGAGCTTCTATTCTGGGTGTGGGCTGAGGCCAGGGCTGACACTTATTTCATTTTGAACCTTGCAGGGGTAGGGATACAGTGTAGACACAATATTGAGTCAGGTAAGATGGGAATCTGTAGGACCACTTGTGTGGGGGAGGCTGTGGGACTCAGGGGGCCACTGTTCTTGGTGTTCTTCTCTCAGACATCCCTCTCCCTCTCTTATCCCTCAATAGTAAAAGAGAAACTTTAAATAAGGATGTCGAAGAGGAGGCAGGGAAGTATTTTACTGTGAACCAGACTTGTGCTTCATATTCATCCTAGCCCCTAATTCCTATTTATCTGAGGATTGGCCATATGGGTTTGGCAAGTGTGTGTGTGTGTGTGTGTGTGTGTGTGTGTGTGTGTGTGTGTGTGTGTGTGTGAAGATATCATCCTAGCTGAGAATGTGGCTCAGTGATAGAGTGGTTGCCTAGCAAGCCTGAAGCCCTGGGTTTGATTTCACAAAGAAAAAGCAGGAAGGGGAGGTGGGACTCAACTTGTAGACCACCAGTCTTGATCAAATAGAGCTCAAGGACAGTGGCCAGGCCCTGAGTTCAAGCCCCATAACTCGAAGACAAATCTATGTGGAGGCTTTATTTTCCCTTTGGAAACAATTTATTCTTTGTGATAAGCATAACATGGGCATCTTCCCTGGCCACCAATGGGCCATTAGATGTCCCTGGAATTTGGGCCTCCTCCCAGCAGCCTCTGCTCTACTTGGCCCGCAGTTTACCCTTTTTATCACCAGGGAGATGGAGGCCTAGAAAAGCCCACCTAGCCTCCTAGTTCTGGTGGCTGCTGAGGATTTTGGGATTCAGTATGTCACAAAGGGAGTCATCAGCCCCATCAGTCTACAGAAAAAAAGGGACAGAGTACTGCATGCCTGAGTGCACCAGCTGTGGGCAGTTCTGGATGTGGGGAGCTGCAGCAGGACATGCTCTGTGGGGGAGTCCTGTACGAGGCAGGGAACCCTGATCTCTCCTCTTGCAGTTTCCACACTATCCTGAAGTTGCAATTCTTCAAAACTTTTCTGTGCCTCCCTCATTTTGCCCACCTAGGAGCCTGAGGCCTCTGAAGCAGCTGCAATGGTGGGGAGCTCCGCCTGCGTCGGCATCTGGAGCCCCGTGTAGGATTGACAGCAGCTCTTGCAGCTATCTACTCTTCATGTTCTCCTGGGACAGCTGGCACATGCACTTGGATTTCTCCTGACACAGCTGATCCAGAATGAACAACTGTCCTTTCCATGCCAGGATGGATTCCTAGACGGTGCGGATATGTGCCGACAGCTGGTTGCATCGATGGTGGAGCTCATCTGTCGGACTCTGGAAGTCCACCTCATCAGGAGATTGTGGATGAAGCAGATTTTCTTCTCGGATGCCCACATGTCCCACTTCCCATAATCTCACATGTTATGGTGGCAGCTCATGGGGCAGGGGACCTGTGGCTCCGGCTCTATCTGGCACTGAGCTGTCTGGGGGAGGGGGAGTGCCTGCAGCAGTCCGGCAGGAGTTTCCTCCTGTGGATCTCATCCTCTGAGAGTGCTAACAGTGCCACATCCCTCTCAGGTTAGGGGACATCTCCATCCTCTGCCACGGGCACATCGAGGAGAGTCGCTTCCTCAGCTTTTGCTTCTCCAGGGTTCACAGCTTCCCCTTCCCCAGAGAAAGCCAGGAAGCTCAGCTGGGACTGCAGGTGCTCCTCCTGTAGACTGGTCATTTCCAGGCACTTGAAACTCTCCTGCCACTTTGGGGGCACCACCTAGTCCCTCCATTTGGTCGGACCCTGCACTTGTTTCAGCTGCTCCAACAGCTGGGTCTGCTTCTGCAGGTGCTACTGTAGGACCTGCTACTTGGAGCACAGCTGCTCATTGGAAGTGATGTGCTGCTGACGGGTGGCTCTGAGCTCCTGCAGCTGGGCCAGGGACTGTTCCTGCTGCTCCTGCAGCTCCTGAGCTGCTTGGCTCTCTCTCTCCGACACTCTTTCCATTCTTCTATCTTCTCCTCTCAGCAGCCCAGCTGTTCCTGCGGATGTTCCTTCACCTGCTGCTCTGAGTGCAGGATGCTGGTAAGATCTTCCTTCTCACTGCTCACCCTGTGGAGAGTGCCCCGCAGCATGGCCAGCTGTTCCTCCAGCTGTGTGTTGCGCACACATGCACATGGTGGGGTCTCGATCCTTGGTTTTCTCATCTAGTCTTACCAGTTGCTCCTGCTGCTCTGCAATCTGGAGACGAAGCCTCTGGTTTTCCTGGACCTAGATATGAAGTTGTTCCTCCAGGTTTTTCAACCCCATCTGCATGTGGTAGGCGTGGGCCTGCAGTTGCTGCTTCTCCTGAGATGGACCCTCGGGGTGCCATGGCTCTGCTAGCTTAGTTCTCAGTTCCCCCAGCTATTCTCTAGGTGCAGCACCTATCTCAATCCTCACTCCTTCTCCTCTGTCAGTTGGTTTACCTGCTCAGTCAGCCATCAGGCCTCCTCCTCCTGCATGGACCTCTCAATGCTCAGGTTCTGCAAGAAGGTGTCTGTCTCCAGATTTGCTAAGTTACCATTCAGCTCAGGTTGTGCTGTAGTCTCTTCAGTATATCAGGCTTCTGCAGCACTTGTTGGAACTTGCAGATTCTGTTCTTCCTGTTGCTCCTCTATGTCCAGAGTGCTTCCAGCTTCTCCTAAAACTCTGTGTTCACTTGCTCCAGGTCATAGAAGCTTCTGGTCTTTTCCTTGAGCTGAAGCGTTACATCATTAAGCTGTTTGAACAACATTTCAGTCTCCTTCTGTAAGTAGGAACCACAGAAGCCACCATCTCCAGCTCCCCCATGCACTGCTCTGTGGCCTGTAGGCAGCTGGTGAGAGCTTCATGCTCCATTTCTGTCATCGGCCGTGAGCTGCATGTGGGCTGGTGCCGATTGTAAATTACTTTCTGCCAAAACCAACCTGGGGTATGCAATGGGTGCATTATGTTCTTGCTGAGTTGTCCCACTGGAACATCTAGCAGCTAGCCGCTGCCACTAAGGGAGACCACTGTTCCTAGGTGGTAGGAGTTGTGGAAAGTTCTGGCTCCATATTCCATAACACTCTGTAGGATGTGAGCCTAGACCTCTGAGGACTGGTGGCTATCACTCATTCATCATTCCTCATTGCCGAGTTTCAAACTGGTCCCAAATCCTGGAAAAGATATGAAATGGCCAGAGAATTCTTTTTTTTTATACAGTGAAAGCAGGGGTTATACTGTGGGGGAGGGACATACAAAGCAACAAAGAAATAATTTTATAATTGCGTTAGAAACAAATGCATGAAAGAAAAAAACATTTAAATACATATCTAAGGGTTCATTTTCCTAACATCATATTATCTGACCTTTTCTGCTTGACTCATACATATACTAGATATTGCAAATAAGGGAAATCATGGGACCTATGTTTCTTTGGGCTTGGCTTACTTCACTTAATATAATTTTGTCCAAGTCTTTCCATTTCCTAACAAATGGGGCAATGTCATTCTTTCTGATGGAGGCATAGAATTCCATTGTGTATATATACCACATTTTCTTGATCCATTCATCTACTGAGGGGCATCTGGGTTGGTTCCATACCTTAGCTATGGTAAATAATGATGCAATAAACATAGTTGTGCTGGTAGCTTTAGTGTGGTCTTGTTTGTAAACATTTGGGTAAATGCCCAAAAGTGGGACTGCTGGGTCATAGGGGAGCTCTATGTGGAGACTTTTGAGGACCCTCCATACTACTTTCCAAAGTGGTTGAACAAGTTTACACTATCACCAACAATGAAGTAAGGTTCCCTTCTGTCCACATACCCTCCAGCATCTGTTGTTATTAGAGTTCTTGATTTTTGCCATTCTAACTGGCGTGAGGTGGTATCTCAATGTTGTTTTGATTTGCATTTCTTTTATGGCTAGGGATGTTGAGCATTTCCTTATGTGTCTATTGGCCATCCTTCTTTCTTCTTCAGAGAAGTTTCTCTTTAAGTCATTAGCCCGCTTATTTATTGGGCAGTTGTTTCTTTGAGGATTTGTTGTTGGGGGATTTAATTTTTTGAGTTCCAAGTATATTTTAGATATGAGACCCTTGTCTCATATCTGTGGGCTTTCTATTGATCTTGCTAGCTATGTCCTTTGCCATGCAGAAGCCCTGCAACTTCATGCAATCCCATTTGTCCAAACTTTCTTTGATTTGTTGTGTTTCTGGGTCTCTATTCAGAAAATTTTGGCCTGCGCCAAGGAGACCTAGGGTTTCTCCTATTCCACCCTGTAATGTTTTCAGAGTGTCTGCTTTGACTACGAGTTCTTTGATCCATTTGGAGTTGATTCTGGTGCAGGGCGATATATAAGGATCTAGCTTTAGTTTTCTACAAATAGTTAACCAATTTTGCCAGCACCATTTACTGAAGACCCTGTCTTTCTTCTATTCTATTTTTTTAGCTCCCTTATCAAAGATTAGATGGCTATAGGTCTGTAGGTTCATTTCTGGGTTTTCCATTCTATTCCCTTGGTCCTGAGGTCTGTTTTTGTGCTAATACCAAGCTGTTTTGATTACTATGGCTTTATAGTTGGGTTTGAAATTTGGTATTGATATTCCTCTAGCAGTGTTCTTTCCGTTGAGGAGCGTTTTTTTTATTCGGGGTCTTTTATTGTTCCATATGAATTTTTGGATTGCCTCTTTTATTTCCTTGAAGAATGAGGTTGGAATTTTGATAGGTATCGCATTAAATTTGTAGATAGCCTTGGGAAGTATTATGGCCAGCGATTTCTGTGCTGAAAATTGTATGCCAATAAATCCCACCCTCATAGATCCTGTTAGAAATAAACCTTGGACTGTGAATGTGGCTAAGTGGTAGAGTGCTTACCAAGCAAGCATGAAGCCCTGGGTTGGATTCTTCAGTACCACATAAACAGAAAAAGCCAAAAGTGGCACTGTGGCTTAAGTGATAGAATGTAGCCTTGAGCAAAAGCAACTCAGAAACATGCCCAGACCCTGAGTTCAAGCCACAACACTGGCAAAAAAAAAATGTGAGCTTGGTGAGACATACACTTCTGGAACTCAGAGGATGGCCGAGGTTATAGGTAAGAGGTCGAGGGCAGGTGGTGTTGGCTCACACATGTAATATTAACACTCAGGAAGTTGAGGTCTGAAGATTATAACTGCAAGCAAGTGCAGGCAGGAGTCTATATGATACTCTTTTCTCCAATTAAACACCAAAAAACCAGAGCTGTGGTTCAAGTAGTAGAATGCTAGCCTTGAGCATAACAACTTAGGGATAGCATCCAGGCCATGAATTCAAACCCCAGGACTGTCATACACACAAACACACACACACACACACACACACACACAAACACACACACACACACACACACACACACACACACACACTGGAAATTCTACTTACCTATCAAAAAGAATATTGTACCATTTGTATCTCTCATTTCTAATGTCATCTGCCTTGCATCTCATTACCATTGTATTTTCCCTGTACTGCACTAACTGACACATGCAAACTGATGTAAATGATTTTCAGGGTTATGGGCGAACCATAGATTCCTGAGTATGAGTTCTCTGCTCATTCTCTTTGTCTATTCATGCCTTTGAGTAGTGATTGTACAGATTCATTTGTACCATTTGCTACAAAGAAAAGAGATGAACCATACATATATATGTATGTATATATATATGATTATATACATACACACATTTATACATACATGGATATATGCACACATATGGATATATATTGAATACCTGAGTACGTTTTATGTTTTCAAGAATTATGGAGCTAACAAAAATCACATGTATTTTCCTTCCTGTTCAATTTTTTTCAAAACATAAAGAACTTTGTCTCTTTTGAATATTAATTTTTAAGAGAATATCACCATCTCTGATTTGTCAGTTGCCTTGAAATTAGATGTTCGAGTGGCCAAAAATATTTAGGCTTTTTGGTGGAAGAAAAGAATATTACTAGGGTTCTATTCAGGGGTTCTCTGCTTGCTAGACAAGACTTTGTCTGTATAGCACCAAGCAGCTCAAATACTTTGCCATACTTCTAGTCCATTTTATTTACTTTAGTTCCTGAACTTTTTGCCCTGGTCTGATCTTAGATTGACTGAGACTTGCTACCTATGCCTCATAACATAATTAACTAGGATTACAGATGTGAACCACTAGGGCCAGCTCGTTTGTTGAGATGTTTGTCTTGGCAGTTATTTATCTGCCCTGGCCTCAGACCATGACGCTTGTCATTTCTGCTTCCCAATCAGCTGGGATTACAGATGTGGGCTACTATACTTGGTGTACATAAAACCTTCTGTTTTGTGTTTTTTTGTGTGTGTGTCGGTAGTGGGGTTTGAACTCTGGGCTTGGTCGCTGTCCCTGCGCTCTATAGATCAAGGGAGCCACCTACCGCTTGAGCCACAGCACCAGTATCGGTTTTCTAGTGGTTTTATTGGAGATAAGAATCTCACGGACTTTCCATCTCAGGCTGGCTTTGTACCTTGATCCTCAGATCTCAGCCTCCTGAGTAGCTAGGATTTCAGACATGAGCCACCAGTGCCTGACACACCTGTTTTTCAACAGAGGTTTTTATTGCAAAAATACTGTATAGAGGGGTTAAAGAGTACAAGTTAAAGAGTACATTTTCTATCAAGCATTGTTACCTCCTCTTTTATTTTTCCCTAACCCTCCCCTCCCACCTCCACAACTCCACTCCCCTCTCCTCCCTTCCCCTCTTCCCCGCCTATATTGTAAAGATCCTTTTTCAACATTGTGTCTTGTGCATCTCATTTTTACAATGGGTCAGCCTGTATCCGTATTTAACTATTTTGTTTTTTCCCTTCCCCTCCCCAAGCTAGAGAAGGGTGTATACAGGATGCAGTGAACCGACATTAAATACAGTGAAAACAGGGGTTATACCATAGGGGAGGAACATAAAAAGAAAAAAAACACATGGTAGATTTTAAACCCTATCTTGGGGTTCATTTCGCTTAACATCATCTTATCTGGTCGTATGTACATAGCTTATGAACTTTTATGCTTTTCTGAGACATATAATAGTTATTTCAAATAAGGGAAACATAGGACCTATGTTTCTTTGGGTTTGGCTTACTTCACTTGATATAATTTTTTCCAAGACTCCACTTAGAGTTCCCCTATGATCCAGCAATCCCTTTTTTGGCATTTGCCCAAATGTTCACAAACAAGACCATATTAAGCTACCAGCACAACTATGTTTATTGCAGCATTATTTAACGTAGCTAAGATATGGAACCAACCCAGATGCCCCTCAGAAGATGAATGGATCAAGAAAATGTGATACACACACACATACACACACACACACACACACACACACACACACACACACACACACACACACACAAAATGGAATTCTATGCCTCCATCAGAGAGAATGATATCGCCCCATTTGCTAGGAAATGGAAAGACGCAGAAACAATTGTATTAAGTGAAATAAGCCAGACTCATATAACCATAGGTCCCACGATTAATCTTACTTGCAGTAACTAGTACATGGTACCATATAACCATATAAGAAGATGTTATGTGAAATGAACCTCAAGATAGGGGTTATCTCTATATAGTCCCCCAAATAAAGTTGGAAGGGGAGCTGTCGTTCAAATACAGAGCATCACCCTTGAGGGAAAAAGCCTAAGTGACAAGGTAAGGTCATGAGTTTAAACCATAATATCAGCAATCAAAAAAGTTGATTTCTTTTCCTTGAGGTTTTATTAAATTGCTCAGAAAATAATCAACGTTATATTTATGTTTAGCATTACTATTAAAATCATGATATATTTATTTATGTTATTCTTTATTTTCTTTTTTTTCTTTGTTGTTTTTTATTAAGTTTTTTTAATTGTGAAAATACTGTACAGAGGGGTCTTTATTTTTTTAAATTTTACTTACACATTAATATCCAGTAATGATAAGAGATGATTACTGTTTCACACGTTTTTATGTCAGTTGAATATATGGATGAGAGGTGCATACAAGGAGTTTGGGCTGAAAATAGATAATTGCAAGCTCTTCCCATAAAGAATGGATAGTTGAAGGAGCTGCGGGCATGTATAAGATAAACCAAAGAAACCAGCAAGGAAAGATAAGATATGATTCTGGAAACCACACAATTTTGGAAGAAAAAAAAACAGGGAAAATATGTGGCTTTTGGTAAGAACTTTGTAACCCACCTACATATTTGATTCCTTATTTCTAGCGGAAGGCATTTCAGTTAACTTTATTTTACAAAGTTAAACATGATTGACCTTTAATGCTAACTGGCCTCTGTCTCAGGTAAGCAATTATTCTACCCAGGTGCCAGGGTCTCATGCTTATCATCCTAGTTACTCAGAGAGCTGAGACCTCTAGATCGTAGTATAAATCCCATCTGGAGAGGAAAATTGGTGAGACTTTTCTGTTCAATTAACCATAAGAAAATTGGAAGTGGCACTGTGGCTCAAAGTGGGAACACTAATGTTGAGTAATAAATCTCAGAGACAGAACCCAGGCCCTGAGTTCAAGCTCTCTGAAATTATTCTTAAAATACTTGTTCTCAGTAATTCTTTAATTTGTCTAGAAGACTGTCTAAGCTTAGAGATTTTTTTATTTCATGTTGTCAGAATTTAATTTTAAGATGTTCAGAGAAAAATTATGTATATTAAGAACTGGTTTGTATTGCTTTCTATTACGTATTGCTTCTACACCTACAGATCAGCTGGAAAGTAGATGGCCAAACCACTCCTACCCCCACCAAAGTTGTAAAGTTCATGTTTCGACATAATGATTTGTACATCTCATTGATGCAATGGGTCCACCTGTATTCCTAGTTAAACGATTTGTTTTTGCCCTTCCCCTCCACAAATTATACCAACATCAAATGCAGTGAAAGCAGGGGTTATACCGTGGGGGAGGGACATACAAAGCAATATAGAAATCATCTTATAAATATGTTAGAAACAACTGCATGAAAGAAAAAAAATTGAATACTTATCTTGGGGTTCATTAACCTAGCATCAACTTCATCTGACCTTTTCTGCTTGACTCAGACATATACTAGATATTGCAAATAAGGGAAGCCATGGGACCTATGTTTCTTTGGGTCTGGCTTACTTCACTTAATATAATTTTTTCCATGTCTTTCCATTTCCCAAAAAATGGGGCAATGTCATTCTTTCTGATGGAGGCATAGAATTCCATTGTGTATATATACCACATTTTCTTGATCCATTCATCTACTGAGAGGTATCTGGGTTGGTTCCATGTCATAACTATGGTAAATAATTCTGCAATAAACATAGGTGTGCTGGTAGCTTTAGTATGGTTTTGTTTGTTATCATGTGGGTAAATGCCCAAAAGTGGGATTATTGGGTCATAAGGGAGCTCTATGTGGAGTCTTTTGAGGAACCTCGATACTGCTTTCCACAGTGGTTGAAAAAGTTTACACTCCCACCAACAATGTAGTAAAGTTCCCTTCTGGGCACATCCCCTCCAGCACCTGTTGTTATTAGAGTTCTTGATTATAGCCATTCTAACTGGGGTGAGGTGGTACCTCAATGTTGTTTTTATTTGCAATTCTTTTATGGCTAGAGAGGTTGAACATTTCTTCTTGTGTTTATTGGCCATCCTTCTTTCCTCTTCAGAGAAGTTTCTCTTTAAGTCTTTAGCCCACTTATTAATTGGGCATTTGTTTCTTTGAAGATTTGTTGTTGGGAGATTTAATTTTTTGTGTTCCAAGTATATTTTAGATATGAGACCATTGTGCATTGTATGGCTAGTACAGATCTTCTCCCAATCTTTGGACTTTCTAGTGATCTTGCTAGCTATGTCCTTTGCCATGCAGAAGCTCTGCAATTTCATGCAATCCCATTTGTCCCATTTATCTTTGTTTGGTTGTTTTTTTTTTGTATTTCTGGGTCTCTACTAAGAAATTTCAGCCTGTGCCAAGGAGAACTAGGGTTTCTCCTATTCCGTCCCGTAATGTTTTCAGAGTAAGACTTGAAACTTTTAGAGTTTCAAGTATTACAGGAAGATCTTGGATTCATGTTGAATGGATGTGAGTAGATTAAGCTCTTGCAAAATTCGTGTGTGTGGGGGGCGGGTTATGTTTATTATTGAAATCAAGGATTAGGAACTTGGTTCCTTTTTCTGAGATATACATTATGGTGTATCTTTGTTGGTGGTAGGCTCTGATTGCTTGCCTTTTCCTGACGTGTACAATCCAACTCTACTTTTCAATTAAAGTTCTTTAATTATTATTGAACTTATAGTGCTCTGATATTGCTTTGTCTTTAGTCTGCCATCTAGGATCTTCTTTTCCTCTTAAATGTTAACATTCAATATAAATTTTACCTCCTGACTGATTTCCCCCTTTAATCTGCATTTTGCAATAAGTATTATAATACCTTTGATCTCTGTATTCATGAAGAAAAACCATTTCGAATTCTTTGTTTAATGTAATAACACCTGGACAGAGTTGTTAGCACCAAGACCTTAAATTTTCTTTTGTAGTTTTAGTTTAAAATAACCTTCCTCCATGTTTTTAGCATAGGTAGATAAAGAATTCCCACAATGCCTCACAATTTTTATATTTCACTTTGTCTATGTGTCTTTGTCCCTGCTAAATTTTTCTGGATGCCTGTGTTAGCTACCCCAACCCCTGCAAAGCTGTTGCTGCTACCCAATTTCCTGCCACTGCAACTCAGCAATTACAGTCACACTTACCCTTTCCCTGGTATTCCCTTTCTCTGATACTCATTTTGCTACCCATAAATCTTATCACCATGATTCCAGCCACCTGATCCCTGACACCCTTGTCTCTGCTACCGCATTCCCAAACAAAGCAAGGCAAGAGTAGGCACAGACAGTCGACTTGGGTACTCCTCTTGCAAGTACAATGGGACGTTATTCCTCAGGTATTTATTATGAGGGACTAACTAGTGGTGAAAAGAGAAGAGGTTACTCAGAGGGGACTAAAATCCAAGGATATCAACTTATAACTTGTTGCTAAGAAAAGCAGACCCTAAGGTGAAAGTTAATGAAAAAAGAAAATTTGACAAAAATATTGGCGATGATATAAAAAGTTTAGCTGAGTCTCTTGTACCAGTGATATGAATTATTTTATGACATAGATATGTAACTACTTTGCATTTTAAAAAGTATATGAAGATGCATATTTATGTGATACTTATATTAATTTATGGAATAGTTGCATATGATCATGTTAATGATATTCAATAGTTTATGCTTTATGATATGCTGATTACTCTGCCTTTAGCAATATGAATTGAGCTCTCTAAAAATAAATGGAATTGCAATGTCAAATACTACAAGGAGATTACTGAGGCTAATACCAAAACGAAAGCTGATAAAGAAAACTGAAAAAAGCTACAAGTTTGAAGGGAAGGGATCAGTGGTATATTACTAGCTTTTTAAACATTCTTAGAAAGCAGAACATGATTTTTGATTCTTGCATTTTGGAACCTCTTTAATGAGTAAAACAAACAATTATCGAAATGACTGAAAATGCACTGACATGAATTATTAGATTATACTCAAAGTTGCCTTGAGATGCAGGCAGGCTTTATTCCTTTCCTATTAAATTAATGGAATAAGCTTACTTTTGAATGGTTGGACAGTCCATGACACTTGTTCCAAAACAAGAAAAGATACTGGAGAGAAAAAAAAAGAGGAAGGAGACTCAAGGCTGCTGAAATTAGCATATTTTCCATTTGGACTTTAATGG
This sequence comes from Dipodomys spectabilis, assembly GCF_019054845.1. Lineage (NCBI taxonomy): Eukaryota > Metazoa > Chordata > Mammalia > Rodentia > Heteromyidae > Dipodomys > Dipodomys spectabilis. The sequence continues at coordinate 96,489 of NW_024870810.1, forward strand.
GTTGTTACTACAAAGAATTAGAATTTCATCTTAAGATAATAATTTCAAAATGGATGTGCTAAAGGATAGCTTCGAAATGTAATATTTAATGCTGTTGGATTACTTAAAGACAAAGGTTTACAGAAAACTTTAAATTCCAGAAAAACTGTAATGTACCAATAAACACCTAGAATAAACATAATTTAAAAATTCACCTGTTCAAAGCAAACCCTGGCAGGAAAGTCTGCGAGTCACTTATCTCCAAATAAGAAGTGGCTCTGTGCCTCAATTGGGAGAAGGCTCACCTTGAGCTCAAGAATTCAAGGATATGTTAATACCCAGGCCCTGAGTTCAAGCCCCATGGCTGACAAGAAGAAATTTTAAAGAATTAAACCATTAGGGCCGGAAGGAGACTCAGTGGTAGAATGTTTGTCTTGCATGCATGAGGTCCTGGGTTCAATTCCTCAGCACCACATAAGCAGAAAAAACTGGAAGTGGCATTGTGGCTAAAGTGGAAGTGTGCTAGCCTTGAGCTGAACATCTCAGGGACAGCACCCAGACACAGAGGTCAGGCCCCCCTACCACCACCACCACCAACAACAACAACAGTTAAAGCATCAAACAGCCTGAAGATGTTGTCCAAAATAATGAATGCAGCATTATCCATTTACATGACTTAGTGAATTGAAACCTAGTTTACCAGTGGAGATGGTGGGCATTTTGTGTGTGTGCCAAAGCCTGCAAAATTATTTTGTACTTTAACAGGGAGGGAGAAAGGAGGAAATGTGGGGGAGGAGTGAGGTGTTTGGTGGACTTGCCTTTTGATTCACTGATGGTTTTCTGGAGTCAAATTCAGAGAAATTCTGCTTGCAATCCTAGTTACATGGGGAATTAAGAAGCCATGTCCTGGAAGTGGTTTTGTCCTATCCTTGGCCTGGTTCTAACCACCACTGGATAATCCAAGTCCCACTTCAGGAACAAGATGCCTTGAAGACTACTGATCCATTGAGCAGGTGGACCTAACCACAGCCAGAATAGGTAGAAAATGCAATTCCGAGGGCAGCCCTGAAAATCTACAGCAGGTAGAATTTTTTATATATTTTTATTGTAAAAATACTGTACAGAGGGCTCAGAGTACAGGACTAGGTAATGAATACATTTCTTATACAGCATTGTTACCTCCTCCTTTGTTTTTCCCCTGCCATCTTTTCCTTCCCCATATCTCCAACTCCTCCCTCCTCGACCCCTGCCTGACATTGTAAATTCATTTTCGACACAGTGTCTTGTACATCTTATTGTCACAATGGATCAACCTGCATCCCCATTAAAGCATTCTGCCATATCCCTTCCATTCCCCAAATTACAAATATATATATACGATGCAGAATACTTGAATCAAACAGGGGTATACCATGGGGGGATGAACCTACAAAAGAAAGAAAGGAAAAACCACTTGTGTCTCTGACTTGGGGTACATTTCGCTTAACATCATCTTGTATGGTCATATGTTCTCAGCCTTTGATCTTCTCTGCTTGTCCTAGACATGTTCTAATCCTTGCAAACAAAGGTAAAACAAGGTAAACCATGGGTCCTTTGTTTCTTTGGGTCGGCTTACTTCACTTAATATAATTTTTACCAAGTCTTTCCATTTCCTAACATATGGAGCAATGTCATTTTTTCTGATGGAAGCATAGAATTCCAGTGTGTGTGTGTGTGTGTGTGTGTGTGTGTGTGTGTGTGAGTGTGTGTGTGTACCATATTTTCTTGATCCATTCATCTGCTGAGGTGCATCAGGGTTGGTTCCATATCATAGCTATGGTGAATAATACTGCAATAAACATGGTTTTGTTGGTAGCTTTGTGATCATTTGGGTAAGTGCCCAAAAGTGGGGTTGCTGGGTCATTGGGGAGCTCTACATGGAGTTTTTGAAGAAATTCCATACTGCTTTCCAAAATGGTTAAACAAGTTTACTCTCCTACCAATAATGCAGTAGGGTTCCCTTTTCGCTACATCCCCACCAGCATCTGTCATTATTACATTTATTGATTATAGCCATTCTAACTGGAGTGAGGTGCAATCTCAATGTTTTGATTTGCATTTCTTTTATGACTAGAAAAGTTGAGCATTTCTTCATGTGTCTAATGGACATTTTTTATTTCATCTTCAAAGAAGTCTCTCTTTAAGTCTTCAGCCCACTTAGTTATTGGGCACTTGTTCCTTTGAGGATTTGTTGTTGTGGGATTTATGATTTTGAGTCCTAAGTATATTTTAGATATAAGACTTTGTCTGTTTTATGACTCATGAATAACTTCTCCCAGTAAGTGGGCTTTTAATTGATCTTGCTCTCTATGAGCTTCACCTTGCAGATGCTCTGCTTGTTACATGCAATCCCATTTCTACAACCTTTCTTTGATTTGTTGTATAGCCCTTGTGTTTCTCTTATCCTTCATGTAATGTTTTCACGGTGTCTGCTTTTATTTTGAGGTCTTTGATCCATTTGGACTTGATTCTCATGCAGGCTGAGATATATATATATATATATATATATAGATATAGATATAGATATAGATATAGATATATCTATATATCCATATATAGATATAGATATAGATATAGATATATATGGATCTAGCTTTAGTTTTCTACAGGTGTTTAACCAATTTGGCCAACACCATTTACTGAAAAGGCTGTCTTTCTTCCATTCTATTTTATTAGCTCCCTTGTCAAAAATCAGGTGGCTATAGGTCACTTGGTTCATTTCTGAGTCTTCAGTCCTATTCCATTGGTCCTCAGGTCTGTTCTTGTGCCAGTACAAAGATGTTCTTATTACTATGGCGTTTCACTATAGTTTGAAATTTGGAACTGATAATGCTCCAGTGCTGTTCTTTTGGCTAAGGACTGACGAATCTACAGCCAGCATTATACTTAATGGTGAAAAGTTAAAGTCATTTCTTATAAATTCAGGAAAGAGATAAGGATGTCTGCTCTCTCCACTCCTCTTCAACTTAGTATAAGAATGTTAGCTGGGACAATAAGACAAGATGAAAAATTAAAGGGAATCCAAATAGGGAAAGATGAAGTAAAACATACAAGATGACCAATGGAGTAGAATTGAAACCCAGAAATGAATCTACAGTCCCATCGGCATCTAATTTTCGATAAGGAAGATAAAAAATAGCATGGAAGAAAGACAGCCTCTTCAGTAAATGGTGCTGGCAAAATTGGTTAACTACTTGTAGAAAAATAAAGCTAGATCTTTATTTATCACACTGCACCAGAATCAACTCCAAATGTATTAAAGACGTATGAATCAAAGCAGACACTCTGAAATTTTTACAGGATGGAATAGCAGAAACCCTAGGTCTCCTTGGCACAGGCTGAAATTTTCTTAATAGAGATCCAGAAATACAAAAAAACATCAAAGACAAATGGGAAAAATGGGATTGCATGAAATTGCAGAGCTTCTGCATGGCAAAGGACATAGCTAGCAAGATCACTAGAAAGCCCATGGATTGGGAGAAGATCTGCACTAGCCACACAATGGACAAGGGTCTCATATCTAAAATATACTTGGAACACAAAAAATTAAACCCCCCAACAACAAATCTTCAAAGAAACAACTGCCCAATAAATAAGTGGCCTAAAGACTTAAAGAGAAACTTCTCTGAAGCAGAAAGAAAGATAGCCAATAAACACACGAAGAAATGCTCTTTAGTAATGAAAGAAATGCAAATAAAAACAGCATTGAAATACCACCTAACTCCAGTTAGAATGGCTATAATCAAGAACTCTAATAACAACAGATGCTGGAGGGGATGTGGACAGAAGGGAACCTTACAGTACTATTGGTGGCAGTGTAAACTTGTTCAACCACTTTGGAAAGCAATATGGAGGTTCCTCAAAAGACTGCACATAGGGCTCTCCTATGACCCAGCAATCTCACTTTTGGGCATTTACCCAAATGTTCACAAACAAGTCCACAGTAAAACTTCCAGCACGACTATGTTTATTTCATCATTATTTACCATAGCTAAGATATGGAACCAACGCAGATGCCCCTCAGTAGATGAATGGATCAAGAAAATGTGGTATATATACAAAATGGAATCTATGCTTCCATCAGAAAGAATGACATTGCCCCATTTGTTAGGAAATAGAAAGACTTGGAAAAAATTATATTAAGTGAAGTAAGCCAGACCCAAAGAAACACACCTCCCATGGTCTTCCTTATTTGAAGTAACTAGAATATGTCTGAGTCAAGCAGAATAGGTCAAATAAGTTGATGTCAGGTCAATGAACCCTAAGATATGTATTCAAATGTTTTTTTTTCTTTCATGGGATTGTTTCTAACACTTTTATAAGATTATTTCTTTGTCAGTTTGTATGTCCCTCCCCCATGGTATAACCCCTGATATTGGTATAATTTCTGGAGAGGAATGGCAAAAACAAATCATTTAACTAGGGATACAGGTGGACCCATTGCAACAATAAGATGTACAAGTCATTATGTCATAATCGAACTTTACAACTTTGGTGGTGGGGAGCAGGATTGGGTGGCGACGCAAGGGGAGGATGGGAATGGATGGATCCGGGAAACAAAGTGGGAGGCTACAACGCTTCAGAAGAAATGTACTCCTTATCTTGCCCAGGTAATTTTAACCCCTCTGTACAATATTTTCACAAGAAAAAAATAATAAATTTAAAAAAAGAAAACAAAACCGGAAGATGACATGATCTTGTATTTAATGGACTCCATGGACTCCATTCCCAAGTTACTTGAGCTGATCAGAAACTTTGGCCAACTAGCAGAATATAATTTTGTCTCAATAAAACCAACAAAGAAAGGAATAAATAATAAACAAGAAAGGAATACACAGTTGGAAATTGGGGCTAATTTTGTCATTATGTTTTGAGAAGTCAAGTTCCCTATACAAATGCAACTCATATATAATGCTCAGTTGTGTTTTAAATTTTGTCTTAATTACAGAATATTTCTAGATGAAAAAGAGCTCATGATTCCCAACCAAATATTGTAAAAAGTAAGCATCATTCTGTTAGATTCCAAAGAAATGATGAAGGATTAAAAAGTTTAAGCCTGGATAAATAGGAAAGTTCATTTAATGTAGGACTTTGTAGACCTAGCTAAATTAGAATTTAGATTTAAAATAGATATTTTTTGTTTGTAATTTAATATTCTATAGGATACTACAAAATTCTTTTCAAGTGAAAGATTTAGTTTACAAATTCACAAATGATTCTGGCATTCTAATTGACTAGAGTAGTCTTTCAAGTGAGGTATAATTAGAACTTAGTTAATAGATAATCTCAACCGTTCATCTGTAAAATGATAATGTGAAAAATCTAGACAAATTGCCAACAAATTGATGATATTAATTTATAAATATAGAAAAAGAGCAATCTTTTGAGACTTTGGTGTAACATGGTATGAGGAGAGTAATTGTGTGACATCTTTTTTTCTACCTATACATAACACAGGAAGAAATTTCCTTAGTTATGTACCTCTGTACACAATGAGAAAAATGCTGGGTTAGAGGTTTGTTTTTATTTTGTTTTTGTTGTTTGGTTTGTCCTAGGACTTAACCTCTGGGTTTGGGCACTGTCCCTGAACCTGATTATGCTCAAGGCTACTGCTCTACCACTTGAACTTCAGTGCCACTTGGATCTGGCTTTTCCTTATGAGTTTATTGGAGATAAGAATCCAAGGAACTTTTCTGCCTGGGTGAGCTTTCAACCATAATCTTAAAATCTTAATATTAAGATATACAGATCTCCTGAGTATCTATGATAGATAATATATATATGTAATAAAAAACATAAAATAAAAATAAAAATAAATATTATTTGCAAGTGTTCTGATCTCAAGAATACCACTGCAGGGAAAATGATGTAGCAAAGTGTAGTGTAGTATTCTTTCCACAATAGGAAGTACATCACATTAGCAGAAGTGTAGTATATATTCACAATAGTGATAAACTAGTCATGAATTTAGGGAATTTTAAGTTGCACCTTACAAGTTGGAAACGGTTGGGCTAGGATGATTTTACAGCATAAAAACTTGGGATTGATTGTCATAGAAATAATAGCTTAATCTGATGAACAAACGTTTACTCTTACGGAATTATTTATTGGAAGTGGCGCTGTAGCTCAAGTGGTAGGGCACTCACCTTGAGCTGCAGAGCGCAGGGACAGCGCCCAAGCCAAGAGTTCAAGCCCCACGACTGACCAAAAAAAAAAAAAAAGGAATTATTATAGATACTTCATAGTTTTATCATCTACAAGAACGTGTCTATTTTTTGTGTTGACTTTTAAGTGTGTAATGCCTCATTGAAAAATGCATCTATTGCAGAATTAAATAAAATGCAAAGAGGTACTATTTTGAATGTCTCTGGTATGGCATTTTCAGAATTTGAAAATGAGTAGTTAGTAGTCATAGGAATGTTGAGGAACAGATATATTCTGTCCTCTTAACAATTAGTCAGTTTTCAAAGTTAGGAGTTTCCACAGATGTGAACTGTTTTCTGTTTTAGTATGAGACAATACTAAAATAATGTTTTTTCCAAAGAATGGCAAGTATATTCTGAAAATATTGTATAGTTTGATAACAGTTGATGTCCCTCTGATAAAGAAAGAGCTAATTCAAATTAGCAGCCAAAAGGTTCATTTTTTTAAAAGGTAATATACATAGAATAATATTTGCTATACAAATACAGTGAAAATATATTTTATGTAGCTATTTTTTAACTTAATTTTAATGTCAAGGTGATATATAGAAGGGATTACAGTAACTGTAAGATATTGAATACATGACATGTCAAAATTTTTACCCCCTCCCTCATTTTTCTCACACTTTTCTTCACCCCAATACCCCTCACAAGTTGTAATGTAAATTTTCAACATGTTGTCCTGTGAGTATTGCTATTGCATTGGTTTGCTTTTGTCCTTTCTCTCGACATTTTATTGTTATTCTTCCCTTGCCAAATGAAGATAAATATATATACAATATACAGAATACTGAAATAAAATACAATACTGGACATACCAAAGGAGAAAACACAAAAGAAAAAAAGAAATCACATCGTACCTTAAAAACAACAACCATAAAGAAAAACCGCTCTTTCCATATCTAGCAGTTTATTTTGCTCAGCATCATTTTATATGGTCATTTATACATAGCTATGGAGCCATTCTGCTCATCTGCTAGGACTATCTTAGATATTTAATAGTTATTACAAATGAGGGAAACCATGGAATCTGTTTCTTTGTGTCTTGCTTATTTTTCTTAGTAGGATTTTTCCAAGTCTTTCCATTTCCTTATGAATTGGAAGCATAGACTTACTCTGTACATATATAAACCACATTTTGTCAATTCGTTCATTTACTGAGTGGCATATTGCTTTAAAACATGATTGCATGTAAGTATCACTTAAGACCATTAAAAAATGTCAGATGCAAATTGTCATGTCAAAAACGAGCTTTACAATGTCGGTGGAGGGGAGCGGGGGGAAGGATTGGGTGGGGGAGAGGGGGGAGGCTGGGAAGGGAGGTGAAGGGTAAACAAAGGAGGAGGCTGCAATGCTGGGTAAGAAATGTACGCATTATCCTGCCCATGTAATTGTAGCCCCTCTGTACATTATGTTCACAAATAAAATTTAAGAAATGACAGATACCACCTCACTAGATATTCTAATATCATGATTTCTAAGTAAGATAGTATTTTATGGTGGTACAAGTGTTGAGATATAGGATGAGTCTAAGGTATATATTGCACTGAATTAGACAGGAAGATATACAATATCATGTAGGATAAAAATGGTAGTGACAAAATATTTCCCTTGAGAAAGATATAGGAGGCTGCCAGAAGTATGAAGTAGTTCAGATAATTTTGAAGAACTTAGAAATTCAAGCTCAATTATGTCTCTTTAAATAATAGTTATGTAAGTGGAAGGGCAAAAGAAGGGTAAGAGAAGAAAATAACTGAGAGTAGATCATTGTCCCAAGTTAAAGTATAAAAAGACATAATCTATAACTTCTAAGTTAAAGTGAGACCAATATAATACGTCCCACTTAATTTAGGTACATGCAAAATATTTACTTGGCTTTTCCCTACTTATATGCTCCAAAATAAATGAACAGTTATAAGAAAAGTTATGTGATTGCCATTGCTTCAACTTGAACACTAACTGTGCTCAGCCCTATTTTCTCACTTTGCACTTGGAAAACAGTCCCTAAGTTGATGATGTTGTGGCTGATTAGAGTCAGAGTTAGGGGCTTCTACTTGTACAATTATCCCATAATAGGTTAAAGCAGTTTCCCCCCAAGATATCCAACTACATTGTCTGAATCTGTACTTTGAACACACCCTCACACCTGAGCACATTATTTGAAATTATATTTCAGCTTTTCTTGGCACATTCTACTTTGTACCTTTGTCTTCTTTGCACATTCCTTTTCAGTTCATAGTTGCTCTATTTCCATTTCATCAGTACAAATTGCTAAGAACATTGTTCAACTACCACTTCTTGTTTGTACACGCCCAGTCTATGAATGAAGGTACTTTGTCCATGTTAAGCAATAGGGTAATACTCACTCTCTGAGGAGAAAAGTTCCACAATATAACTCTATGCCCATATTAAAGGATGTAGAATTTAAAGCATTTTGAGACAAACAGTGATATTAGAATTGAAAGGCTTCTTAGGGACATTTTCCTGGAGTTCATTAGTTTACCCAGGAGAAATATATATATATCCACAAAATTTGGAGCTATTTAGTAAGTATCCGAATTAACATTAGATCCTAGATGTTGTGTTAATACAAGTCACGATTGTATTATTGTTAAATCAGAATCCTTCACTACTTGACAATGTGTATGAGAAAATGAAAGAAAGGCATTAAAACAAAATGTCTTATCTTTTTAAGACTTTAATCCTAGGGGTGAGAGTAATGTCTGAACTTTTCCATTCAATAAAAGCTTGAAGTTTATAAGAACATTTTCCTACATATAAGAATTATTGTCAGTTTGGTTGACAGGGTTATTTCAGCATGGAGATTTACCTAACAAGAATTAGATTTCAATAGTGTATATGGCAGTTATGATGTGTCAATGGCTATTGAGGCATTTTCTATTCTAAAGAGGAATAAATTCCTGGAGTCTTCCGTCACATCAGTAAAGCTGTATATTCAACCTAATACTTGGTGTTACTTGTCCTACATTTATAATGAGTAGGCTGATAAGATATCCAAATATATCTAAATATATTTCAATAAAATCCCACAGATATGGGTAGATGGGTCACTAATTGGTACTGTAGGACAAATTAGGCCTGTCTGTTCAAGCTAAAATCCCCTGGCTAAATAAAGTTTTCAAAAATATTCACACAATACCAATGAGTAAAGTTCATGACAGTTATATCTGTATAATATTTCTAAAGTCAGGATTAAAGCATTTATACCCAACATTTAGAATCAACATGATCTGTTGAATTAATGGATCCAGAATTTATGTCTTCACATTCATATCTCAACATTTTACCAATATGACTTTCACCAAAACACTATTTTTATTGAACTTGTCTATGTCCTTTTACTTTCCAAATCCAAACAGTAGATTTCCTTCAATATCTTTTTGAAAATTCTTTCCTTCCTTTTCTTCTGTAAATCTGTGTTTATTACTTTTTTGTTTCCTTATTTATCTAGTGCCTCCATCTTCTCCACACTGGTACTCACATTGTTCACACTTTAGTCAGAACTTTCCTTTTACTCTTCCCTTTAATAATGTCCCTGATTTCATTATTATTTTTCCTATTTATGTTCATGGATATTTTGATGATGTTCAAACAGACTTGCATCTGTTTAACATAAACCTTAGAACTAGCAGAGAGTTTTTTCCTCTAAATCCATCTTTTCCACCTGTAGTCCTTATCACCAAGAATGTAACTAACACAGTTAGGAGACAGAGATGTGGAAACACTTTAGATTTCCTCTTACCCTACCTCCATCCATTAGATAAGATGAATGATCAAGATTTTCTCAGTTTCTGTCACTAATGTAATTTCTATGTACTCCTTTTTTATGCCCCTGACACAAGCCTATTGCAAACACCCATCACCAGTCACTCAGTCCTAAAACAACTGTTTACAAAGTATGCATTTCTCCCCATAGTCTTTTCATATTGGTCCTCTCCATCACCCAATGACTCTCCTTGTAAATACACAGAGTGAAGAACTCAGACAAAAATTCTAGTATCATTATTTACTCACAACATTGACTGGTGATCTTACATTTCTCATCTGGAAATGGATGTAATCTACCAGAAATATTGAAGAATATATTTGTTGAATTCTAGAGCAAGGAAAAAGAAAAGTGAAGAGTCCTTACATTTTCTAACTTAGCTTTCAAATAAGGAAAGAGTCAAATTCAGTTTGTTGGTATAAAGTCAGAAATAGTTTCATGCTGAAATAAAAATAAATTTTAAATCCTGGCTCTAGAGCCTGTGTCCTTTTATGGTACCTGCAGATATATAAGTAGTATTATGTAAATTGTGTCATGTATTTACAGCTGTAATGAAGAACATACTCTTAATATATCATTGTAAAACATTGGTTATTGAATGGTATCCATATGAGAATGTTCTTTGAACTAATCACACAAAGTTGGAACCTACATCTTAGTCCATCAAAATGTGGAAATAAACGATTTTATTTATAAGAAAATAATACCACCAAGAAAGGTGAGTATACATTAGAAAGACTGCTGGAAAAACATTAGGGTTTTTACTGACTCTACTTGCTTATTTGATTGTATTTCCTGATATTCAAACTCTCCTCTTGTTATTCTGTTTTTGTTTTTTATTTTGGTTCGTCATGGGGCCTGGACTCTGGGCCTGGCACTGTTCCTCAGCTCTTCAGCTCAATGCACTCTACCCCTTGAGCCACAGTGCCACTTCTTTCTTTTTCTGCTTATGTGGTGGTGAGGAATCAAACCCAGAGCCTCATTTACGCAAGGCCAGCACTCTGCCACTGAGCCAAATTCCCAGCCCTCCTCCTTTTATTCTTATTGTATGTAGTCCAACGCTGTTTATAACTATGCATTCAATGTGGGAAATCCAACTTCAAAGATGTTTAAGTTTTTTTTTCCTTTTCAATCACAACATCGTCATTATCAGGCTACACTCTGGTCATCATCCTCTCCATCAAAATTATTATTAGCATTATAAGTGCTAATTATTGAACGTCAGATATGTGTGTATTATTTTATTATTATTTGTCTTTTGATTAATAATTTTAATGTTACCACTGTGCATGCCTCCATATTGAAATTTTGAACAAATAAACAAAAAACTAAACCATATCAGATAGCTTGACTACGTGCTTATAACAAATTATGGAATAGATTTTTTTGAAGCATTGCACATTCTTAATCAGTATGAATTAACTTCCTCATCCCCTAACTACAATCAAATATTTAAGAATTTGGGCAGAACCTTTTCAAGTAATATACTGTAAATGTTACTACAATATCATGTGTATATCAAAAATTCTCTTGAAAGTAATAAACTCTACTTTCTATTAAAATATTAGCTTTTTTATTGTAGGAAACTTTTAGAAAAATAGACTGTATATCTTTCAAATGAAAAAAGTCAAAAATAGTAGCATAAATATTTTAGAGGGAGTCTGGCTTCTCTCTCTCTCCCTCTCTCTCTGTATATATATATCTGTCTTCTATATATATGTGTTATGTATACAATAGTACATTTTTAGAGATTATTTTTCCTCAGAAATATATACATATATAAAAATGTATGTGTAGAATGATATACATTATAGTGAAACAAGCATCTTAAAATATAATTAAAATTAAAAAAAAAAAAACTTCATGAAACCAAGTGCCTGTAACTGACCCTTATAATAGGAGCTATTCAGGGTGCTGAGATCTTAGAATTGTTTTCTAAACTAGCCCAGACAGAAAAGTACTTGTTAGATTCTTATCTCCAATGAACCATTAAAAACAACACCCACAACAACAAAATTTATCACATTAATTTCACAAAGGCCTCTTTTAACTACTGTGAACATTTCTTAGAAACATGAATACATACCCCTGGAAAATGTTAAGTAAAAAGTCCAGAATATTTACGTCTATGTTAAAGACATGACTATTTAGATTGTTTAAGATATTTAGGTAATGATTAGAAGTTAAGAATAATGATAGATAGGTAATATATTGGGACTGTTTTTTTCATTCTATTTTACAATAGCAATAAAATGATATTTATAATCATTATATAAAATTACTCTTGCTTGGTATTTGAATTATCATAAGTGATAAATATTTTTAAATGATTTCCAAAGCAAAGGAATATCAATTCTTTTGTAATTTCAAAAAGATTAAGAAAATGATTTCAAAGCTGGTTCACCCTAAGTCTATATTTGTTTTCTTGTTCTAGATTTCATATGTTAGTAGAAATTAAAATTCCAAAAATTTAGTGGACATTGGCATTCAGGAACATCTACACATACACTAATATTGGAGTCCCTTAAGTGGAATTGTTTTATTTCATTTGTTGCTCACAAATAAATCAAGATTATTTTGTATTTTGTTCTTTTCACTGCTTTTGGCTCTTATCTTGAGAATATGTTTTTCCTAGCAAAGTAGAGATAAGCAATTGGATTAAGTAAGTAACATATGACTTTCATAAAATGCAGATGCATAGATTTGGGTCTTCTGTCATTTGCTAAAACTTCCTTACAGAAAAGTTTCTCAATTACTTAGAAGATTTTCCCCTTCCCCTCCACAAGTTATACTGACATCAAATACAGTGAAAGCAGGGGTTATACTGTGGAGGAGGGAGGAACAAAGAAATAATCTTATAAATGTGTTAGAAACAATCGCATGAGAGAAAAAATAACATTTGAATACATATTTTAGGGTTCATTTCCCTAACATCACCTTATCTGACCTTTTCTGCTTGACTCAGACATATACTAGATATTGCAAATAAGGGAAAGCATCGGGGAAAAAATAAGGCTACAGGTGGTCCCATTGCAACAATGAGATGTACAAGTCATTATGTCAAAAAGGAATTTACAACTTTGGTGGGGGGATAGCGGGGAGGATTGTGTGGGGAGGGGGGGAGGGAGGGAAGGGACGGGAAGGGGAAACAAAGGAGGAGGCTACAATGCTTGATAAATGTACTCATTATCTTGTCCATGGAATTGTAACCCCTCTGTACATTATTTTCACAATAAAAAAATAAAAATAATAAAAATATTACTTAGAAGTGATGCATAATTCCTAGGTAGTCCAGTTATCACATATACTTTTGGATTGAGTTATCTCTGTATAAACTCAAACGGACAAAATACCCTCAAAATAAACAGAAATCACATCTTTGTTTTAAATGCAGTAGTTTACAAAGAGTTTTTCGCCAACACCAAAAACATCTTTTAAGCTATTCTGCATTTTGTGTGAAGAAGTATTAACAATAGTTTTTTTTCCTGACATGCAATTCACTTACAATATATTATCTCTTTTTATTATATACATTTTAGTGCTTTGGAAGTAAATTGTACCTTCATAGGTTTTCAAAGCCTAATTTTCACAAACTTGCATCTTCAAATAGAAATGCTATAAATTTTAGAACAGACATTAAAATAGATGTAAAATTCAGTTACAGGAATTTGTCCAGCATACATCCTCTATAGTATGTCTTTACAAAATTTGTTTTTGGGGATTATTTCCAGGGTCTCACGCATACTATTGAATTTCACTGTCAATAAACTACATTCTCTGTCCAAAAAAGTTTTTTACTTCTGTTTAATACATTCATAGAAGTGTAATGCCTGGATCCTATACAATTCTCTTTCACCTTTTGAAGACTTCAAAACTTGTTTGCTAAAATGATTGCAGTATTATACAAATTGATCACTATGAGAAATATATCAATTTCTTCACAAATGCATTACTATATTTTGCATCCTCTTTTTATATTATGGTCATACTAGTGAGTTTTCATTTTATTATTTCTTACACACCAAAGAGTAGCTTATTTCATATGCTCCTCCTATTGACTATTAATTAAACATGTTATTTAAAGAAATATCATATTCAGGAAAAAATTTATATAGAATTAGAAGATATAAAAATACTTAAGTTTCAGAATCATTGTAGCATTAACAAATATGTGCCCTCTATCTGTTGGATATGGTTTCATTTCTGTTTTAGTGGCCTTTGAATTATGAAAGGTTATCACTTGATATAATCAAGTTCTTGCTTTTCTTTAGCAACTAATGTTTTCCATGTCAAATTTTTAGAAACCTTACTGATCCAATGTCATGAATTTTTACATTTATGTTTTATAGGTTTTTACATCTAACATTTAGTTTGATAATCATTCTTTATAAGGATTGAGGTAGGCCAAGTGCCGGTGGCTCACGCCTGTACTCCTAGCTACTCAGGAGGCTGAGATCTGAGGATCGTGGTTTAAAGCCAGCCCTGGCTGGAAAGTCCATGAGATTCTTATCTCCAATAAACCACTAGAAAACCGGAAGTTTTGCTGTTGCTCAAAGCGGTAGAGTGCTCACCTTGAGCTGAAGAGCACACGGACAGCACCCATGCCCAGAGTTCAAACCCCATGACCGGGATACAAACAAACAAACAAAGGATTGAGGTAGTAGTCTAAGATCATTCTTTAAATCTAGAGAGGCAATAGTGCCAATACAACCATTTAAGATTCTGTTTTTATTTCATAAAGTCATAGCATCCTTTTCAAAATCTGTGGACCATAAAACTAAGAATTTATTTTTGACAAATCTGTTACCTTCTTCTATGTGTCTGTTCTTATAGTAGAACTATGTTATCTTCACTAAACATGGTAATATGATTCAAAGCTAGTATGAAGGCTCAAGCTACACCATTTTACAAGATTTCTCTGACTGACTTGTATTCCTTGAATTTACATACAAAGATTATTGAGCTGGTGAACCAATATTCTACAGAGATATCTAGATGTTTGATAGTCACTCATATTTCCCAACTTGTGAAAACACAAACCCCTGATATTATGTATAGAAAAATGTCTTTAGAGATTGCTCAAAGCAACTAAAATTAATTTAGGAATGAGTTAAGATTTAGATAACATTATAGCATAATAAAGTTGAATGATAACTACTTGAGCTGTACTGCAGAAGGGGGGGGGGGGGGAAGAATGGTGGACCACATAGGAGCTGTATGTCATTGGTATTGTTTCAAAAACAGAAAGACTTCAGAGAAGAGAAGGAGAAAAATAAACTGTCCTGAATCTAGTTTGTTTTTAATCCACCTGATAGTTTGGACTGAAAGTCCAATAACATGGGAAAAATAAAATAGAAAATAAAGCATTGTATATAGCTGTTACAATGTAAAAAATTTTCAATAGGAATATAATTAATTTTAAAAGAAATAAGAGAAAGAATATCAATAACAATTGCTAAAGTGGATAGAAGATGGATCACATTTTATCATATATAATTTTGAAAAAGCATACTAGCAATGAAAATTTAAAAGTCATAACTTAAATACAATTTGTATTACAACTAGACAGTATAGTTCAGTGGTAAAACATTGGCCTAACATATGTGAAGCAATTGTGTGATCTCCCAAGCATTACAAAGTACACACAGAAAAAACCCACATAAACACACACACACACACACCACATGCACATATTTGGAATATTGTTATTATCATATTAAACAGAGGAAATTATCACAAACAATAAAAGTACTTTAATATATAAAATCATAATATTGCTCATACTATTTAAAAGTTTAGTAGAAATAAAATATTCATAAGATAATTGGATTCTTATAGATTAAGTAAATTGAAAATTAAGATATAAAAGACATGTGAAATTTTCAAACAAGTTTTAAATAATAAACATTTTGAAACATGTATCCTTTTATTTTGACAAATGATTGATGTTACTGGTGTTTTAACTCAAGATTTAGAATATGATAACCAGGTGCTCTATATCTTGCTAGGGATGGCTATATCTCTAATCATTTCACTCTGGAAATTTTATGATAAGTTCTCATAGTTTCCCAGTCTCTCCTGAATTACAAACCTTATGTACACTTCCCACCATAGTTAAAAAATGGAAACCACAAATCACTATGCCAAGCTCAAACAGTTTTTTTTTTTTAATTCAAGTATAAATATTTCCAAAAAGTGACCATGTAATGAAGCCTTTTTAATAAAGTATGTGATTCTTGGAAATACAGTATTTGTTACCTGGACAAATATGTTTAGAACTATAAGAAAATAAATATATTTAAATTCACCAACCATATAAAATTTAAGAAAATAATTTTTAAATATTCACATGTTAACTATTTTGAAAGCAAAATATATGCCTGAATAATTTACATGTGTTAAAATTATGCAAAACTAAATTAACTAATCCTACAACTCTGAAAAAAGAATTGGCCTAAAGAAAC
Organism: Dipodomys spectabilis; assembly: GCF_019054845.1. Classification (NCBI taxonomy): domain Eukaryota; kingdom Metazoa; phylum Chordata; class Mammalia; order Rodentia; family Heteromyidae; genus Dipodomys; species Dipodomys spectabilis. The sequence goes on from NW_024870810.1 coordinate 112,961, forward strand.
GAAAATAATTAAGTTCAAAATTTGAAATTTAGAAAATTAAGTGAAGTAACTTAAGTAACTGTAAGCCCTCTGTATATCAGTTTTATAATAAAAAATGCATTAACAAAGAAAGAAAAGTACCCATTGGACAATAGCGACAGGAAAAGTATCAGTAGTTTTTTTTTGAGTGTGCAAAAAAATCAATGGAAAAGATAACAACGTTCTTTCCATAATAAATGTACTCATTACCTTATTTATGTAACTGTATCCCCTCTGTACATTACCTTTACAATAAAATTAAATTGAAATTAAAAATAAACTAAATAATATACCAATTAAGAATTCGTAGAGAGTTAGGAAGGTGACTCAGTGGTAGAGCTCTTGCCTTGCATGCTTGAGGCCCTGAGTTCGTTTCCTCAGCATCACATAAACAGAAAAAAAAAGCCGGAAATTGCACTGTGGCTCAAGTGGTGGAGTGCTAGCTTTGAACTAGCCTTGAGGAACAGTGCCCAGGCCCAGAGTTCAGGTCCCCCCAGACCCCCCACCAAAAAAAAAAAAAACAGAATTACTAGAAACCATTGGTTAAAAACTTTTAAAAAACTGGCCTAAGTACCCAAGTAATATAATTTGATGATACTATTTAAATAGTTCAAATTCAGCAGAGAAGCCAAAAGTTTAAAAACTGTTACAAAGTAAAGTAATAAATCAGAATATTTACTACTAATAATAATCATAAGATGAATTTATAGTGGTAGTCAAATATGTAAGAAATGAGGCAATTTGCCATTCGTTTGCACTGAATAAGTGAGAAAGAATTTTCTAGGTCTTTTTAAATATATAATAACTTTAATGAAGAAACTATTCATCATATGATAATTAGATGAAGCTGATATTAGAGTAAAGAGCAGATTGTACTAAGTTTTTGGATGTTTAAGTATATACTTATTTTGGTTGTGGGAAATTGTGTTCATCTTGGGGTATTGTTTTTGTTAGACTGGTGTCATATCAGTGATTAATTTTAGGATAGGGGTTCCCTTTCCACAAGAACATGAACCTGATCTGTCTTTTTAGCCTCCCCATTATCAATGGCATAAGAGTTGCACACCAACTTGCCTAGATTCCTACCTTGGCTGGCCTGGATTCTGCAGTCCTTCCAACCTCAACCTATAGATAGTGCAGGAGGGTGGAAATGATCCAATGCACCCAGCTACAGATTGAGAAAAATTTCTACTAATCTTTTGGCATGGGTTCTGTTCTCAAGTTTCCTCAGTAGTTAAGAGTTCAGATGGGAGCCCCTGGTGCCAAGCAGTAAGAGTATTTCTTAAAGCAACTAGACATATATATGACTTAGGCATGTGAACACCTCAGGACAAGAATAAAAGAGCAGTGAAGCGTAGAGGACAGGCCTAATTTTAACTAGCTACTTGGAGGCTGAATAAGCTTAGCTAGCTACTCTGGAGGCTGAGATATGAAGACCACTATTCAAAGCCAGTCCAATCATGAAAATACATGCGATTATCACTGAAAAACCAGAAGTAGAACAATGGCTCAAGTGGTAAACCTCTATCCTTGGTCACAGAAGCTTAAGCATGATGAATGAATGAATGAGCACTTGCACATGGGCATGTGTGTAAACACATGCATGTGTACACACACATACACACACACACACACACACATGAGTATTTCAATGCGAAGTTCTTTTTTTACCTTGCTGTACTCTATTTCCCTGTATTAGTTTACAAATTAACAAAATCAACTAAGCACCTATTTATATACAACTCATCGTGTTTCTCTAAACTCAACTATCTTTTTGGAAGCATGCTTTTATTTGACCCAAATGTAAACTATTCAGGAATTTGATTCTTCTCCCTCAATTCTGTAGAATTAGATGATTGTTTAGCTCCCTCCAAGCAATATAATTTTGTGAAATCCTGCATCAAGCAACATGTTTCTTTCACTAGAAGGGAAGCTTCTGTCAAACAATTAATAATAAGTTTTTCTTCTCCTTGCTAGTATCTGTAGTTTTATTATCTTCATATATTTCATGGGCTGTCTGTGTATAACAAAGACTGCTGTAAAAATAAAAAGACTCTTCACAGCACTTATCATTTATATACCATCCATAGGTATGAAGGTGTTTAAATATTACTGAAATTGCTTTGGAACAAATCATGTTCACATTGACTATCGTGAAAAATAAGAATTGGTTTCTCAGCACTTTAGGTAAGAACTTTTTTGAAAGAAACAAAAGGAAAAGTAGGAACAACTCAACACATATATTCAAATGAAACAAAACAACCCAAGAAAACAAATTAATTCAGTACTCATGAACTTGCAGGAAATGCAAAGATTTTAAAAAAAAAAAAACATCAGCTATGACAAGCTTATGAAAATCCTGACTACATGGGAGTCTACTCTTGTGAGGATAGATGTTAAAGCCCAGACTGGACAGAAATATCTGTACACAATGCCATGTACCTGTTATTCTAAATTCCAGGAAGAATAATATAACATGGACTGAGCCCAAGGTCATACACAAGTATCTGAAAAATAATCAGGATGATTTAGGGCTGGGGACATACAAAGTGGTAAGAACACCCATTTAGGGGACACTACACACTCAATTCAAACTCTAATATTTGGGTATTATGTAAAAAGCTATGATTTTAAATAATTGGAATAATTGAAAGATTTGAGTATTTGAGTGGAAAAATGCATGAGAGAGATAGAATGAACCCATGGTGCGATACTTTCAACTTAAGTGAAAATGTTTTATGGTACTTCAGACAAAACAGAGTTACCTTGCAAATGAGCATGGTTGTACATTTGGGTGATGGAAATACTTTACTTACACAGGTGTAAATTAAATAGATTTTTTTAGGTAGATTGTACTTCTTGAACTAAGAGCCTGGATGATGTCCCTGAGATTTTTCTCTCAAGACTACCACTCTACTACTTTGAGCCACAGTTCCAATTCTGATTTTCTGTTGGTTGTTTGGTGATAAGAGGATACTAGACATTCTTGCCCAGGATGGCTTCAAACCATGATTGTCAGATCACAGCCTCCCGAGTAACCAGGATGCCAGGCATGAGCTGTCTATAGTTTTCATAATTTAGTAAATTGTACAGTTACTGAAGTTGTACATTATCATTATAACCTGTGTAATATATGTGTGTATGTATATATCAATGCATACGGATAGAAATATTTTAACATATTTTTGTATCTACAGTAGATTTATGAAATTATCCATTATAAAATAAAATGGAAACAAAAGTTAATAAGGATCAAAACAAAGGAAATTATCACATGTTTCTTGATGTTTAATGGAATATGAATTGCGAGAATCAGTTTGGGAAAACCATCTCTACGCTAACAAAATGGATAAGAGGTATTAATTCCAATCCATCTATTAGCCCATATTGTGCAACCTCACACATGAGTGTCAAAATCAAACAACACTTTTTGCCTTTGCTTTTAACTCACCTGTTATAATTTACGGGTTAGATGAAGTAATCAAATAAAGATTAAAATAATGTTATGTGAGGCTATGAATTAGAGCTGAAAATGATTTTAAACATCATAATAGCTAATTAACTTGCATATTTCTTACTTTTACTTTGTCATGTCCCTCATTCCCATATTAGGAAAGTATATAGAAGGTTCTCACTGAATTATATGTACAATTATGAAAAAAGAGTATTGAAAGAATATGGGCACAATGTGGTTTTAGCTTATTGAGACCTGTAGGGAGAAGTGTGTTTTTGAGGACTTGCAATACATTGTGATGAAGATGAAAGGAGGGATGTGCTTATTCTGGAAAACTGGCTAGGGGATTGCTCCCATAAAGGTAGTGATGAATTCTTCCAAAAGGTTACAGTAAAATCACTTTCACAAGCATGTTCACTGCTGCACAATTCACCGTAGCCAAGTTACGGAAACAGCCCAGATGCCCTTTGGCGGAGTGATGGTTGGAGAAAGTGTGGCTCATATACAAAATTGGATTGCACCTATCCATTTTTAAGACTGTTACATTATTTGCAAAGAAATGGATAGATCTAAAAATTTATTAAGTGAACAAAGTCAGAGCCAGACACACAAAGGACCCATGTTCTGTCTCATATTTGGAAGCTAGAAATTTATACAAGTTTACACAAAAATATTAACCAAACCATGCGATTTGCAAAGGAGTATTTCAAAGGTGTAATTTCTTATAAAATTGAACTTTACTCCAACAAAATTAATAGCAGGAAACTATCATTTGGACGATGTGAGTGGAAGTCAAAAGGAAGGAATAGAGAGAGTTATGGAGGAAGAGAGTGAAGGTATAATATTCAATGCAACTGTATAAAACTAGAAAAAATTAAAGTGGAAGTGGCGCTGTAGCTCAAGAAGTGGCACTGTAGCTCAAGTGGTAGAGCGCTCGCCTTGAGTTGAAGAGCTGAGGGACAAGGCCTAGGCCCAGAGTTCAAGCCCCACGACTGACAAAAAAAAAAAAAAAAAAATTAAAGTGGGATGAAGTTTGGAAGGGTGTGGAAAAGTTATATAAAGATCCATTATATTAAAAAACTGATTTGTTGAATGGAAATTCCCTTGTACAAGTATTTAAGATAAGAAAATTATAATTAAAAACAATGGAGACATCTGATCATAAATTCTATTTCCATCTCTTTTAAAAATAAAAATTATTTGTTCTATAATTTGATCAGAGGAATGGATTTTGTGGCTAGCAATATCATTGCACATCTGTCTCTCTCTTCCTCTTTCCTTCTCATGGTTCTCATAGGTAATATGATTACTCCATAATTATCCTAATTTATTTCGCTTTTATAATTTTTCACATCATTTCACTTTCTGCTCTGTCATTTCCCAATTCATTTACATATAAGGCATTATTTCCTATTTTCTCATTCCTAGAATAAGCTGCACATGAAGACACCACTGGTCCTCATTTTCAGTTTGTCCCTTTGAATACAGAGGAAAATCTTTCCTCTGCTCTCTACCAAATCTCTACTCTCCAGTTAGAATAATTTAGAATAGTAAAAATGAAAAAAGAGAAAATAAATAATAGTGAAAAAACAGATGCAGAAAATTCACCGGAATAACGATGAATATACACCTCTTCATCTAGAAGCCTACTGTGGACACTTAGACATTGTCCATGAGTTGGTGGCTCAAAGCAGATATTCATGGAATAACTGTGAAAGGCTGGATATCCTTGCACAGTACTTATACATGGAATAATACCAGAGTGGCTTCTTTATTTCATCATGATGCAGACACCAGTGGCCAAACTAATGGCCTCTTGACCCCCTTGCTGCTGGGTATAGATATAGCAAAGATACGCTGGATCTCCTTCTGTTGAACCATTATATCAAACCAGATCTGAAGCACAACTTAGAAGAAACTGCATTTGATATTACCAAAAAGATAAGTATGTATCACTACCTCTTTGAAGTTGTGGAAAGCTGTACAAATTGTTCTCTTAAGTCCTAATGTTTCCATTAAGTTTCTTAAATTTCAAAATTGCCAGTCCATCCCATGTGTCCATACAAAATATTTTCACAATAACAAGCAACAGCAATATTTTACTTTAGAAATTCATGGATTCCATGGTATTCTTCCAAGTGAATTGCCTGACTTTGATGTCAAAATATATTCGAGTTGTTTGTATACATCAATAATGATATCTATAGAGTTTGTGATTTTTTTAAATCAGAAATAATTTTAACTTATCTGTTGAAATGAGTAGTAGAGAAACTAAAGATATTTCTGGTGCTTGTCTGAAAAAAGTATATTTTAAAATATTTATATTCTGTTTGTATAATGTCCATAATCTATTTCTTTCTCTCCTAGATATAATACTTTGAATTCGACATTATATTATAATATATAGGTCCATTAATAAATGTGTTCTTTCAGATTGCGTTCCATATAGGAACAGTTTAAGATTCCTTTAATTCCTAGGTCCTTATAGAATTTTATTTCTTTGGGATAAAATGACAATGTTATCTTATTTCAAAAGTTTTATAAAGGTTATGCTATATAAAGGCCTTTCTAAAAAGGTGAAGATTGAATTCACTCATGTCAAACTAACTTTTATTTCTATGAATTATATGTATTATTACACTTGTATATTTGTAATCAACTTTTTCATAACTGTTTTTCATTTCTTGCATCTGAAGAATGAAAAATATGGAATACTTCACAAATTTTCATATCATCCTTGTGCAAAAGCCATGTTCATCTCTGTATTGTAATTCAGGTAGACATGCTGCTGAAGCATGTAGTATCTTGTAAATTTACGTAGTTAATGATGCAAACTTAAGATAGGCATATATCCTTGGTTGCCTATTTGCAACCAGGAAACCTATTGTTCCCAAATTTGCTATTCATCTTATTTCTGCAAAATTCTGTGTATGGTGGAAAAAACTTATATTGTTTGTTCAATTGCTCACATTTGCAATTTTTGGTCAATAACTATTTTAAGTCTTTTTCATTTGAAATTTGATCATACTTTGAAGCCTTCATAGCTAGGTCCAAAGGTGATGGATTTTCAAGTACTTATTTTTTAACTGATTTAGCTTTGTGGAGCTAATGGATTCAAAGTAAGCCTTGCTTAAGAGCTACTTCTAAACTTCTGCAGCTTAAAATTTCCCAAATGAGGTCTTACTGGCACAAATGTCTGCCTGACCCTTTACCCTTGCTCCATGTAAGAACAGACCTACCAGAATATCTTACCCTGACAGCATAGATTGTCTTATTGGAGCAAAACTAATCTTAGTTACAAAGGATCATAAAGTGATGAACAGTTCAGACAGAACTGTTCAGACTAAGCCAGGCGCTGATGGCTCATGCCTGTAATCCTATCTACTCAGGAGGCTCCAGGAGAAGTCCATATGTTTCTCCTTGTTATTAGGCCTTAAATTGGTAATGTTTTAATCACAGTGTTTCCTCTTGCCTCTAGGCTGTACATCTCCGAATGGTAAAGCTTTAAGTTTAATTCTACCAAACACTGAGGTAGAGGTAATGGAATAATATTTTAAAACAGTTGCCTTTGTTACCTTAACCACAAGAGAACAATGCAAAGCATTTTCTTATATTATATATACTTATATATTTTATATTTATGTGCTGATTTTATATTTCACACAGTGAATCTTACTGGAATTAATTTATAATTTGACAAATTAATTGATATTTATTACAATAAATAGATTGGAATATAAATAATCAGGATTAGAATATATATTAGAATATAAAAAGTATCAATGCAATGTTTTCAGTATAAACTTGTGATACCTTCTAATTGTTCTTGGTTTCTGAATTCACATGGTAAAAAAAACAATGTTGTTTTCTTTAATCTATAAGGGATTTTACTCTGCTGCTCTGTTTATTGTTTTAACTCGCTGGTCCCAAACTGTTTTTCTCCATATTTCTGAAGCATTCCTACTGATTATACTCAAATTTTGCTGATATGATGTCTAAAAGGTATTATTCTTCCACAGGATCCACGGGTCCTAGAATCCCAGGTCCCAGTTACCTGCATCATCAAATAACTAGGGCAAGAGATCTCACAGAGGCCCATGCAACATACCAACAGAAAGTAATTGAAGACCCATCTTAATTTCTCATTTCCTATATTTCAGGGGCCCAATTCCTTAAAATGCAGGAATTAGCAGTAAACACTTGGGAAATGCAAGGCAACTTAAAATGCAACATGAAATCACAAAATGTGAAAGTACAGTAATTCAAATTTTCTATTTTCAGATGACCATCCCATAGGAGTGAACAAGACCACAAATGTCACAAAATGATTTGTAATACCCATCTTCTAATCATTAATGAATGATTTCAGTCCAGCATCATCAGGCCAAAAAATAGTTCCTGGAAAGATAGATCCATAATTGATCTACCAATGCTAGGAATATTTGTCATACAGTTCAAATATAATTCAGAAAAAACATTGATTGAGAAGAACCTTATTGCTTCAAAACACTAGTACTTCAGTCAAACTTGGTTCTGTAGTGTAAAAAGGTTGTCATTCTCAAACCAATGATAACCTACATTTAATCTCCTGAAAGTATATTCCTTTTCAAATAAACTTTTTAAAAACACATTTGCCAAATAACACTTTACAAGTAGATGATATTTAGTGACGTTACTAGTTTTTCAAGTGTAGGGAGCAAGTTAAAATAGAGTTGATTTATTTACCCAGCACTAATGCCAAAGAGGTTCAACCATTCATTAAAGTGTAGAAATAGGACCCCTCACCATTTGTGTTTTTCAGTAGGTGCTTTCCAAAATTTGTTAAATAGATCAGCCTCCCATATTTCAAACCAAAACATTAGCTAATAAAGTAAATTTCATCACATAAAAAATACTTTTTAAAAAGTCATGAATAGTTGCCCTATCATATGGTGTTTTATGTTTTCCCTATCTGTCTAACATAGTAAGAAATATGACTTTAAGTCTTGAATATGGGTACTCATCAGAGATTTGACAAACATAAAATCTGTCTTCTTTCTCTATCATATTCCTCTACAGTAGTAAATTTTAGTTTTCTTCTTTTTCCAAAACTCATAGGTAGTAGAAAATATTATCCCATGTAAAATAAAATAATCACAAACCACTTTCCAAAGCCATGGGAATACATTCTCAGCCATTTTTAAACTTTCTTGTTGACTACAGATTAATCTTCCAAATGGAGGGGAATAAAATCAGGTCTAGGTGCTTCATATCTCCAGGCTTGCAAATTGTTACTTCAGATGAATGAATTATGGAAATTTAAGCTGACATCAGTTCAAGTATATGCAGAATTGAAACTCCATGGAATGTATATAAACCTTTCAAAGTAGGAGCAGACAGTTTAACAGAATGACTATCAGGAAGTTGAAACCAGAGAGGAATAATTGTAAAGACATAGAATGAATGAAAAATGGCACAAGAGTCAAGTACAGCTAGAATACTCAATGTACACATGTGAGAAAGGAAGTGGTAAATCGGAAATAAATCTTGTAGAAGGGGTTGGTTGAGAAGGATAGAAGGAGTGACTCTGATCCAGGAACATTGGACAATTAGATGGACATACTTAATTGAAACACACTAGCACAACCTTTTGTAATTCAGTGAAAAAATACAACAAAAAACACAAACACACAAAAAGCACAACCAAACAGCAATCTCTATAGAGTATGATGATGACTTCTCAAAATTTTAAATAGTTAATGAAGGACAATCTTGTGAAAAGCATACAAAGTTGTTTAAAGTGGGCAGTTTGGGGTAGAGGAGAATTTTTAACAGATTTAAATTGATTGTTTTAGGTTATAAATCACCTATATCTGCTGCAAATATTTTCTTCTGCATGTTCTCTTGGTCTGAACTGTATACTCCAATCCTGAGCCACACTTGATAGCTTGTAAAGATAGAATGGAAGAAACAAGATCAAGAACCCATTACTCCACCGGAGAGGAAACAGTCCTCTCTGTTTTCTCTCATTTCTATTGACTACTTTCATTCATAAGTTTATGTCAAGTGATTTGCATTATATATTTCCTTCTTTGTTCTGGCAAAGTAGTTGTTCAAAATAATTCAGTAAATATTATATTCCATTTTTTCTATCATGCTGTTTACTTATCCAAGCGAGTCCATTAAACTTTCCACTTGCATTTCGGTGCCACGGAAACCCAGCATCAATGTTAATGAGGACAATCTCTAATGTAAAACTTTGTCTCCAAAATACCAGTCCAAGAAGCTGTGATCACAAATATTTAGATATACTTTTTTCTTTTTTCTTTTACCTTGAAAGTCTTCTTGTGTCTAAAGTGCCCTCAAAAATCAGTACTCCACCAATTTTTGGTTCAATCACTTCTAACCTCAAAGATATATTTTGCTAACAATATGCTTAGAGGAAACCGAAGAATACTCCACTTTTATCTTCTCTCTTAAGATTCTCCTTAGATACCATATCAGGAATATTGAAGTTATTCTTTGCAAAATTATTTCAATAGATTATTTTTCTATCCGTCTTGCATTTACTCAAAAACTTGTATGGAGAAGAATAGAGTATAATCACCCATACCTTGGATGACAGTATCTGTTACAAAAGGACAATGCTCCTATATCTTATTTCTCTGTCCTCCTCTTAGCTCTTGCCTGATTTCCCACTTATCACAGATTCTTGGCTTCAAGCCTAGTGAAGGTGAAGGACTATAAGGGCCTCCCCCATTGCTACATTGTAGGGCTAGATCTCCAGCATGAGGTAATCATGAACGACGCACACAAGGAACACATGTTGGGAGAACAGACTTATGCATGTCTGGTTTATTTCTGCACAAGGGTTGGGATTTTATAGCCCCAGCTTTCCTAACCTCCGGAGTCCTTCCCAGCCAATTACTTAGCAGGGAGTTGATGATGGGCACTGCTTGGTGACAGGCACTGTTTGGTCCCCTTGGGGCATGTAGGGATCTTGGATAGCTCATGGCTGGCAAGCTAGGCGGACATGACTGTGGGTCACATCTCTATTAGCAGGAGGTGTGCTTCAACAGCTACTCTAGCTGACTCAACCAGATCTGACCGGCTCTACCCACAAATTTCCCCTTTTCTTTTAAAAGGACCGTCATTATGGTGACCCGTCTTTGGAGGCGTTTTTGCCGGGAGTGCAAGCATTTAATAATTCCTAGGAGAGAAAGCCCTACAAGTGCAAGGCCTCCCCAGATGACCAGAGAGGATGGCGAAAACCATTGTTGTAACTTTTTAAGCACTCTTCTAAAAAGGAGGCAGTGGGAATAAGTATGGTGGTTTGGTTTAGGCGGGTAACATCATGCAGCAGGTTTGGGGTGAAGTTTAAGTACTTAAGGGACCAAGGGCCTTTGATGTAGTTACTAAGTTCAGTGACATTGGGTGCAGGAGTGGAAAGCTGACAGACAGAAGTAGTCATTGCATTATATAGTCCTCCTTGTTGTAATCGAAGAAACGTAATCTGTTCTTGGAGCAAGTCTATTTGTTGTTGGAGCACAAGGAGGCCTCCCTTAAGATGATTGGCAACTTGTAAATGTTGTAATTCTATGGATGACAGTTGAGGGATGAGCTGGTTTATCTGTTGCACAGTGGACACGCTTTGGGACAGCAATATAGCAGCACTGGTAGATGAAGCCACTGTAGCGATGATTTCGGACCCAATTGCAATGATCAATCCTACTGCTCTTTTAGTGCATGGGCGAATTAATTGAACCTGGGAAAACTGAGAGTCATTAGTAGCCAGAACAATAAATGGGGGAACACGTACCAAACCTGCAAAAGGCTATGAGTCATTGGGTTGCCAGTGATTGCTGAGAGTGCAAGTAGTGGAAGAGTTGTCTCCTAGACAAAAAAAGAATGGGGCTCTAACCACTACCATTCCTGACACCTGGTCGTATCCATATTGGTTACAGCAACGAGTATTGGCCAATAGGAAAGGGGACAAATCGAGGCAGGAATGTGATGAGCAAACGATTGGCATGGTGGCTCCTAGGTCTCCCAATCGTCCTCCTGAAGAGTCAAAAAACTCATTTAGATTTTGAGGTTTGGGATCTTTTTCAGATTGGTTGTATATAGCCGGGTAGAGGGACAACGCGAGCTCCCCAAACACTTTGCTTTGCTAGGAATTGACACAAAGGCTAATCACTAATTCCTCAAGAGGAGTGCATATAGTGCCAAAGCTATCAAACTCCCTGCGTGGGCACAACTGCATATGAAAATGTATGTCAGTAGCCTGATAACAATTTTTTTCCAGTGGGACAAATGGGGTAGGGTCCTGTGTAGTTCCACCATCCCATCCCATGTGTTACTGTTGCGAGGGGGATGGTACAGCCATCAAATTGCTTTATCATCTCGTTTGAAAAACAAAAACAGACGGCTCCCTTCCATCTAAAAGTAAGGTTTGTTTTTTGATGCCATAAGGCGTCTGCTGAGAAAGGAAGGCCAACCCTGCCATTGGAAGAAAGCATTTGAGATCATTAAGATTTGGGGGCTGGGCACTAAAGTTATCTTACCCTGCCCTGCAGCAGATTGAGAATTGGCTGTAATAATGGCACACAATAGGAGGAATAGAGTACCATGCCCTGGGTCAGGGTCTGGGGCCATAACCTGGGCTTGTTCAACCAATATCTTTAGGTCTCCCCAAGTGTTGGCATGGGCTCTAGCTCGAGGTTTGTGTCTCCTCCTCCTTGCACTGTTCAAGCATAGCTGACGCATCTTTTGCTTAGGTGGTGACGGTTGGTCAGACAACTCCAGCTGGGATCCAAACAGGTTTATCACTCGTGTCTGGAAAGATACAAGCAAATCCTGTCCCTTGTGCCATTAAGGGAGCAGGGCCCTCCCATTTTCTTGTGATGGGGTCCCTCCATCTATCCAAAGGGACCAGAGTAGGTGTTTCATGAGTCCCCAGTACAGGGAGGTGGGGGTCCCACATGTGGTGGGTGTGAATGTTAAAAAGTTTTTTACTATAAGGCAATAATTTAATTGTGTTTGGGGATTTTTAAGCCCTAGCCCCTCCAGTTCCCCCTTTTCTTTTAAAAGAATGGTCTTGATTTCTTTATGACTGTGTTCAACAATGGCTTGCTCTTGTGGGTTATATGGAATACCTGTCTGGGGTGTAATGTTCCAAAAGGTACAAAATTCACAAAAGTGTTTGGAGGTGTAAGCAGGGCCATTGTCTGTTTTAAGGGTCCAAGGAACTCCCATAATTGTAATGGCATGTAGAAGTGACTTAACAGCGTGCCTTTTTTTTCACTGTTAAGGCTAAAGCAGTTATAAAGCCTGAGAATGTATCTATGCATTCAGGGATGTATTTTTGTTTACCGAATTGGGGGATATGGGTTATGTCCATTTGCCATGTGCTATTGGGTCTAAGGCCTCGTGGATTTGTTCCCATGGGTTGAAGTGATCCTAAGGGTAAAAGAGTTGCACAAGAGGAGCAGGACCGAATCATGTGCTTGCATTGTTGGTGTGTTAAATCAGGAAATAACTGTTTGATAGTAGCTGCCGATAAATGAAAACGATCATCTAACGTTCGGGCCTGGTCCATGCACATATTTGTGAGTAGTACAGTTGGTGTGACAGCACGATCAATGGCTTCATTACCAACAGCTAGGGGTCTGGGGAGGTTAGTATGAGATCTAATGTGTTGAATGTACCAGGGTTGGACACGATTGTCTAATACATTTTGTAGTTTACACATTATTTTTCTACATCATCTTGTAATAAAACTCCAGGAAGAATGGCAACAGTTTGTACAGTATATAAACTATCAGAAAAAATATTAAGAGGTTCTTTGGGACAAGATGTGAGGGCGAGCAAAATGGCCAGTAATTCAGCAGCTTGAACAGACAGGGAATGTTTTTGAAGCATGTATTTTTTAGTATTGGCATTGTAAAATCCATAAACAGTTTTGTTAACATCTGTAAAAAGTACAATGGCTTGATGTATAGGTTGCCCATTGGGACGAGTACAACATTTCCATGAAAGTGGGAGTTCTTGGGTAACTTTTAAAATGAGGTTTTTGGGCATATGATTATCAATGTTAAAATAGTAGTGGATGACTTGTAAGGCTAATGCCTCTTCGGTTGTCAGGAAATCAAAGATTGTTTTTGTAATGGGCCCTGTAAGATGGTCAGGGAATCGGCCATAAGTTTGACGGCATCATTCCGCACCTTTGATGGCCAGATTGCATAGCATGGTAATGGATGTGCTAATTTTTGGTAATTGGGAATGGCAAGGTATACCCCTTGTAACAAAACCATGGGTTTGCGTCAGCGCCACCATTAGGCCATTATTATTTAATATAATTAGGTTGATTTCTTGGGTGATATCTAAAAACACCAAGGGTGTTGAACATAATCAATCAGCGACTTGTTGTGAAACTTGTTGAGCATCAGGTGAAAGTATATGAAGGGAAGTTGGGTCAGAGGGTCCTTGAAGCAATTGAAATAACAGTTGGAGTTGTTGGGTGGGAAGACACATAAAATTGCATAACCAGTTGATATGTCCACATAATTGTTGTAATTCAGTTAAAGTATATTGGGATTTAATGACAATATGAGACCCATTTGGGGTAATTGTTTGATTTAAATGGTATCCAAGATAGGCATAAGGGGCTTTGAGTTGAATTTTTTCGGGGGCAATATTAAGGCCCAGCATTGTAAAGTTCTCCTTGAGTTCTGTTAAACAGATTTGCATGGTTGTAGCATCTTTATGTGCTATTAAAAAGTCATCCATGTAATGGACACAAAAGCATTTGGAAAGCAAAGTCCTAATAGCATGGGCAACATATATCTGACATATAGTAAGGCTATTTTTCATACCTTTAGGGAGAACTTTCCATAGATATTGGTGAGTACGTAGTTGACAATTAGGTTCACATACTGAGAAGGCAAAATATTCTTTATCTTTGGGGTGTAGGGGGGTGAAAAAAAGCAGTCCTTGATCTCAATAATGGCAATGTGCCAATCTTTGGGTATTGCAGAAGTGTGTGGAGTCCGGGTTGAAGCGTTCCTATCTTTTGTATATGACTATGGAACGTAGATCATGGAGAAATCTCCACTTTCCTTGAGCCCTTTTTTGGATAATAAAAATGGGGAATTGTGGGGACTGATGCTAGGTTCTATGTGTCCCTTTTTTAGTTGCTCCTCCACTAGAACCTGGAGATGAGGGAGCTTTTCAGAGGAAATAGGCCACTATTCGACCCAAATGGGTTTGGTGGTGTCCCATTGCAGTGGAATTGGCTCTGGTCATGCAACAGTGGCCATTAGAATTGGGGGTAGTGTGGGTTATTAACGGCTCGATCGGTTATGATGTCTTCATAAAAAGCCGTATCATCTATTGTTATCAGAGTACCCATATTAGTGAGGACATCTCTTCCTCAAAGATTGTATGGAAGGCCAGGGGCAACAAGAGGTTTAAAAGCCCCGGTGACCCCACCACAGTTTTCCCGTCTTACAGGCCATTGGACATGGAGGGAATCTGTTTTTCCACCGACACCTTGTATGCAGGCGCCAGGAATTAGGTTCCATCCCAACCCTTCTACTTCATCTTTTCTAAGGACTGTACAGTCAGCTCCTGTATCAATGATGCCCTTAAATTCTGTTCCATTGATTTTAAGTTTCATTCTAGCTTTTCCTTTTTGGGTAGGTACTCCATAACACTTGAGGTGGTGGCTGTTGCCTTTGTCCTATTGTGGTCGGGGCTGAGGACTGCCGCTTATTTAGTTGAAAGGCTGAGTCGTAGAGCAGCATTCAGAGGTCCAATGAAAACCCTTTTTGCATTTACGACATACAGAAGGAGGTTGTTTTCTTTTGGGTGAGCCCCAGAGTGATGGGCAATCCTTTATAAAATGACCAGTTCTGCCACATCCCCAACAAGGTCGATTTCCCATTCTGCCATTAGGGGGCACGCGAGCACTGGCAGTCATAGAGGCTAAAAGAGGTGCAAGGATACTCAGCATGAGTTGATGACCCCAAATCTTTGGTGGATAGGATGCAATCAGTGATCTCCATATTTCGTTCAGGGGCAATGGCTTTTCTGCATTCCTGTGTAGCCCCTTCCCATATTAGCCTCTTGATTAGCACATCTCAGGCTCCAGCATGGGATACTTTCCAGGCCACTGCTTCTTGAACAAAGGCAACGAAGTCAGTGAAAAGAGCATTGGGACGTTGTATGAGGGATTTTAATTGTTTGTCCCCTTCTTTAGAAGGCACTGAGGAGACAACCCTCAACGCACAGAGGCGTACTTGGTCAAAGTACTGTGGAGGTGCTACTGCTTGTGCGGCAGGAGACGCATAAGCTGCCTCACCTTTTAAACAATCAAGGTCCCCCATGGTGGCATCCTGCCCTCTGGTAGTGATATTTTGTGTGCTTTGTTGTTCACATTCATCAGAAAAAGCAGCCTTCCATAAAAGGAAGACCCTGAAGATAATGCTGTGTTCATTAAACTCTTCCAATCATGGGGCAGTTAAGATCAATGCTAAGGGTTTCAAGCATCTGTTGAGCATTCAGGGACTGTAACCCATCTTCCCTGACAGCGGCCCAGTATTTGTCAAGTACTTTTGGGTCATGGGGGTACCATTGGTTAGGTCATACAGAGGTTCGGTGGACGTTTACCGGGAATATGAAGTGGGGTTCATTTATAGGGTTGGCTGTTGTTGCCACGATAGTTGTGGGGCCCATGAACAACTGTTGTATTACATGGGGAACAATGGGTTTTTGTTCCTGGGCAAAGTTGGATATCTCTGCCCAAGTATACAAAGTTTTCTGAGGGGAGTTCCCAGGCTGGCCTAAACAGCAAAAAGAAGTGATTGGGCAGGCTTCCTGGGACTGATAGTGTGGGGGAGGCGGTTTTACAAGCATAGCTGGCCAGCCCCCTGTGTCACTTGATAGTGGAAGTTGTTGGTTATCTGTGTTCTTGCTGGAATTGTTTGCTGTATCACAAGAAGATGGGAGTGCTTGAGCAGCTTTGCCATTTTCCTTTTGTTGTTTCTTCTTGCAGCGAGGTGTTAAATGCCTGCAGAGTTTCCCCTTCTTCTTTCCCTGATAGACAGGCTTGAATACCTACTATGATGGGGTAAAAGATTAGGGGCAGCTCAGCGCCTTCACGGACTTCCTTTTTATGAGCTGCCTGAAGGACATGGGTCCACCTGTCTGGATCCCAAATGTCCCCGGTGTCAATCCAGGGACACAATTCACTCACTATTTCCCATATTAAACTAGGTTCCTTTTGTGATACTTTTATCTGCCTACTCCAGAACAGGGCAACAAGTGCTCGTGATTGAGGCTCTCCTACTGTGGGGGAAGGTTACTCATAGAGGCACTAACCTTGCACTAGACCCTAGACCATCTATCTGCCAAAAGCAATCGAGCCTGTCATTAGGCACCACTTGTAGGGCTAGTCTCTGGCAGGAGGTAAGTGTGAACAAAGCACACAACAACACACGTTGGGAGAACAGGCTTAAGCAGGTCTCGTTTATTTCTGCACAAGGGGGTGATTTTAAAGCCCCAGCTTTCCCAACCTCCTGAGTCCTTCCCAGCCAATTACTTAGCAGAGAGTTGCTGTAAGGCACTTGTGATGAGCACTGCTTGGTGACAGGCACAGATTGGTCCCCCGGGGGAATGTACGGAGTATGGACAGCTCATGGATGGCAAGCTAGGCAGACATGCCTGTGGATCATGTCTCTATGAGAAAAAAGTGTGCTTCAACTGCTACTCTAGCTGACTCAACCAGATCTGACAGGCTCCACCCACACTACATCTTCATGGTTTTCCTTTTACAACTCTTTTTATTGGATGTGGAATTTATTTTCATGTCTTCATTCAATCTGTTCTGCATTGTAGTGATCTAAATAGGCTCTGTAAAATCACTTTAGGTAGCAAAAATATTAAGACAATGTATATCAAGTAGTTTGGCCTCCCTCCACTGCTGAAGCCAATATGCTTAGCTAGGGCTTCTAAGTACGCGTTTTCTTGCCTTTTCAATTTGCTCAATTCTTTTCTGATCCCAAAACTTTTTGGCTTATGTAATAAGAAAAGTCTTCTCTATCTCATGTTAATAAGGATATTATATTTTGTGAGCTACTAAGAAATGTGAAATCATTGGTTTCAAGTATCCAATCAGATTTTCTTCTGTGGTTCAGGGCTTCATGTGCAAAGGCATTGTGGAAAGTATTACAAATAGAAAAGTGTAAACCCAATACCTTCTTTCATTGTTGAGGGCACTTTCTCCCTAAATATTTTGACCCAAATTATCTTTTTCAGAGAATTACTGTTTGGTAATTAAAGTCAAGTCACAAATTTTGATGTCTTTTTTTTTTTTTAAAGAAGTTTGAATTTAAATTCCACTACAACCTTGTTTCACACAGTAAGAGTAGATTTCCTGGGTAAGGACAATTCTCAAAGGAACCTACAGGATTTACAGCAAGGTTTCTGAGGTTTGTTTTTTTAGTGTGAAACTGAGCCATCTTCACCCACATTGCTCCCTGTCAGCTAAGTCTCCATGGATTACTTTGCATGAAAGCCTATTTTCCCAGGTAATTTTAAATTTTCATAATAGCTAACTTGTTAAAAAGTTTGAACAAATTAAAATTTACCTGTTATAATTTTAAAACTCTTTTGAAATTCCTTTATTAGAACCGCGAATTCACCAATCCTAACTCCTCCTTTACCATCAAAAACAGTTAACATGTTGTTTTCATGATATAGTGTCCATGAAACTATTATTTTCCAGTGGCTATGTTATACATATATATAACCTTATAATCTGATTCTGAGCAAAATGAACTCCAAGATATGGAAACAGAGAGTATTATTTGTGGTTGTTGTTTTTAATGTACTATGTGATTTCTATTTTCTTTTGGTTTTTTCCCCTATGCTTTATTCCCTGCTGTATTTGATTTTGGTAGCCTGTGTATTGTGTATATATTTACCTTAATGAAGGAAGGGAAGAGGAACAACAAAATGGTGAGACAAAGGACAAACCAATGCAATAGTAATACTCACAAGACAATATGTTGGAAATGTACATTACTACTTGTGAGGGGTATTGGGGTGAAGGATAACTGAAGAAAATGAGGGATGGAGTAACAAGTTTGGAAAGTTATGTATTCACTACCTTAAAATTACTGTAACCCCACGGTACATCACTTTGACAATAAAATGAAATTTAATAAATAAGCTGCATGAAATAAAATTAAACTGTATTGGTATAGTAAATATTATTCTTTATGTAGTAACTTTTAAAAAATCAATATTGTTTGGCATCTAATTTGAAGTAATTATCCCTTTTAATCAGAGGACCATCAACTTGAATGCTATCTGACTAGACAATATTTTCACAATATACTTACCAATATTTTGAAAAAAGAACATAGTACTTTCTCATATTAAAAGCGAAAACAGTTTAATTCTATGGAAACCTATAACTTTTAAAAGTAAATAAGCAGTTAAAAAGACAGGATATATGTGTTCTTCAACATTCCAATGACTAATAACTACTCATTTCAATTCCGGAAGATTCCATACCTGAGAGATTCAAAACAGTACCGGCTTGCATGGTATGTAATTCTGCAATAGATGCATTTTCAAATGGGGTGTTACAGATTGAGATTCAACACAAAAATAAGTACATTCTGGTAGAAGATAAAACTAATTAGCAACGGTAATAATTCTTCAAGAGTAAGCAATTTTTTATCACAGTAAGCTATTATTTTTATGACCACCAATCCCAATATTTATGATATAGAGACATCCTAGCCCAACAGTTTAGAACTTTTAGGGTGCACCTCAAACTTCTCTTAATTCACATCATGAATAGCTTATCTCTATTGTGAAAAAATGCAACTCTGCTAATGTGATGCCATACATGTTCTGGAAAGAACACCACAATAAACTGGTTTGCATCATTTTCCCACCACTGGTATACTTGAGATTGGAACACTTGCAAATATTATTTATATTTATACTTTTTTAACTATCATACAAATTGTGGATGCTAAGATCAGAAGATTACAGTTCAAAGTTCACCGAGTCAGGAAGATTCCCTAGATTCTTATCTCCAATAAACTTATCAGCAAAAATCAGACACAAGTGGCATTGAGGTTGAAGTGATAGAGCACGAGCCTTGAGCATAAACAGGCTCAGAGAGAGTGTCCAGGCCCAGAGTTCAAGCCCTAGGACAAACAAATAAAACAAAAACAAAAATAAAAACAAACCCCAATCCTAACATTTTTCTCATTGTATACAGTGGCAAATAATTAAGGAAATTGCTTCCGGTGTTACATACAGGTAGAAGAAAGAAGATGTCACACGATTATTCTCTTCATACCTTGTTATACCAAATCCTCAAAAAATTGCTCTTATTATAATTTATAAATTAATATCATCAATTTTTGGCAACTCTGTCTCCAACATTCACATTATCATTTTATACATGAACTATTTTAATTATCTATTAACTAAATTCTAATTATAACTCTCTTGAAAGAATATTCTAGGCAAGTAGAATGCAAAATCATTCGTGAATTTGTCAATTAAACCCTCTACTTAAAACGAATTTTGTAGTATCCTATAGAATATGAAATTACAAACAAAATCAAAATATTTATTTTAAATCTAAATTCTAATTTAGCAAGATCCTCATAATCCTACATTAGATGAATGTTATTTTTAGATGAATTATTATTAGATGAATTGCTATTTTTCCAAGCTTAAGTTTTTGTAATCCTTCATCATTTCTTTGGGATACAACAGAATGATGATTACTTACTTTTTCAAATTTTGGATGGCAATCATGAGTCATTTTGTATCTGGGAATGTTCTGTAACGAAGAGAGAATTTAAAACACAAGTGAAGATTAAGTATGAGTTGCATTTCAACAGGAAATTTGACTTCTCAAAACATAATGACAAAATTAGCCCAAACTTCCAACTATGTATTCCTTTCTTGTTTGTTTTGTTTTATTAAGACAAAAGTATACGACCTGGTCCAGGGAAGTTATCCCTATGTGATTCCAGTCTCTAATCTCCTGTCTTAATCTCAGTGCTAGAATTCTAGGCTTGTATCACATTGCCCTGCCATAGTTTCTTAGTTTATTTAATCTAGATACAGACTACCAATTCTGAACTTCTCCAGGGATATTATACACCAGAGTGACTTTCAGACTGTTTATCTACTATTTTCAAAGATGTTCTAACATTTGACACAGGATATGAATATTTTCAGATGCACCTGCGGGGTCTCTGATTCATTCCTCCATGGATGCAATCCTTTTAATAATGATTAATTGACTCTCTTACTATCTCTGGTCACTACCTATGTAATATTGTCAAACTTTATTGAAGGAAGTTCACTTGAGGACTTTCTAATATTAAAAATTATCACTTGATTCTAGTCTTCTTCAGGCTATATATTCTGTTGTTTTCTAACTTTTCTACACATTCTGAGAGTTGTTTCATTTGTGTATTTGTGTGTGCACATATAAGTGCCTCTCTGTGTATGTGTATGTTTGTATGTATGTGTGCAAAATCCTCAAGCTCTTATTCAACAATCTTGCTCATAACTGATATTCCATCACCTGAGCCATCTTCCAATCCAGGTTTGGCTGCTTTATTATATGTACTGTTGCAAAGAGTGTTCTGCCCAGGCTGGATGCAAACTTAACTTCCCAGACTCCTTTACATTCTTAGGTTTTATTTCTCCAGGAGTATCAACTTTTAAACTACAAATATTTTGGGGCTGGGAAGGTGGCTCAGTGGTAGAACGCTTGCCTTGCATGCCTGAGGCCCTGGGTTCGATTCCTCAGCACCACATAAGCAAAAAGAAAAAAGCCGGAAGTGGCACTGTGGCTCCAGTGGTAGAGCACTAGCCTTCAGCTGAAGAGCTGAGGGACAGCGCCCAGGCCCAGAGTTCAGGCCCCATGACCGGACCCCCCCCAAAAAAAAACTACAAATATTTTTGTGAGGGTAATGTCTAAGCTGTAGCCTAGATTTTTAACTGAAGTATTCTTTTTTGTTGTTGTTGTTTGGTGGGTGGTCCGGTCATGGGACCTGAACTCTTGGCCTGGGCGCTGTCCCTCAGCTCTTCAGCTCAACTCTAGCACTCTACCACTTGAGTCACAGCACCACTTTCGGCTTTTTTCTTTTTTGCTTGTGTGGTGATGAGGAATCGAACCCAGGCCTCATTCATGCAAGGCAAGCGCTCTACCATTGAGCCACCTTCCCAGCCCCTAACACAAGAATTCTTATAAATATAAATGAACACACATTACATATCCTGAGTGTACACTGTTATAAATGTGATTGTAAGCTGGGTTGTGGTGAGATATGAGGATTGGGGTTCAAAGCCAGGCCAGGTAGGAAAGGCCCAGAGACTCTTTTCTCCAATTAACTAAAAGAAAACTGGAAATGGCACTGTGGATGAAGTGGTAGAGCATTAGCCTTGAGCTGAATAGTACAGAGACAGCTCACAGGCCCAGAGTTCAAGTGCCAAGACCACGGCCAACAAAAAATATACATATATAAGTAAAGAAAAAATAAAAGAAATGTGATCTTAGCCACCAGTTCATTGCTAGTATAATCCCTGCTCTCACAAGATGAACATTTTTTTCCAGTGAAATCCATGCTCTTATATCTGACTTGCTTTGGAAACAGGATTATTCTTCCATTCTACTTTCTACCAAGTTGCATGATTACCAAGCATGATTTAGAATGAGATTGGCCTCATACTTCATGTTCCATGTATGAGTCTTGCTTTCTGTATATCACTCCCATAAATCTACATACTGGAATTGGCTTTATTGTTTCAATGTTGTCTTATTTGTAGTCTTCTATATTGTATTGAACCCTTATACTTAAACACAGAACTTCTCTTTCTCCTATTATTGCTATTGTTTCTCTTACTGTTAGCTCATGTCCACTTGGGAAATAATGAACAGCACATACACTCACAAAAACAATGTTCTGAGAACCTTCTTCCCATTTAAAATTCGCTTCAATTTACAGAGAACTTACAGAGTTTGAACTCAATGTACTCATGTATAATGTATTAATAAGCAATATAAATTTCATATTTTCTCTTTACTAAGTTGACTCTGAAACACGTGTTACCTCAGGCCAAAGGTGTCATAGTGTGATTTCAGTGAAGCCAGAAAACGTTCATTATACCTCAAGCAGCACCATTGATTGTTACTGGAAGTAACTGTTACTGGATGTGGAAACTGACCCCAGGAGAGGAATGGAACATAGAGGAATAACAAAGTTCAAGTTTCCTTGTGCTTTCCTTTTTAGAGTACAAGAAAAGTATCCCAATGCTTGAAGGAAACTCTGTCCCTGGCTTTTTCGAGTGTGTTCTTTACTCATATAAATTTTTTCTGTAAACTTCTAGTTGAAAGTATTTCAAAAGGAAATAATGTACCATTAGAATGCCAGCATAGAACAAAAGGAAATAACGTTGATTTAAATGTGTTCTCCTGCAAAGGAACAAAGACATGGAAGTTTTAAAGTGTCGTATGGATGGATATTTCACTCCTGAGATGATTCTCTTAATGCAGGAGTCAGTTATCAATTTCTTTGGTCTGGTCCTGCGTTCTCCAGAGCAATAAGGATTCCAAAAAAGCAGATTCCAGTGAGTATGATCAGCAAAATGAGGCTCTTCTCAGACCAGTACTCCTTTAGGGAGGGTCCCAAAGAAATGTCTGTGATTTTTATTTGCTTGTTTGTTTAGTTTGTGCTGGTTTTGGGGCTTGTACCCAGAGGCTGGATCATGTACCTGAACAGTTGTCTTTCCTGCCCACCTGCCCCCAAAGCTAATGCTCTACTGCTTGAGCCAAAACTCCACTTCTGGATTTTTGGTGTTCAATTTGCTATAAGAGTTTGACAGACTCTCCTTCCTGGTTTGGCTTTGAATTAAGTAATAAGAAAGCTAAGTGACATCAACTGTATAGACTTCTCTTTTGAAACAAGAAATATTAGATGAAGTTTATTGTAAAGCTAATGTTTGACAATTTTTAAATTAAATAACTCAGTACAAGTAGGTGCACTGAATCATTTTGAAATTATTTTTTCTGCTTGGGAAGAATATTGATCTTGTCCTTCTTTTTCGGGAAACTTAAGGCTATAATTGCACTTTTTGTTGGTTGTGGGGCTTGAACTCTTATCCTGGGTGCACTCCCTCAGCTGTTCAGCTCAAGTTGAGCACTCTACTGCTTAAGCTACAGCACCACTTCTGGGTTTCTCGTGGTTAATTGAATTTAAGGGTCTCATGGACATTCCTGACCAGGCTGGCTTTGAACCACAATCCTCTGGTCTCCTTAATAGCTAGGATTACAGGCGTGAACCACCAGCACCCAGCTCATATTTGTGCTTACGTGCACTGAATGACACTATGTAGACAAATAATAGAAATTTGAATCAAATGATGGCATTGCAGCTTTTCAGAAAATTTGAAGTAGCAATAAATATGTCCTCCTTTCCATGTTGTTTCATTAATGACTCATGAGCTATGGGACCCTTAATTTAGCATCCTCTGCCATCTTTGTAGGTGTATTTAGTATCAGGAAATGTTCATAGAGAAATATAGAAAGACAGATTTTTAGAAAGCAAAAAAGATAAGCTATGAAAGAACAACACAGAAGGAGATACATTTATTACACTGAAATTAAGAAGTAGCCTAAGAGATTTAGAATGCTAAAGGCAATGAGTAATAAGACTTGTTGATAACTACTTGTTCAATAACCAAAAATGGTTCTCTAAAACAATTTCTGGTATATCTTAGTTACTGTCATTTATTCATTAACTCTGGAGTTATTCCTTTTCTTCTGTGACAACTGTTAATTTGCCTCTGCCGTTTTGGTGCCAAATCTCACTTAGACTACCCTTGTCATTGTGATTAGCAGTGACCATTTAAAAACCTGGAATCTTTGAATTTCCAGAATTAATCTTCACCTGACATCTAAGCACATTCAAGCCATTAATTGCTGTGACCTAATGAACAAAACTTTTTTTCAACACAATATCCTAATATAAGTAAAGTACATGAATTAGGGACTACTGTCAGGTGTCAGTATGGTAGGAGCATTTATATATTCCAAGTATGGGTTCTTTACTTTTAATTTACTAACTAAATGTTTTTTGGTTTTGTTTTGTTTTTTTGTTTGTTTGTTTTGTTTTGTTTTGTTTTTCTTTGCTAGTTAAGGGGCTTAAATTCAGGACTAAGGAATAATTCCTGATTTTTCTTTTTTTTTTTGCTCAACTCTATCACTCTACCACTTGAGGCATGGCACCACTTCCAGTGTTTTTCTGTTTATGTGGTACCGAGGAATTGAACTTAGGGTTTCATGCATGCTAGGCAATCACCTTATCATGAAGCCATATTCCAAGAGCCCTAAATGACTTTCTTAATTTAACATTACATTTTCATTCCATAACTATGTACCGTAATATTGGCCAGATGCTAGAAAATGATGTAGAAAAGAATACAATAAAATAAATCCAGTAAGGCTACATGGAAAATGAATAACCCTCACAGTCTAGCAAGAGCACAGAGGGCTTAACTCATGGAGATGTACCAACATGCTGAGTGAGACAGCTCCTGACCCAGTGCCCACCTCCAGAATGAGTAGGTGATCTTGGGTTCCAGCCACCTGGGGACATTGGGCCACCTCCTACAGCACCCATTCAAACAGCTCCTGAGGGAGAGAGAGAGACAGAGAGAGAGAGAGAGAGAGAGAGAGAGAGAGAGCCAGACACAGACAGACAGACAGACAGACAGACGGACGGACAGACGGACAGAGAGACAGACAGACAGACAGAGAGAGAAAACCAGAATTACAGTTAAATCTGGTGCCAGTGGCTTAGAACTCTAATACTGACTAAACAGGAAGCTGAGATATGAGGATCATGGTTCATAGATAGCCCAGGCAGGAACGTCTGTGAGAATCTTACCTCAAAGAGCCACCAGAAAACTGAAAGGGGCACTGTGGGCTCAAGTGATAGAGTGCTAGCCTTGAGCTGAGGAGCTCGGGAACAGTGCTCAATCCTAGAGTTCAAGACCCACGACTCAAAAGAAGTGGACTTCCCACCACAAGAAGTGGATGGAATAGCACCCATTGTCCTAGGGAGCATAGAAGAGAAGTCAGGCCGAGCTTCCTGTGAACTTGAGGTCATAAGTAGGTCACTTGGCTTCTCTGTGCCTCTGTTTCCCCAGCTGCAAAACTGAACAAAGTGAAGGATCTCCTTCCTCATGGGGATAGTGTAATAATGAAAGAGAGCCATGTTTTGGTTCATAATCCCACACCTGTTCAATGATTAATAACAGGCCCCACCTGAGCCCTTTCTGGTATCTTTCCGTCATATACTCACAGAATTGCCAAAACCTTATCTGAAGGCTGCTCCCTCTCTGCCTAGCCATTCTCCAGAGATCTCTCTGTATAAATCCCTTGTTTCCTCACAACTATCCTGTGAGGATAATGAGGTCCAATGGTTGAAGCCCTACCAAGAGCTTCACGTGTGGTCAAGAATCCACTGCTATGGACTGAGTTTGGGATAATCCTCCTAAACCAACTACTGAGCATGGTGCCACAAGTCTACCATCCCAACTACAGAGGACCAGGCTTGGTGGAGCATATCTTTCAGAGGGATCCAGCCCAGCCTGAGCATATATTTAGTTTCTATCTCAGAAATGCTCAAGACAGAAAGATGGATCATCAGAGCCGGGGAGAGGAAACAACTAGGGGGGTCATGGTGCCCCCAGAAGGATGTTTGGCCAGGGGTGAGTTGGTGTTGGGGTGGCTACTCACCTGTGATGCTGAGAAAAGCTGTTGCCAGCTGCTCCAAGTGGGGCAGCAGCGATGGCGGCAGCATTGCGGACACATGGGCCCAGAGCAGAAGACTAGGGGCAGGGACCAGGTCGGGGATTTAGGACGGCTGGCAGCACACCAGTGCCTGAGTTTTGAAACCAAGCACCACATGAAGGGAGGGAAAGGGACGGGTGGGGTAGGGGCATTAATTTCCTACTATACTCCAAAGTCACCTCAAGTCTCTTCTGCACCACTCAGCCACCTCTACCTTCCTCAACTACTGGTAGTGGTGTAAAGGTAACGGGAATAAAAGTGTTACCTGGCAGCAATGGAATGTGGGCATGGCCAGCATTCTTGTATCCCATTGGTCAGAAAGAAACAAGAAAGAATGGTGGTGTGGCCAGAATCTTGTGAAGCAAGGAGAATGGGTGAGTGTCAACAGGCCATCCTGGGGCAATTTGAGCTGACAGGATGTTCCCAGGACCTAAGAATGTGCCCCAGGAGTTAACAAAATAAAAACAGATTCACATGCAGATGGCAGTATGCTAATAAATATATATCTTTATGGAGTGCCAGAGATGTCTATACATTATTCAGTTATATAGACTATATTCCTACCAATTCCTCAGTATTCATTATGTGTCCATGTAATTAATGTTATTGTTTAAATCCTTAAATTATTAATGAAAGCACTCAGTGTCCTGAAATTACTGTGTTCCTGTAAGTAATAATATTCTTTTAATGCTTCATAGATATTAAATAAAATCAACTAACCTTCTTAAATGATGCTTTTTAATTTTATAGGATCATCATGCACAATGAACTCATTCAACTGTGACACTGGCAAAATTCCAGTGTTATTCCATTGGTTGGGAACCAGTTTCTTAGTATCTCTTGCCACTGGTTGCTGTCAGGACGGGGATTCGAAATGAGGGCCTATGTTGCCACATGGGCCTATGGCTTCCCTGATAGTCTGTCAGCCTTCAGCAATGCAAGGTGAAGTACCATTTGCAACAGTGTCGTTCAGAACCAGAAGGGTCACTGTGCAAAGGAATAAAACATAAGAGGCCACATTTTTTTCTGTGCATTGTTTTCCCTGCAAAACCTAGGGTTCTAGGATCACAGGAGCACCTGCATGTCCAGTGGCTTCACCCCATCCTAGGGTGATCGAAGCTGAGGCAGACTTGCCAAGACCTGAGTTCAAGTCCTTTGCTGAGAAAAAAATTAGCTCCTTGACTTGCAATTCACACAGTTTATTCTTACAGGCTTTGGATTTGAAATCAGGATCTGGGTAAATCTGCAGCAATGTGAATAAAACGGAAGATCACCTTACATGAAGATAAAAAGTCAGGCCTGTTCACGAGTCCTGAATTCAAGACCCAGCCCTGAAATACATACTATTTATATATATTGTAAACATAGGATTTATACTTACTTATGGATGTTCAGTCTATACATGTTTGGTGTGGTTGTTCCTTGTATCTTTTGTTTTATTCATTTATTTACCATTGATTTTACTATGATGAAACCCATTCTGTTTATTACATTGATGACAACCTATCACAGAACATCTAGATTTGTAGAAATGTTCTCCATCATGCCTGACCCCCAGTATTCTCAGAGAAAAGGGAAAAAAGTTTCAAACTCTCCTTTTTACTCCATGATCCACTTGTTGGTAGTGCTGGGATCTGACCTCAGTGCAGAGCAAAACCAATTGGCCCATCAGTCAAGGTGATCATACGAACCAGTGAGCAACTAAGTTGTGTGGCCAATCCCAGAATCTGACATTGATCCCCAAGATGGTCCACTATAGTCATAAATTCATAATTTAAACATAGGATCTATAATGATAAATATGTGTGGACAGCATCTTGTGTTCAGTGCAATTATCCTCCTTATTTTGTCTCTATTTCATGGAGGTATTGTGTATTTTAATAAGTTTGGTGACAGGTATAACTGTGCTGACATGGATAACAACTTGTTCCCATGGTTATAGGGTTGTCTATGCATTCTCCATCATATTAGAGACCCAGGACTTTTACAGGAGAGGATAAAAGGCACAACGACTGGCTTCTGACATCAGGATGAATCTTTTGTCAGTGCTGGGATTTGAGCTCAGGTCTGGGTAACTCTGTTGCACTGTGGGGGAAGGGGAAGCTTACCATCTTTGAAGACTAGAATGTCAGGCCTGATGCAGGGCATGATTTGAAGCCCCAGCACTGGACAAAATAGCAAGTCCACCTTTTTTAAATATAGGATTTCTCTTTAACTACAGATGTGGTATGCATCTTGCATTCAGTGTACTTATTCTTTCTATTTTGTGTCTTATTCATGGATGTATTGTGTATTTTATTGCATATGGTGACAGAAATAACTGTGCTGACATGTATGACAACCTATTTCCATGGCTAAGAGTTGCCTATATAGCATTCTCCATCCTCAATGAGACCTGGGACATTCCCAGGAGAGGAAAACATGTGCCACCATAAGCTTCTGACATCAGAATGAATCTTTTGGTAGTGCAGGAATTTGAACTCAAAGCCTAGCAGGCCCAATTGGTGAATGGGTCATGGTGAGCACACCAGGCTGTGAGCCACTAAGGAACTAGGCCATTCCTGGGACCTGAGATGGAGCCCTGGTGAGGGCCAATATAGTCATAAACTCATAATTAAATAGAGGATCTATATTTCCAAACATGAGTGGGAGGCATCTTGCCTTTGTTGTAGTCTTTCTCTTTGTTTTGTGTCTTGTTCATTGATGTATTGTGTATTTCCTTGAGTATAGGATGACAGATATAACTGTGGTGAACTGGATGACCACCTATTCCCATGAGTATAGAGTTGCGTATACATTCTCCTTCCTAGCTGAGACCCAGAACTTGCACAGTACAGGAAAACAGGTGCAATGACTGGCTTCTCACATCAGGGTGAATTTTTGTCAGTGCTATGATTCAAACTTGGGGCCTAGGAGGCCCAACTGCCCAATGGGTCCACATGATTACACTCGACTGTGAGCCACTAAGGAGCTGGGCCATTCCCAGGAACTGAGATCGAGCCCCAGGAAGGCCAAAATAGTCCTCAATGATCATTAAAACCTGGGATGTATATTCACATCTGTGTGTGGACTGCATCGTGCATTGAGTGTAGTTATTCTCTTTATTTTGTATGCTATTCATGGGTGTATTATGTATTTTCTTGTTTATATGATGACAGGTATAATTGGGCTGACATGGATAACTTATTCCCATGACTACAGGGTGGCCCATGCATTCTTCACCCTTGCTGAGATCCAGGACTTGCACAGGAAAGAAAACAGGTGCAACGATTGACTTCTGACATCAAGATGAATCTTTTGGCAGGGCGGGGAATCTGAACTCGAGACCTAGCAGGAACAAGTGGTGAATGGGTCCACATGAGCACACCAGCGAGCACACCAGCCTTTGAGCCACGAAGGAGGTAAGCCATTCCAAGGACCTACGAATGAGCCCCTGCCCACAAGGGGAGAGCGGGGAGCACAACAGTCATCCATTCATATAAGGTGAAGGTAGTATGCAAATAAGTACACATTTGTATAGAATAGGAGAGTGGTAACCTGTGGTGGAATCCAATCTATGTGACTACCGATTCTTGCATCTTTCCTGATGCCTCCATTTCATGACTGTGATGATTATTGTCATGCTTCATCAACTGTTCTATACAAATAATCGATACTCCATGAGTCTTGCCTATCATTTCCTACTTACATCATGCACAAATTACTCATTCACGGATGAGTTCGATCACATTCCATGACTCATCCCAGGTTCACAAACGAGTATCTCAGGATCTCCCGCAGTTCCCTCCTCATAGGGGGGCTGAATTCAAACCTCAGGCCTGGAAAAGATCCTCCTTATATACTTTATTTTTTGGTCCACTCGTGGGCCTGAACTCTGGGCCTGGGCGCTGTCCCTCAGCTCTGCACATCAAGGCTAGTGCTCTACCACTTGAGACACAGCGCCATTGCCGGCTTTTTTTTCTGCTTATGTGGTGCTGAGGAATCGGGCCCAGGGCCTCATGCATGCAAGGCAAGAGCTCTACCATTGTGCCACCTTCCCAGCCCTCCTTATATATATTTTCAAAGTGATTTATACTTCCGTACAGATGTTCAGTCCATATTGTATTTGGTGTGGTTATTTATTTTATTTCTTGTTTCATTCATTTATTTATAATTTATTTTATTGACTCTGATGACACCTATACAATTTATTACATTGTTCACATCCTATCACATAACATCCAGGTGTTAGATGTCTTCTCCATCATGCCTGGCAGTCCCAGGATCTGAACTTAGTGCCTAGGAGGCCCAATTCATGATTGAGTGAGTTTGAGCATGGTAGCCTCTAGCCAATGAAGATGTCAGGTGGTTCCCAGGCTCTGAAATCGACCCACAGGTTTGGCCAAAAGCAGTACATGGATAGGCAGACGGAGGTATACAAATAAATATATATTGGTAAAGAGTTCCATGGCCGTCTATCTATGATAGAAGGACACCTACTATGTTCCTACCAACTCTTAGGTATTTATTATATGACCATTGAAGGAATATTATTCTTTTCACACATAATAAACTACTAATGAAGATCAACCAGCACTCTAGGATTATTGCATACAATATTAGAGTAGGCCAATGCATAAACTACTCTTTAAATCGGTATTCCTATGCATAGAAATGAGTCTTTTGTGATCTCCTGTTATTGGTGTCAGGACTAGGATTTGAACACAGGGCCTATGTTGATAGGTTGGCCTATGGCTTCACTGATGGCCCACAAGCCACCAGCAATGGCAGGTCAGGTCCACTTTGCAGCTTTGTCATTCAGACCCAGGATGGTCACTGTGCAAAGAAAAAAAAATAATAATAAAATCCAAGCTCTCTGCAGCTCACCATTTTGGTGCTTTCCAACTTTGTTTTCTTCCTGAAAGGCCTCTGGCCCAAGGATCTCATGATCAGCTATGGGTCCAATGAGTGCACCCCAGCCAAGTGAGATCGAAGCTGAAGCAGAGTTTCCACGACCTGAGTTTAAGTCCCATGCTTGGCCAAAAAAATAGAAAACAAGAACATATAAAAAATTAACTATTTAACTAAATTTTAAAAAATGAAGCTCCCTGGTTTGGAATTTTTGCCAGTTTTCTTTCCTAGCCTGGGATTTGAACTCAGGTTCTTGGTAAATCTGTAGCAATGTGAGCAAAGAGTTGCCATTCCTTGAGTTCAAACCCCGTGCCAACCAAAAATGAAAAACTAAGTCTCTGACCTCGGCAGGGGGAGGTAGTTGTGGAGATGGGAGGGAAGGGATGGTAGGGGGAAAACACAATAGGAGTAAACAATGCTCAATAGGAAATGTACTCATTACCTTGCTCCTGGAACTGTAACCCCTCTGTAGAACATTTTTACAATAAAAAACAACAAAAAAAGACACAATGTAGTTTTCAGAGAAGCACTTTGCAGGTAAGGGAAGGATGTTTGAATAGCTGTACAAAACTCTACACTGCTTTTTTTAAGTTCAGTATGGAACTGAATAAACATAACTGCTTCCATTAAAAAAATTAAGTCACTGTCGTGGAACAGGAGCCAGTATTTCTGCCATTGCAAGTTTTTGAGCTCACCGTCCAGGTACCTCTTTTGCATCATGGGTGAGTGCGTAGCTCACTGTCCTTGAGGGAAAGAAATTCAGGATAGAGTTCTAGAGTTCCCAGGACCTGAATGAAAGCCCTGCAAAGGAAGAAATATTTCTATACATGTTTAATACATAATATATACTTATATATGCATGTTAATTTCATATTATGATTTTTATTATTGATTTTGTATTTTGTTTTTCTTTGATTAATTTTTGATATTGTATTTAGTATTATTATACACGTAATATTTTATTTTGCACAGCTATTATAAAATTATACACAATAATTTAGGGCATTGACTCATTTTAATTAACATTTTATTAAGTGTTGAAACATGATACATAATTAAGTGCAGCATTTGTCACAGTCTTCACATGTTTACAGTCTCTCCCAAGTATGAGCTTTGAGCTCAAGCCCCAAGACTGGCAAAAAAATTGAGCCTGGTGAGACATATTATACTGGAACTCAGAGGAGGGACGAGGTTATAGGTAAGACAGAGGGTAGAGGGCAGGTGCTCGTGGCTCACCCCTGTAATCTACTCAGGAGTATGAGATCTGAAGATCCTAATTGCAAGCAGGAAAGTCAATATGAGAATTTTTTTCCAATTAAACACCCAAAAAGTTACATGTACAGCTGTGGTTCAAGTAGTACACTGCTAGCCTGGAGGATAGGATAGCATCCAGGCCCTGAATTCAAACCCCTGGACAGGCATACACACACACACACACACACACACACACACACACACACACACACACACACATACACACACACCAATATAGAGCTTTTGCCAGTCGGCCTGCACAAGTTCCATCTCTAGCAACTCAATATTAAAAAAAAAAAAAGATGGAGAAGGGAAGAAATGACTTGCTCCAGGAAGTGATATATCCAGTGCCAAAATTCCACAGTAGTTCTAATATGTTGGTACAAGACAGACAGCCTCAGGCAGAAGGTATAGCATGGGCAAAGGTCCTGAGGTGTGCGGTAGAGCACGTGGTGTGCGTGGTATGAAGGTTCTATGGCTTCAGAAAAGTCTGGCAGGAAATTCAAGGCTGGGTCAAAGTTGACTTGAGTCACAGGGCAGAGGGTGAGGTCCCAGAATGGCGCCCAGGGGGAAGATTTGCTTGGCTTTTCGCCAGGGACCCAAAGTCATTTCCTGTGGCTGGAAACCTGTTTTCACAGCTCCTGATCTTCAGGCCTTCTTTGCTTGGAGGAGTCAGGGCAAACGCAGGGAAGAACTCTTATTTTAGAAAAGCTTCTAGCCCAATGCCATGAGTGGCTCAACCCCTGTAAATCCTAACTACTCAGGAGACTGAGATAGAGATCGAGGGTCAAGCCAGCTCAGTAGAATAAAGTTAGACTCTTCTTGCTGATTAACTACCAAAATCCAGAAATGGAGCTGTGGCCCAAGTGTTAAATTGGTAACCATGAAGGAAAAAGTTTAGAGACCAGAGCCCAGACCCTGAGTTCAAGCCCCAATACTAGCATAGGAAAATTAAAGAAAAGATTTCAGGAGCTCCTAGTACACTGTGGTGTAAGGCCAGATCATCCAGGCACAAGTGGCTCATACCTGTCCACCTAGCGCCTCAGGAGGCTGAGATGTGAGGATCACATTTCAAGGCCAGCTGAGGCAGGAAAGTCTTGGAGACTTTGATCTCCAAGGACCCTACAGAACACCGGAAGTTTCTCTGTGGCTCACGTGGTAAGATGAAGAGCTGGGGGACTGTGCCCAGGCCCAGAGTTCAAGCCCCATGACCAATACTTGGCCTGCTTGCACCTTACACTGTAGCTCTAGGCAGAGTACTTTCCAGTGGGCCTCTGAGGGTCTCCTAATGTCTAGGTGTCCTACAATTCTTGGTAGCAGCCTTTTTGGGGGCCATTACCTACACAACAGGCCACAGTACCAGAGAAGTATCGAGCCTTGGGGCATGAAGATCATCAGAATGGCATCTGTCATGGGTGCAATGTGGATAGGAGTAGTAAATCACTGTGTCAGACCACGGTTTGGAGCCAGGGGGGCAGGAGCATAAGATGTTACAACAGATAATGCCCAGTTACACGAGTATCACAAGAGAGCAAATTTGTCAGTCAGACCTTGGGCAGGTGTTGAGTTGGGCTCATGAAAGTTTTGTAGGCTCAGGAATCCACAGCCAACTGGCTGCTGCTTGTAGCAGTAGCTATCCCAGGAGTCTGAGGGCTCGGTGCCCTCCTTTCCTCTCCAGTGCTTGGGGAAAGGGGGTAGATGAAGGTCTGCAATCATGAGCCGACTACCAAGGAGCAACCTTAGTGTATCTCCCTTGATCCAGTAGCCCCATGTTGAGATCAAGGTGCAGATACCATGGAACTTACTGCCATGGCCCAAACCCCTCAGCCCAAGAAGGACTTAGGGAGAAACAACATGATCTGGCTTGAGAGTTTACTGTGACTATGACTCAGGACTGCTCCACAGTTGTAGCTCAGCTCATCCAGGTCAAAACTATTGCCCCAGAACATTGAGGTACTGGCTATACCAGTCTCTAATCCCCCAGTTCCCTGACCCTTGAATCTAAAGTATATGCCTCTGTATTCTGGGCATCCGGAAATGTCTAGAAGGACCTGAGAGGCCCAGCTGGGGCCAGAAGATAGATTTGCCTACGATAAGGTATATTGACATTTCCTAGACATCAAACAATACATCCAAGCCTTGACCTCACCTCTCATGTAGCCCCAGATTATCCTTGTTAGGGGAGCCTTCAATTAGCTATCAAGGTCAAGTTGGCAAGATCCACTGGCAACCACCCTTCTCCCACACCACTACCAGCCTGCTGGGAGTTGAACATGCAGCCAGGGGTCCAGCTGAGAAAAGGACAGGACACAGCATGACTGACCCTGACCCCCCAGAGGCAGGAAAGAACATATGCCAGCCGGCCCTGAGGACCCAGAATCCCCTGGATGAGGACAAAGATATGGACAGCCAGACTTGGGTCCCAAGGAAAAGCTGGAAAATGCAGGTCTCTGGCAATTTAGGACTCATTGTAGACCATGATAGGGGACTAAAGACAAGGTTGTTATTAAGGAAGGACACCATCCAAGGTCAGGAAGAGGCAGACAAGCACCCAGGAAGTGGGCAGAGAATGATGAGGGAAAAATACACACACACACACACACACATGGGTAGCCCAAGGCCTCAGCAGTCCCTGAGCAACTGAACATCACAACCTCCGAGAAGATGGCACTACCATCCTCAGACTGAATGTTGACAAACTCTGAGCCTCTCACACATCTGGAATGGCTCATAAAACAACATGGCATTTCCTACTGTACACACCGCTATGAAGAAAACTCAGCCACATTATTTTTGGTCGTCTGTCATGGGGTTTGAACTTTGGGCCTGCGTGCCATCCCTCAGCTCTACACCTGAAGTTGTCCACTCTACCACTGGAGCCATAGGACCACTTCCAGTTTTCTGGTGCTTCACTTGAGTTAAAGTCTCACAGACTTTCCTACCCAAGCTGGCTTTGAACCGTGATCCTCAGATCTCAGCCTCCTGAATATCTAGGATGACAGTTGTGAGACTCTGGCAGTGCCTGGTTTCAGCCACGTTCTTACAACCAGGGGAAATCCAACTTGTCAGGCCATAAAGCACATGCAACCCTTCACTTTCAGACTTTGACACCAGTACGCAAAGCCATTCTTCCTTGGTTTGAGAGAATATAATCGACACTACCCTCCAACCCTGCTCTCATTTGCCCACTACCTGCCTACGATAGGCCACAACTTCTGGAGTTCTTGGTAAGACAACTCCCAGCCTGCTATAACTTCACACTCGGGCAAACTTGGGGAGTTCGTAGAAATGGCTGTACACTGAGGCCAGAACCTGGTGTCCCAACCACAGCAACCCCACTCCTTCACCATCTCTGGCAAGCAAGGGGTGTGTTTCTTACTTGTTTTTTTTTTTTTGGATGAGGGGATTGAACTTAGGGCTTGGGTACTGTCCCTGATGATGAATTTTGCTGAAGGCCAGTGCTCTTCCACTTGAGCCATGGTACCACTTCCTGTTGGAGACTGGAGATGAGACTCTCATTGGACTTTACTTCTTGTGCTGGGAAACAAGACCCTCTGGATCTCAGCCTCCCATGTAGCCAGGATGACAGGCGTGAGCCATCAGCGCATGGCTTATGGTGTCTCATTCTTTACAATTTCCAACCAGTCCTTCTCTAGACACTACCACCTAGACCCTCCTCTACCTCCCTCAGAGACAGCAAAGGGAGGCTCAGAATCTGGGGAGGGCCATGGGCATTAAAGGGCCCCCTTCACATCATTACCCATTTCTAAGCTCCCATCCACATCCTCTGGGTGGCCTGGTTGTCTGGATCCACTAGGACTTCTTAGGCCTGCCCTTTATCCCCCCGCCTCACCAACCGATACCTGAGAATTTCTGGGGCCAGCTGCTCCATGTCCCATTGGAAGACATTGGGAGGGTTGCTGATAATGGGGATCAGGGGTGCCCAGGGCAGAAAGAGTGTCCAGATCCCCTCTGTCAAAGAAGGAGACACAAAGCATGGATGGATCTACTAAGTGCTACAGGGCACACCATCCACCTGTCACCCAGGTCCCTTGGAGGGAAGTTTTATGTTGACAGTTCTGGGGCTTGAACTCAGGGTACCGGCGCTGTCCCTGAGCTTCTTTTGCTTGATGTGAGCACTCTTCCACCTGATCCACAGTACCACTTCTGGCTTTTTCTGTGTATGTGTCACATAGGAATGGAATCCAGGGTTTCCTGTGTGCTAGGTGAGCCCACTACTGCTAAGACAAATTCCCAACATTGGATAGCTCTTCTTCTATGACCCCTTGGGCCTGTCTCGGGACAGTCTTACACATCTTTACGGAGTATCTAACCAGCAGCCTTGGCTGGAAAAGAACACGATCTGCTATGTTGTCCTTTATCTATGGCATCTTTTCTCTCTGTGCTTCCTGTTACATCCTCCTTGTTAAGCAAGACCCCCCTTTCAAGTGCTGCCTCTAAGAAGGCCACTCCAATCACCCTGGCAGAGGGGGATCTTCTCCGCTCTGTAGGCTGCTGTCCTTGTCATGGTCTGCCTCCAGCTAGTGTGGCTGAGAGTCCACGAAGGCGAAGGCCTGGCTTTCACCACCCAATTTCTGAAGGCTCTGATACACTACCGCAGGAACCAGTGTGGTATCAAACTCTGTGAGAGGGCACCTGAGCCCCAGGGAGTCTGTGGGCAACAAATGGGGCCATATCTTGTGTGCGTTTGAACTGAGGATCTAGGAGCTGTCTCTCTCTGAGTTTTCATGATCAAGGCTGCTACTCTACTACTTGAGCCACAGCTTCACGTCTGGATTTTTGGTGGTTCCATGCAGAGAAGATTTTTATCGGCTTTCCAGCTTATGGCTGGTTTCGAACTGTGATCCTCAGATCTCTGCCTACCAAGGAACCAGGATGTCAAGTGTGAGCCTGAGCCAGACTGGCTCCAGAACTTTTCCTTTGAGCTTATTTTTATCTCGTGTCAGCTAGCAAGCCCTAGTTAAAATAGTCATTTATAGGGGATCAAGTTACTCTCCTAGTTCAGTTAACCCAAGGAGATAAAGTATCTTTGGAAAAGGCTAGTCAGTGTTGGTCTATGTGAGAGAGAGAGAGAGAGAGAGAGAGAGAGAGAGAGAGAGAGAGAGAGAGAGAGAGAGAGTGTATGTATGAATTTCAGGGATACCTACCCCCATCACTCTAGAGCTTCTTTCACCCAGTGGTGAGTACATCCAGGATCCCCACCCCAAGAAAGGCAGATAGGGGAGGGTACTTAAGGTCACATCAAGTGGAATGATCTGAATTCTATCCTGTAACTGAAGACAGAAGAGATAATAGAGAGAAGGAGATGTTTAGAGGAACATCAAGGGAAGCCCTTTACCGTTGGATACAAGTACCTGAGAGAAGAATGTATCCATCCTTTTTGGTAGTAAGATAACAAGTGCCCACTATTCATTCATTTTATTTTTTGTAAGTCCCAGGTCTTGGATTCAGGGACTCGTTGTCATCCCTGAGCTTCTTTTACTTAAGGCTGAGGCTCTATCAATTGAGCCACAGCACAGCTGTTTTCAGGGGGGGAAGAAGGTAGTTTATGGGAGATGAGAATCTCACAGACTCTCCTGCCTAGGCTGGCTCTGAGTCATGACCATCAGAACTCAGCCTCCCGAATAGCCAGGATGACAGGCGAGAGCCACTGTCACCTTACCACCACGATCCCCTAGGGCAAGTGCTGGGCTACCTGAAATGCATCCTCCTTTTTGTGAGTGGGAAGCAGACCTGAGTGGGTTTGATACTTCAACAGCCTACCTACCTTTGAGCATTGTTCTGTCTCAGTCTGATGCCGGCTTCCTCCTTATCCACAGCAATGACTTTGCGCTGTCACAGAACAAATGTCCCACAGGAGGTGTTGGATCTAGGGTCTTTCCTCTGCACACTGCTCCCTCTCCCTGAAACGACACACTGCACCAACGTGAAGGAGACATAGAGTGAATTCTGTTTCTTATAATCAGGGTCTAGCCAGATAGGTGGCAGTGAGGGTCAGAGGCTCGGGATAGTGCTGTGCAGTTGGACAATGAGATGCCTCCTCATCCACTTTCCTTTAACTGTCTTAGCATAGGGTAGTGGGGAAGGACTCACCAGACAGACTGACAATGAGTAACCATCACGGTCTACCCGGGCACAGAGGGGTTTACCAAAGGGATCTAATTCCACAGTCCAGGCAAGAATGATCCTGACACACAGACTACCTCCAGAATGAGAGGGTCACCTTGGGTCCCAGCCACATGGAGACACTGAGCCATCTCCTCCAGCACACATTCAAAAAGTTACTGAGACAGAGACAGAGAGAAACAGAGAGAGAGAGAGAGACAGAGACAGAGAGACAGACACGGACAGTCAGACATACATACAGACAGACAAACACACACACACACACACACACACACACACAGGATAGCCCAAGGTTTCAGCAGTCCCTGAGAACAGAAACGTGAACTCCCTCAATTAGGATCAGATCCCACCCCCTAGAAGGTGGCAGTACCGACATCAGACTCACTGTAGACAAAACATTGAGACTCACACATATATGGAATGTCTCATAAACCAGCATGGCATTTCCTATCATACACACTGCTATGTGGAAAACGTAGTCACTTCTTTTTGTTGTTGGTCAAAGGGTTTGAACTCTGGGCCAAGGTGCTGTCCCTCAGCAATTCATCTGAATGTGAGCACTCTCCCACTTGAGCCAAAGCAACACTTCCTGTTCTCTAGTGGTCTATCATCATGTCTCACAGACTATTCTGCCCATGCTGACTTGTAACCACGGTCCTCAAATCTCAGCCTTCTGAGTAGCTAGAATGAGAGTTGTGAGCCACTGGTGGCTTCCAGTTTCAGCCACATTCATATACACAGAGGAAACCCATCTCATCAGGCCACAAACATTTTGCAACCCTTCACTTCAGATTTTGATATCCAGCATCCAAATCTATATTTCAATGGAGGATATAAAGACAAAACAATCTCACACGTGCACTCCTTCGCCCACTCTCTGCCTGTTAAAGGACACGTCCTCTTGAAGCTGTGGCTTCAAACTGGGACAAACTTGAGGAGTTCTTACATTTGTCTGTACAGTGAGGCCAGCAATTGGTCTCCCAAACACAGCAACCTCCCCAAACCCCGACACCACCACCATTATTTAAAGGCAAAGATGTCTTACTCTCTTTCTTTTTTATGTTGTGAGGCTTAAACTCTGGGCCTGGGTGCTGTCCCTGAGGACTTCAGCTTAAGACAAGCACTCATTTCTTGAGCCACAGCACCGCTTCTGGTTTTCTGGCAATTCCTTTTATGTAAGAGTCTCAGGGTCTTTCCTAACCAGGATGGCTTTGACCCTTGATCCTCAGATCTTACCTCCTTAGTACCTAGGATAACAGCCATGAGCTGATGGCACCCAGTCAAAGAAACTTTTCCATTCCTGTCATCCTCTCCCCTCAGGAGACTGAAATCTGAGGACTGCAGTTGGATGCCACTTAGCAGCAAAGCCCGTGAGAACACTTTATCTCCAATAAAACACCCAAAAAAGCTGGAAGTGGAGCTGTGATTCAAATGGTAGAGTGCTATCATGGAGCATAAAAGGTAAGATCCATGCCCTAGTTTCCAGCTTTTGCTAGCATAGGCCCAACCGAGAAAGGAAAACAGGTGGGCGTATGGGAGCTCAAAGTTAACACATAATACTCAGGACTCCCAGAACAGACCCCATCCAGCTCTGATTCTCTAGATTCTATGTACTACATCATGGCAGACTTAGATGGGACTGACCATGCACAAAATTGGGACATTCAAGTAAAATCTCATACTGAAGATCCCCTGACCTTATCGAAGACTCAGGATCTCTCACTGTCCTGCCTCAGCACTGGGCAGTGAGGTAAGGTCTAGTTATCCAATCACATGATATGGGAACTAAACGGTTTCCTGGTCAAGGGATGGTAACTGGGGAGCTATAGGTCCCTCTTGGGGAGGTGAAAAGGGCTGCTCTATCCCAGAAATGTTCCTATGTTGTGAGTATTATCAAAGAAACAACCCTGCTCAGAGCCCAGTGCCTCTGGTTTTCCACCCAGCCTCTACCCAGATCTGCCACATCTTCAGCTTGCTCTCTCTGAATCCCAGATCTGCCATCTACACTAAAGACTGAGCCAGACAAGAGACCCACTTCCTGCCCTCATTCCCAGGCTGTCCTGTGGCAGTGGCATGCTTACCTCAGTCTTTGGTGGAGGAAAGAACACCGGGGGTGGTATCATCAGATTGAGCCCTGGAAATTCCTAGTCCCTAAGGATGTACTGCACAGGCATCCTGCAGTGAACGGCAGCCAGGTTGTCAATGATGAACCCAAGGTGCCCAGACTTTTAATAGCAGTGTGGCTGGATCAAAGGCTGGTAGTCTATGTTGCCAGGTGAGGTCATGTCTCCAATGTCCTGACACACGTGACCTAGGATCATTCTTCCTCTTCAAATTCCTACTTATCCTTTGACCACCCCCCCTTGAAACTCTCTCACTCCAATACCTTCCTAGCCCTTGGAAACTGTCTTCTTATCTGGCCAGAAAATAAACTTGATGTGGCTGGTGATAATTGAAACTTGGTGACCCACCCTGTGCCCTAGGTTCAACTCAAGGCTGGTTCCCTCTATAGTCGGTGAACACACAGCTCCTGAATGGCATGACGTTGCTGAGGGGTCAGTGGCTTGGTC
Source organism: Dipodomys spectabilis (assembly GCF_019054845.1). Taxonomy (NCBI): domain Eukaryota; kingdom Metazoa; phylum Chordata; class Mammalia; order Rodentia; family Heteromyidae; genus Dipodomys; species Dipodomys spectabilis. Next base: position 154,176 of record NW_024870810.1, read on the forward strand.
CTACATACTGGCTTTGGTCTCAGAAACTGTCCCCACAGAGATTGTGAATTATTGGCTCCCTTGATCCAGGGACTCCAAACCAAGGCGTGCGTGTTCTCCATTCTTCCTTCCTTTCCTTTTTTTCTCCCTCTGTCATTCCCTCCTCTCTCTCTCTCTTTACTTTCTTCATGTCAGTCCTGGGCCTTGTACTCAGATCCTAGGTGCTGTCCCACAGCCTTTTTTTCAAGGCTACCAGTCTATGTCTTGAGCCACACATCCACTTCTGGCATTTGTTTTTGGTAGTTAATTGAAGACAAGAGTCTTACAGGCTTTCCTGCCTGGGACAAAAGCCTCAATCCTCTGATCTCAGCCTCCTAAATAGCTACGATGACAGGCTTGAAGCACTGGCACCCACATCAATCCAAGGTTTCTACATGGGCTGTGGAACCAGTTCTGGAACTTTTCATTGTCTATGACCCCCCCAGAGCCTGGTGCACACTGTAATGGTTTGTTGGATACATAAATGAACATCTGTCTATGAAAATATTACAGAAAATTCCCATCTGATTCAGGTAAGAATACTCTGTGGGGGATGGGAAATGAAGCTTTATGAAGCTCTCCCACAGTTCTCCTTCCTCTGTCTTACCCCCTCCTGGTGCCACCACACTTAACTGTTTTGGCTCTGAGGGTGTGAACCACTATGTACTTGCTACATTCCAGGGCCTCTGGGATGCCTATCTTCTCAAAGATCTCTGTCCAGCAGCTGACCAGCTCTGTGGCACTCAATTCCCCATGTACATGTGAATGAGGCTGCTGTCAGCTGAGGGCCTGACTCAAGGGGCCTCCTGTCCTCCCCCTGGGGCCAGCCAGGATCATCCATCACATCTGCCCCTAGGTTTCATGTTGCAGAGGAAGGATCCTTGAGGCAGCCTGGGTTCTCTAAATCTCCCAGAGTCCAGTACAGGTGCTGGGAATCATCTCTGCTCATAACTGGCAGGCTGGGGATGGAGAGGTCACAATCTCTGCTCCCCACAATGTCCTCAAGTGGGGTGGTCACCCTAAGTAGATTCAACAGCTGCCAGAGAAAGGCAGTTAAGGCACAACCTTCAAAGCAGGAGACAATCTGGCTTGGGAACTCTGCCTGTGCCACTTTGAACATCATTGTTTGCCGGCTGAAATCATCCATCTAATTTGATCCATAATCCCAGGCATTAGTGAAAATTGCCAGCTTATATTTAAAAATCCTGGAAAATGTCCCAATCAAACTTAAAGGGTTCCAAAGTCAGTGGTCCCCTTTTCCTTCCAGACAGTGTATAGCAGGTTACAGAAACTGGCATTCAGCGAGCCCTAGATAACTGCCACCTCCTGATACCTAGCGGGCTCCAGTAGGGGGAATGGATTTGCCTACCACTGCCCAGCTGGAAACAGCCCAGGTGGGACACAGATTAGATTCTGCAGGACTTCAGGGAGGATTGACACTGGGCACTGGCCCACGAGGGTATCATCACCACCAGTGGGTGCCCGCAGCCCTGTGCACCGATGCCCACAGAGTCCGTTAATGCCCGAGATATGGTTCCACTCTCATCCACTGTCATGGTGAACCATCTGCCATGTCACATTGTCCGCCAGTCTCCAAAACCTCATAGCTACACAGCCCCTGCCCTATCCTTTCCCTCATCTTGTTCCCTAATTATGTTGGGCAGACACATTCCAAACCCTTGAATTACCTCCAACTAAACACACAAGAGCAGAGTGTCTGGCTGGAAGAGTGTGGCTGTGATCTCATTTGCCTCACCAAACTTCTGTCTGGGGATATAAAAACAGGGGTCCACTCCAGTCCAGGGTTCACACCGTTCTTCTAGGGGAGGCCCACTCAGGCCCAGCAGCTACTGTGGGCGACAGAATAGGGGGAAGAGAGAGGTGGAAAGGGGAAGAAAGTAATGTCTACTGAAATCTTTCATAAAGGAGCCATGAAACTGTGAAGGAGAAAACAAAAATTGTGACTGGGCTTGTACTTGGTATTGAAGAAAGAACAACAACAAATACAGACACGGAGAGAGAAATAAAATGCTTTTGCTGTTTTTAGACATGGTGACTTAAATATATTTTCATTGTTCTCATCTCTCTGCTCTCCCAACACAGACACAGACACAGACACACAGACACACACACACAGACACACATACACACACACACACACACACACACACACACACCTCCAGAATGGTGACAGATGACTCTTCCATGCAGCACCTGCAATTTGCCAACTGATCACTCACCTGAGGACAGTCAGGCTGAACAAGAGAAAGATTCTCTCTCTCTCTTTCTCTCTCTCTCTCTCTCTCCCTCTCTCTCTGTCTCTCACACACATGCACACAAACACACACACACACATACACAAAAACACTTACACACAGACTCAGAGTAGTACCTCTCCTAAGTTTGTTGATTCCTCATCTGGGACAAGGTATTAGCTGGAGCACGTGGGTTCCCATTCTCCGTTCCCTTGTCAGAACCAAGGGCTCCAACACAAGGAGAGTACCACTCTAATGACACACCACGACTCCGCCTCTCCCCTTCTCCAGGGCCAGACCCTTCCCCTTGGGAACAACCAGCCTTAACTCCCCATTCACTAAACCCCTAGGCCAGGACACTGTGTGAAGGAATCCCAAGACTGGTGACTCCTCAGAGCCAGGACTGAAACAAGCTGGCAGAGCTGGGAAATGTGATCACCCATTGAGTACTGTTGACAGCTGGGGTGGGGGGATAGGCCGGGTATATGTGTGTTTGAGGGTGTGTGTTCCTCCCACATATTCACCTACTATCTGACCCCCAGTGCCCTCACCTCCCTAGTGGGCTTTTCTGGGACCCTCCTCAGATGAAAGGGTGACTGAGCACAGACAAGAAGGGCTCACACAGCAAGGGAGGCCTATCTTCTGCATCCAACACCCCCCATTCCCAGAAAAAAGGAAAAGACCCAATAAGGAAGGGGCACAGGTGCTGTTCAGCACCTCTGACTAAAGCCACCATGTTCCCACCAGGGAGAGGATGAGTGCAGATGTGGGACTGTGTGGCTCCCACTGCTCCAGCCAAGGGCTCAGTGGTGAACCCTTCTCACCCATTCTTGCATCTCCATTTCTAGGGATACTGGCCACTAGGGATGGGGGTGAGTTCCCAGAGTCAACACCCACTCCCCCACCCCCCACTCCTGGGGCGCATTTGTGGCAGAGTCAGGACTGGCCTGCCTGGTGCTGGGAGGCATGGTTGGGACACAAGAGAGGAGGCGAAATTTGCAGGGGGGGGAGTGGGAGTGGTAGGGGGAGGTCTCAAGGTGCTGACCTGTGGGTGGCCACTCACTTGAGCTGCTGGGAGAATCTGTAGGCTATGGTTCTGTGTGCAGCGTGCACTGATGGCAGTGGCATGGTGGATGCTTGGGCCCAGAGCAGAGGACCAGGGACCGGTACCAGGTCAGGGACTTAAACCCACTGTGGGCACACCACCACTGGATGACTCCAAGAGGCACCGCAGGTCTGAGCCAGCGGAGATGTAAAGCTGCAGGGAGCGCAGGAGATGGGGCAGGGGCAGGGGCTGGTGGATGGCTGGGCTTAGGATGCCCCTGCTGCAGCTGAGCTCCCAGTGCAGGAGCCTAGGACTCAGGACATACCTAGCCTCTGAGCCTCCCTGGGGTGGTGTGAGGGATGTGCCTTATGTGCTGGCTTTGTGTGCTCTGTGATCCTGGCCCAGACGCATGCTCCTAAAGCAGCAGAGGCATGGAGGCCGCCATCCCTCTTGCATGTGCCTGCTCTTCTCTCTGCTCTCTCTCTGGCCCCCTTCTCTCCTGGGCTGCCCCACCCCTGCTGCGCAAGTGCTCCAGCCCCTGAGTGGCCCTGGCTGCAGCAGATATGTGCCCCCTCAGCCACGCCCTGTACTCCCCTGGGGCATGCCTCCTCCCCCCTCAGGCACGTCCCCATCCCTGGCTTTGTGCTTTCCTGACTCTGCCCTAAGGCTACCAGGCCATGGAAGAAGCAGCCTCACCTCAGGTCAGGGCTTCCCCCCAACCCCAGCAGCTGCCCAGGTGCAGGGGATCGAATCTCCTCTCAGCCCAACCACTGGGGGACTCTTCTCCATCCACCCCACACACCAAGCAGTTGCACGGTATGCCTCCATGTTTGTGTGTGTGTGTGTGTGTGTGTGTGTATGTGTGTGTGTGTTTGTTGGAGATACCTATAACTACCTCTCAAGGACTCAGAACAATTTTAAAAAATAGCACAAATAACCCTGTGTAATGGACTCAGCACAATGAGCCTTTTGAAGGACTCAGCACATAGCAACCTTTGGGATACTCATGGTAATCTAATGACTAATAAGATAAGACATGCCATTTTGACATCACTAAACTTACATATCATAGTATTATGACATCATATGTCATAGTGACATTATAGACATATTGTGCCTATTCTGTGATTTCATTCTATTTCAAGTGAGCAATATTGGTGGATATCAGAAATCTGTTATGACCTCAAAGCCATTGTGACATGAAAATCCCTTTGTGACATCACAGTGCCATTCTGATAGGAACCTTTTGTGACATCACAAACTGGTCCTGTCCATTGTGACCTCATCACCAATGTGACATCACAAAGCCATTGTGATATCACATTGCTGGTGTGACATTACAATCACGTTGAGACCTCCCAAACACATTATGACATCTTTAGCACCTTTGAAAAAAAACATGGCCTTTGTGACATGACAGTCCCTTTGTGTATCCATATCCTCATTGTGAAATGTCAATTGAGATCAGATATGACAAAGAAATATCACAAAGGATTTACAATATAATCATCGGTGGGACATCACATTGTCATGACAATATCAGCTCATTGTGACATCACAAATCTGTAATGACATCATACCACTATGACATCACCTTGTCGTTGTGATATCATATATACATTGTGAATGCCTATTATGTGATTTCATTGTATTTGAAATGTGGCATGTGGGTTCATATCAAAAACACATTTTGACTTCATAATCATTGTGACATCACAATTCCTTTGGGATGTAACATTGAAATTGTGATATCTTTAAGCAACTGTGACAACTCAAACATGTCTGGTCCTCAAAGGTTTTGTTACATGTTGCCACTGTGTTATGTTAGGCCCATTTATAGCTCAATCTATTTTCGACCACATATTATTTCAGGAAAGACATGAAATATTAGAAATATACTTTGACATCATGAGCATAGTGACATCACACTGCTAGATGTAATGACCATTGTGTCATATTGTCACATCACAAATCTGTTCTCACTTCATCACATTTGTGCCAACAAATGCTTTGGAATCCTCACAAGCCCATTCTAAATTTATATACTCATTGTGAGTTAATGACAATTGAGGTCTGGAATGCCATTTTCACATCACAAGTCTACTGCGACATCACAAAACAATTTTGAACTCATCACTATTTTGGCATCACCAATTAATTAGAATTTGACATCATATTGCAATTGTGACATTACTATACCATCATGCTTTCACAAACCTATTATGACCTAATCACATCTTAGAAAATGCATGGCCTTTGGGACATCAAGCTCCTTCTGTGACCTTGTATCATTGTGAAGTTGTAGTAATTGAAATTTGAAATAATATGTGATATTACAAACTAGTTTTGACATCATTAACCCATTTTTATATCATTAACACTTTGACAACCAAAACCTGTTAGGAACTTCAGCACTTTTGACAAAAAAACATGGCGTTTGTGTCATCACAGTTCATTTGTGCATGTCATGGTGACTTCATTCTCATGTCCTCACTGCAAATTAATAGCAATTAAGATCTGACATACCATTGTTACATCACAAACCATTTGTGATATCATCACTAGTGTGATATCAATCATTATGACACCATCAGCATATTGTGACATCAACAAGCTACAGTGACCTCATAGCATTATGACATTACATTGCCATTTTGCTGTCTTAGACACATTGTGAATGTATATCCTGTGATTTCATTCTATTTAAAATGTGGCATGTCAGTTGATATCAGAAACACATTGTGACCTCATAACCATTGCAACATTATAAACCCTGTGTGACATTATAACTGGTATAACATCACATTGTTGTTATGACATCTTTAGTTTATGATGACATCACAAAATGGCAATGACATTATAACATTTGCCATTATGTCATTGTGATATCATAGGTCACATTATGAATGCCTAATCTGTGATTTCATTGTATTTGAAATGTGGCAGGTGGGTTGATATCAGAAACTCATTGTGATGTCACAACCATTGTCACATCAAATCCGTTTGTGACATCAATTTGGCAATGTGACATCACAATGGCAATGTGATGGAACTAAGGCATTGTGATATCAAAATGGTCATGAACACACAATAGGTTTCTGATATCCACTGACATGCCACATTAGAAATAGAATCAATAACATAATAGGCAAACACGTGTCTATGACATCAGAATAACAATGTGATGTTGCAATGCTATGATGTCATTGTAGTTTTACATGTCAAAATGAACTGATGGTGTCATAATGGCAACATGATGTCACAATTATGATGTCAGAAAGGATTTGTTATGTTTCCTTTGTATGTCTGATGTCAGTTGTCATTAGTTCCCCATGAGGTTATGGATACAAAAAAAGTTCTGTGATGTCACAGAGGCCATGTGTGTTTTCAAAGGTGGTTATAAGTCATAATAGTTTTGGAATGGCACAATGTGATCCATAATGTCGAAATGGAAATGAAATGTCCCATTGGGTTTTTGATGTCACAGTGGTGATGAGGTCACAATGGCTTTGTGATGTCACAGTTTGTTTGTGATATCAGAATGATATATCCAATTTCAATTACTCATAATTCAATATGAGGATACCAGCTGATAGAAGAAGCTTCATAGTGTGAGGTCATACTATGTGAAAACTCAATTGGACAGTGATTTCACAATGACAATGTGATGTCTCAACATCATGTTATAATAATATTTTGATGTCACAATTGGTGATGCCATACTGATGAGGAGGTTATAACTTAGTCATAACTTGTGTGATATGCTGCCATTAGGATATTTTAGGCTTTTAGTAAGCTTATAATCTGTTTTGAAACTCATAATTCAGGTATGACATATGATATCAGAAATTGACTCTGACATCATGAACATTGTGACATCATGAACATTGTGACATCACATTGATAGACATCAAGACAATGGTGGCACATTATTAACTCACAAATCTGTTAGGACTTCATCATATTTGTGAAACACATGACTTTAGAAACAACACAGTCCCTTTGTGAACTCATATCTTCATTGTGAATTAATGACATTTGAGATCTGGCATGCCATTGTGACATTTCCAACCAATTGCGACAGCACAAACCTATTATAGTAGAAACACATTGTGATCTAATAGCCATTGTGATAGCACAATCCCTTTGTGACCCCACATTTCCATAGTGATAACACTAACCCACTGTGAAATTCCAATCCTCTCAAACATAATCCAGGTATGAAATGTGATACTGAAATCCAGTGTGACATCTAGATTATGGTGATATCACACTGATAGATGTTATTAGCATTTTGTCACATTCTGACAACACATACCTGTTAGGACTTCATCACTTTTGTGAAAGTGCATGCCTTTGGAGACATCAGAGTCCCTTTGTGAGCTTATGTACTCATTGTGAGTTAATGACAATTGAGATCACGTGTCATTTTGGTATCACCAACCCATTGTGACATCACACAATGAAATTGGACATGTGATTATGATTGTATCATAATCACATTTGATTTCATCACCAATGTGTCATCACAAAACCATTGTGAGCTTTCATTGCTATTTGACATCACTATCACATTATGACATCGCAAACCTATTAGGACCTCTTAGCACCTTTGAAAAAACACATGCCCTTTGTGACAACACAGTCCCTTTGTGGAACTATACACTCATTATGAACTGACAATTGATATCAGATATGCCAATTTAACATCATGAACCCTTTTTGACATCACCAGAGTGACATACCATTGTCATTATGACAGCATCAACTACTTTTGACATGACAAAACTACAATGACAATATAGCATTATGAGATCACATTGTCATTGTGATGTTATAAAAAAAATTGTGAATGCCTGTTTTTAATATTTCTTTTGTCGCTCGTGGGACATGAACTCTGGGCTTGGGTGCTGTCCTTGCTCTTCAGCAGTAGGCGAGCGCTCTATAGCTTGAGCCACAGAGCCACTTCCGGTTTTCTAATGGTTTTTATTGGGAACAAGATTCTCATAGACTTTCCAGCCTGAGCTGGCTTTGAACCGCGATCCTCAGATCTCAGCCTCTGGAGTAGCCAGGATTACAGGTGTGAGCCACCGGCGCCCAGCTTTTTCATTCTATTTCAAATTTGACATGTGTGTTTATATCAGAAACGTAATGTGACCTCATAACCATTGTAACATCATAAATCAGCAGTGACATCAAATTGTCATTATGACACTATCAGCTCATTGTGACATAACCAAACGACAGTGGCATCATAGCATTATAAATCACAGTGACATTGTTACATCATAGACTTAACAGTGTGAAGTCCTATTCTGTGAATTCATTCTATTTCAGAAACCCATTTTGACCATATAACCACTGTGATATCACAATCCTTTGTGACATCACATTGCCATTGTGATATCATTAACCTGCTGTGCCATCACAAACCAGTCCTGTCCTTATTAGTTGTGTGACATACTGCCATTGCCATACATTAGGCCCTTTGTGAGCTCATAATCTGTTATCAATCTCATATTTCTGGTATGACATGTGATATCAGAAATCCCCTGTGACATCAAACTGCCAGATGTCATGATCATTATATCACATTATGACCTCACAAGCCTGTTAGAATGGCATCACATTTGTAACAAAACATGCCTTTGGAGACATTACAGTCCCTTTTTGAACTCATATATTCACTGCCAATTAATGACAGTTGAGATCTCTCATGCCACTCTGACATCGTGAACCCATTGTGACATCACAAACTTACATTGACCACATCACGAGAATGGCATCAACAACTAATTGTTGTATCAAATCATTATTTTGACATGATATTTTGGTATTGCTGTTGTGGTATCACTCTCCCATTGTGTTTTTACAAACCTGTCATGGCCTCATCAGATCTTAGAAAATTCATGGCCTTTGAGATTTCAAGCTCTTTCTTTGGACTCATGTACATATGCCCTCTAAGGCAAGGAGACAAACCATTGATTCACATTTAAAATAATAAACCAGGGAGGATTGGGGGGGGGGGAGGGTGGAGGTAGGGAAGGGATGTGAAGGGTAAACAAAGGAGGAGGCTGCAATGCTTGATAAGAAATGTACGCATTATCCTGCCCATGTAATTGTAACCCCTCTGTACAGTATGTTCACAAAAAAAATTAAATTAAATTAAAAAAAAATAAAATAATAAACCATTTTTCAATAGAAAGGGGACTGTGATTACCTTATCCTGGACTGGATACCCAGTTTCAAGAGCAGCCTTGACCACCAAACCTCAGACCTCCAATGGCAGCCCCACCCTTTCTTAATTGTTCTGCAAACTACCAAGCACTAAATTATGATCTCCAAAGTTGCAAACCTCAATGGGCAAGGCTTTTTTCTTTTCCATTCTTCCCTCCTTCTCTACAGACCTGTCATTCCTTCCTGGTCTTTCCCTTTTTCCCTTCCACCACTTCCTTCTTCTCTTCAGGCCTCTCCACTTTCCACAGGCCTGCCCTACTCTTCCCCAGTGACCACTTGCCAACCGTCTGCTCTCCCTCAGCTTGCTTTCTTCTCAGGTTTTTCCTTTCCTGCTGTCTTACCACTTTCTTTCATCTGGGTCGGGTATCTCCCATTTTTTATCTCCCCGTAGAATGCTCTGAAAATGAAACTTATATATAGGTTGTACCCCTCCCCCCTCCAACGGATCTCAAGCCTAACAGTTTTCAACCATCACTCCCAAAACTGCCCAATGCTCAATCACTTCTTGACAGCTCACCGTGTAAGGCTTGACACCTCCACCTTTGGCGGCATTCCCCACACTCTCTGGTGGGCCACGCCAAGAATTTACAATGAATATCGGCTCCCACAGATAATTCTGGCCCCACTGATTATTATAGTATCCTCATAGTGAATTAGAAGTAATTGAAATTGTATATGTCATTGTTATATTACCAACTTGATGAGAAATCATTAACTCTTTGTGACCTCATCACCTCGGAGACATCACAAACTCATTGTGTTATCACATTGCCATTGTACCAACATATCACATTTTGAAATCCCAAAACTATTATGACCGCAGAAGCTTTGAAAGAAAGCATGGCCTTTGTGACATGACAGGCCTTTTGTGTACTCATATCCTCATGTTGAGCTAATGACAATTGAGATCAGGCATGCCATTTTAACATCGCAAAACCTTTGTGACATCATCACCAGTGTAACATCACATTGTCATTATGATAACATCAGCCCATCATGACATCATAAAACAACAATGACATCAAATCACATGTAATTGTGATATCACAGATACATTGGAATGCCTATTCTGTGATTTCATTCTATTTCAAATGTTGCAGGAGGGTTGATATCAGAAATACATTGTGACCACATAAGCATTATAATATGACAATACCTTGATGACACCACATTGCCATTATGATATCACTAACCCACTGTGACATCGCAAAACCCTCTTATCCTCATAAATTTTTTGACATGCTGCCAGTGTGATCTCTTTGGCCTCTCTAAGTTCATAAATTGTTTAACTAATAATACTTCAGGCATGACATGTGATATCAAAAATCAACTGTGATATCATGACCACTGTAATATCACACTGCCAGATGTCATGACCACTGAGTCACATGAGGACATCAAAAACATGTTAAGACACATTACCCTTGTGCCAACATGTGCCTTTGGATACATCATTATCCCTTGTGAACTTATATTTTCATTGTCAATTATTCATTGTCAATTAGAGATCTGGCATGAGATTGTGACATCACCATCCCATTGTGAAATCACAAACCTATGTGAACTCATCACCTGTATGGAATCACCATTTGTGACTTCAAAACAATACTATCTCGTGTAATGGTTGCATCACATTGCCAATGGGATATCTCTGTCTCATTGCATTTTCACCAGCCTATTATGTCCTCATAATATTTTACAAAATTCGTGACCTTTCTGACTTCTAGCTCCTTATGTGAACTCGTATCTTCAATGTGATCTAGTAGAATGAAATTGGACATGTAATGGTGATATTACACATTCATTGTGACATCACTATCCATGTGTGACCTTATCACCATTTGACATCACAAACCCATTGTGACATCATATTGCTACAGTGATATCATGATCACCTTGTGACATCCTAAACCTGTTGTGACCACTTAGCACCTTTGAAAAGCACATGGTGTTTGTGATATCATGGTCCCTTTGGGTAACCATGTCGTCATTGTGAACAAAGACAGCTGACATCAGACATGCCAGTGTACCATTACAAACCCTTTGTGACATCATCTCCAGAATGAGCTCACATTGTTGTTATAACACCATCAGCCCATTGTTACATCCCAAAATGACAATGACATCATGGCCTTATGACATCACATCAAGAACAATGTGATTACCTATTCTGTGATTTCATTCTATCACAAGTGTGGGATACAGGTTAATTTCAGAAACCCATTGTGACCACATCATCATTGTGACATTACAATCAATTTGTGAACTCATATTGACATTGTGATATCATTAATGCAATGTAACAACACAAACCTGTCTTGTCCTCATACATTTTGTAACAAGTGACTACCTTCCAATGAGCTGGATGCCAAGAGCTAAATTCAGTCTCAACCATGAACCCTCAGACCTCCAAAGAGCAGTTCAACCATTTGTTAACTGGTCTGCAAACAACCAACCCCCAAAATAATGACCTCCAAAGCTCCACACTTCAAAGGACAAGGCTTTTTTCCTTTGTCTTCATTCTCCTTTTCTACAGATCTGTCCTACCTTTCAGGTCTTTTCATTTTTTCCTTCCACCATTCCATTCTTCTCTTCAGGCTGCTCTACTCTTGACAGGCCTGCCCTGCCTTGTCCAGGTGGCCAATTGCTGTCCTTCACTTCCTGCTTTCTCTCAATTTCCTCTCCTCCAAGGTCTTTGCCCTCCAGCAATCTCATCTCTTCTTTCCATCCAGGCCTTTAACTTTTTTCTCTCCACTTCTCTTGCTCTGAAAATGCAGCTTATATACAGACTGTACCCTTCCCCAACTGCAATATGTTTCTTGCTTTCCAGTTTTCAATTATCACTTACCAAATGTCCATGCCCAATCACTTCTTGGCAGCTGACCATGTGGGGCTTGACATCCTATCTCCTTCAGCAGCATGTCCTGCCCCCTACATTGTCATGCACCCCCCCTCTCCATTTGTTCAGACTAGGAGGACATGATGAATGTCTGTTCCCATGGATTATAGCGGCACTTCTGGTGTCCTCATGGTGAACTAGTAGCAATTGAAATTAGACAAATAATTGTGATATTACAAACTCATGACATATCTAACCCATTGTGACCTCATCACCACTGTGACATCACAAATCCATTGTGATTTCACATTGTTGTTTTTGATGCCAGGATCACATTGTGACATTCCAAATCTATTATAACCTCTTATAACATTTGAAAAATACATATCTTTGTGATATCAGAGTCCCTTTGTGTATCCAAAGCCCCACTGTGAAATATTGACAATTGAGAATCAGACATGACAGTTTGTGAGATTATCATAATTGTGACATCACATTATCATTTTTATACCATCTACTCATTGTGAAATCACAAAACTAAAATGATATGATAGAATTATAACTTCACATTGTTATGGTGACATCATAGACACATTATGAATGCCTTTTCTGTGATTTCATTCTATTTCAAATGTGGCATGTAGGTTGATATCATAAGCAAATCAGGAACTCATAACCATTGTGACATCACAATCCCTTTGTATATCATGTTGCCATTGTGATATTACTAACCCGCTGTGATATCACAAACCTATCCTCTCGTCATAACTTTTGTGACATGCTGCAATTCTGATACCTTAGGCCTTTTTGTCCTCCATGTGTCAAATTCTGACATCACAAACCTTTTTGGATTTCAATATATGTGTGACAACACATATTTTTGGAGAAACCACAGTCCCTTTGTGAACTCATATACCCATTGTAAGTTAAGACAAATGAGAATCATCATGTCTTTGTGACATGCCTAACACATCACCAATATTTTGTGGCTTCACCACCAATGTGGAATCATCAATGAACTGTGACACCAAAACAGTATATTGACATGATGTAATGAGTTGACATTGTCATGGTGATATCACTGTGCCATTCTATATTCACAAACCTAAAATGACCTCTTAACATTTTAAAAAATTCATGTCCATTAGTACTTCCAGCTCATTCTGTGAATTTGTGTGCACATGGTGAAATAGTAACAATTGAAAATAGACTTGTGTTTGAAATATTACAAAATCATGATGACATCAAAAGCCCATTGTAACCTCATCACAACTGTGTATCATAAAGCTGTCATGACCCTTAAGTACCTTTGTAAACACACATGGCATATGTGACATCATAGTCCCTTTGTGTACCCATATCCTTATTGTGAACACATGACAATTGAATTAATATATGCCATTGTAACATCACAAACCCTTTGTGACCCCATCACCAGTGTGACAACACATATTCATTATTACACAATTATCTCCTTGCAACATCAACAATTTAAAATGACCTCATAGGATTATAGTTATTGTCATTGTGATGTCATAAACATATTGTAAATGCCTATTCTCTTATTTCATTCTATTTCAAATGTGGCGTGTGGGTTGATGTCAGAATAAATATATGGTATCACAATCACTTGGTGAAATCACAGTGCCATGGTGATATCACTAACACACTGTGACATCAAAAACCTGCCCTCTCCTCATAAGTCTTGTGATGTGCAGCAATTGTGATGTCTTAGGCCAGTTGTGAGCTCGTAATTTGTTTTCAAACTTATAATATTTCAGTTATGATATATGATATCAGAAATCCACTGTGACATGACCATTGTGACCATTGTGACATCACACTGACAGACATCATAAACATTGTGTCACACTGTGAATCACATTCCTCTTAGGACTTCATAACATTTGTGAAAACACATGACTTTGGAGATAACACAGTCTGTTGTGAACTCATATTCTCTGTGATTTCATGACAAATGAGATCCATTATGCCATTTGGATATCACAAACCAATTGTGACATCATAGACCCCTTACCGTATGGAATCACCAATTAATTGTGACATCAAAACCTTTTCTGATGGCACAATGTGACACGATGATCATGACATCTGTCAGTGTGATGTCACAATGGTCATGATGTCACAGTTGATTTCTGTTATCTCAAGTCGTACATGAAATATGAGGTTGAAAACAAATTATGAGGGCAAAAAGGTCTAAGACATCATCACAATGTCAGCAGGTCACAAAAGTTATGAGGACAGGAGAAGTTTGTGATGTTACATTGTTAGTGATATCACAATGGTACTGTAATTTCACAAAGTGATTATGATGTCAAAATAGTTTGTAGGCACAAAAATGCATTTCTGATAACAACTCTCATGCCACATTTGAAATACAATGAAATCACAGAATAGGCATTCACAATGTGTCTATGACATCACAATGAGAATTGTTGTCATAATGTGATTCTGTCATTGAGTTTGATGATATCGTAATGAGCTGATGCTCTCATAATGAAAATGTGATGTCACACTGTTGAGGATATCACAAACACTTTTTGATGTTATAATGACATGTCTGATCTCAACTGTCAGTTCACAACAAGGATATGGGTACACAAAGGGACTGTGATGTTGAAAAGGGCATGTGATTTTTCAAAGGAGCTGAGAGGTCATAATAGATTTGAGATGTCACAATGGAATCATGATGTCACAATGACAATGTTGTCACAAGGGGTTTGTTATGTCATGGTAGCAATGATGTCAAAATGGGTTTGTGATGTAATACCACAATCAAATTTCCAATTTCAATTGCTACTAGTTCACAAGGAGGATACTGTAAAAATCAGCAGGGCCTGATAATCTAAAGGGTCTGATAATCAGCATGGGCCCATCACCTGGTCAGCTGGAGAGGACAAAGAATGCCACCAGAGAAGGTTAGGCATCCTGTGGGAGGGACTGTTGAATTAATCACCACTTGTTAAGCTGTTAAGAAGTGATTGGGCTGCGGGCAGTTTGTGATGTGATAGTTGAAAACAGACAGAGTGGAAAATGGGTACAGACTTTATATAGGCTGCTTGTTCAGAGCAAAAGAAGGTGAGAGAAAAAGGAAAAAGTCCTGGAAGGAAGGAAGTGGTGTGATAGCATAAGGGGAAAGACGTGGGTGGAGAGGAAGTTGAGGGAGTGCAGAAGGTGAAGGATGGCCACTGAGGAGCCTTGCAAAGCAGTTCAGGTCTGTGGAGAGTCCTAAAGAGAAGAAGGAACTGGTAGAAGGGAAAAAGGAAAAAACCTCGAAAGAGGTATAGGTCTGTAGCGATCGAGAGACAAAGAGAAGGGAAAAGAGGCTTTCCCTTTGATGTTTGGAGCTTTGTATATCATAATTTGGGGGGTTGGTAGTTTGAAGAACATTTATCATATAAAACGTGTCTCGATGGATTTTCTTGAACTATAGAGGTCCTTGTTTTGGACCCATCTGGAAGCTATTTGTGGCTTCCTTGGGACGCCATCTGGAACCTACTTGAGAGATAATGTAGAGCTTCCGTGGGAAGCCATCTGGAACGTCATCAAGAGTACAGCTGCGACCTCCTTGACAAGCCATCTGAGACCTATGCTGGAGGTCATCTGGAGGTCATCTGGGGCCTTCTACAGGGGCCATCTTGGACTATCTCCAGAGGTCATCTGGGGCTTCCTCAGGAGGCCACATGAGACCTCTTCAAAAGTAGTCATTGGGGCTTTCTTAAGAGGCAATCTAGGACCACCTCCTGAGGTCATCTGGAGCTTCTTTGGGAGGTCATCTCAGGCTACCCTGATGAGAAATCTATGACTATCTTTGGGCATCATCTGGGACTTCCTTGAGAAGCTATATAGGACCTTCTCTGGATGTCATCTGTCGCTTTCTCAAGAGGGTTATCTGGAACTTCCTCTGGAGTTCATATGTGGCCTCCTTGAGTGGCCATTTGGGAGCTACTTGAAAGGTAATCTCAGCTTCATTATAAAGACATCTGGAAACTCCTTTGGAGGTCATCTGACACTTCCTTGGGAATCCATTTGGAACCTCCATGAGAGGTCATCTAGGACCTCCTAGGGAGGACATATGTGACATCCTCCAGAGGTCATCTGTGGCCTCCTCAAGAGGCAATCTGGGACGTTCTCTCTGTCATCTGGGACCTCCTGTAGAGGTCAACATTGAGAGGTATGGGACATGTGGGTTAAGTGTCTGTGGCTCTTGGTCTTTGTATGTATGCTGATAGTTCTATCTGTGTCCTGTATGCACCTGTTTACTCCTTTTCTCAGGATAGGAGAACAAGGCCTTAAGTTATCATATCCAAAAAATATTCTCCCCCAGGTTTACAGAATCCCTCAGAGGAAGATGCACTGATGTACTCTCTCTCCTATTCTTTGTCATCAGCAACTCTAATAAGTCCTCCCATACCACAAGTGGTTACTTGTAGCAGCCTGAGGTGGTACAATGTGGTTTGTTACCCTTATTACCCTTGAGACAGGAACATGGAGGAGATGGTGGGCAGTACCCCTTTCTAATATATGTTCCCTTTACAAGTAGTGACCTGTATAACTGGAAACAGAAAAATCCATCCTTTTCAGAAAAAAGAAAACAGGGGCTCATTACCTCATTAGAGACTGTAATTTTCACACACAAGCACATCTGGGATGGCTGTCAGCAAATTTTACAGGTGTGTCTCAGCTGGTAGAAAAGGGAGTGCATACTGTTGGTGACTTGACGGTAGTCCTTGGACCAGAGAGTAGCCCCCCTATTGAACCAGACTATTTGGAGCTAGTCTTTCCCCAGACTTACCCAAGCTGAGACTAACAGCAGTCGAGGTATAGAGATGCTTAGCAATTATTTCCAGGTTTAGCTAGCAGGGATACCGCAGTGGCTAGAAAGCCAAGTCTTCAATCTAAGGTGAGTGAGATGGTACTGTTCCACAGTGAGAACCCTAATGCTTTTTCTGGAACTTCTTCCAGATGCTTATAGGACCTAAAGGCTATAGATCTTTAATCCTGAAGAATCAAAGAGTCCTAAATATGGCCTTTGCTACCCAGTCAGCCACAGATATTAGAAGAAAGCTTGAAAAGTTAAGGTTTTGAGGTAAAGTGGTTGCCCAGTTGGTGTTTGAAAACAGAGACACCCTGAAAAACAAAAAACGAGTCTAAGAAGGGAGTTTGAGTTTTGGTAGGAGAACTAGAATAGGGATCAAGAAACCTTTGGCAAAGACAGTAGAATTCATTTGCTAATGGCAGTTGGGAACCTCTAGTACTAGATCAGTGAGCTTAATGCAAGCAAAATGGACATTAGGAAAAGGAATGTCCAAGGAGGAGAAAGATAGAAAATGACAGGTTATGTAGTCACATTAACCACCTGGAAAATGTAAATGACAGGTTAAGTAATCACAGTAACCACATGGAAAATGTGTTCATAGCTCTGGAGAAACATGCAAAGGACCTCTGAATTCCATTAAGAAGTTATGGCTATAAAAAAGGAGCTGGGGGGCTGGGAGGGTGGCTCAGTGGTAGATTGCTTGCCTTGCATGCATGAGGCCCTGGGTTCAATTCCTCAGCACCACATAAGCAAAAAGAAAAAAGCCAGAAGTGGCACTGTGGCTCAAGTGGTAGAGCGTTAGCCTTGAGTTGAAGAGCTGAGGGACAGTGTCCAGGCCAGAGTTCAGGCCCCACGACCGGACCCAAAAGAAAAAGAAAAAGAAAAAGGAGCTGGACCTGATATAAGAATATAATAGTTTGAAGTACATGTTGATTATAAACTTTGAAAAGTGTCACCAGAAATTCAAAGCAACAGAGAAAGAAGGAAAGAGTAGTTAGCAGAGAAGATGGGGAAGTGTGTCATAGAAGATGAGGCCAAGAAAAGAGAACAGGAAAATATCAGGCTCAAGAAAGAGATTTTTTCTCTTCAGAAAGAGTTAAAGGACCACTTGCTTTGATATAGAATACCAGGGAAAGGGAAAGAGCATTAGGAAGAAAAACAAAAGAGCTAAACAAACCGTTGAAAGATCTGTCACAAAAATACACTGAAGTGGAAAACTAGAAAGAGAAACTACTAGAGTAAAAGCCCCAAAAGACGGCTGAGATCTTCACCATGAATGTAATGCAGAAGCATCGTGTCCCAGTGGAACAAGTGGGGGTGGGAAAAAATACCTCTCACTAGCACCTTTGTGAACTTAAGGGAGGAGCTGAAGAGCAAGCAAAGGTGTTGTGAGAAGGAGCAGCAGTTGGCCAGTCAAGGGAACTCTCCTTTGACCCTGCCAAAACACTTGCAGATTAAGGAGCACATTGAGAAGGATAGTGGGATCATGAAAGAAAGTTTGAGATAAAAGGAGGAGAATAAAATGGAAGAAGTCTCCTAGGTTCAGAGTACTATACAGGAGTTAAAGAAACTAGAGACCCTAAGTTACAGGGAAACATCTGAGCTGATCAGGTAGCTTGGGAGACCACTCTAAAACCAGTTGGTTCTCTAGAACTACTAGTCATCAATATTAAAGGAAGAAGCAAAAACAGTGGTAATAAGTGTGCAAATGTTGACACTGAACTTGTGAAAAATGCATACAGGCTCAAGCTTTCTGTCACTTTACATGTAGACATTTGCAACCTGGTAAATTGCCTGAGGACACTGCCTAAAACTGTTTTGAATACCAGTGGGGCCTCAGCCTGACAATACTTTATAATGTGGTAGGTAATTTCCAACAGGTAAATGCTGAAATGCTGGAACATATGGAAAGAATTCATATGTGAAGAACCTCAGATGGTGAATTTGGGAAAGTGGACTCCACAGAGGTAAAGCCTGGAAAGTATGGCTATTGGTTTCTGTTAGTAATAGTAGACATTTTTTTCAGGCTGAGCTGAGGCATATAATAATACCTTGATTTTGCTTACCCTTAGCTGTGGGGTCCAAAGATGGCCCTGCATTCATGGTCCAAGTTCTCAATTATTAACTAATGCCCTAAGAATAAATTGGAAATTACAACCCGTTTATAAGCCTCAGAGTTCAAGCACTAGAAAGAATGAATATGACCTTAAAGGAAACGTTAACTAAATTAAATACAGAGACTGGCCATGGGTTAGGTACGCCTCCTCCACATCACTCTGAAATACTTTAGTGTAGAACACTCCCTTGGGTTCCTAAAATTAGGAAGCCTATATTACAGGAAATGCCTAACTACAATCTACAGGCTTTACAACATATTCTTTTATGTACCTATCTTTTGGTAACCAAGGCCCACCGGCCAGATAAGAAAAACTCCACCTGAAATGGTGGGACCAAGAAGGTGATGGAACAGCAGGGAAACACCACAGCTCTCTCCAACCAAATACAGAGTTTGGATTTCAATGCTCTGTTTCTCCAAGTGACCCACCAAAAAAAGGCAATTACTCAGAGAGATAAAGGATGTGCAAAAAGAAAAGGGAAAAACCTACACAGACAGTAAAGTGGGAAGACCCTTCCCCCACCCTTTGCTGGTGATGGGGCTCCACGTTGTGCAGCTTAAGTTATGGGGTTTTGTGCCAAGCTGCTTAACTCTCCCGGTTCTGGACCTTCTGAGGACCACACACCCACAAGCATCCCAAGTCTCCCAGGAGACTCCCAAGAGCTGGGCCAACCCAGAATATACAAACAGAAATCTCAGAAGGCAGAGCTAGAAACAAAGACTCCCCTCACCCTCCCTGGAAGAGCACCTCTGCTTGGCTGATACAAGTTGCCCAGCCCAGTCAGGAGCAGTAGCAGCTGTCAACAGTGGCTAACTACCCTAGACTCTCAGGGTGGCACCTCTGTCATGCTGTTGTAAATAGCCTAGCCAAACCTGAAACAGCAGCAGCAGCTGGCAGTGGTGGCAACCCACCCAAAATTGGAGCACAATGCCTCTTGGCACTTGCCCAGACCAGCCCAGGGCAGCAGCAGTGGCTGAGGTGGAGACAGCTGCAGTGAACAAGTCCAGACCCGTGGTGGTTTGTGCCTCTCCATACTGGCCTGCATAAGTGGCCCAGCCTAACCCGAGACAGCAGCAGTGGTTAACACCTGACTTTTGGTGGGGTGCCTGGCTTGCATAAGTGGCCCAGATGATCCTGGGGCAGTGGCAGCAACTGGGGCAGTGGCAGCAGCTGTGGCGGCAGCAGTGGCATCAACAGCAGCAGCAAAAAATTCTGGACCCATAGCGGGGTGTGGCGCCTCTCCATACTGGCTTGCATAAGCAGCCTATGGTGGCAAAGGTGGTGAACAACCCCAGACTTGAGGCAGGGTGTGGTACTGAGCAACCCCAGAAAAGCCTCATGACCTTTCCTACCTGAAAGGTAGGTTTGAACCTGAATACACAGATCTGAGCCTCCTGAGTAGCTAGAATTACAGGTATTCACACCATTAGGGTTTTCCTCTTGCAACCCCCCTAACTTTTTCTAAAATAGATCATTTCTTAGTTCATACATGGAATTTAAGCAAATACAAGAGGATCGACATATAATACTTGTATTCTTTCTGAGCATGGTGGAATCTAACTAGTTCTCAATAACAAGGCATATAGTTGAAAAAAACACATGGAAATTAAACACCACTCTGTTGAACAATACATGGATCACAGAATAAATTAAAGAAGAAATTAAAAAGTTCCTACAATTCAGTGAAAATGAAGATATATCACAAAGAAACCAATGGGACACAGCGAAAGCAGTCCTGAGGGGCAGATTTATTGCTCTCAGTGCACACATCAAGAAAACATAGAACAAGTAAACGATCTTATGATGCAACTAAAAATGCTAGAGAAACAAGAAAAAATTGAAACTAAAGTTGCTAGACAGAAAGAGAACCGAAACAAGAGCTGAAATTAATGAGACAGAGACTTATGAAAATTATAAATAAAATTAATTTTTTAAAGCTGTTTAAAAAAAGGTCACTAAAACTGAGGGACCACTGGCAAGAGTAACTAACAAAATAAGAGAGGAGACCCAAATCAATAATATCAGAGATACCACAGGAAAAATTACAACAAACATCCAAGACATCAAAACAATCATAAATAAATAATTCCAGACTCTACTCCCAAAGGAAGGAAAACCTAGCAGAGATGGATGAATTTCTACAGAAATACAAATTGCTACCCTCCCTTTCTTTTTCAGCCATTCTTCTCTACCATGTATGGTGGGGGCAGCAGTTCAGAAAATAAACTTCTTTTCATGCTTGAATACCATGTGGTGTTCTCTTCATGGGCTGCTTAATGAAACCTACCTGTGTAATATACCTTACAAATAGTGCCATGACTGGGATGAGGTTTTTGAGTTGAAAATGCTAGAATTTCCTAACCACCCCTTTTCTTCAAACCAAACTGCCTTGAGACACCATGTGAGAATTTTCATCAATACCATTGCTGGCCTTCACATCCACATCTGCACACCACTTCTCTACTCTGGTGAATGAAACTACTCTCCATGGCTCTCTATTGCTCAGTCTCTGCTCAGATGTGGCACCGTTCCAGAGAGCTCCTACTGCCTTTAGCAGAAAGGATGGTCATCTCTGAAGCGATGAATGCCTGGTTTAGGGGGCTAAGCTATTTCTCTCTATAGGGGTCTGGGGCAAGCCGGGACACCGCTTCTTCCTGGTCAGCTCTCTGTCACTCACCAAACTGACTCTCTAACACATTTAATGGGGTCCTGCGAGTCATGCCTGAGCCGTGAAACCCTGCTGACATGCCTCCTGTGCTCCCTGGATAGCCAGATGACTTAATATTTTTTGCTCTTCTCAGATTTAGACAATTTATGCCACTGCAATGGTACATTGTCAAAAGTCTCTCTACTTTCAGGCTCTCTTTGCTCTCTGCTATTCATGTCCAACTTTCTATATCTCTACAACTTTTTGGATTGTGCCCTGAAGAGTGCAACATGGGCTGGTTCCCGGGGACGTCTCTCAAAGGCTAGCCAAACTAGGCTTGATTTTTTTTTTTTTTTGTCAGTCGTGGGGTTTGAACTCTGGGCCTGGGCGATGTCCCTCAGCTCTTCAGCTCAAAGGGAGCGCTCTAGCACTTGAGCTACAGCACCACTTCTGGTTTTATGGTGGTTTATTGGAGAAAGGAGTCTCACGGTCTCTCCTGCCTGGGCTGGCTTTGAACCGCGATCCTCAGATCTCAGCCTCCTGAGTAGCTAGGATTACAGGCGTAGCCACCAGCGCCCGGCTAGGCTTGATTTTTTGTTCAGGCTTTCTTTACTTTTTTTTCAGAAATTCGCCATCTTGAGTTCGCCATCTTGGCCACATGGTGGGTTAAGGTTTTGGCCCCATCAAACCCTTACACTTCCAAGAAGCTTGCTATTCCTCAATCCATCTATTGTAATATGCATTGCTAACAAGTTGCTCTTTCCACAGACATTGGTAACTGAGGCCCAACCATCTGATATGCTTTGTTAGCAAAGATGTCTAAATATTGTTGTCAAAAATTTTGAGTTTTGCCTTTCTTGTTTTGTGTTGTGTAGTCTAGTACAGACTACGTGATTCTAACATATTAGGCATATCTGTGCTAAGACTCTCACATCTAACGAGTTTTGTCATTGCAGAGTATTTGGTCAATTCTTGATAAGGACCAGGTAAGCTCTACTTATTATATTTGATCTCCTTGTTGCTTTCATTGTAAATAACAAAGAGCTTTTGTGGAAAAGATTGCAGTGCAAGCCAGCCTGGAATGAAAAAATCACTCAAACTCCACCTCCCAACTAACCTGCAAAGAGCCAGGCTGGAAGTATGGCTCAAGCCTCTTATCTCTAACCAGGAAACACTACAAGTGTTACCATCACTCAAAGTGGTAGAGTGCTAGCCATGAGCAGAAGTGCTAAGGGACAGTGCTCAGGCCGTGAGTTCAAGCCTCCTTGAATACCAACTGGGACTAACCATCCCAGCAATGAGCACCTAGACTCAGCCAGTCTGGGGAACAAAGGAACATGGAGAGGAGTAAGAGTAGATGATATCACATCAGCCACTTTGTGCCTGCCCTATCAAATTTAACCAGAGCCGGGAGGTCAATAGAAGTAAGAAGACTGCCCATCTAATGTCCATACCTGTCTACCATTCAAATGGACAGGAATTTATATTCGTGCCTTTGTTAATTGACTTCTTCTCTATATATAGTCACCAGGTGTCAGAAGAAGGTAGGGACATTTCTACCAACATTTTGAGCCCCAAGTCCTTCCTCTTGCCATTTATTTGCTCTCTAGTATTTTTTTCAGTACCTCAATGTGTCATGAGACTTCTCCAAACTTCGTGATGAGACTTGCCTCCTCCAGACTTTTTTTTTGCATTATTCTTTTTTTTTTATTGTGAAAATACTGTACAGAGGGATTACAATTACATGGGCAAGATAGTGAGTACATTTCTTACCAAGCATTGTAGCCTCTTCCTTTGTTTACCCTTCCCATTCCTTCCCAGCTTCCCCCCGCCCCCGCACTGAATCCTCCCCACCCCCCCTCTAAAGTTGTAAAGTTCATTTTCAACATGACAACTTGTACTTCTCATTGTTGCAACGGGTCAAACTGTATCCTTATTTAAACGACTTGTTTTTCCCCTTCCCCTCCACAAATTATACCGACATCAAATACAGTGAAAGCAGGGGTTATACTGTGGGGGAAGGACGTACAAAGCAACAAAGAAATAATCTTATAAATGCTTTAGAAATATATGCATGAAAGACAAAAATCATTTAAATACATATCTTAGGGTTCATTTGCCTAACATCACCTTATCTGACCTTTTCTGCTTGACTCATATATATACTAGATATTGCAAATAAGGGAAACCATGGGACCTATGTTTCTTTGGGCTTGGCTTACTTCACTTAATATAATTTTTTCCAAGTCTTTCCATTTCCTCCCAAATAGGGCAAGGTCATTCTTTCTGATGGAGGCATAGAATTCCATTGTGTATATATACCAAATTTTCCTGATCAATTCATCTACTGAGGGGCATCTATAAAAGACCCCAAATAGCAAAAATGCTCTTCAATGGAAAGAACACTGCTGGAGGAATATCAATACCAAATTTCAAAATCTACTATAAAGCCATAGTAATCAAAACAGCTTGGTATTGGCACAAGAACAGACCTCAGGACCAATGAAATAGAATTGAAACCCCAGAAATGAACCTACAGACCTATAGGCATCTAATCTTTGATAAGGGAGCTAAAAAAATAGAATGGAAGAAAGACAGCCTCTTCAGTAAATGGTGCTGGCAAAACTGGTTAACTACTTGTAGAAAACTAAAGCTAGATCCTTATATATCACCCTGCACCAGAATCAACTCCAAATGGATCAAAGACCTCGAAGTCAAAGCAGACACTCAGAAAATATTACAGGATGGAATAGGAGACACCCTAGGTCTCCTTGGCACAGGACAAAATTTTCTTAATAGAGACCAGGAAACAACAAATCAAAGAAAGTTTGGACAAATAGGATTGCATGAAGTTGCAGAGCTTCTGCATGGCAAAGGACATAGCTAGCAAGATCAATAGAAAGCCCACAGAGGGGAGAAGATCTTCACTAGCCATACAACGGACAAGGGTCTCATATCTAAAATATACTTGGAACTCAAAAAATTAAATCCCCCAACAACAAATCCTCAAAGAAACAACTGCCCAATATATAAGTGGGCAAATGACTTAAAGGAAAACTTCTCTGAAGAAGAAAGAAGGATGGCCAATAGACACATAAAAAAATGCAAATCAAAACAATATTGTGATACCACCTCACCCCAGTTAGAATGGCAAAAATCAAGAACTCTAATAACAACAGATGCTGGAGGGGATGTGGACAGAAGGGAACCTTACTTCATTGATGGTGGGAGTGTAAACATGTCCTCCAGACTTTATCTAAGGACTCAATGCCCAAGTGACAGCTGTTGCCTTCTGCCTTCTCCCAGATGGGACCACATATCAGCCTTTTACCCTTACTGTCAATGCCGCTTGCAAACAGGAAATAGCCAGAAAGAATCTTCACACTTTTTCATAATTATCAAATGGCTGGAATGTAAGTTCTGAACAGCGACACCTCCCTCCCTGTTGGCTCAGTTTCCACGCAATATCTGTTACATAGGTAACTGGAAGACCTGGAAGCAATCACCTTCTCCTGCTAAGTAACATCCTAGGCTACCTCTGGTCACATGCCTCCTATCTGACCTTCGGAGTGTTCCAGACCCTGAGGTCACTTCCGGATCCAGTGTGGCCACAATTTCCAGCACCTGGCCACACCTCTTCCTGTCCCTGGCCTAGATAAGTCCTGGATCAGAGGTGGGTCAACCCACTTCCTTTTCAGTCATGCCTCTCCACCATGCATGGTGTGGGCAGCCTTTTGGTAAATAAACTTCTTTTCCTGCCTGAAAAAGAAGAAATACAAATTGCCCAAAAAGAACCAAGAAGAAATAAATCAATTACAAATGTTAATAACCTACAATGAGATAGAAGAAGTAATAAGAAATCATATAACAGGAAAAGCCCAGGACCTGATGGATTCTCTACAGAATTCTATAGGCGTTTAAAGAGAAGCTAATACCCATACTCCTCAAGCTTTCCAGAGAAATAGAAACAGAGGAAGTAATCCCAAACTCATTCTATGAAGCCAATATCACATTCATCCCCAAACCAGGCAAACACCCAACAAAAAAATCTCTTTGATTAAGACAGATACAAAGGTCCTCAATAAGATTGCAGCCAACAGAATCCAGAAACATATAAAAAATCATACATTATGACCCAGTAGGCTTCATCCCAGAGATGCAGGGATGGTTTAACATATGTAAGTCAATAAATGTAATCTATCACATCAACAGATCCAAGGTCAAGAACCACATGATTATCTCCATTGATATGGAAAAGGATTTTGATAAAATTCAGCACTCATTCATGTTAAAAGCTCTGGAAAAAATAGGAATAGAAGGTAAATTACATAAGACAATAAAAGCCTTACATGGCAGATCAAAAGCCAATATTATGCTTAATAGGGAAAACTACAACCAATTCCCCTACAAACAGGAACAAGGCAAGGATGCCCAGTCTCTCCACTCCTCTTCAATATAGTTCTGGAATTTTTAGCCAGAGCAATAAGGCAAGAAAAATACATTGAAGGGATCCACATAGGAGAGGAAGAATATAAATTCACTCTTTTTGCAGATGGCATTATTTTATAAATTAATGATCCCTAAAGCTCCATCCCCAAACACTTAGAGCTTATAACCCAAATTGGCAAAGTACCAGGATACAAAATTAACCCACAAAAATCAGCCGGCTTTCTGTAAACCAACGAAGTACAAACATAAATGCACATCAAGGAAGCAACCTCATTCACAATAACCTCAAAAAAAAGTATTTAGGAAGTAACCTAATCAAAGATGTAAAGCGTCTATTTCATGAAAACTATAAAAACCTAAAAAAGGAATCTTAGAGGATACCAGGAAATGGAAAGACTTCCTATGTTCCTGGATAGGCAGAATTAATATGGTGAAAATGGCCATACTGCCAAAATTAATAAACATATTCAATGTAATTCCCATTAAAATTCCAATGACTTACTTTACTGAAATAGAGAAAATAGTCCAAAAGTTCATATGGAACAACAAAAGACCTAGCATAGCCAAAACAATTTTAGGCAAAAGAAAGGATGCAGGAAGGATCATGATACAGGACTTCAAGCTCTACTATAGAGCCATAATAACAAAGACAGCTTGGTACTGGCAAAAAAAGAGACCCAAAAATCAGTGAGACAGGTTAGAGAACCCAGAAATATAGCCGCATATGTACAATCAGTTGATATTTGACAAAGTAGCCAAAGACATACGGTGGAAGAATCATAACCTCTTCAACTAATGGTCCTGGGAAAACTGGCCACATGCAAAAAACTAAAAGTGGACCCTAGCCTATCACCATACACTAACATGAACTCAAAATGGATTAAAGACCTTAACATCAAGCCTGAAACTCTGAAACTATTGCAGGACCGAGTATGAGAGACTTGGACTTATAGGCAAAGGCAGGAACTTCCAGAACAGATTCCCAGGGTCACAACAAATTGGAGAATGTCTCGATAAATGGACCAACCTTAAAATAAAGTTTCTGCACAGATAAAAAATAGCAATCAAACTAGAAAGAAAGCCAAATAATTGGGAAAAATATTTACCAGCAATATATCAGACAAGGGTCTAATATCCATTATATATGGTAAACTCAAGAAACTAACCCTTTACAAACCTAACAAACCAATTTTGAAATGGTCAAGAGAGACTTCTCAGAAGAAGAGGAAAAACAGCACAGAAACACATGAGGAAATGTTCATCATCCCTGGCTGTAAAGGAAATCCAAATAAAAACATCTCTGAGATACCACCTTATCCCAGTCAGAATGGCCCACATCCTATATTCAGCCAATGACAAATGTTGGAAGGGATGCAAAGAAAGAGAAGCATTACTACATTGCTGGTGGGAATGTATACTAATAACAACTACTTGGAAAGAAGTCTAGAGGTACCTCAGAAAGCTAAATAATGACCTGTCCTATGAACTGGCCATACCACTCCTAGGCATGTACTCAGAACAACAGGAACCAGTATACAAAGACACACACACACCTTTATGATTATTGCAGCACTGTTCACAATAGCCAAGATTTGGAAACATCCCAGATGAGCCACTACTGATAAATGGATCCAAAAATTGTGGTACCTATATACAATGGAATACTATTCAGCCATTAGACCGGACAAAATGATGGCATTTGTAGGAAAATGGATGGAACTAGACCAAATTATTTGAGTGAGGTAAGCCAAGAACAAAGAGCCAAATGGCACAGGGTCTACCTGATATGTGGATTCTAAAGCTAAAATGCAAGAAGGTATGACAAAGTAAATAGGACTTGAGAAACAAAGGACAGCCACTCTTTTTGTTGTATCACCCTTAATGACTCCATGTTCTTGACTATGTAGATGGTAGAAATATGTACGCAATGGAAGGAAGCCAGAAGGAGGAACAGAATAACTGGGAAATTGAACAACATACAAGAAAGGGGTCCATCAGCTGCACTGGACATAGAAGAAAAATAACTAAGTAACCCAAACACAGTGATGGGAAGGGAGGAATGAGAGGGAAAGAAGGTGGAGAGAAGGGAATTTTTAGGATTTGGTAAGAAGGAATCAAGGATTTGATTGGACATGAAGACCAGTGGGGGGTATATAAAGCAGAGGGGCCCTAATAATCAGCAGGGCACACTAATCAATGTGGTCCCATGTCCTGGATTGCATGGGACATACCACTAAAGGGCCAGGGTATGTTGTTGGAAGGGGTAGGATGTCATCCTCACATGATGAGCTGAGGAAAAGTGATTGGGGAATGGGCAGTTTGTGAAGTGATGTTTGAAAACTGTCAGGCAGCAGACTCACTGGATTGATGGAGGGATTCAACCTATGTATACGCTGCATGGTCAGAGAAATGGAATTAGAGAAAATCAAGTGAAGGAAGTGGTAAGACAGCAGGAGTGGAAAGACTTGGGAGAGGAGGAATTTGAGGGATAGTAGGAGGAAAAGTATGCCAATTGGCCACAAGGTCAGAGAAGTGTAGGCCTGTGGATAGTGGAGAGGCTTAAAAAGAAAAAGGAAGTGATGGAAGGGAAAGGGGGAAATGAAGGAAGGTCTATGAAGAAGGAGGGAGTAAGGAAAAAGGACAAAGCCTTACCTACTGAAGTTTGGAGCTTTGGAGATGATAATTTGGGGAGTTGGTGCTTTGCAGACCAATTAAGTATGTGTGGCTGCCCATTGGAGGTCTCAGATTTGGTGGTTGGGGTTGGCTTGTCACTGAGTGTACATCCCAGGACAAGGTAAATGCAGGTACCTTTCCAGTGTAAATAAAGTTATTTTCAATGTGCCTCATTGGATTGTCTTGTGTTTTATGCATCATAAGTATACACAAATTACCAGCTCCTCTGGGACACAGCAAAAACAATACTACGAGGGAAGTTTACAGCTCTGAATTCCTACATCAACAAATTAGAGAGATGTGAAACCAACAATTTAATAAAACATCTGCACCTGTTTCAAAAAGATCAGCAAAATAAACCCCAATCCAGTAGACAGAAAGAAATAATTAAAATTAAATTAGAATTAAGTAAATTAGAATCCAAAAAGCACCATAAAAAGAATCAACAAAACAAAGAGTTGGTTCTTGAAACAATTAACAAAATTGACAGACCCTTAGCAAATCTTATCAGAAAAAGAAGTAAACACACTCAAATAAACAAACTCAGAGACAAGAATGGGAACATCACCATCAGAACATTATAATGGAATACTTCTCAAAACTTTATACTAATAAGTTTGAAACCTGGCAGAAATGGACCTTTTCCCATCAAATATCGACATGATGAAATTCAACCAAGATGAGTTAAATCAACTTAACATGCCCATATCAAGCATAGAAATAGAAACAGCAATAAGAGACCTCACATCTCAGAAAAGCCCAGGACCAGATGGATTTACAGCGGAATTCTACAAGGCATTCAAAGCAGGGCTCACACCAATCCTCCTCCAACTATTCAATAAAATTGAAAGAGTAAGTTCACTACCAAATTCATTCTATGATACCAAAATAACCGTTATTCCAAACCAGGCAGGGACTCATCAAAGAAAGAGAACTATGGACCCATTTCTTTGATGAACATGGATGTTAAACACCTCAACAAATTTGGCCAATCGACTTCAACAATTCATCCAAAAAATCATACACACGATGAAACAGGATTTATTTCAGGGATGCAAAGCTGGTTCAATATATGCAAATCATTTAATATAATTCATCACATCAACAAGAGCAATGATGAGAACCACATGGATATATCAATAGATGCAGAAAAAGCATTTCACAAGATCCAACACCCCTTTATGATGAAGAGTCTGGAAAAACTATGAACCAAGAGAACATACCTCAATACAATAAAGGCTGTGTATGACAAACCTACATCCAACATTATAATTAATGGTGAAAAACGAAAGCCATTTCCTCTTAACTCAGGAACGAGAAAAGGATGTTCACTCTCTCCACTTCTCTTCAATTTAGTATTAGAATGCCTACCTACAGTTATAAGACAAGATGCAAACATAAAAGGGATCCAAATAGGGAAAGATGATATAAAACTCTCCCTCTTTGCAGATGACATGGTCTTGTATTTAAAGAATCCCAGAGACTCCACTCCCAAATCACGTTGATTCAAAACTTTGGCAAAAAAGCATAGTATAAAATTAACTCAAAAATCAATGGCTTTTCTGCATGCCAACATTGAGAAGTGTGGCTGAAATTAGGAAAGCAACTGCATTCATAATAGCCCCACAAAAAATAAAATACCTGGGAATTAGCTTAATCAAAGAAGTGAAGGACCTTTATGATGAAAACTTTAAAAACCTGAAAAAGGAAGTCAAAACGGAACTTAGAAATTGGAAAAACCTCCCATGCTCCTGGATCTGAAGGATCAACATCGTGAAAATTGCAATACTTCCCAAGGCTATCTAATAATTCAATGTGATACCTATGAATATTCCAAACTCATTCCTCAAGAAAAGAGAAGAGGCAATCCAAAAATTCATATGGAACAATAGAAGACCCCGAAGAGCACAAATGATACTTAACAGAAAGAACAGTGTTGGAGGAATATCACTACCAAATTCCAAGCTCTACTACAAAGCCATAGTAATCAAAACAGCTTGGTATTGGCACAAGAACAGACCTCAGGACCAATGGAATAGAATTGAAAACCCAGAAATGAACCTACAGACCTATAGCCACCTAATCTTCGATAAAGGAGCTAAAAAAATAGAATGGAAGGAAGACAGCCTGTTCAGTAAATGGTGCTGGCAAAATTGGTTAATCACTTGTAGAAAACTAAAGCTAGATCCTTATATATCACCCTGCACCAGAATCAACTCCAAATGGATCAAAGGCCTCACAGTCAAACAAACACCCTGAAAACATTACAGGGTGGAATAGGAGAAACCCTAGGCCTCCTTGGCACAGGCCGAAATTTTCTTAATAGAGACCCAGAAACACAAAAAGTCAAAGACAGGTCGGACAAATGGGATTGCATGAAATTGCTGAGCTTCTGCCTGACAAAGGACAAAGCTAGCAAGATCAATAGAAAGCCCACAGATTCGGAGTTCTTCACTAGGCATACAACTGACAAGGGTCTTATGTCTAAAATATACCTGAAACTCAAAAAATTAAATCCTCCAGCAACAAATCCTCAAAGAAAGAACTCCCCAATAAATAAGTGGGCTAAAGACTTACAGAGAAACTTCTTTGAAGAGGTAAAAAGAATAGTGAATAGACACATGAAGAAATGCCTAGCCATAAAAGAAATGCAAATCAAAACAGCATTGAGATACCACCTCACCCTAGTTAGAATGGCTATAATCAAGAACTCTAATAACAATAGAAACTGGTGGGGATATTGGTGGGACTGTATACTTGTTCAACCACTTTGGAAAGCAGTATGGAGCTTCCTCAAAAGACTCTACATAGAGTTCCCCAATGACCCAGCACCCCCACTTTTGGACATTTAACCAAGTGATTACAGACAATACCATACTAAAGCTACCAACACAACTATGTTTCTTACAGAATTATTTACCATAGCTAAGATACGGTTCCTACCCAGATGCCCCTAAGTAGATGAATGGATCAAGAAAATGTGGTTTATATACACAATGGAATTCTATGCGTCCATCAGAAAGAATGGCATTGCCCCATTTGTCAGGAAATGGAAAGCCTTGGAAAAAATTATATTAAATGAGGTAATCCAGCCCAAAAAAACATAAGTGCCATGTTTTCCCTTATTTGCAATAACTAGTATATGTCTGAGACAAACAGAAACTGTCAGACAAGTTGATGGTAGGAGAAATGAACCCTAAGATAAGGACTCAAATTGTTTTTTGATTATTTGTTGTTTTTATGTCCCTCCCCCACGGTATAACCCCTATTTTCACTGTATTTGATGTTGGTATAATTTGGGGATGGCAAGGGAAAAACAAATTGTTATACAGGTGGACTAATTACCACAATGATATGTACAAGACATTATGTCGAAAAAGGAACTTTACAACTTTGGTGTGGAGGGGATGGTGGGGTGGTAGAAGGGGAGATATGAAGGGATGGGAAGGGGAAACAAAGGAGGAGGCAAAAATGCTTGATAAGAAATGTACTCATTACCTTGTTCATGTAAGTGTAAACCCTCTGTATTTTCCACAATAAAAAATCATAAAATAATAAAGTAAAATTCATGTCAATTTTGTTTTGTCAGTTGTAGGGCTCTAACTCTGTGCCTAGCCACTATCCCTCCTCTCTTCGGCTGAAGGATACCACTGTATCTCTTCAGCTACAATGCCGTTTCTAGTTTTCAAGAGATATATTGGAGATAAGAGTCTCACAGATTTTTCTGCCCAAGCTGACTTTGAACCACTATCCTCACATCTCAGAGTTTTGGGTAGCTAGGATTACAGGCATGAGCCAACAAAGCCCAGATCTAAGACAATTTTTTAAAAAAGTAAACTTATTGAAACTTCTGGCATTTTCCAATAAACAATCTTACTTTTTCAACATTAGTTTATAATTATGATTTATTTTTAGATGTAACTGTGAATTTTTTAATCGAATCATATATGAGTTTTACTATTTCTCAGTATCTCACAAAAATCCAGTTATTGACTTTCCCCAAAGACAATTATTACATACTATATTACTTACTATTATTATTACACTCTTATTACATATAATGTGAAGTGAAAATAGTTTGGAGCATTTCGGATAAATTAGTAGTGGCTATTTTAGAATTATAAATTCACATCTGTGATTTTAAACGAAGGAAAGAAGTTTTTCGAGTTAAAATGAAGTATGAATGTGTAGTGCGTCCTAATTGAAACAAAAATTCTGAATTCATACAGACAAAATTATTTTCTTTCCACTTATGACTTTGCAGTAATACTATTGGAAATAGTGAGGCAAGAGGAGGAAGAATTCAATCTTTTTTTTTTCTTTTTGTCAGTCGTGAGGCTTGTATTCTGGGCTAGAGCCCTGTCCCTGTGCTTTTCAGCTCAAGGCAAGTGCTCTACCGCTTGAGCCTTAGCCGGACTTCTGGTTTTCTAGTGGTTTATTGGAGATAAGAGTCTCAAAGAGTTTCCTGCCCGGGCTGCCTTTGAACCATGATTCTCAGATCTCCGTGATCCTCCTGAGTAGCTAGAATTACAGGCGTGAGCCACCGGTTGCCCGCAAGGAGGAAGAATTCAAGTCATGTCAAACAATATCTCTGTATGAAGACCTGCTTATTCCTAGTTGCCACAAAATTTCAAGTGTCTATCTTAGAATTCTATTTAGAAAAGTTCTGAATCATTGATTCCTTTTGTACTTTCTGTTATAGGAAACAAAATATAGACACAAAACAATTGTAATAAAATGCACACATATGTTGAAGTCACAACTGGAAAAACAACCAACAAAGTAGAATTCCCCCAGGAACAAAAGCATGTTGTACCAGTTTTTTTTTCAGCACAAAATCCTCAAATACATGTTAACTTGGCATAGAGCCATAAAGACAACTGTGTCTCAGAAATACAGTTGTGTGAATTTGTAATTAAATTCATTTAGATGAAGCTAATATAGCAAATCCCTTGAATGGATCAAATTGTTTAAAACAAATGTGACTCTATGCGGAGTGAGATCTGCACATATTTGAAAGAATAAAGTAACAAAATCATGACATACTTAAAAAATTCAGAAATGTAATGAATAACTTCAATAGTATTCATATTGAAAACTAATTCCTACTGATTTAAGAAGAAGAAATATGCAAATAGTAGAATCTGAGCATTGTAAATGAGTGTGCATAATTTTAAACTACTCCAAATTACACTTTGTAGAAGACTGAATGTGGCTTATCTTAAAGGAAAACATCAACACATGATATGAATGAAATTAAAAATCTCATTAAAAGAGTGAAGTAGTTTCTGGAAAATAATAGTTTAATAAATAGTAGTCAAAATCTAGTACTGACAAAATTGCATATCTATTTATTTAGATCAAAAAAGACCCAAGTTACTTGTGCAGATTTGAAACTTTGGCAAAGTATCAGTATACATCTGTAATATTATTATGGGTGTTGACTCTGGCAAGGAATTCATTCCCTCTTCGATCTGA
Source organism: Dipodomys spectabilis (assembly GCF_019054845.1). Lineage (NCBI taxonomy): Eukaryota > Metazoa > Chordata > Mammalia > Rodentia > Heteromyidae > Dipodomys > Dipodomys spectabilis. The sequence continues at coordinate 188,774 of NW_024870810.1, forward strand.
CAAATGAATATATGAAAGAACTTCTCCAACTAAATATCAAGACCTAACTAAACATATAACCAGAAAAGACTTCATGTAAGCCGTATTGCAACTGGGGTAAAAGAAAAATCAGTCTTACTGATTCTGTATTTATTGTAAATGTTGATTTTTTTCATAAATTATTTCCTTTAGCTTGCATTTTTAAAACATTGTGTTACATGATGTATATCTTAATAACTAATTTTGGATGCTTCATTAAATTTTGTTCTGAGTATAATGTCTCACTTCAGTTCCTAACCCATGAAATGATGTTGATTACAAAAAAAAAATCTAGTAACCACTGTTTGTAATACACAAAATCTCATAAGCATGACACTAGTAAGCATTGGTTAATATTTTGATATCATGGTTTCATGACTGATGAGGCCTATCTACATGAGTATCATTGTACCTAGATTCCTCAGCCTGAATTTTGCTACTGTTAAAAAATATTTATACCTTTATTTGTCACCGATCAGAGATTAAATTTGAGTATAAAGCCTAAGGAAAATTATAAAGTAAGAATTTAGCTTTCCTGGATATAAAGTAAACAAAATTCAGCATAGAGAAACTAACTGGTTTGAATTCAACCAATTTCTCCAAAACATTCTAAGCATTTCCTTATGATGTGTATTGTTCTCAAGAAGGGAATGGGTAATGTGAGGAGAGGACTAACCAAGCATTGTCTTCAAATATACATAATTTGGATTACCCTCTACATTTGGATATAAGCATTTCTGATAAAAAAAACTGTTTGAATAATTGATTTTCAGGTCAGGTATAATATATCCTAGTTTCATATACCAAACTACATTCAGAAAATCGTATATACTAATTAACTAAAGAAAGTCCTGGCAGAAAAATGGCATCTCTATACTATGTGATGCCCAATTCTTAGGTATTTCATTATGCCTCTATTTAATGAATGTGATTGTTTAAATGATTCATGAAGTATTAATTAAATTTGATCAGTGTCCTATAATATAATGGTGTATAATTTTATCCTAGAATCATTCAAGAACAGCCCATTCAATCATGACATACATCACATTCCACTGGTATTCAATCGGACAGGAATGAGTTTCTTAGGATCTTCTGCCATTTGGAGATGGCAGGACCAGGATTCCAACTATAGGCTCCAGCTCCCACCACTTAAACCTGAGGATAGGTAACTGTCCAAGAACATCAGCAAAACCAGTGATTAGACTGTCACCAATGGCTCTCAGCAGTCCTCCTTGATACTTACAAGGTTGTGATAGGAGGATCATAGTCAAAGACACCATAGTCAGGAAAGTCCTTGAGACCCCTGTCCACCTTCAGTGCCAACAAAGCCAGAGGTATAGCCATATGGCTCAGTGATTGAGAGCTAGCCTTAAGCAAAAGCAGCTCATGGACTGTGCCCAGATCCTGAGTTCAAGGTTTGGGACTGGCAACAAACGGACATACACAACAATATGTGCAGCCATCCAGCTAAAGCAGGTCACCCTCTTGTCCCCAACTGGATTGGACAAAGTTCCCTGGGAAAGGGGCTGGGGGAGCCGCTGTCATCTTGACTCCACCCATGCTGCCTGCATCACAGGATTCCGGCCACAACCCCATTCTTTCAGGTTTCTTTCTGACCAATGGGATACAAGAATGGTGGCCACACCCACATTCTATGATGCCCAGCATTAGGATTCCCTTTGGTGTTTGACACTACCAACAGCAGTTGAAGGTAGAGGTGGCTGAGTGGTGAGCATGCCACATGAGGCGACTTTGTAGTAGAGTGGAAAATTGATGTCCTAGTCAGACAGTGAGAGAATAGAGGATTTCCCAGAGCCTGGGAATGTGGCCAGCCTATCTTTCCCAATCCCAGCACTCAGATGTCTGAAACAACAGGACTCCGTGAAAGAGCTACAGGCAAGAAACTACTTCCAGAAAACCAGCAAAGGAATCCTCCCATCATACCTGCAACATTCAAGAAAACAAACAACACAAAAAAGGGAGGGATCCCAAGACAAACACCACTGGGGAGCGTGATTCAACAGAGGGTCTGGCCAAAGGTGATGCAGACTGTGGACCTTCCCTGCCTTTGGACACAGTCACAGCCACCAGGGGCCAGAGTATCAAGGATCCTGATACAATCAAGGATCTGCAGAGGTGCTAGTGACACGTGGTGCCCACCCTGGACAGCAGCAAAGAAGAAACCAGACACTCAGAGGCAAGATTTCACCACTGAAGCAGGAGAAAACAGACCTGCAGGATCGACCAGAGAAAGAGAGGGAGAAGATAGCCCAGTTGCATGAAGCACCAGAAACAGAGCTATAGATCCACAAGTCACCCATACAGAGGTTGATTTCAGCAGAAAGAGATTTATAATCTGCACCAGCCCAAGTGAAGCAGGTGGCCAATGACAGATAAATGGAGCATTAAGCTCTTACCAGCCACCTGCAGGCCACAGAGCGGTGTGTGGCAGAGCTGGATATGGTGGCTTCTGTGGTCACTGCTGCACAGAAGGAAACTGAAATGTTCTTTGAAAGGCTGAACGATGTGACCCTTCAGCTTGAGGAAAAGACCAGAAGCTTCGATGACCTGCAGCAAGTGAACACAGAGTTGCAGGAGAAGCTGGAAGTGCTCTGGACACAGAATAGCACCAGAAGAACAGAATCTGCAAGTTCCAACTAGTGCTGATGGGGCATGAGTTACTGAAGGGATTACTGGACAGCCTGAGCTGGATGGTGACCTCAGCAAGTCTGGTGACAGACACATTCACAGAGGACCTAAGCATTGAGAGGAGCCTGAGCATGGAAAGAGGAGACTCAGTGGCTGACTGAGCAGGTGAACCAACTGACAGAGGAGAAGGAGAGAAGGGTGAGGCAGGTGCTGGATTATGAGTTGGGGGAACTGAGAAAGAAGCTGACAGAGCCATGGCCTGTCAGAGTTGCAGTTGCAGGCCTAGGCCTACTGCACACAAATGGAGTTGAAAAAACTGGAGTAACAACTTCACATCCAGGTCCAGGAAAACCAGAATCTCTTCTCCAGAACATAGAGCAGCAGGAGCAACTGAAGAGATTGGAGGATAAGGCCAAGGATCTGCAGGAGATACCCTAGATCCCACAAGGTGCATGTGTGTGTGTGTGTGTGACCCATTGCCAGAGGAAGAACTGGCCCTGCTGTGGGACACTCTCCAAGGTCGAGAGGTGAGAAGGAGGAGCTCACCAGCATCCTGGACTCAGAGCAACAAGTGAAGAAATAACTGCGGGAACACCTAGACCATTCAGAGGAGAAGATAGAGGAATGGAAAGAGGTGGCTGAGAGAGAGAGAGAGAGAGAGAGAGAGAGAGAGAGAGAGAGAGAGAGAGAGCCAAGCATCTTGGGAGCTGCAGGAGCAGCAGGAGCAGTCCCTGGCCCAGCTGCAGGTGTTCAGAGCCACCAGTGTGCAGCACATTGCCTCCAATGAGCAGCTGAACGCTGAGGCAGACCCAGCTGCTGGAGCTGCTGAAGCAAGTGCAGAGCCTGAACAACTGGGGGGACCAGGTGGTGCCCTCAAAGTGGCAGGACACTCTCAAGTGCCTGGAAGTAACCAGACCATAGGAGGAGCACCTGCAGGCCCAGCTGAGCTTCCTGGATTTACCTGGGGAAGTGGAAAGTGTGAGCCCTGAGGAAGAAAAGGAGAGGAGGTTACTCCCCCCAACGTGACCATCCCAGAGGATGGAGACATGCCCCAGACCTAGAGGGACGTGGATCTGTGAGCCCTCTCAGAGGCTGAGATCCACAGGGGAAAACTGCTGCAAGAGCAGAAGCCCTGCTGCAGGTGTCCAGCCCACCTGCAACTCAGTGCCAGACAGAGCTAGAGCCACAAGCCCCCTGCTCTGTGAGCTGCCACCATAGCTGGTGTTGGGATGGCAAGTGAGACACGTGGGCATCTGAGAAGAAAATCTGCTTCATCCACGACCTGTCTGATGAGGTATACTTCCATAGTCCTGTGGATGAGCTCCACCATCAATGTAGCCAGCTGTCTGCACACATCCGCACCATCGAGGAGTCCCTCATGGCATGTAAAGAGCAGATGTTTGTCCTGGATGAGCTGTGTCAGGAGAAAGCTGAGCGCGTGTGCTGGCTCTCCCAGGAGAAGATGGAGAAGAAGAGAGAGCTGCAGGAGCTGCTGTGGGTCCTTGCAGGGGAAGGCGTGGACAGTGGGCTCCAGATGCCAGCACAGGCTGACCCCTCTCCCCCACTGCTTCAGATGCCTCAGGCTCTGGGGTGGGTAAAATGAGCGAGGAACAGAAAGGTTTTGAAGAATTGCAACTTCAAGACAGCTTGGAAACTGCCAGAGGAGAGGTCGGGGTTTTAACCCTATGGATGACTCCCCCATGGAGCACAACCTGCGGCAGATGTCCCACATCCAGAGCCGCCTACAGCTTGAGGGCTCAGGCAGGGAGCACTCCCTCCCTTTCTTCTGTAGACTGATGTGGATGATAACTCTCTATGTGACATACTTACTCTCAAAAGCCTCGGCAGCCACCAGAAGTAGGTTGCAGGTGGCCTTCTCTCAGGCCCCGATCTGCCACAAGATGGGGGTAAACTATGGGTCAGGCAGGGCAGAGGCTTCTGGGAAGTGGCCCAAATTCAAGGGACATCTTATGGTCCATTGGTGGCCAGGGAAGAGACCCATGTTATGCTTATCACAAAGAATAAATTGTTTTCAAAGGGAAGAAAAGCCTCCAACAAAGATTTGTTCTTCCAGTCCTGGGGCTTGAGCTCAGGGCCTGGCCACTGTCCCTGAGATCTTTTTGATCAAAGCTGGTGCTCTACCAGTTGAGCCCCACCTCCCCTTCCAACTTTTTCTGTGTGGAATGAAACCCCTTGTGTCAGGCATGCTAGGCTACCAATCTACCACTGAGCAACATTCTCAGCTAGGATGATTCCCCCCATCCCAAACCCATATGGCCATTCCTCAGATAAATAGGAAGTAGGGGCTAGGATGAATATGAAGCACAAGCCTGGTTCACACAGAAATATTCCCCTGCGTCCTCTTGGACCCACTTATTTGTAGTTTCTCTTCTACCATTGAGGGATGAGAGAGGGAGGGGGGAGTCTTTAGAGAGGAGTACCGGGTACAATGGCCCCCTGACCCCACAGCCTACCTCACACAAGTGGTCCTCTAGATTCCAATCTTAGCTGACTCAATGTGGATTCTACACTGTCTCCTCACCTCTTCAATGTCAGGATGAAATAAATGTCGGCTCTGGCCTCAGCCCCCACACAGGGTAGAAGCTCCTAGTCCCATACCGACTTCCATCTCTGACTGCCCCGAGATAGGCCAGACCCACCACTCACCACAATGTTGGTGGCAATGACGTCATGTATGGATTCCAGGAAGATGGTCTGTAGCAAAGAGCAGAAGCAACAGAGTGAGCGGGGCAGAAGAATATGGTGGGGGTGATTGCTCTGAGATCTTCCTCCTTGGAGCCCTCCTGTCAAGCCAGAGCCATGCTAACCAAAGCATGTCCAAGGCCAGAGTGTGAGATGAGATAGAGGAACACAGAACTAAATGAGGTACTGCTTTGTCTTGGAGCACTTGAAAATTCCAATTATATTTGACCCATACCAATCCCAAAGCCAACATGCAATGCCTCTACTTGTTGTTGTTGGCTGTGAGCACTGTCCCTGAGCTCTTTTTCTCAAGGCTGGCACTCTACCACTTGAGGCACAGGGACACTTTTTGTTTTCTGATAATTCATCGAGGATAAGCGGCTCACACACTTTCCTGCCCAGGCTGGCTTGGCACAATAATCCTCCAGATCTCAGCTTCCTGAGTATCTAGGATGACATATATGAGCCACCAGTGCCCAGCATGTGATGCCTTTTGAAGGCATCTTGGCAAGTCTGTATAAGGAGCCCCAAAGGGTCTGGATAGACCACAACCCAATCAAGGAGCTGTGATGGGGGAAGGCTGACTTTCTAACCATACTGTTCCCCAAAATTAAAGATGCCAGGTGGTTTTGTATGCAACAAACACCTAGGCCAACAGCCATGAGGCTTAGTGGGGAAAACGTGGAGAATACCTAAAGATTGCACTGTAGAAATCTCTGATTTTGCATGCATGAGGGGTGTGTGTGTGTGTGTGTGTGTGTGTGTGTGTGTGTGTGTGTGTGTGTGTGTGTGAACTCAGGGCCTAGGCTCTATCCCTGAGTTTTCTTGCTCAAGCCTAGTGCTCTTCCACTTGAGCCACAGCCCCACTTGCTTTTTGATGGTTAATTTTATGTAAGAGTCTCAAGGACTTTCCTGTCCAGGGTGGCTTCAAAGCATGACGGGGGCCCCAGGGCAGTAAGAGTAAACATAACTCACAGGTACAATCACTATGGTGGGTGACTCCTGCCTCCTCGTGGCCAGATGTGAGACATGCAGCCCCATGTCATCATCCTCTAGAGTTCAATTGGGGGAAGTGACCAGGGCCAAGCTGACTTTTGCTCACCCTGAGTACTGATGCCAGAGAAGGTCTGTTCCACCCTAGGCCAAGAGAGTTCCAGGAGGCCCGGCTCACAGAGGCACAAGGAAGGGAGAGATCAGCTCCAAGCTGAGCTAAGAGCCTTTGCCCACAGATACCCCAAGTTGGCCTTCCTAATCGCCATAAGACCTGTCAAAGAATAAACAAAAAAAAAAAAAATATTGGAGCTGTGCCTCCAAGTGCTAGAGCTCTAGATTGAACCAAAGAGCTCAAGGTCAGGGCCCCCAAGCATTGAGTTCAAGACCCTCACCTGATCCTCCCGCAGTTTAGCTAAATATGAACTAGTAGGATTTGTGAAGTGTTTCTGAAGAATGGTGATACTGAAGAAAGCATCCTAATTCTAATGAAAACTGCACTTGTGACATACAGCTATGTGCTGAGTCCTTCACTGGGTCTTGTTTGCTGGGTCCTTCTGACATGGGGGTTTTGTGCAGAGTCCTCAAAACATCCTGTTTGCTGAGTTATCCCAAAGGGTGCTTTGTGCTGAATCCCTGAGAAGAATGGGACCTGCTTGTTTTTGGGTACTGTGCTGTGTCCATTACACAGCTACTGTATGCTGAGTCCTTCTAAAGGTGCAGTGTGCTAATTCATCCCAAAGGGTACTGCTATGTGCTGAGTCCTTGAGATGAGATGGATAAGGTGAATTTTTCAAGTGCTATGTGACGAGTCCTTTACACGAGGTGCTCTGTACTGTCCTTCAAATGGTGCTATGTGCTGAGTCCTTTGACAATGTTGTATGTGCTGAGTCCTTCCACAGGGTAATATGTGCTCAGTCCTTCAAAATTGTGCTATGTGCTGTGTTTTTCGAAGGGTGCTGTGCACTATTCTACACAGTGTGCTATGTACCCAGCCTTTCAAAGGGGGCTGTGTGTGGTCTTAACACAGGGTGCTATGTACTGAGTCCCTGAGAAAGAATGGTATGCATTGAGTTTTTACCTTGTGGGCTATGGACTCCCTCCTTCAAAGGGTGCTGTGTGCTGAGTACTCTACACAGGGTACTATATGCTGAGTCCTTCAAAGGGAGCTGTGTACTGTGTCCTTTACACTGGGTGTTTTGTGCTGTTTTTGGAAGTGTGCAGTGTGCTGACTCATCTCAAAGGGTATTATGTTCTAAGTCCTTGAGAGGTAGTTATCCCCAACAATCACACACACATAAACAGACACAAACAAACATATACACACAAACATACACACAAGGGTCACCGTGCACCTTTTAGGTGTGTTGAGTGGAAGAGGATGGAGGAGAGTCTCCTCCAGCGGTGGGGCTGAGGGGAGATTTGATACCCAGGGCAGGTACTGGGGTTGGGAGGGAGTGATGAGTTGAGGTGAGGCTACAAGTTCCATGGCCTGGAAGCCTTTGGTCCCAGTCAGGGCTTGGCTTGCAGCCAGGGGTGGGGGCCAGGCCTGAAAGGAAGAGGGGTAAGGGGTCAAGAGAAGGAGGGGTCGGGGCCCAAGGCACACTCCCATGGCACCAGTGGCCAGGGGCATGAATCAGGGGAGGGCGAGGGGGTGGGCATGCCCGGCAGGAGCAACACAGCCCAGGAGAGGAGTGGGGGCAGAGAGAGAGAGCAGAGAGAAGAGCGAGTACACATAAGAGCAGGTGGCTTCATCAGCTGGCAGCCTCGCTGATCATAGTGCAGTTTCTGGTGGGGAGCATAGAGCACATGGAGCTGGCGGGCACATTGCCACAGGTAGCCACGTGGAGGCATGGTGGCCATGGCAGCCCTGAGCCTGAGGTCCCGGCAAGGGGGGCTGAGGTGGGAATGGTGTTGGCTGAAGAAGAGGAGCAGGGGCCACATGCAGCTCTGCCATGTGCCCGCAGATGCCCCTGCCCCTTCCCAGCAGCATTGCATTTCAAACATGGCACTTTCGGCTCTGACCAGCTGCACCTCTCACAGTTGCCCAGAGGAGATGGTGCACCCTGGCCGGCTTGCGGCCCCGAACTGGTCGCCACTGCTGGTCCTAGGACTCTGGACCCATGTGTACCCGGAGCCACCACCTACAGCTCTCCCATTAGTACACATGAGTGGTGGCTCTGAGGGCCCACAGCCTGGAAACACTCTGGCTAACCAACCACTAACCTCGACCTGCACCTCCTGCCTCCCCTTTCTTGTCTCCTCCTCGAGTTCACCCTCCCCCCCCCCACAGTCTGCCATGTCCTTGTCACAAATGTGCCCCAGGGATGGGGGGCAGGGGTGTGTGTTGACCTGGGGATCCCACCCCCATTCCTAGTGGCCAGTGTCCCAGGAAACAGGGAGATGCAGGAATGGGTGAGGAGGGGTGCCACAGAGCTTCTGGCCTGGAGCAGTGGGAGCCACACAGCCGCACATCTGCACCCTTCCTCTCTCTCGTAGAAACTGGTGGCTTTAATCAGAGGTGGGGAGCAGCACCTCCACACCTGCCTTCACGAGTCTTTTTCTTTTTGATGGGGGTCATGGGTGTTGGATGCAGAAGATAGGCCCTCCTTGCTGTGTGAGCCCTTGTCTTCTGTGCTCAGTCACCCTTTCACCTGAGGAGGGTCCCAGAAGAGCCCACTAGGTATGTGAGGGTACTTGGAGTCAGACAGAAAGTGAATATCTGCGAGGAATATATCCACTCCAACCCACATACACCGAGCCTGTCTGCCCTCCCCGCCTTCCCAGTTGTCAAGAGTACTCACAGGGTGATCACATTTCCCAGCTCTCCCACCATCTGATGATGCTCCCTGTCCATCTGGTCTCCTCGTCCTCCCCAAAAATCCACCAAGTCACCCAGAAGCATCTAGGCTGAAAGTAGGGAGTCCATCCATGTATGTAGCCTTTAAGACCCTATCCGTTTCCCCAACACTTCCCCAAACCCAGGTCAGACACCCCCTGGGGCACTATGACCCCTTGCTTGTTTTCAGCCCCGGCTCTGAGGAGCCACATATCTCGGGACACCTTCACCAAGTGTCCTGACATAGGGTTTTGGTGAATGGGGAGTCAAGGCTGATTGATCCCAAGGGAAAGTGTCTGGCCTTGGAGAAAGGGAGAGGCATGGGTTGTTCTGCCTTATTAGAGTGGTGCTCCCTTTGGTTGGATCCCCTGTTCTGACCAGGCAACCCCCGTGCGCCAGCTTGTACCTTGTCCCAAAGGAGGAACCAACAAATTCAGGAGAGGCACTGCTCTGAGTTTGTGTGTGTGTGTGTGTGTGAGAGAGAGAGAGAGAGAGAGAGTGTGTGTGTGTGTGTGTGTGCATGAGAGATAGAGAGGGAGCACAAGAGAGAGGGGGGAGAGAGAGAGAGAGAGAGTGAGAGAGAGAAAGACAGACAGACAGACAGACAGACAGACAGATCATCTTTCTCCTTATACAGCCTGACTGTGCTCAGGTGAGTGATCCCTTGGCAAATCGCAGGTGCTGCATGGACTAATCTTCTGACACAGTTCTGGATTTGTGTGTGTCTGTGTGTGTGTGTGTGTGTGTGTGTGTGTGTTTGTTCGTTTGTGTGTGTGTATTTGTGTTTGTGTGTGTGTGTTGGGAGAGCAGGGAGATGAGAACAATGAAAACATATTTAAGGCACCATGTCTACAAAGAGCAAAAGCATTTTATTTGTGTGTATGTGTGTGTGTGTGTGTGTGTGTGTGTGTGTTGTTCTTTTTTCATCAATGCCAAGTACGAGTCTTGCGATAATTTGTGTTTTCTCCTTCACCATTTCATGGCTCCTTTGGGGAAGGTTTCAGTACATGTTCCTTTCCACCTCTCTCTTCTCCCTTTCCTGTAGCCCACAGTAGCTGCTGGGTCTGTGTGGGTCTCTCCTAGGAGGCCTGTGTGAACCACAGACCAGAATGGACACCTGTCCTTCTGTCTTCAGCCAGAAGGCTCTTGAGGCAACTGTGACCACACCCGTACTCTTCCAGCCAGACAGTCTGCTCTAGTGTGTACAGTTGGAGCTAATTCAAGGGTTGGGAGTGTGTCTGCCAAATGTAATTAGGGAATGAGATTGGGGGGGGCGATAGTGCAGGAGCTGTGATGCTAGAAGTCTATGAGGAGTGGTGAACGTTGTGACATGGCAGATGGTTCACCACGACAGAGAATGAGAGGGTAAACTTACCCAGGGCATTGACTGTGTCTATGGGGACTCCAGGCCCCCACTGATGGCATGGATTCCCTTCCGGGTCAATGTACTGGTGGACAGTCCTCCCTGGAGTCCTGCAGACTCCAGTCTGTGTCCGGCCTGGGCCGTTTCCAGCTGGGCAGTGGTAAGCAAGTGCGTTCCCCCTGCTAGAGCCTGCTTGCTAACTGCCGTGGCAGTTAGCTAGGGCTCTCTGAATGCCACTTTCTGTAAACTGATGTAGGCTGTCTGGAAGAAAAAGCAGATCACTGAACTTAGAACCCTTCAAGTTTGATTGGGACAACTGAAATGCAATGTTTTCCAGGTTTTTTTTTTTTTTTTTTCTTGAAGCTGGCTATTTCCACTAGCACCTGGGATGAGGGGTCAAATCATGCAGACGATTTCAGCATCTGAAAAATGACATTCAAAGCAGCACGGGAAGAGTTCCCAAGCGAGATGGTCTCCTGTAATGAACGTCGTGCCTTGACTGACTTTCTTTGGCAGCTGTTGATTCTCCTCCGGCTCTCTCTAGGGTGACCACCACAGTCAAGGTTGTCCTGGGGAGCAGAGATTGTGACCTCACCATCCCTAGCCTGCCAGCTATGAGCAGAGACGATTCCCAGCACCTGCACTGGACTCTGGGAGATTCAGAAACCAGGGATACCTCGAGGATCCTTACTCTGCAACATGAAACTTGGGGGCCGGATGTGGTAATCCTGACTGGCCCCAGGGGGAGGTGAGGAGGCCCCTTGAGCCAGGACTTCAGCTCACAGAAACCTCATTCACAGCTAAGTGGGGAATTGAGTGCCACGGAGCTGGTCAGCTGCTGGACAGAGATCTTTGAGAAGGTAGGCATCCCAGAGGCCCTGGAGTCCAGAGAGTACATAGTGGCTCACATCCTCACAGCCAAAACAGTTAAGTGTGGTGGCACCAGGAGGGGGTAAGACCGAGAAGGGAGAACTGTGGGAGAGCTACATAAGGCTTCGCCCCCTCTCCCCCACAGAGGATTCTTACCTGAATGAGATGGGACTTTTCTGTAGTATTGTCATAGACAGATGTTCATTTATGTATCCAATAAACCATTACAGTTTGCACCAGGCTCTGGGGGGTCATAGACAATGAAAAGTTCCAGAACTGGTTCCACAGCCCATGTAGAAACCTTGGATTGATGTGGATGCCAGGGCTTCAAGACTGTCATCCTAACTACTTAGGAGGCTGAGATCAGAGGATTGAGGCTTTTGGCCCAGGCAGGAAAGCCTGTAAGACTCTTGTCTTCAATTAACTACCAAAAACAAATGCCAGAAGTGGATGTGTGGCTCAAGACATAGACTGCTAGCATTGAATAAAAAGCCTTGGGGACAGCACCTAGGCTCTAAGTACAAGGCCCAGGACTGACACAAAGAAAATAAAGAGAGAGGGGAGGGAAGGACAGAAGGAGAAAAAGAGGAAAGGAAGGAAGAAGGGAGAACATGCAAGCCTTGGTTTGGAGTCCCTGGATCAAGGGAGCCAACTATTCACAATCTCTGTGGGGACAGTTTCAGAGTCTAAAGCCATTATGTAGGACCAAGCCACTGACACCTCAGCAACTTCATGCCATTCAGGAGCTGTGTGGTCACCGACTCTAGAGGGAACCAGCCTCAGGTTGAACCTAGGGCTCAGGGTGGGTCACCAGGTTTCAATTATCCCTAGCCTCATCGAGTTTATTTTCTGGTCAGATAAGAAGAAAGTTTCCAAGGGCTAGGGAGGTATTGGGTGAGAGAGTTTCAATGGGGAGGCAAGGGATAAGCAGGAATTTGAAGAGGGAGGATGGTCCCAGGTCAGGTGTGTCAGGAAATTGGTACCATGACCTCACCAGACAACATAGACTACAAACCTTTCATCCAGACACTGCTATTAAAAGTCCTGGCACCTTAGGTTCATCATTGACGACCTGGCTGTGGTTCACTGCAGGATGCCTGTGCAGTACATCCTTGGGGCTAGGAATTTCCAGGGCTCAATCTGACGATACCTCCCCGGGTGTTCATTCCTCCACCAAAGACTGAGGTAAGCATGTCACTGCCACAGGAAAGCCTGGAAATGAGGGCAGGAAGTGGGTCTCTTGTCTGGCTCAGTCTTTAGTGTAGATGGCAGATCTGGGATTCAGAGAGGGCAGGCTGCCGGTGTGGCAGATCTGGGTAGAGGCTGGGTGGAAAACCAGAGGCACTGGGCTCTGAGCAGGGTTGTTTCTTTGATAATACTCACAACATAGGAACATTTCTGGGATAGAGCAGCCCTTTTCACCTCCCCAAGATGGACCTAGATCTCCCTAGTTTCCATCCCTTGACCAGGAAACCGTTTAGTTCCCATATCATGTGATTGGATAACTAGACCTTACCTCACTGCCCAGTGCTGAGGCAGGACAGTGAGAGATCCTGAGTCTTCGATAAGGTCAGGGGATCTTCAGTATGAGATGGTACTTGAATGTCCCAACTTGGTGCATGGTCAGTCCCATCTAAGTCTGCCATGATGTAGTACATAGAATCTAGAGAATCAGAGCTGGATGGGGTCTGTTCTGGGAGTCCTGAGTATTATGTGTTATCTTTGAGCTCCCATATGCCCATTGCTTCCCTTTCTTGGTTGGGCCTATGCTAGAAAAAGCTTGAAACTAGGGCATGGATCTTATCTTTTATGCTCCAAGATAGCACTCTACCATTTGAATCACAGCTCCACTTCCAGTTTTTTTGGGTGTTTAATTGGAGATAAAGTGTTCTCATGGGCTTTGCTACTAAGTGGTATCCAACTGCAGTCCTCAGATTTCAGTCTCCTGAGGGGACAGGATGACAGGAATGGAATATTATGTTTGGCCGGCTGCCAGTCCCTCAAGGCTTTTATCCTAGGTACTAAGGATATGAGATCTGAGGATCATGGGTCAAAGCCAACCTGGTCATGAAAAACCCTGAGACTCTTACATAAAAGGAATTGCCAGAAATCCAGAAGCGGTGCTGTGGCTCTATAAATGAGTGCTTGCCTTAAGCTGAAGTCCTCAGGGAGAGAACCCAGGCCCAGAGCTCAAGCCCCTTATCCAACAACAAGAAAAAGAGGTGATTAAGTTTTCCACATAGCAGTGTGTACGGTTGGAAATACAATGCTGGTCTATGAGGTGTTCCAGATATGTGTGAGGCTCAATGATTTGTCTACAGTGGGTCTGATGTCGGGTCTGCCACCTTCTCGGGGTGGGATGTTATCCTAATTGAGGGAGTTCATGTTTTTGTTCTCAGGGACTGCTGAATCCTTGGGCTATCCGTGTGTGTGTGTGTGTGTGTGTGTGTGTGTGTGTGTGTGTGTTTGTGTGTGTGTGTGTGTGTGTGTGTGTGTGTGTGTGTGTCTGTCTGTCTGTCTGTGTCTGTATGTGATTGGAGGTAGAAGAACTGGGCCTTGAACTCAAGGCCTAAATGCTGTCCCTGAGATTACTTGCTCAAAGCTAGAGCTCTGACATTTGAGCCACAGCTCCACCTCTGTCTGGCTAGTTGGTGGTTCAGTGTAGATAGGAGCTTCACAAACTTTCCTACGGGGCTGGCTTTGAACAGTGATTCTCAGACCTCAGCCTCCTGAGTAACAGACAGGAGCCACCCGTGATGGCTTTGTGTGTGTGTGTGTGTGTGTGTGTGTGTGTGTGTGTGTGTGTGTAGAAGTTGGTTGTAACAAGGAATGCTGGACCCTTTGGTAACTTCTAAACGCTCTCTTGGGGGCAGTTTGGGCTTTGAGGCTGAGGTTTGGGGGCCTAGAAGGGTGAGACCCTTGAAGGGGACTCAGCACCTTTAAATTATAAGAGCAAGGTAAATTTGTGCCCTGGAACTGTCTACTCTCGTGGGCCTGTTTGATGGCAGAGGGAGTGTGGGAGGATCTTGAGGTGGGTCCCACAGGGGGTGGCTCTCCAGGGGGACAGAGAGCATCGTCAGCACTTAGTACGGCTTTGAGTCCTGTTATTATGGAACATATTGGCATGGGTCAGACTCTGGGTCTTCTCATCATGACGTCTGATGGGCAAGGCCAACCCTACTATAAATCTTGACCTGTGTTCTTCAGATCTCATCCTCCTGTGTAGGTAGGGTTATAAGCATGAGCTTCTGACACCGGACCTCGGATTCTTTTTGGTATATTAGGGTTTGAACTCAAGGCCTTATGTTTTCCAGTCAGGTCTTCTACCTTGGGAGCCAAGCCTTTCTGTCTTGGGCATGTCTGAGATAGAGACTCCATATATGCTCAAGCTTGGCTGGATCATGGTCCTCCTGTGACAGGCATGCACCACCATGCCTGGTCCTCTGTAGTTGGGATGGTAGATATGTAGCACCATGCTCAGTCATCGGTTTAGATGACCCTGCCAAACTCTTAGTCCACAGCAGCCGATTCTTGACCACAGTTGAAGCTCTGGGTTCGGCCTGGAACCATTGTTCCTCAGTCTCCTCACAGGACAGTTGTGAGGAAACAAGGGATCTATACAAGGGGAACTCTGAGGCAGGGCCAGGCACAGAGGGAATGGTCATCAGATAATTTTCTTGGCAATTCTGTGAGCACATAACAAGAAGATACCTGGAAATGACTCAGAAGGGGCTTGTTATTTATCATGCCACAGGTATGGGATTTTAAACAAAACATAGCTCTCTCTCATCCTTACCCTGACCCATTAGGAAGGGGATCCTTCACTGTTCAGCTTTGCAGCTGGGGAAAATGTGGCACGGAAATGCTCGGTGATCTACTCATGACCCACAGCTGACAGGAAACTTGGCCTGACTTGTCTGCCATGCTCCCTAGGACAATGGGTGCTATTCAGTCCATTTCTTGTTTTGGGAAGTCCACTTATTGTCAGTCGTGGGGCTTGAATTCTGGGCCTGGGCACTGTCACCAAGCTCCTCAGATCAAGGTTAGGACTCTACCACTTGAGGCACAACACCACTTCCGGTTTTATGGTGGTTCTTTGGAGATAAGCATCTCACAGACATTGCTGCTGGGCTGGCTATGAACCATGATCCTCATATCTCAACTTCCTGTGTAGTTACCATTGTAAGCCTGTGCCACCAGCCGCCAGCTTAAGTGTAATTCTCTCTCTCTCTCTCTCTCTCTCTCTCTCTCTCTCTCTCTCTCACTTGTTGAAAGGGTGCTGGATGAGGTGCCTCAGAGTCCCCATGTGGCTGGGACCCAAGGTGACCCTCTTATTCTGGAGGTAGGCTGTGGGTCAGGAGCTTTCTTGCTCAGCCTGTTGAGCTAGCTCCCTTAGGTAAGCCCTTCTGTGCCCGGGATAGACCATGATGGTTACTCATTGTCAGTCAGTGTGGTGAGTACTTCCCCACTACCTTTTGCTAAGACAGTTAAAGGAAAGTGGATTAGGAGGCATCTCATTGTCCAACTGCACAGCACTATCCCGAGCCTCTGATCCTCATTGCCACCTATCTGGCTGGACCCTGATTATAAGAAACAGAATTCACTCTATGTCTACTTCACGTTGGTGCAGTGTGTCATTTCAGGGAGAGGGAGCAGTGTGCAGAGGAAAGACCCTAGGTCCGACACCTCCTGGGGGACATTTGTTCTGTGACAGCGCAAAGTCATTGCTGTGGATAAGGAGGAAGCCGGCATCAGACTGAGCCAGAGAAATGCTCAAATGTAGGTAATCTGTTGAAGTATAGAACCCACCCATGTCTGCTTCCCACTCACAACAAGGAGGGTTCAATGCAGGTAGCCCAGCACTGGCCCTAGGGGGCTATAAATGGATGGGGGCAGTCAGGTGCCAGTGGCTCTCACCTGTCATCTTGTCTAAACAGAGGCTGAGTTCTGATGGTGGTAACTCAGAGCAAGTCCAGGCAGGAGAGTCAGTGAGACTTTTTTTTTTTGGTCCAGTCATGAGTCTTGACTGGGCACTGTCCCTCAGCTCTTCAACTCAAGGCTAGCGCTCTGCCACTCGAGCCACAGTGCCACTTGTGGATTTTTCCTTTTTGCTTATGTGGTGCTGAGGAATCGAACCCAGGGCCTCAGACATGCAAGAGAAGCACTTTACCACTGAGCCACTTTCCCAGCCCCAAGTCTGTGAGATTCTTATCTCCCATAAACTACCTCCCTCTTCCCCTTGAAAAAGCCAGTTTTGGTGCTGTGGCTCAATTGATAGAGCCTCGGCCTTAAGTAAAAGAAGCTCAGGGATGACACCGAGTCCCTGAATCCAAGAACTAGGACTGACAAAAAATAAAATAAATGAATAGTGGGCACTTATTATCTTACTACCCAAATGGATGGATTAATTATTCTCTCTAGTATTCATAGTCAAAGGTAAGGGGCTTCCCTTGATGTTCCTCTAAACCTCTCCTTCTCTTTATTATCCCCCTGGCTTCAGTTGCAGGATAGAATTCAGATCATCCCATTTAATGTGAAATTAAGTACCCTCCTTACCTGCCTTCTTGGGGTAGGGATCCTGGGTGTACTCACCACTGGGTGAAAGAAGCACCAGAGAGATGTGGGTAGGTATACCTGAAACTCATACTCACACACACACACACACACACACACACACACACACACACACACACACAAACACACACTCACCTAGGCCAACTCTGACTAGTCTTTTCCAAAGACACTTTATCTTCTTGGATTAACTGACCTAGGAGAAAAACTTGATCCACAATAAATGATTATTTTAACTAAGGCTTGCTAGTTGACACGAGATAAAGAGAAGCTCAAAGGAAAGGTTCTGGAGCCTGTCTGGCTCAGGCTCACACTTGACATCCTGTCTCCTCGGTAGGCAGAGATCTGAAGATCAAAGATCAAAGCCAGCCATAAGCTGGAAAGCCAATAAGAATCTTCTCTGCATGGAACCACCAAAAATCCAGACGTGGAGCTGTGGCTCAAGTGGTAGAGTAGCAGCCTTGATCATGAAAACTCAGAGAGACAGCTCCCAGAACCTCAGTTCAAACCCACATAAGAAATGGCCCCATTTGTTGCCCCCAGACTGCCTGGGCCTCAAGTGCCCTCTCACAGAGTGTGATACCACACTGGTTCCTGGGTAGTGTATCAGAGCCTTCAGAAATTTGGTGGTGAAAGCCAGGCCTTCGCCTTTGTGCGATCTCAACCCACACCAGGTTGAAGGAAGAGCATGACAAGACGAAGAGCCTGCAGAGCGGAGAAGATCCCCCTCTGCCAGGGTGATTAGAGCGGGCTTCTTAGAGGCAGAACTTGAATGGGGGTCTTGCTTAACATGGAAGATTTGACAGGAAGCACAAAGAGAAAAGATGCCATAGATAAAGGACAACATAGCGGAGCATGTTCTTTTTCAGCCAGGGTTGTTGGTTAGAAACTCAGTAAAGATGAGCAAGACTGTCCCGAGACAGGCCCAAGGGGTCACAGAAGAACAGCTATCCAATGATGGGATTTTGTCTTAGCAGTAGTGGGCTCACCTAGCACACAGGAAACCCTGCGTTCGATTCCTAGGTCCCGCATACACAGAAAAAGCCAGAAGTGGTACCGTGGCTCGGGTGGAAGAATGCTCACCTCAAGCAAAAGAAGCTCAGGCACAGCACCTGGACCCGAGTTCAAGCCCCAGCACTGTCAACGTAAAACTGCACTCGAAGCGACCTGGGTGACAGGTGGATGGCTGTGCCCTGTAGCTCTTAGTAGATCCATCCATGCTTTGTGTCTCCTTCTCTGATAAAGGGGATCTGGACACTCCTTCTGCAATGAGCAACCCTGCACCCGGTTATCAGCAACCCTCCCAAAGGCTTCCACTGGGACATGGAGCAGCTGGCCCCAGAAATCCTCAGGTATGGGTTGGGTGTGGCGGGAGGCTACAGGGCAGGCCTCAGACATCCTAGTAGGTCTGATCTACCCCAGACATCCAGGCCATCCAGAGGAAGTGGATGGGAGCTTAGAAAGGGGTAGTGATGTGAAGAGGGCCCTTTAATGCCCATGGCCCTCCCCAGATTCTGAGCCTCCCTTTGCTGTCTCTGAGGGAGGTAGAGGAGTGTCTAGGTGGTAGTATCTAGAAGCGGACTAGTTCGAAATGGTAAAGAATGAGACACCATAGGCCATGCGCTGATGGCTCACGCCTGTCATTCTAGCTACTCAGGAGGCTGAGATCCAGAGGGACTTGTATCCCAGCACAGAGAGGAAAGTCCAATGAGAGTCTCATTTCCAATCTCCAACCGGAAGTGGTTCCATGGCTCAAGGGGAAGAGCACTGGCTTTGAACAAAATTCATCATCAGGGACAGTACCCAAGCCCTGAGTTCAAGCCCCTCATCCAAAAAAACAAGTAAGAAAGACACCCCTTGCTTGCCAGAGATGTTCACCATCTCTGGGGTTGCTGTGGTTGGGACACCAGGTTCTGGCCTCAGTGTACAGCCATTTCTAAGAACTCCCCAAGTTTGCCCGAGTGTGAATTTACAGCAGGGAGGGCATTGTTTTACCAAGAACTGCAGAGGTTGTGGCCTGTATTAAGCAGGGAGTGGGTGAATGGGAGCAGGTGTGGGAGAGTAGTGCCAATTATATTCTCTCCAACCCAAGGACGAATGTTTTTGATGCTGGTGCAAAGTCTGAAAGTGTGGGGTTACATGTGCTTTATGGCCAGACAAGTTGGGTTTCCCCTGGTTGTAAGAAGGTGGCTGAAACCAGGCACTGCCAATGTCTCACGACTGTCATCCTAGCTACTCAGGAGGCTCAGATCTGAGGATCACGGTTCAAAGCCAGCTTGGGAGGAAAGTCTGTGAGATTTTAACTCAAGTGAAGCACCAGAAAACTGGAAGTGGTGCTGTCGCTCCAGTGGTAGAGTGCACACCTTCAGCTGAAGAGCTGAGGGATGGCACGCAGGCCCAAAGTTCAAACCCCATGACAGACGACCAAAAATAATGTGGCTGAGTTTTCTTCATAGCGGTGTGTACAGTAGGAAATGCCATGTTGTTTTATGAGCCATTCCAGATGTGTGAGAGGCTCTGAGTTTTATAAACATTTGGTCTGAGGATGGTAGTGCCATCTTCTCAGAGGTTGGGATGTTCAGTTGCTCAGGGACTGCTGAAGACTTGGGCTAACCATGTGTGTGTGTGTGTGTGTGTGTGTGTGTGTGTGTGTGTGTGTGTGTGTGTGTGTGTGTGTATGTGTGTGTGTTTCCCTCATCTTTCTCTGCCCACTTCCTGGATGCTTGTCTGCCTCTTCCTGACCTTGGATGGTGCCCTTCCTCAATAGCAACCTTGTCTTTAGCCCCATATCATGGTCTACAATGAGTCCTAAATTGCTAGAGACCTGCAAATTCCAGCTTTTCCTTGGGACCCAAGTCTGGCTGTCCATATCTTTGTCCTCATCCAGGGGATTCTGGGTCAGCAGTGCCAGCTGGCTTATGTTCTCTCCTGCCTCTGGGGGAGCAGGGTCAGTCATGCTGTGTCCTGTCCTTTTCTAAGCTGGACCCCTGGCTGCATGTCTCACTCCCAGCAGGGTGCCAGTGGAGTGGGGGAAAAGTGGTTGCCAGTGGCTCTGGCCAACTCGACCTTGATAGCTGACTGAGGGCTCCCCAAACAAGGATGATCTGTGGCTACGTAAGAGGTGAGGCCAAGGTGGCTGGGATGTACTGTTCGATGTCTAGGAAATGTCAATGTACCTTATCGTAGGCAAATCTATCTTCTGGCACCAGCTGGGCCTCCCATGTCCTTCTAGATTCCGGATGCCCAGAACAGAGAGGCATATACTTTAGATTCCACGGCCACGGAACTGGGGGATGAGAGATTGGTATGGCCAGTACCTCAATGTTTTGAGGCATTAGTTTTCACCTGGATGAGCTGAGCTAGAACTGGGGGCAGTCCTGAGTCATAGTCACAGTAAACTCTCAAGCCAGATCAAGTGGTTTCTCCCTAAGTCCTTCTTGGGCTGAGGGGTTTGGACCATGGCAGTAAGTTCCAAGGAACCTGTCCCTCGATCTCAACACGGGGCAACAGGATCAAGGGAATGACACTAGGGATGCTCCTTTGTAGTCAGCCCATGATTGCAGACCTTCATCTGCCCCCCTTCCCCAAGCACTGGTGAAGAAAGCAGGGCTCCAAGCCCTCGGACTCCTGGGATAATGACTGCTACAGGCTGGAAACAGTTGGCTGTGGATATCTGAGCATACAAACTTTCTTGAGCCCATCTCAACACCTGCCTAAGGTCTGACTGACAAATTTGCACTCTTGTGATACTCCCATGAGTGGGTATTATCTTGCAGCTCCTGCCCCTCCTGGCCCAGAACCGTGGTCTGAGACAGTGATTTACTACTCCGATCCACATTGCACCCATGACAGATGCCATTCTGATTATCTTCATGCCCCAAGGCTCGATACTTCTCTGGTACTGTGGCCTGCTCTGTAGGCAATGGCCTCCAAACAGGCTGCTATCAAGACTTGTAGGACACCTAGACATTAGGAGACCCTCAGTGGCCCACTGGAAAGTACTGTGCCTAGAGCCACAAAGTAAGATCCAAGCAGGCAAGGTGTTTGCCATGGGGCTAAAACTCTGGGCCTGGGCGCTGTCTCCCATCCCCCAGCTCTTCACCATACTACTTGAGCCACAGAGCAACTTCAGGTTTTCTGTAGGGTCCTTGGAGATCAGAGTCTCCTAGACTTTCCTGCCTGGGCTGGCTTTGAAATGTGATCCTCACATCTCTGCCTCTTAAGGAGCTAGAAGGACAGGCGTGAGCCACCTGTGCCTGGATGATCTGGCCTTACACCACAGTGGACTAGGAGCTCCTGAAATCTTTCCTTTAATTTTCCTGTGCTAGTACTGGGGCTTGAACTCACGGTCTGAGCTCTGGTCTCTAAACTTTTTCCTTCAAGTTTACCACTTTAACACTTGGGCCACAGCTCCATTTCTGGATTTTGGTAGTTAATCGGCAAGAAGAGTGTCATTAACTTTCCTCTACTGAGCTGGCTTGACCCTCGATCTCTATCTCAGTCTCCTGAGTAGCTAGGATTTACAGGAATTGAGCCACTGGTGGCATTGGGTTAAAAGCTTTTCTAAAGCAAGAGTTTTTCCCTGCATTTGCCCTGACTCCTCCATGCAAAGGAGGCCGGAGGGTCAGGAGCTGTGAAAACAGGTTTCCAGCCCAGGAAATGGCTTTGGGTCCCTGGCGAAAAGGCAAGCTAATCTTCCCCCTGGGTGCCATTCTGGGACCTCATCCTCTGCTCTTTGACTCAAGTCAACTTTGACCCAGCCTTGAATTTCCTGCCAGACTTTTCTGAAGCCATAGAACCTTCATACCTCGCTCACCACCTGCTCTACCGCACACCTCAGGACCTTTGCCCATGCTATACCTTCTGCCTGAGGCTCTCTGCCTTGTACCCACATATTAGAACTATTGTGGAATTTTGTCACTGGGTATATCACTTCCTGGAACAAGTCTTTCCTTCCCTTTTCCATCTTTTTTTTTTAATATTGAGTTACTAGATATGGAACTTGTGCAAGCTGACTGGCAAATGCTCTACATTGATGTGTGTGTGTGTGTGTGTGTGTGTGTGTGTGTGTGTGTGTGTGTGTGTCAATCCTGGGGTTTGAATTCAGGGCCTGGATGCTATCCTATCCCTGAGGTTTTGTGCTCCAGGCTAGCACTGTACTACTTGAACCACAGTTCTACTTCTGGCTTTTTGGGCGTTTAATTGGAGAAAAGAGTCTTAAATTGACTTTCCTGCTTGCAATTGGGATCCTTAGATCACTTCCTCCTGAATAGGTAACAAGGGTGAGCCACCAGCACCTGCCCTCCACACTACCTCTTACCTATAAACTCAGCCTTCCTCTGAGTCACAGAAGAATATGTCTTCTCAGGCTCAATTTTTTTTTGCCATTCTTGGTGCTTGAACTCAAAGCTCATACTTGGCAGAGTCTCTAAACATGTGAAGACTGTGACAAATGCTTCCATTTAATTATGTATCATGTTTCAACACTTAATAAAAGGTTAATTAAAATGAGTCAATGTCCTAAATTATTGTGTATAATTTTATAATAGATGTGCAAAATATAATATTATGTGTATAATAATACTAACTACAATAATCAATAAATGAATCAAAGGAAAATAAAATACAAAATCAATAATAAAATTCATAATATGAAATTAATATACATATATAAATATATATCATGTATTACACATGTATAGAAATATTTTTTCCATTGCAGGGCCTTCATTCAGGCCCAGGGAACTCTATCCTGAATTTCTTTACCTTAAGGACAATGAGCTTCGTGTTCACCCATGGTGCAAAAGAGTTACCTGGATGGTGAGCTCAGAAACTAGCAATGGCAGAAATACTGGCCCCAGTTCCACGACAGTGACTTAATTTTTTAAATGGAAACAGTTATGTTTATTCAGTTCCATATTGAACATTAAAAAAAGCAGTGTAGAGTTTTGTACAGCTATTCAAACATCCTTCCCTTACCTGCAAAGTGCTTCTCTGAGAACTACGTTGTTTCTCTTTTTTTCTATGTTTTGTTATTGTAAAAATGTTCACAGAGGGGTTACAGTTCAGGAGCAAGTTAATGAGTACATTTCCTATTTAGCATTGTTTACTCCTCCTGTGTTTTCCCCCACCTTCCCTTCCCTCCCATCTTCACAACTTCCTCCTCCTGACGAGGTCAGTGACTTAGTTTTTCATTTTTGGTTGGCACGGGGTTTGAACTCAAGTAATGGCAACTCTTTGCTAACATTGCTACAGATTTACCAAGACCCTGAGTTCAAACCCCAGGCTAGAAAAGAAAACTGGCAGAAATTCCAAACCAGGGAGCTTTATTTTTCTTAATTTAGTTAAATTATATATATATATATATGTATGTATGTATGTGTATATATATATATATATATGTATGTATGTATGTATATATATATATATATATATATAGGTTTTTTGGGGCCAAGTATGGGGCTTGAACACAGGTCATGGAAATTCTACTTCAGCTTGGATCTCCCTTGGCTGGGTGCATTCTCTGGACTCATAGCCGATCCTGGGATCCTGGGCTCAGAGTGCTTTCAGGAAGAAAAAATTTGGAAAGCACAAAAAGTGGTGAGCTGCAGAGAGCTGGGGTTTACGATTATTTTCTTTGCACAGTGACCATCCTGGGTCTGAATGACATAGCTGCAAAGTGGACCTGACTTGCCATTGCTGGTGGCTGGTGGGCTATCAGTGAAGCCATAGGCCAACCTGTCAACATAGGCCCAGTCCTGACATCAATCACAAGAGATCAAAAGAGACTCATTCCTATGCATAGGAATACTGATTGAAAGAGTAGTTTATACATCGGTTGACACTAAAATTAGATGCAATAATCCTAGAAGGCTGGTTGAGCTTAATTAAGAGTTTATTAAGCATGAAAAGAATTATATTCCTTAAATTGTAGTATAATAAGTACCTAAGAGTTGGTAGGAACATAGTAGGTGTTATTCTATCATAGACAGTCAGCTATGGAACCCTTTAGCAATATATATATTTATATATATATATATATATATATTTGTATATATATATATATATATATATATATATATATATATATTTGTATACCTCCATCTGCCTTTCTATGTATCGCTGATTTGGCCAAACCTGGGGGTCGTTCTCAGAGCCTGGGAACTACCTGACATCTTCATTGGCTAGAGGCTGCCATGCTCAAACTCACCCAATCATGAATTGGGCCTGCTAGGCACTAAGTTCAGATCCTGGCTCTGCCAGGCTTGATGGAGAACACATCCAAAATCTAGATGTGATGTAATAGGATGTAAACAATGTAATAAATGGTATAGGTGTCATCAGAATCAATAAAATAAATTCTAAATAAATGAATGACACAAGAAATAAAATGAATAACCACACCAAACACAATAAGGACTGAACATCTGTATGGAAGTATAAATCCTATCTTTAAAATATATATATGGAGGGCTGGGAAGGTGGCACAGTGGTAGAGCTTTTGCCGTGCATGCATGAGGCCCTGGGCCTGATTCCTCAGCACCACATAAGCAGAAAAAAAAGCCAGCAGTTTCACTGTGGCTCAAGAGGTAGAGCACTAGCCTTGAGGAGAAGAGCTGAGGGACAGTACCCTGGCCCAGAGTTCAGGCCTAGGAGTGGACCAAAAATAAAGTATATAAGGAATATCTTTTCCAGACCTGAGGCTTGAATTCAGCCCCCCTATGCAGAGGGAATGGCGGGAGATCCTGAGATACTTGTTCCTGGACCTGGGATGAGTCATGGAATGTGATCGATCTCATCCTTGAATGAGTAGTTCTTGCAGGATACAAGCAGAAAATGATAGGCAAGACTCATGGGGTATTGATTATTTGTAAAGAACAGTTGATGAAGCATGACAATAATCAGCACAGTCATGAAATTGAAGCATCAGGAAAGATCGAAGAATCGGTAGTCACACAGATTGGATTCCACCACAGGTTACCATCTCTCCTACTCCATACAAATGTGTACTTATTTGCATACTACTTTCAGCTTATGAATGGATGACTGTTGTGCTCCCCGCTCCCCCCTTTTAGGGGTGCTCAATTGCAGGTCCCAAAGGCTGGTGTGCTCATGTGGACTCATTCACCACTTGGTCCTGCTAGGTCTCGAGTTCAGATTCCCCGCCGTGCCAAAAGATTCATCTTGATGTCAGAAGTAAATCGTTGCATGTGTTTTCTTTCCTGTGCAAGTCCTAGATCTCAGCTAGGATGGAGAATGCTTGAACCACCTTGTGGCCATGAGAATAAGTTGTTATCCATGTCAGCCCACTTATACCTGTCATCATATACTCAAGAAAATACATATACACCCATGAATAGCATACAAAATAAAGAGAATAACTACACTCAATGTACGATGCAGTCCACACACGGATGTGAATATACATCTCCTGATATCCATCTCCTGTTTCAATGATCATTGAAGACTACTTTGGCCTCCCTGTGGTTCGATCCCAGCTCCTAGTGGCTCACAGGCTGGTGTGATCACGTGGACCCATTGGGCAGTTGGGCCTCCTAGGCGCAAGTTCGATTCCCAGCACTGCCAAATATTCACCCTGATGTGAGAAGCCAGTCGTTGCACCTGTTTTCCTGTACTGTGCAAGTTCTGGGTCTCAGCTAGGAAGGAGAATGTATACGCAACTCTATACTCATGGGAATAGGTTGTCATCCAGTTCACCACAGTTATATCTGTCATCCTATACTCAAGGAAATACACAATACATCAATGAATAATACAGAAAACAAAGAAAATGACTACATCAAATGCAAGATGCCTCCCATCCATATTTGGAAATATATATCCACTGTTAAATTATGAATTTATGACTATATTGGCCCCCACCAGGACTCCATCTCAGGTCCCAGGAATGGCCTAGTTCCTTAGTGGCTCACAGCCTGGTGTGCTCACCATGACCCATTCACCAATTGGGCATGCTAGGCTTTGAGTTTAAATTCCTGCACTACCAGAAGATTCATTCTGATGTAAGAAGCCTATGGTGGCACATGTTTTCCTCTCCTGGGAATGTCCTGGGTCTCATTGAGGATGGAGAATGCTATATAGGCAACTCTTAGCCATGGGAATAGGTTGTCATTCATGTCAGCACAGTTATTTCTGTCACCATATGCAATAAAATACACAATACATCCATGGATAAGACAAAAATAGAACGAATAACTACACTGAATGCAAGATGCATACCACATCTGTAGGTAAAGAGAAATCCTATGTTTAAAAAAGGTTGGCTTGTTATTTTGTCCAGTGCTGGGGCTTCAAATCAGGCCCTACACCAGGCCTGACATTCTAGTCTTCAAAGATGGTGAGCTTCTCCTTCCTCCACAGTGCAACAGAGTTACTCAGACCTGAGCTCAAATCCCAGCACTGACAAAAGATTCATCCTGATGTCAGAAGCCAGTTGTTGTGCCTTTTATCCTCTCCTGTGAAAGTCCTGGGTCTCAAAAACGATGGAGAATGCATAGACAACCCTGTCAACATGGGAGCAGGTTGTCAACCATTTCAGCACAGTTATACCTGTCACTATACTTATTAAAATACACACTACCTCCATGAATTAGAGGCAAAATAAGGAAAATAATTGCACTGAACACAAGATGCTGTCCACACATGTATGTCAATATAGATCCTATGTTTAAATTATGAATTTATGACTATAGTGGACCACCCTGGGCATCAATGTCGGATTCTGGGAATGGCCACACTCCTTAGTTGCTCACAGGCTCATATGATCACCTTGACTGATTGGCCAACTGGTTTTGCTCTGCCCTGAGGTCAGATCCCAGCACTACCAACAAGTGGATCATGGAGTAAGAAGGAGAGTTTGAAACTTTTTTTCCTTTTCTCTGAGAATCCTGGGGGTCAGGCATGATGGAGAACATTTCTACAAATCTAGATGTTCTGTGATAGGTTGTCATCAATGTAATAAACAGAATGGGTTTCTTCATAGTAAAATCAATGGTAAATAAATGAATAAAACAAAAGATACAAGGAACAACCACACCAAACATGTATGGACTGAACATCTATAGGTAAGTATAAATCCTATGTTTACAATATATATAAATAATATGTATTCCAGGGCTACGTCTTGAATTCAGGACTAGTGAACAGGCCTGATTTTTTATCTTCATCTAAGGTGATCTTCCGTTTTATCCACATTGCTGCAGATTTACCCAGATACTGAGTTCAAATCCAAAGCCTGTATGAATAAACTGTGAATTGCAAGCCAGGGAGCTAATTTTTTTCTCAGCGTGGGGCTTGAACTCAGGTCTTGGCAAGTCTGCCTCAGCTTCGATCACGCTAGGATGGGGTGCAGCCACTTGACACACAGGTGCTTCTGTGATCCTAGACCCCAAGTGTTGCAGGGAAAACAATGCACAGAAAAAAATGTGGCCTTTTATGTTTTATTCCTTTGCACAGTGACCCTTCTGGGTCTGAATGACACTGTTGCAAACGGTACTTCACCTTGCATTGCTGATGGATGGCAGACTATCAGGGAAGCCATAGGCCCACATGGCAACATAGGCCCTCATTTCGAATCCCCGTCCTGACACCAACCAATGGCAGGGGGTACAAATAAACTGGTTCCCATCCAAAGGAATAACACTGGAATTTTGTCAATTTCACAGTTGAATGAGTTGTTTGTGAATGATGATCCTATAAAATTAAACAGCAGCATTTCAGAAGGCTGGTTGATTTTATTTAATATTTATGAATCATTAAAAGAATATTATTACTTACGGGAACACAATAATTTTAGGACACTGAGTGCATTCATTAATATTTTCAGGATGAAAACAATAACATTAATTACATGGACGCATAAGAAATACCCAGGAACTGGTAGGAATGTAGTCTATATAACTGAATAATGTATAGACATCTGTGGCACTCTATAAAGATAAATATTTATTGGCATATTGTCATCTGCATGTCAATCTGTTCTTATTTCGTTCACTCATGGGGCTCATTCTCAGGTCCTGGGAACAACCTGTCAGCTCAATTTGCCCGAGGATGGCATGTTTACACTCAACCATTCATGAATTTGGCCTTGTAGGCCATGAGTTCAGCTGCCAGTGCTGCCAAACAATGAATCGTGGAGTAAGAAGCTGATGGTGACACATGTTTTCCTTTACTGTGAATCTTCTGGGTGTCAGGTATGAAGTAGAATACATATGTAGACCTATAGCCTATGTAATCAATGTTCTATGTGCTATAATAGTCAATAAAATAAATGGTCCATACATGAATACAACAAAAATAAAATAACTACACTGAACACACTATGGAGTCAAGATATGTATATAAATATAAAACATATATGTAAATTGTACATGAATAGGGTGTTTTCTAGTGCTGGGGATCGATTTCAGGCCTAAGGAACATACATGAATTTCTTGATATCAAGGAGGCAAGCTTCCCCTTCCCACACAGTGCAACAGAGTTACCCAGACTATTAGTTCCAATCCCAGTCCTGGTAGAAAAAATGTCATCTTTATAGTATGTGAGGCCCAATTCTTAGGTACTTCATTATGCCTCCATTTAATGAATGTGATTGTTTAAATGTTTAATAAAATATTAACTAAAATTGATCAGTGTCATGTAATATAATTGTGTATAATTTTATCCTAGAATCTTTCAAGAACTGTTCATTCAATCATGACTTACATCACATTCCATTGTTAGTCATATGGATAGGAACAAGTTTCTTAGGATCTCCTACCATTTGGACGTGGCAGGACCAGGATTCGAATTGTGGGCTCCAGCTCCCACCACTTCAACCCGAGGATAGGGAACTAACAAGTCTGTCCAAGAACATCAACAAGAGCAGTGATTAGGCAGGCACCAGTGGCTCTCAGCACTCCTCCTTGTTACTTACAAGGCTGTGGTAGGAGTATCATGGTCAAAGTCACCCTAAGCAGGAAAATCCTTGAGACCCCTGTCCAACTTCATTGCCAACAAAGCCAGAAGTCTTGTAGCTCTAGTGTAGAAGACCAGCCTTGAACAAAAGCAGCTTATGGATTGTGCCCAGATCCTGAGTTCAAGGTCTGGGACTGGCAACAAACAGAAACGCACAACAATCTGTGTAGACATCCAGCTAAAGCAGGTCACCCTCTTGTCTCCAACTGAATAGGACAGAATACCCTGGGAAAGAGCTTTGAGAACAGCTGTCATCTTGACTCCCCCATTCTGCTTGGTTCACAGGATTCTGGCCACACCCCCACTCTTTCATGCTTCTTTCTGACCAATGGGATACAAGAATGGTGGTCACACCCACATTCCATGCTGCCTGGTAGCACTGGGATTCTCTGTTAGTTTACACCACTACCAGCAGTTGAGGAAGGTAGAGGTGGCTGAGTGGTGAGGAAGAGACTCGAGGTGACTCTGAAGTATAGTAGAAAATTGATGGTCCCACCCTAACCTGGCCCTTTACACAGTGCCAGGTTTCAAACCTCAGGCAATGGTGTGCTGCCAGCCTGCCTAAATCCCCGACCTGGTCCCTGCCCTGAGTCTTCTGCTCTGGGCCCATGTGTCCGCAATGCTGCCGCCATCGCTGCTGCCCCATTTGGAGCAGCTGCCAACAGCTTCTCCTAGCATCACAGGTGAGTGGGCGTCCCAACACCAACCTACCCTGGGTCAAACACCACTCTGGGAGCACCATGACCCCCCTATTGTTTCCTCTCCCTGGCTCTGATGAGCCACCTTTCTGTCTTGATCATTTCTGAGATAGAAACTAAATATATGCTCAGGCTGGACTGGATGGCGGTTCTCCTCTGACAGGTATGCTCCACCAAGCCTGATCCTCTGTAGTTGGGATGGTAGACATGTGGTGTCATGCTCAGTCATCGGTTTAGATGGCTTATTCCAAACTCAGTCCACAGCAGTGGATTCTTGACCACACGTGCAGCTCTTGGTAGGGCCTCAACCATTGGACCTCAGTCTCCTCACAGGAGAGTTGTGAGGTAACAAGGGATTTATACAGAGAGATCTCTGGAGAATGGCTAGGCAGAGAGGGAGAGGCCTTCAGATAAGGTTTTGGCAATTCTGTGAGCATATGACAGGAAGATACCAGAAAGGGCTCAGGTGGGGCCTGTTATAAATCATTGAACAGGTGTGGGATTATGAACCGAAACATGGCTCTCTTTCATTATTACACTATCCCCATGAGGAAGGAGATCCTTCATTTTGTTCAGTTTTGCAGCTGGGGAAACAGAGGCACAGAGAAGCCAGGTGACCTACTTATGACCTCAATTTCACAGGAAGCTCGGCCTGACTTCTCCACCATGCTCCCTAGGACAATGGATGCTATTCAGTCCACGTCTTGTGGTGGGAAGTTCACTTCTTTTCAGTCATGGGTCTTGAACTCTAAGATTGGACACTGTTCCCGAGCTCCTCATCTCAAAGTTAGCGCTCTATCACTTGAGCGCACAGTGCCACTTCCAATGTTCTGGTGGTTCTTTGGAGATAAGATTCTCACAGTTGTTCCTGCCTGGGCTCTCTATGAACCATGATCCTCATATCTCAGCCTCCTGTGTAGTTAGGATTAGAGTTTTATGCCACTGGCACCCGATTTAAGTGTAATTTTTATTTTCTTTCTCTGTCTCTCTCTGTCTCTCTCTCTCTCACTCTCGCTCTCAGGAACTGGCAGAATGGGTGCTATAGGAGGTGGTCCAACGTCCCCAGGTGGCTGGAACCCAAGATGGCCCACTCGTTCTTGGGGTGAGCTGTGGGTCAGAAGCTGTCTCATTCAGCGTATTGATACATCTCCATGAGGTAAGCCCTCTATGCCCTTGAAAGACTGTGAGCGTTATTCATTGTCCATCTAGCTTTACTGGATTTACTATATTGTTTTCTTTTCTACATCATTTTCTAGCACCTGGCCAATATTATGGTACATAGTTACTGGATGAAAATGTAATGTCAACTTAGGAAAGTCATTTAGGGATCTGGGAATGTGGCTTCATGATATGGTGATTGCCTAGCATGCATGAAACCCTGAGTTCAATTCCTCAGTACCACATAAACAGAAAAACACTGGAAGTGGTGCTGTGCCTGAAGTGGTACAGTGATAGCTGAGCTAAAAAGCAAAAAAAAAAAAAAAACCAAAACAAAACAAAACCAAAAAACATTTAGTTAGTAAATGCAAAATAAAGAATCCATACTTGGAATATATAATTGCTCCTGTCATACTGACACCTGACAATAGTCCCTAATTCATGTACTTTACTTATATTAGGATATTATGTTGAAAAAACTTTTGTTCATTAGGTGACAGCAATTAATGGCTTGAATGTGCTCAGATATCAGGTGAAGATTAATTCTGGAAATTCAAAGCTTCCAGGTTTTTGAATGGTCACTGCTAATCACAATGAGAAGGGTAGTCTGAGATTTGGAAGACTTTTTGGTTAGTCATGGCACCAAAACGGCAGAGGCAAAGTAACAGTTGTGACAGAAGAAAAGGAATAACTCCAGAGTTAAGTAATAAATGATAGTAACTAAGGTATTCCAGAAACTGTTTTAGAGAACTCTTTTTGGTTATTGAACAAATAGTTATCAACGAGTCTTATTCCTCATTACCTTTAGCATTCTAAATCTCTTAGGCTACATGTTAATCTCTGTGTAATAAATGTATCTCCTTCTGTGCTGTTTATTCTTACCTTATCTTCTTTGCTTTCTGAAAATCTCAGCCTTTCTATAGTTCTCTATGAACATTTCCTGATACTAAATACACCTACACAGATGCCAGAGAATGCTAATTTAAGGGTCCCATAGCTCATGAATCATTAATGAACCAACATGGAAAAGGAGGACATATTTATTGTTACCACAAATTTTCTGAAAAGCTGCAATGCCATCATTTGATTCAAATTTCCATCATTTGTCTACATAGTGTCATATCAGTGCACATAAATGCAAATAAGACCTGGGTGCTGGTGGTTCACGCCTGTAATCCTAGCTATTCAGGACACCAGATGATTGTGGTTCAAAGCCAGCCTGGTCAGGAATGTCCATGAGACCTTTATCTTCAATTAACCACCAGAAAGCCTGAAGTGGTGCTGTAGCTTAAGCCGTAGAGCGCTCAACTTGAGCTGAAGAGCTGAGGGAGTGTGCCCAGGATCAGAGTTCAAGCCCCACAACCAACAAAAAGTGCAATTATAGCCTTAAGTTTCCCCAAAAGTTAGGACAAGATCAATAATCTTGCCAAGCAGAAAAAATAATATCAAATGATTCAGTGTACCTATTTTGCTGAGTTATTTAAGTTATGGCTTCTTTGCTAGACATAGTCTCTTCCTTTAAAAATTGTCAAATATTAGCTTTACAATAAACTTCATCTAATATTTCTTGTTTCAAAAGAGAAGTCTATACAGTTGATGTCACTTAGCTTTCTTACTATCTTAATACAAAGCCAAACCAGGCAGGAGAGTCTGTCAAACTCTTATCACAAATTGAACACCAAAAAACCAGAAGTGGAGTTTTGGCTCAAGCAGTAGAGTACTAGCTTTGGGGGCAGGTGGACACAAAAGACAGCTGTTCAAGAACAGAATCCAGCCTCTGACTTCAAGCCCCAGAACCAACACAAACTAAACAAACAAGCAAATAAAAATCCCAGATATTTCTTTGGGACCTTCTTTAAAGAAGTACTGGTCAGAGAAGAGGCTCCTTTTGTTGATTATATTCAATGGATCCTGCTTTTTTGGAATCCGTTTTGCTCTGGAGAACTCAGGACCAGACCAAAGGAATTGATAACTGACTCCTGTATCAAGAGAATCATCTCAGGGGTGAAATATCCATCCATAAGACACTTTGAAACCTCCATGTCTTTGTTCCTTTACAGGAGAACACTTTTAAAACAACGTTATTTCCTTTTGTTCTATGCTGGCCTTCAAATGGTACATTATTTCTTTTTGTAACACTCTGAACTAGAAGTTTACAGAAAAATTTTATATGAGTAAAGAACACACTCGAAAAAGCCAAGGACAGAGGTTCCTTCAAGCCTTGGGATACTTTTCTTGTACAGCAAAAAGGAAAGCACAAGGTAACTTGAACTTTGTTATTCCTCTATGTTCCATTCCTCTCCTGGGGTCAGTTTCCACATCCAGTAACAGATACTTCCAGTAACAATCGGTGGTGCTGCTTGAGGTATAATGAATATTTTCTGGCTTCACTGAAATAACACTAGAACACCTATGGACCTGAGGTAACACGTGTTTCAGAGACAACTTAGTAAAGAGAAAATATGAAATTTATATTGCTTATTAATACATTATACATGAGTACATTGAGTTCAAACTTTGTAAGTTCTCTGTAAATTGAAGCGAATTTTAAATGGGAAGAAGGTTCTCAGAACATTGTTTTTGTGAGTGTATGTGCTGTTCATTATTTCCCAAGTGGACATGAGCTATCAGTAAGGGAAACAATAGCAATAATAGGAGAAAGAGAAGTTCTGTGTTTAAGTATAAAGGTTCAATACAATATAGAAAACTACAAATAAGGCAACATTGAAACAATAAAGCCAAGTCCATTATGTAGATTTATGGGAGTGATAAACAGAAAGGACCACTCCTACGTGGAACATGAAGTATGAGGCCAATCTCATTCTAAATCATGCTTGCTAATCATTCAACTTTGTAGAAAGAAGAATGGAAGAATAATTCTTTTTCCAATGAAAGTCAGATATAAGAGCAAGGATTTAACTGGAAAAAAATGTCCATCTTGTGAGAGGAGCGATTATGCTAGCAATGAACTGGTGGCTAAGATCACATTTTTTTTTCTTTACACACACACACACACACACACACACACACACACACACACACACACACACACACATATATATATATTTGTTGACTCAGGATATGTAATATGTGTGTTCATCTATCTTTATAAATTTCTTGAGTTAGGGGGTGGGAAGGTGGCTCAGTGGTAGATCGCTTGCCTCGAATGCGTGAGGCCCTGGGTTCGATTCCTCAGCACCATTTAAGCAAAAAAGAAAAAAGCTGAAATTGGCGCTGTGACTCACGTGGTAGAGTGCTAGCCTTGAGCTGAAGATCTGTGGGAAAGAGCCCAGGCCAAGAGTTCAGGCCCCATGACCGGACACCCCACCAAAACAAAAAAAAGTATTCTTGAGTTAAAAATCTGGGCTACAGCTTAGACATTACCCTCACAAAAATGTTTGTAGTTCAAAAGTTGATATTCCTGGAAAAATAAAACCTAAGAATGTAAAGGAGTCTGGGAAGTTAAGTTTGCATCCAGCCTGGGCAGAACACTCTTTGCAACAGTATATAAAATTAAGCAGTCAAAAGCTGGATTGGAAGAATGGCTCAGGTCATGGAATACCAGTCATGAGCAAGACTGCTGAATAAGAGCTTGAAGCTTTTGCATACATACATACAAACACACACATACACACAAAGGCACTTATATGTGCACACACAAATACACAAATGAAACAACTCTCAGAATGTGTAGAAAAGTTAGAAAAAAAAAGAATATATATTCTGAAGAAGACTAGAATCAAGTGATAATTTTTAATATTAAAAAGTCCTCAAATGAACTTCCTTCAAATAAGTTTGAGTATATTACCTAGGTAGGGACCAGAGATAGTAAGTGAGTCAATTAATCTTTATTAAAGGGATCGCATCCATGGAGGAATGAATCAGAGACCCCGCAGGTGCATCTGAAAATATTCATATCCTGTGTCAAATGTTAGAACATCTTTGAAAATAGTAGATAAACAGTCTGAACAGTCACTCTGGTGTATAATATCCCTGGAGAAGTTCAGAATTGGTAGTCTGTATCTAGATTAAATAAACCAAGAAACTATGGCAGGACAATGTGATACAAGCCTAGAATTCTAGCACTGAGATTAAGACAGGAGATTAGAGAGTGGAATCACATAGTGATACCTTCCCTGGACCAGGTAGTATACTTTTGTCTTAATAAAACAAAACAAACAAGAAGGGAATACATAGTTGGAAGTTTGGGCTAATTTTGTCATTATGTTTTGAGAAGTCAAATTTCCTGTTGAAATGCAACTCATACTTAATCCTCACTTGTGTTTTAAATTCTCTCTTAATTACAGAACATTCCTAGATGCAAAATCACACATGATTCCCATCCAAAATTTGAAAAAGTATGTTATCATTATAATGTTATATCCCAAAGAAATGATGAAGGATTACAAAACTTAAGCCTGGAAAAATTGCAAAGTACCTCTAATGTAGGATTTTTTTTGGGGGAGGAGAGCCCGGTCTTGGAGCCTGAACTCTGGGCCTGGGCGCTGTCCCTCAGCTCTTCAGCACAAGGCTAGCACTCTACCACTTGAGTCACAGCGCCGCTTCCGGCTTTTTTCTTTTTGCTTATGTGGTGTTGGGGAATTAAACCCAGGCCTCAGGCATGCAAGGCAAGCACTCTACCACTGAGCCACCATCCCAGACCTAATGTACGATTTTGAAGATCTTGCTAAATTAGAATTTAGATTTAAAATAAATATTTTGATTTTTTGTAATTTTATATTTTATAGGAATCTACAAAATTCTTTTTAAGTAGAGTATTTAATTGACAAATTCACAAATGATTTTGCATTCTATTTGCCTAGAATATTCTTTCAAGAGAGTTATAATTAGAACTTAGTTAATAGATAATGCCAACAGTTCATGTATAAAATTATAATTTGAACGTTGAAGACAGAGTTGCCAACAAATTGATGATATTGATTTATAAATTTAGAATAAGAGCAATTTTCAGATTCTTTGGTATAACATGGTATGAAGAGAATAATCGTGTGACATCTTTCTTCTACCTGTATGTAACACAGGAAGCAATTTCCTTAATTATTTGCTACTTTATACACTGAGACATATGTTAGGTTTGGGGTTTGTTTTTATTTTTGTTTTTGTTTTATTGGTTTGTCCTAGGGCTTGAACTCTGGGCCTGGACACTGTCTCTGAGCCTGTCTATGCTCAAGCTCGTGCCCTACAACTTCAACCTCAGTGCCACTTGCGTCTGGCTTTTGCTGAGAAGTTTATTGGAGATAAGAATCTAGGGAAACTTTCTGCTTGGGTGGGCTTTGAACTGTAATCTTCCGAACTTAGCATCCAGAATTTATATGATAGTTAAAAAAGTATAAATATAAATAGTATTTGCAAGTGTTCCGATCCCAAGAATACCAGTGGGGGGAAAATGATGCAACCCAGTTTGTTGTTGTGTTTTTTCCAGAACATGTATGGCATCCCATTTGCAGAGTTGTATTTTTTCACAATAGAGATAAACTATTCATGATGTGAATTAAGGGAAGCTTGAGGTGCACCTAAAATTTTGAAACTGTTGGGCTAGGATGACTCTATATCATAAATATTGGTATTGATGTTCATAAAACTAATAGCTTATTGTGATAAACAATTGCTTACTCTTGAAGAATTAATTATTACCAATGCTAATTAGTTTTATCCTCTACCAGAAAGTGGTTATTTTTCTGTTGACTCTCAATCTGTAACACCCCGTTGGAAAATGCATCAATTGCAGAATTTCATAACATGCAAGCTGGTACTGTTTTGAATCTCTCAGGTATGGAATTTTCTGAATTTGAAAATGAGTAGTTACTAGTCATTGGAATGTTGAAGAACACATATATTCTGTTTTCTTAACAACTTATTTACTTTTAAAAGTTATAGGTTTCCATAGAATTAAACTGTTTTCGCTTTTAGTGTGAGAAAGTACTATATTTATTCTTTTTTCAAAATATTGGTAAAAATATTGTAAAAATATTGTCTATTCGGATAGCATTCAAGTTGATGGTACTCTGATAAAAAGGGTGTAATTAATTCAAATTAGACGACAAACAGTATTGATTTTTAAAAAGTTACTCCAAAAAGAATATTTACTATACAATACAGTTTAATTTTATTTCATGCAGCTTATTTATTAAATTTCATTTTATTGTCAAAGTGATGTACCGTGGGGTTACAGTAATTTTAAGGTAGTGAATACATAACTTTTCAAACCTGTTACCACATCCCTCATTTCTTCACAGTCTTCCTTTACCCCAATACCCTTCACAACTTGTAATATACATTTCCAACATATTGTCTTGTGAGTATTGCTATTGCATTGGTTTGCCTTTTAACTTTGTCACACCATTTTGTTGTTCCTCTTCCCTTCCCTAATTAAGGTAAATATATACACAATACACAGGCTACCAAAATCAAATACAGTAGGGAATAAAGCATAGGGGAAAAAACAAAAAGAAAATAGAAATCACATAGTACATTAAAAACAACAACTGCAAACAATAATCTCTGCTTCCATGTCTTGAAGGTCATTATGCTCAGAATCAGCTTATAGGGTTATATATATGCATAACAAAGCCTCAAGAAAATAATAGTTTCATGGACACTATATTATGAAAACAACATGTTAACTGTTATTGATGGTAACGGTGGAGTTAGGATTGGTGAATTTGCGGTTCTAATAAAGGAATTTCAAAAGATTTTTAAAATTATGAGAGGTAAATTTTAATTTGTTCAATTTTTTTTAACAACTTAGCCTATTATGAAAATTTAAAATTGCTTGGGAGAATAGGCTTTCATGCAAAGTAATCCATGGAGACTTAGCTGAGAGGGAGCAATGTGGATGAAGATGGCATATTTTCACACTAAAAAAACAAACCTCAGAAACCTTGCTATAAATCCTGTAGGTTCGCTTGAGAATTGTCCTTACCCAGGAAATCTACTCTTACTGTGTGAAACAATGTTGTAGTGGAATTTAAATTCAAAGTTCTTTAAAAATAGACATCAAAATTTGTGAAATGACTTTAATTACCAAACAGTACTTCTCTGAAAAAGATAATTGGGTCAAAATATTTAAGGAGAAAGTGTCCTCAACAATGAAAGAAGGTATTGGGTTTACACTTTTCTGTTTCTAATATCTTCTACAATGACTTTGCGCGTGAAGCACTGAACCACAGAAAAAATCTGATTGGTTACTTGAAACCGATGATTTCACATTTCTTAGTAGCTCCTTATTAACATGAGAAAGTGAAGACTTCTCTTATTACATAAGCCAAAATGTTTTGGAATCAGAAAAGAATTGAGCAAATTGAAAAGGCAAGAAAACGGATTCTTAGAAGCCCAAGGTAAGCATTTTGGTTTCAGCAGTGGAGGGAGGCCAAACTTTTGATATAGATTGGTGTAATATTTTTGCTAACTAAAGTGATTTTACAGAGCCTATTTACCTCACTACAATTTAGAACGGATTGAATGAAGATATGAAAATAAATTCCACATCCAAATAAAAGAGTTTTAAAAGAGAAACCATGAAGATTTAGAAGTGGGGAAGGCCTTATAGTCCTTCACCTTCACTAGACTTGAAGCCAAGAATCTCTGATTTGTTGGAAATCAGGCAAGATCTAAGAGGAGGACAGAGAAATAGCACATAGGAGCATTGTCCTTTTGTAACAGACACTGTCATCCAAGGTATGGGTGATTATACTCTATTCTTTTCCATACATCCTGCTGAGCAAATGCAAGTCCAAGAGAAAAATAATCTATTGAAATAATTTTGGAAAGAATAGCTTCACTGATCCTGATATTGTATCTAAGGAGAGTCTTAAGAGAGAAGACAAAATGGAGTATTCTTCGGTTTCCTCTAAGCATCTTGTTAGCAAAATATGTCTTTGAGGTTAGAAGTGATTGAACCAAAAATTGATGGAGTACTGATTTTTGAGGACACTTTAGACATAAGAAGACTTTCAAGGTAAAAGAAAAAAGAAAAAAGTATGTCTAAATATTTGTGATCACAGCTTCTTGGAGTAGTATTTTGGAGACAAAGTTTTACATTACAGATTGTCCTCATTAACATTGATGCTGGGTTTCCGTGACACCGAAATGCAAGTGAGAAGTTTAATGGACTCACTTGGATAAGTAAACAGCATGATAGAAAAAAATGGAATATAATATTTACTGAATTATTTTGAACAATTACTTTGCCAGAACAAAGAAGGAAATATATAATGCAAATCACTTGACATAAACTTATGAATGAAAGTAGTCAATAGAAATGAGAGAAAACAGAGAGGACTGTTTCCTCTCCGGTGGAGTAATGGGGTCTTGATCTTGTTTCTTCCATTCTATCTTTACAAGCTATCAAGTGTGGCTCAGGATTGGAGTATCCAGTTCAGACCAAGAGAACATGCAGAAGAAAATATTTGCAGCAGATATAGGTGATTCATAACCTAAAACAATCTATTTAAATCTGTTAAAAATTTTCCTCTATCCCAAACTGCTCACTTTAAACAACTTTGTATGCTTTTCACAAGATTGTCCTTCATTAACTATTTAAAATTTTGAGAAGTCATCATCATACTCTATAAAGATTGCTGTTTGGTTGTGCTTTTTGTGTGTTTTTGTTTTTTGTTGTATTTTTTCACTGAATTACAAAAGGTTGTGCTAGTGTGTTTCAGTTAAGTATGTGCATCTAATTGTCCAATGTTCCTGGATCAGAGTCACTCCTTCTATCCTTCTCAATCAACCCCTTCTACAAGATTTATTTCCGATTTACCACTTCCTTTCTCACATGTGTGCATTGAGTATTCTAGCTGTATTTGCTCGTTGTTCCATTTCATTCATTCTATGTCATTACTATTATTCCTCTCTGGTTTCAACTTCCTGATAGTCATTCTGTTAAACTGTCTGCTAGTACTTTGAAAGGTTTATATACATTCCATGGAGTTTCAATTCTGCATATACTTGAACTGATGTCAGCTTATATTTCCATAATTCATTCATCTGAAGTGACAATTTGCAAGACTGGAGACATGGAGCACCTATTCCTCTTCATTTGGAAGATTAATCTGTAGTCAACAAGAAAGTTTAAAAATGGCTGAGAGGGCTGGGAAGGTGGCTCAGTGGTAGAGCACTTGCCTTGCATGCTCAAGGCCCTGGGTTCGATTCCTCAGCACGCCATAAGCAAAAAGAAAAAAGCCGGAAGTGGCGCTGTGGCTCAAGTGGTAGAGCACTAGCCTTGAGCCGAAGAGCTGATGGACAGTGCCCAGGCCCAGAGTTCAGGCCCCACGACTGGACCCAAAAAAAAAAAAATGGCTGAGAATGTATTCCTAACTACAAGTTTTATAAATGGCTTTGTACAGTGGTTTGTAATTATTTTATTTTACATGGCATAATATTTTCTATTACCGATAAGTTTTGGAAAAAGAAGAAAACTAAAATTTACTAGTGTTGAGGAATATGATAGAAATAGAAGACAGATTTTATGTTTGTCAAATCTCTGATGAGTACCCATATGCAAGAATTAAAGTTATATTTTTTACTGTGTTAGACAAATAGGGAAAACATAAAACACCATATGATAAGGCAAATATTCATGACTTTTTAAAATGTACTTATTATGTGATGAAATTTACTCTATTAGCTAATGTTTTGGTTTGAAATATGGGAGGCTGATCTATTTAACAAATTTTCGAAGTCACCTACTGAAAAACACAAATGATGGGGGGTACTCTTTCTACATTTCAATGAATGGTTGAACCTCTTCGGCATTGGTGCTGGGTAAATAAATCAACTCTATTGTACCTTGCTCTACACTTGTAAAAGTTGTAATGCCACTAAATATTATCTACTTTTAAAGTGTTATTTTGGCAAATGTGATTTTACAAAGTTTATTTGAAAAGGAATACACTTTCAGCAGATTAAATGTAGGTTATCATTTGTTTGAGAATGACATCATTTTTATACTTCAGAACCAAGGTTTACTGAAGTACCAGTGTTTTGAAGCACTAAGAATTTTCTCAATTATTGTTTTTCTGAACTATATTTGACCTAGGTCAAGTTTTCCTAGCCTTGGTAGACCAATTATAGATCTATCGTTCCAGGAACTATTTTTTGGCCTGATGATGCTGGACTGAAATCATTCATTAATCATTAGGATAAGGGTATTACAAATAATCTTTTGACATTTGTGGTCTTGTTCACTCATATGGGATGGTCATCTGAAAATTGAAAGTTTGAATTACTGTACTTTCACATTTGGGATCTCATCCTGCATTTTAAATTGCCTTGCATTTCACAATTGCTTACTGCTAATTCATGCATTTCAAGGAATTGGGGCCCTGAAATATAGGAAATGAGAAATTGAGATGGGTCTTCAATTACTTTCTGTTGGCATGTTGCATGGGCCTCTGTGAGATCTCTTGCCCTAGTTATCTGATGATGCAGGTAACTGGGACCTGGGATCCTAGGACCCGTGGATCCTGTGGAAGAATAATACCTTTTAGACATATCAGCAAAATTTGAGTATAATCAGTAGGAATGCTTCAGAAATATGGAGAAAAACAGTTTGGGACCAGCGAGTTAAAACAATAAACAGAGCAGCAGAGTAAAATCCCTTATAGATTAAAGAAAACATTTTTTTTTTTTACCATGTGAATTCAGAAACCAAGAACAATTAGAAGGTATCACAAGTTTATACCGAAAACATTGCATTGATACTTTTTATATTCTGATATATATTCTAATCCTGATTATTTATATTCCAATCTATTTATTGTAATAAATATCAATTAATTTGTCAAATTATAAATTAATTCCAGTAAGATTCACTGTGTGAAATATAAAATCAGCACATAAATATAAAATATATAAGTATATATAATATAAGAAAATGCTTTGCATTGTTCTCTTGTTGTTAAGGTAACAAAGGCAACTGTTTTAAAATATTATTCCGTTACCTCTACCTCAGTGTTTGGTAGAATTTAAATTAAAGCTTTACCATTCAGAGATGTACAGCCTAGAGGCAAG
The DNA here is from genome assembly GCF_019054845.1 of Dipodomys spectabilis. Classification (NCBI taxonomy): domain Eukaryota; kingdom Metazoa; phylum Chordata; class Mammalia; order Rodentia; family Heteromyidae; genus Dipodomys; species Dipodomys spectabilis. The sequence continues at coordinate 230,646 of NW_024870810.1, forward strand.
AGGAAACACTGTGATTAAAACATTACCAATTTAAGGCCTAATAACAAGGAGAAACATATGGACTTCTCCTGGAGCTATGGAATATATTTAGTTATAGAAAATCAGTGGTGTTAGTTCCTGCCTGATTGGATGGTAGACAGGCCAGGACATGAGGTAATCATGCATATGAACAATTTTTTCACCTTCTAAGCTTTAGCTACTTTTGAAATGATAGGGATAATAAATAATTATATTTTGAAAAAATACCTTTTAGCCTGAACAGTTCTGTCTGAATTGTTCATCTCTCTATAATCCCTTCTTACTAAGATTATTTCTGCTCCAGTAAGACAAGCTATGCTGTCAGGGTAAGATATTCTGGTTGGTCTGTTCCTAAATGGAGCAAAGGTAATGGGTCAGGCAAACATTTGTGCCAGTAAGACCTCATTTGGGAAGTTTTAAGCTGGAGAAATTTAGAAGTAGCTCTTAAGCAAGGCTTACTTTGAATCCATTAGCTCCACAAAGCTAACTCAGTTGATAAATAAGTACTTGAAAAGCCATTACCTTTGGACCTACCTATAATGGCTTCAAAGTATTATCAAATTTCAAATGAAAAATTCTTAAAATGTCTATTGACAAAAAATTGCAAATGTGAGCAATTGAACAAACAATGTAAGTTTTTTCCACCATAAACAAATTTTACAAAAATAAGATGAATAGTAATTTAGGGAACAATAAGGTTTCCTTGTTACAAATAGGCAACCAAGGATAAATGCCTGTCTTAAGATTGCATCATTAACTACTTAAATTTACAGGATACTACATGCTTTAGCAGCACATCTACCCGAATTACAATACAGAGGTTAACATGGCTCTTTCACGAGAGCCATGTTAATGATATGAAAATTTGTGAAGTATTCCATATTTTCCTTTCTTCAGATGCAAGAAATGGAAAACAGTTATGAAAAAATTGATTACAAATATACAAGTGTAATAATACATGTAATTCATAGAAATAAAAGTTAGTTTGACATCAGTGTATTCAATCTTCACTTTTCAGAAAGGCCTTTACATAGCATAACATTTATAAAACTTTGAAATTAGATAACATTGTCATTTTATCCCAAATAAATCAAATTATATAAGGACCTAGGAATTAAAGGAATCTTAAACTGTTTCTATATGGAATGCAATTCGAAAGGACACATTTAGTAATGAATCCATATATTATAAAAACAATGTCGAATTCAAAGTATTATATCTAGGAGAGAAAGAAATAGATTATGGACATTATATAAATAGAATACAAAATATTTTAAAATATACTTTTTTCAGACAAGCACCAGAAATATCCTTAGTTTCTATACTACTCATTTCAACAGATAAGTTAAAATTATTTCTGATATAAAAAATCACACTCTATATAAATCATTATAGATGTATACAAAAAAGTCGAATATATTTTGACATCAAACTCAGGCAATTCACTTGGAAAAGTACCATGGAATATATGAATTTCTAAAGTAAAATATTGCTGTTGCTTTGTATTGTGAAAATATTTTGTATGGACACATGGGATGGACTGGCAATTTTGAAATTTAAGAAACTTAATGGAAACATTAGGACTTAAGAGAACAATTTGTACAGCTTTCCACAACTTCAAAGAGGTAGTGATACATACTTATCCTTTTGGCAATATCAAATGCAGTTTCTTCCAAGTTGTGTTCAGATCTGGTTTGATATAATGAGTCAACAGAAGGAGATTCAGCGTATCTTTGCTATATCTATACCCAGCAGCAAGATACAAGGGGGTCAAGAGGCCTTTGGTTTGGCCATTGGTGTCTGCATCATGATGAAATAAAGAAGCCACTCTGATATTATCCCATGTATAAGTAATGTGCAGGGGTGTCCAGCCATTCACAGTTATTCCATGAATATCTGCTTTGAGCCACCAACTCATGGATAATGTCTAAGTGTCCACAGTAGGCTTCTAGATGAAGAGGTGTATAATCATCGTTATCCCTAGTGTTCACATGAGTGGCTTTTATGGAAAGTAGTCTCTGCACTGTAGTAGGGCGATTACTTTCAGCAGAACAAAGAAGAAATTTGCTTGATCCTATTCCATTTTTTCTTGCAATTGATACCATTTCTCACTTTTTCATCTTGTTCCTCAACTTCATCAGAATTGCCTAACCAGACACTTTGAGTGCCAGTGAGAATGAGCTGTCCATGTATTTCCCCAATAGTTCACATTGGATAAACTAGTCAGAAAAATCCGGTGAATTTTCTGCATCTGTTTTATTCACTATTATTTATTTTCTCTTTTTTCATTTATACTATTCTAAATTATTCTATCTGGAGAGTAGGGATTTGGTAGAGAGCAGAGGAAAGATTTTCCTCCGTATTCAAAGGGACAAACTGAAAATGAGGATCAGTGGTGTCTTCATGTGCAGCTTATTCTAGGAATGAGAAAATAGGAAATAATGCCTTATATGTAAATGAATTGGGAAATGACAGAGCAGAAAGTGAAATGATGCAACCAAAAAAGATAAAAGCAAAATAAATTAAGATAATTATGGAGTAATCATATTACCTGTGAGAACCATGAGAGGGAGAGAGGAAGAGAGAGACAGATGTGCAATGATCTAGCTAGCCACAAAATCCATCCCTCTGATCAAATTATAGAGCAAATAATTTTATTTTTTAAAAGAGACAGAAATAGAATTTAAGATCAGATGTCTCCATTGTTTTTAATTATATTTTTCTTATCTTAAATACTTGTACAAGGGAATTTCCATTCAACAAATCAGTTTTTTTTTAAATATAATGGATCTTTATATAACTTTTCCAAACCCTTCCAAAGCTCATTGCAGTTTAATTTTTCTAGTTTCATACATCTACATTGAATATTATACCTTCACTCTCTTCCTCCATAACTCTATTCCTTCCTTTTGACTTCCACTAACATCTTTCAAGTGATAGTGTCCTGGTATTCATTTTGTTGGAGTAAAGTTCAATTTTATAAGAAATTACACCTTTGAAATACTCCTCTGCAAATCACATGCTTTGGTTAATATTTTTGTGTAAACTTGTATAAATTTCTAGCTTCCAAATATGAGACAGAACATGGGTCCTGAATAATTTACATTTGGGTCAAATAAAAGTCTGCTTCCAAAAGGAGAGTTGACTTTAGAGAAACATAATGAGTTGTATGTAAATAGGTGCTTAGCTGATTTTGTATATTTGTAAACTAATACAGGGAAATAGATTACAGCACGGTTAAAAAAAGAACTTCTCATTGAAATACTCATTTGTGTGTGTGTGTGTGAGAGAGAGAGAGTGTGTTTGTACACATGCACGTGTACACACGCACACGCATGTGCTAGTGCTCATTCATTCATTCATCATTCCTGAGGCTTGATAGTGCCTGGGAACTCTCCCTAATCCTTTGTGACCAAGGATAGTGGTTTACCACTTGAGCCATTGTTCCATTTCTGTTTTTTTGGAGATAATCGCATTTATTTTCATGATTGGACTGGCTTTGAAAAATGGTCTTCATATTTCAGCCTCCAGAGTAGCTAGCTAAGCTTCTTCAGCCTCTAAGTATCTAGTTAAAATTGGGCCTGTCCTCTATGCTTCAATGCTCTTTTATTCTTGTCCTGAGGTGTTCACATGCTTAAGTTATATGTATGTCTAGTTGCTTTAAAAAATACTCTTACTGCTTGGCACCAGGGGCTCCCATCTGAACTCTAAACTATTGAGGAAGCTTGAGAACAGAACCCAGGCCAAAATTTTAATGGACTTCCTTCTCAATCTATAGCTTGGTGCATTGGGTTATTTCTACCATCCTGCACTATCTACAGGTTAAGATTGGAAGGACTGCAGAATCCAGGCCAGCCAAGGTAGGAATCTAGACAAGTTGGTGTGCAACTCTTATTGGCTAAATGGGAAGGCTAAAAAGACAGATCAGGTGCATGTTTTGTGAAAAGGGAACCCCTATCCTAAAATTTACTACTGATATGACACCAGTCTAACAAAAACAGTACCCCAAGTTGAACACAATTTCCCACAACCAAAATATTTATGGACATTAACATCCAAAACTTAGTATAACCTGCTCTTTGTTCTAATATCAGCTTCATCTGGTTATCATATGATGTGACAATAGTTTCTTCATTAAAGTTTTTATATATTTTAAAAGACCTAGAAAATTCTTTCTCACTTATTCAGTGCAAACGAATGGCAAATTGCCTCATTTCTTACATATTTGACTACCACTATAAACTCATCTTATGATTATTATTAATAGTAACATATTCTGATTTATTACTTTACTTTGTAACACTTTTTAAACTTTTGGCTTCTTGGCTGAGGTTGAAGTATTTAAATAGTATCATCAAATTACATTACTTGGGTACTTTGGGTCAATTTCTAAAAAGGTTTTAACCAATGGCTTCTAGTAATTCTGTTGTTTTTTGGGGGGGAGGGTTCTGTCCTGGAACCTGAACTCTGGGCCTGGGTGCTGTCCCTTAAGGCTAGCTCAAGGCTAGCACTCTACCACTTGAGCCAGAGCGCCACTTCCGGCTTTTTTTTCTGTTTATGTGATGCTGAGGAATCTAACCCAGGGCCTTAAGCATGCAAGGCAAGCGCTCTAACACTGAGCCACATTCCTAGCTCTCTACGAATTCTTAATTGGTATATTAATTAGTTTATTTTTAATTTCAATATAATTTTATTGTAAAGGTAATGTACAGAGGGGATACAGTTACATAATTAAGGTAATGTGTACATTTATTATGGAAGGAACATTGTTATCTCTTCCATTGTTTTTTTTGCACAATCAAAAAAAAAACTACTAAGGTATCTCCTGTCGCTATTGTCAAATGGGTACTTTTCTTTCTTTGTTCATGCATTTTTTATTATAAAATTGATATACAGAGTGTTTACAGTTACTTAAGTCAACTAAAGATTACACTTCATTTTATTTTCTGAATTTCAAATTTTGAACTTATTTTGTTTTGTTTCTTTAGGGTAATTCTTTTTTCAGACTTGTAGAATTAGTTAATTTAGTTTTGCATAATTTTAACACATGTAAATTATTCAGACATATATTTTGCTTTCAAAATAGTTAACATGTGAATATGTAAAAATTATTTTCTTAAATTTTATATGGTTGGTGAATTTAAATAAATTTATTTTCTTATTATTTCTAAAGATATTTGTCCAGGTAACAAATACTGCATTTTCAAGAAGCATATACTTTATTAAAAAAGGCTTTATATAGTATTTTTTGTTGTTGTTGTTGGTCGTGGGGCTTGAACTCTGGGCCTGCAAAAGGCTTTATTACTTTGTCACTTTTTGGAAATATTTGTACTTGAATAAAAAAAAATGTTTGAGCTAGGCATAGTGGTTTGTGGTTTCTATTTTCTAACTATGGTCGGAAGTGTAAATAGGGTTTGTAATTCAGGAGAGACTGAAAAACTATGATATTTTATCATAAAATTTCCAGAGTGAAATGATTAGAGATATAGCCATCCCTAGCAAGATATAGAGCACCTGGTTATCATATTCTAAATCTTGAGTTAAAAACACCAGAAACATCAATCTTTTGTCAAAATAAAAGGACACATATTTCAAAATGTTTATTATTTAAGACTTGTTTGCAAAGTTCTACTATCTTTTATTTATTAATTTTCAATTTACTTAATCTATAAGAATCCAAGTATCTTGTGAATATTTTATTTCTTCTGAACTTTTAAATTGTATGGGCAATATTATGATTCCATATATTAAAATAATTTTACTATTTGTGATAATTTTCTCTGTTTAATATGATAATAACAAATGTGTGTATGCGGTGTGTGTGTGTTTATGTGGGTTTTTTGTGTGTGAGTTTTGTGTGTACTTTGTAATGCTTGGGAGATCACACAATTGCTTCACATATGTTAGGCCAATGTTTTAGCACTGAGCTATAGTATCTAGTTATAATACAAATTGTATTTTAAATTATGACTTTTGTATTTTCATTCCTAGTATGTTTTTTCAAAATTATATATGATAGGACGGGGGAAGATGGTGGAGGAGAATCTGGAGTCTAAGTAAGCTCTCGCATAGAAAGCAGTTTTAGAGTTCCAGTGAACCGTCCTAAGCCAGAGAATTACACCAAGTGTGCTATCACAGGATAGAGAGTTAGGCCAGAGAAGGAAACCCAGGCAAGAAGACACTTCTGAGCTCTTGCCAGCAGCCGCCGCGGCGGCGGCAGCTGGCGGTGGGTGGGTGAGCGCAGGAGTCATACCTGAGCAACAGAGAGTCCAGGACGAAGGAGCCAGATGCAACAGGCAAGCGGATTCTACTCAACACCAGCAAGAACTGACAAGGAGCAGATATCTTCATCCTGCAGTTCGCAGACCAGAGACAACCCAGGAACTAACTAAGACTCGGCATGAGTAGTAGCCTGACGTCCTCACTCCTTCTCAGGGAGCAGAGGAGGGAAGGCCACCCCTCCCCACCACAGCACCTGTGATCTCCATCTTGGATACCGACAAAGCTCGGAGGAGCTGCTAGCTCCAACTCAGGCCTTGGAATAAAATGAGTCATTTAGCAGGTCACAAGAACTTAACGGTGGTGTGACCTGCCAGACTCAGCTCCACCCATGGAAAAGTCATCCAGCTCGGGCGCCAGCCCTAGGAGTGGGTTTCTTCACTGGGTAATCATAGCCAGAGGCTGCCCCTCCCTCTAGCAGCCTCGACAATCAATAGAAATTCAGTAAACAGAAACACTGAGAATGGCTCCAGGCTGGGCTCTGTGAGGTTTTCACAAACTAGCCCCGGAAAAGCTACTGTTTGTTGAAAGGCCTCAACTCTACCCAGAACTTAGCCTCATCACTGCATCCCCCTCTTTTGTGATACTCAAAACATATCAGCCTCCCAATGAACTAGCCTGGGAGGAGGATCACCAAATCCTGTGTAAAGCACAGCATTTTTCTGCCTGTTTGAACAAACTGACTTAAGAAACCAACCAAGCCACAGGACCACAAGCAGACCAGAGACTCCAACAAGAGGCTGGTAACGGACACAAGGGAGATACAGGATTTTTCACACTCCTCCCAAAAAAAATCAAAGAAGTTTTTTTTTTTTTTCTTTTTTGTCGTTTTTTTTTTTTTTCTCTCTCTTCTTCGTCTTCTTTTTTTTATTTTTTATTTTTGGTACCTTGTATAAAAATTTTTTTTTCTTTTCTAAAACTTTTTTTTTAATCTTTAATCTTTGCCTTTTTTGAAAAAAAATTGTTTTCCAGAAACTTTTTTTCCCCTTATAATTTTTTTTCTTTCTTTTTCGGTCTTCTTTCTCTTTTTTTCTTTTTTAATTATCTTTTTGTTTTTTGTTTAGCTCTACTGAACTTCTCATCTTTTTCTTCTTCCTTTCTTATCCTTTTCACCTTCTCTTCTCTTTCGGTCTTCCTTATGTGACTTAATTCTTGTCCTGCACATCCTCAGATTAACCCGTAGTTGACTATTAGACCCTATCCCCTATTGTGTACACACTTAATCCACAAATTTATTACTCAAATCAAAACCTCTAAGACTTAAATTCCTTAATAGCAGTACTACCTCTTTATAACTATATAATATTTTAAGCATTTTTATTTTTAAGTTTTTCACTTCTCCTTTGTATCCCTCCCCTTCTCTCAATAAATTCACGTTCTTATCTAAATAGATTGTTATCAAATCTACATAATTTTATTAATTTCTACCTTTTTTTTTCTGGTCTCTTTTCTTTTCCCGTTCCCTTTCTTCTTTTTTTCTCTCTCTCTACTTTCATCCTACCCAACCTATTTCCTGCTTTGAGATTAGGACTTAGTTAACTCTCCCTGAGCCTCCCCACATCAATCTATTCCTATTTTTTTACCCACATCTCTCCCTAACCCTAATAATTTCTGGTCTTCCAAATTCTTCATTGCGGTTCGTAGCCCATTAACGTATAGTTGTTTGGTGTTGAATAGATGTATCTGTTGAACTAGATTGTATCTGTAGACTATTGACTGTGCAAATTCAGACTTGGGTTGATGCTTGCCTTAAGATAGTGTTCTAGCACAAACCTGGTGCTATTTTCATCTCAAATGGGCAGAGTAAGCTGGAAAAACACAAGAAAAATGGCAAATCCGGGTATCTCGATTCCCAATACCTGATAATCAAGGAACAGAACAGATAATGAATAATCCAGAGGAGAATTCCCAAATAGTTCTACGTACACTGTTGGCAAACATGATAAATCAAAAGATTGAAAGCATACAGAGGACTCTGTATGAGCGTGATAGGGAGAGAGAGGAGGCAATCCAAAAATTTATACAGGAATATCATAAGCGTGAGGAAGTTACTCAAAAACTGACACAGGATTTGCATGAGCAGCTTGAGAATACTCAAAGAGAAAGGCAGGAATGGCCTGAACAGGCTGAGAACACTCATAGAGAACTACAGGAATCCCACGAACGGGAGGAAGTTAATCAAAGAGTAATACAGGAATTGAGAGAGCAGGAAGAGAATACAGAAAGATCACTAAAGGCATTCATGGAATCCATTAACAAAGAGCTGAAGGAAGAAAGGTAGACCAAAAAGGGAATGCTGAATGGAACCAAACATAAGGAATGGGAGTCCAAGTAAACCATAACCAATCAACTAAGTGATCTGAGAATCAACACTGAACATCAAATTAAGGAAGTAAAGAAGTTCATAAAAGATCTAAAACAAAGCTTCAACAAACATTTTGAAGCCATCAAAGCTGATCAATTAGAAGGGAAAGAGATAAAAACAAAGTAGAAAATCTAGACAGCAGGTTAGACCATGCACAAGATCGAATCTCAGGGATTGAAGACAGCCTAGATATTATAGAGAAAGAACATACAACCACCCAAGACAAGTCCAAGAAATATGATAGATCTATCCAACACTTGGAAGACACAATCAGAAGGCCTAATCTAAGGATAATGGGTGTAGAGAAGCATCTAGAAACAGAAGTTAATGGCCTAGGAAATTTGTTTCACAGGATCCTTGCAGAGAACTTCCTAAACATGCAAAAAGATAGGCCTATTCAGATACAAGAAGCATTTAGAACTCCAAACAGACCAACCCAGAATAAGACATCCCACCTTCACATTATAATCCACACAGGATCAACTCAGACCAAGGAAAAGATCCTTAAAGCTGTCAAGGAGAAAAGATTAATCACCTATAAAGGGAAACCAATTAGAATCACCTCAGATTTCTCAGCAGAGACAATCAAAGCAAAAAGAGCCTGGAACGATGCATGCCATCCCCTAAAAACAAACAACTATCAACCAAGAATACTGTACCCAGCTAAACTCTCCTTCATAACTAAAGTCTAAATAAAAACCTTCCACAGCAAACAAAAATTGAAACAATACATCTCCACCAAACCAGCCCTACAAAAGATTCTTAAAGATGTCCTACACATAGAAAACCAACAAGATCAAAATAAAGGCCAAGAAACTGCACACAAACTGAGACTCCAAGAACCATAGGAAAAACCCAGTTTTTGCAGCCCCCAAGAAGGTGGATAACATGGCAGAAACTCCCAAATACCTCTCAGTCCTTTCTCTTAACGTTAATGGAGTGAATTCTCCAATTAAGAGACATAGACTGTCTAGTTGGATTAATAAACAAGACCCTTCTATCTGCTGCCTTCAGGAGTCACATCTTGCCCGTAAAAACAAACACATTTTAAATGTTAAAGGTTGGAACAAAATCTACCAAGCAAACGGCCCCCATAAACAGGCGGGAGTTGGAATCCTAATATCAGATAAAATAGACTTCAAATTAAATTCCTGAGAAGAGATAAAGAAGGTTGCTACATACTAATTAAGGGATCTCTCTATCAGGAGGATAGTACAATTCTAAATATCTACTCGACAAACAATGGAGCACCCAAATTTATCCAAGAAACACTACTTTCCCTCAAATCCCATATAAATCCAATGACATTAATGTTGGGGATTTTAACACATCGCTCTCCCCACTAGATAGATCAACTCGGCAAAAACTCAACAGAGAAACTTCAGATCTAAACAGCTGCATAGATCAACTAGATTTAACAGATATCTACTGAACAGTTCACCCAGCAGAATCAGAATACACGTTTTTCTCAGCAACACATGGAACATTTTGTAAAATGGACCACATTTTAGGCCACAAAGCAAACTTGTCTAAATTCAGAAACATTGAAGTTATACCTTTCATTCTCTTTGACCACAAGGCAATAAATTTAGAACTCAACACCAAAAGCCACCAAAGAAAGTCTGTTATCACATGGAGGCTGAACAACACACTGCTTAAACACGAGTGGGTCATGGAAGAGATTAGAATGGAAATTCAAAAGTTCATGCTATTCAACAAAAATGAACACACAAATTACCAGCTCCTCTGGGACACACCAAAAGCACTACTCAGAAGGAAGTTTATAGGTCTGAGGTCCTACATCAACAAATTGGAGAGGTCTGAAACCAACAACTTAATGACACATCTGAAACTCCTTGAAAAAGAGCAGCAAATAAACCCCAATCCAGTAGACGGAAAGAAATAATTAAAATTAAATCAGAATTAAATGAATTAGAATCCAAAAAAACTATAGAAAGAATCAACAAAACAAAGAGTTGGTTCTTCAAAAAAATTAAAAAAATTGACAGACCCTTAGCAAATCTTATCAGAAAAGAAGAGAACACACCGAAATAAATAAACTCAGAGATGAGAATAGAAACATCACCACGGAAACAACCAAGATTCAAAACATTATAAGGAAATATATCTCAAAACTTTATGCTAATAAGTTTGAGAACTTGACAGAAATGGACCTTTTCCTAGCAAATATTGACATTCCAAAACTAAACTGAGTTAAACCAGCTTAACAGGCCCATATCAAGCATTGAAATAGAAAGAGCAATAAGAGACCTGCGAGCTAAGAAAAGTCCAGGACCAGATGGTTTTATAGCGGAATTCTACAAGACCTTCAAAGCAGAGCTCACACCAATACTCCTCCAACTCTTCAATGAAATTGAAACAGAAAGTTCACTATGGAACACATTCTATGAAGCAATCATAACCCTCATCCCAAAACCAGGCAGGGAATCATCAAAGAAAGAGAACTATAGACCCATTTCTTTGATGAACATTGATGCAAAACTTCTCAACAAAATTTTGGCCAAACGACTTCAACAGTTCATCCAAAAAATCATACACCATGATCAAACAGGATTAATTTCAGGGCTGCAAAGCTGGTTCAATATACGCAAATCAATTAATATTATTCATCACATCAACAGGAGCAAGAATAAGAACCACATGGTTATGTCAATAGATGCAGAAAAAGCATTCGACAAGATCCAACATTCCTTTATGATGAAGGTTTTGGAAAAATTAGGAATCCATGGAACATTCCTCAATACAATAAAGGCTGTATATGACAAAACTACAGCCAGTATTATACTTAATGGTGAAAAACTGAAGCCATTTCCTCTTAACTCAAGAACAAGGCACGGATGTCCACTCTCTCCACTTCTCTTCAATCTAGTATTAGATACCTAGCTACAGCAATAAGACAAGATGCATACATAAAGTGGATCCAAATAGGGAAAGAAAAAATAAAACTCTCCCTCTTTGCAGATGACATGATCTTGTATTTAAAGAATCCCATAGACTCCACACCCAAATTACTCAAGCTGATTCAAAACTTTGGCAAAGTAGCAGGGTATAATATTAACCCCCCAAAACCAATGGCTTTTCTGTATGCCAACAATGAGAAAAGTGTGGCTGAAATTAGGAATGTAACTCTATTTGTAATAGCCCCACAAAAAACAAAATACCTAGGAATTAACTTAACCAAAGATGTGAAGGACCTCTATGATGAAAACTAAAATCTTGAAAAAGGAAATCAACACAGAACTTTAAAAATGGCAAAACCTCCCATGCTCCTTGGTTGGAAAGATTAACATCGTGAAAATGGCAATACTTCCCAAGGCTATCTATAAATTCAACGCGATACCTATCAAAATTCCAACCTCATTCTTCAAGGAAATAGAAGAGGCAATCCAAAAATTCATATGGAACAATAAAAGACCCCAAATAACAAAAATGCTCCTCAACGGAAAGAACACTGCTGGAGGAATATCAACACCAAATCTCAAACAATACTATAAAGCCATAGTAATCAAAACAGCTTGGTATTGGCATAAGAACAGACCTCAGGACCAATGGAATAGAATTGAAAACCCAGAAATTAACCTACAGACCTATAGCCATCTAATCTTCGATAAGGAAGCTAAAACAATAGAATGGAAGAAAGACAGCCTCTTCAATAAATGTTGCTGGCAAAATTGGTTAACTAGTTGTAGAAAACTAAAGCTAGATCCCTATATATCACCGTGCACCAGAATCAACTCCAAATGGATTAAAGACCTGGAAGTCAAAGCAGACACTCTGAAAACATTACAGGATGGAATTGGAGAAACTCTAGGTCTCCTTGACTCAGGACGAAATTTTCTGAATAGAGACCCGGAAACACAACAAATCAAAGAAAGGTTGGACAAATGGGATTGCATGAAGTTGCAGAGCTTCTGCATGGCAAAGGACATAGCTAGCAAGATCAATAGAAAGCCCACGGATTGGGAGAAGATCTTTACTAGCCATACAACGGACAAGGATCTCATATCTAAAATATACTTGGAACTCAAAAATTAAATCCCCCAACAACAAATCCTCAAAGAAACAACTGCCCAATAAGTAAGTGGGCTAAAGACTTCAAGAGAAACTTCTCTGAAGAAGAAAGAAGGATGGCCAATAGACACATGAAGAAATGCTCAACATCCCTAGCCATAAAAGAAATGCAAATCAAAACAACATTAAGATACCACCTCACTCCAGTTAGAATGGCAAAAATCAAGAACTCTAACAACAACAGATGCTGGAGGGGAAGTGGACAGAAGGGAAACTTACTTCATTGTTGGTGGGAATGTAAACTTGTTCAACCATTTTAGAAAGCAGTATGGAGGTTCCTCAAAGACTTCACATAGAGCTCCCCAATGTCCCAGAAATCCCACTTTTGGGCATTTACTCAAATGTTTACAAACAAGACCACACTAAAGCTACCAGCACAACTATGTTTATTGCAGCATTATTTACCATAGCTAAGATATGGAACCAACCCAGATGCCCTTCAGTAGATGAATGGATCAAGAAAATGTGGTATATATATACACAATGGAATTCTATGCCTCCATCAGAAAGAATGACATTGCCCCATTTGTTTGGAAATGGAAAAAAATTGGAAAAAATTACATTAAGTGAGGTAAGCCAGGCCCAAAGAAACATAGGCCCCATGGTTTCCCTGGTTTGCAATATCTAGTATATTTATGAGTCAAGCAGAAAAGGTCAGATAATGTGACGTTAGGAAAATGAACCCTTAGATATGTATTTTAATGTTTTTTTCTTTCATGCATGTGTTTCTAATGCATTTATAAGATTATTTCTTTGTTACTTTGTGGGTCCCTCCCCCACAGTATAACCGCTGCTTTCACTATATTTGATGTCAGTATAACTTGTGGAGGAGATGGGGAAAAACAAGTCGTTTAAGGATACAGGTGGACCTATTGCATCAATGAGAAGTACAAGTTGTCCTGTCTAAAACGAGCTTTACAACGTCGGTTCCGGGGGGACGGGAGGAAGAAAAGGATTGGGATTGGAGGGGGAGGGGGGGGCTGGGAAGCTATGTGAAGGGTAAACAAAGGAGGAGGCTGCAATGCTTGGTAAGAAATGTACGCATTATTCTGCCCATGTAATTGTAACCCCTCTGTACAGTATGTTCACAAATAAAATAAAATAAAATAAAAATTATATATTATAAAATGTGATCCATCTTCTCTCCACGTTAGCAATTGTTAATGTTATTCTTTCTCTTATTTCCTTGGAAATTAATTATATTCCTATTACAACTTCTTTACATTGTAACAGCTCTATAAAATGCTTTATTTTCTATTTTATTTTTCCTTTGTTATCTGACTTTCAGTCCAAACTATCAAGTGGATTAAAAAGAAACTAGATTCAGGACATTTTATTTTTCTCCTTCTCTTCTCTGAAGTCTTCGTGTTTTGTGAAACAATACCAATGACATACAGCTCCTATGTGGTCCACCATTCTTCCCCCACTCACTCTCTTCTGCAGAACAGCTCAAGTCATTATCTTTGAGCTATATTATGCTGTACTGTTATCTAAATCTTAACTCATTAATAAATTAATTTTAGTTGCATTGAGCAGTCTCTAAAGACATTTTGTATATATAATATCAGGGGTTTGTATTTTCACAAGGTGTGAAATATGAGTGACTATGAAATATTTAGATATCTCTGTAGAATATTGGTCCACCTGCTCAATAATCTCTTAAGTAAATTCAAGGAATACAGGTCAGTCAGAGAAATCTTGTAAAATGGTGTAGCTTGAGCCTCCATACTAGCTTTGAATAGTATTACCATGTTTAGTAGTGAAGACAACATAGTTCTACTATAAGAACAGACACATAGAAGAAGGTAACAGATTTGTCAAAAATAAATTCTTAGTTTTATGGTCCACAGATTTTGAAAAGGATGCTATGACCTTATGAAATAAAAACAGAATCTTAAATGGTTGTATTGGCACTATTGCCTCTCTAGATTTAAAGAATGATCTTAGACTACTACCTCAATCCTTTGTTTGTTTGTTTGTATGTCGGTCATGGGGTTTGAACTCTGGGCATGGGCGCTGTCCATGTACTCTTCAGCTCAAGGTGAGCACTCTACCGCTTGAGCAACAGCAAAACTTCCAGTTTTCTAGTGATTTATTGGAGATAAGGGTCTCATGGACTTTCCTGCCTGGGCTGGCTTTAAACCACGATCCTCAGATCTCAGCCTCCTGAGTAGCTAGGAGTACAGGCGTGAGCCACTGGCTCCTGGCTTCAATTCTTTGTTATTGTGGGACCATTTAAGTAGGAAAAAGTCAAGTAAATATTTTGTATGAACCTAAACTAAGTGGGATAATATCATATTGCTGTCTCTTTAACTTGGAAGTTATAGATTATGTCTTTTTATACTTTAACTTGGGACAATTATCTGCTGTCAGTTATTTTCTTCTCTTACCCTTTTTTTGCCCTTCTCCTTACATAATTATTATTTAAAGAGACATAATTCAGCTTGCATTTCTAAATTCTTCAAAATTATCTCAACTACTTCCTATCTGGCAGACTCCTATATATTTCTCAAGGGAAATATTTTGTCACTACCATTTTTATCCTATATGATATTGGATATCTTCCTGCCTAATTCAGTGCAAGATATACTTTAGACTCATCCAGATATCTCAACACTTGTACTACCATAAAATACTATCTTCCTTGGAAATCATGATATTAGTATATCTGGTGAGTTGGCATCTGCCATTTTTGCATGGCCTTAATTGATACTTACATGCAATCATGTTTTAAACCAATATACCACTCAGTAGATGAACAAATTGACAAAATGTTGTTTATATACGTACAGAGGAATTCTATGCTTCCAATTCGTAAGGAAATGGAAAGACTTGGAAAAATCTTACTAAGAAAAATAAGCAAGACCCAAAGAAACAGATTCCATGATTTCCCTCATTTGTAATAACTAGGAAATATCTAGGATAGTCCTAGCAGATGAGCAGAATGGCTCAATAGCTATGTATAAATGACCACATAAAATGAGGTGAGCAAAATAAACTCTTAGATATGGAAAGAGAGGTTTTTCTTTTTCGTTGTTGTTTTTAATGTACAATGTGATTTCTTTTTTTCTTTTGTGTTTTCCTCTATGGTTTGTCCACTGTTGTATTTGATTTCACTATCCCGTGTATTGTATATACATTTATCTTCATTTGGCAAGGGAAGCGGAACAATAAAACGGTGAGACAAAGGACAAAAGGCAAACCAATGCAATAGCAATACTCACAAGATAACATTAGAAATTTACATTACAACTTATGAGGAGTATTGGAGTGAAGGAAAAGTGTGAGAAAAATGAGGGAGGGGGTAAAAACTCTGTCATGTTATGTATCCACTACCTTACAATTATTGCAACCCTTCTATATATCACCTTGAAAATAAAATTAAGTTAAAAATGAGCTGCATAAAATATAATTTCACTGTATTGGTATAGTAAATATTATTCTATGTGTATTACCTTTTAAAAATGAACATTTTGCCTGCTAATTTGAATTACCTCTTTCTTTATCAGAGGGACATCAACTGAAATGTTATCAAACGACACAATATTTTCAGAATATACTTGCCATTATTTTGAAAAAAAACATTATTTTAGGATTGTCTCATACTAAATCAGAAAACAGTTCAATTCTATGGAAACGCCTAACTTTGAAAACTGACTAATTGTTAAGAGGACAGAATATATCTGTTCCTCAACATTCCTATGACTACTAACTACTCATTTTCAAATTCTGAATATGATATACCAGAGACATTCAAAACAGTACCTGTTTGATTTTAAGTAATTCAGCAATAGGTGCAGGTTCCAATGAGGCATTACATATTTAAAAGTCAACAGAAAAAAATAGACACGTTCTGGTAGAGGATAAAAATATGAAGTATCTATAATAATTAATTCTTGAAAGTAAACATTTTTTCATCAGAGTAAGCTATTATTTCTATGACAATCAATCCCAAGTTTTTATCCTGTAAAGTCATCGTAGCCCAACAATTTCCAACTAGTAAGGTGCACCTCAAAATTCCCTAAATTCACATCATGACTACTTTATCGCTATTGTGAAAAAATACTACACTTCTGCTAATGTGATGCCCTTCCTATTTTGGAAAAAAATACTACACTGAACTTTGCTACATCATTTTCCCTGCAGTGGTATGCTTGAAATCAGAACACTTGCAAATATTATTTATTTTTAATATTATTTTTTAATTATTTTATTATATATATTATCTATCATAGATACTCAGGAGATCTGTATATCTTAATATTAAGATTTGAAGATTATGGTTGAAAGTCCACCCAGGCAGGAAAGTTCCTTAAATTCTTATCTCCAATAAACTCATAAGGAAAAGCCAGACCCAAGTGGCACTGAGGTTCAAGTGGTAGAGCAGTAGCCTTTAGCAAAAACAGGCTCAGGGACAGTGCCTAATCCCAGAGGTTAAGCCCTACTACAAACCAAGGAACAAAAACAAAATAAAAACAAACCTCACACCTAGCATTTTTCTCATTATATAGAGGTACATAATTAAGGAAATTTCTTCCTGTGCTATGTACAGATAGAAAAAAAAAAATCACACAATTACTCTTTTCATACCGAGTTACACCAAAATCTCAAAAGATTGCTCCTTTTCTATATTTGTAAATTAATGTCATCAATTTGTTGACAATTTGCCTAGATTATTCACATTATCATCTTACACATGAACTGTTGGAATTATCTATTAACAAAGTTCTTATTATACCTTATTTGAAAGAATATTCTAGCCAATTAGAATGCCAGAATCATTAGTGAATTTGTAAATTAAATCTTTTACTTGAAAAGAATTTTGTAGTATCCTATAGAATATTAAATTACAAACATAAAATATCTATTTTACATCTAAATTCTAATTTAGCCAGGTCTACAAAGTCCTATATTAAACGAACTTTCCTATTTCATCAGGCTTAAAGTTTTGTAATCCTTCATCATTTCTTGGGATTCTAACAGAATGATACTTACTTTTTCAAATTTTTGGTTGGGAATCATGAGCTCTTTTGCATCTAGAAATGTTCTGTAATTAAGACAAAATTTAAAACAAAACTGAGCATTATATATGAGTTGCATTTCAATAGGAAACTTGACTTCTCAAAGCATAATCACAAAATTAGCCCAAATTTCCAACTGTGTATTCCTTTCTTGTTTATTTTTTATTCATTTCTTGTTTGGTTTTATTGAGACAAAATTGTATTCTTCTAGTTGGCCAAAGTTTCTGATCAGCTCACGTAACTTGGGAGTGGAATCCATGGGGTCCATTAAATAAAAGATCATGTCATTTTCATGTTTTTTCTTCTTTTTTTCTATGTTTAAATTCATTATTTTTTATTGTGAAAAATTGTACAAAGGGATTAAAATTACCTGGGAAGATAATGAGTACATTTCGTCTGAAGCATTGTAGCCTCCTACTTTGTTTCCCCTTCCCATCCCTTCCCATCCTCCTTCCATGCCCCCAACCAATCCTCCTCCCCACCTCCAAAGTAGTAAAGTTCGTTTTCGGTATAACGACTTGAACATCTCATTGTTGCAATGGGTCCAACTGTATCCCTATTTAAATGATTGGTTTTTTCCCTTCCCTTCCACAAATTTTACCAACATCAAATACAGTGAAAGCAGGGGTTATACCATGGGAGAGGGACATACAAAGCAACAAAGAAATAATCTTATAAATGTGTTAGAAATAATCCCATGAAAGGAAAAAAAAACCATTTGAATAGATATCTTAGGGTTCATTTCCCTAACATCAACTTATCTGACCTATTCTGCTTGACTCAGACATATGCAAGTTACTGTAAATAAGGGAGACCGTGGGACCTATGTTTCTTTGGGCCTGGCTTACTTCACTTAATATAATTTTTTTTCCAAGTCTTTCCATTTCCTAACAATTGGGGCAATGTCATTCTTTCTCAGGGAGGCATAGAATTCCATTGTGTATATATACCACATTTCTAGATCAATTCATCTACTGAGGGTCATGTGGGTTGGTTCCATATCTTAGCTATGGTAAATAATGATGCAATAAACATTGTCGTTCTGGAAGCTTTAGTGTGGTCTTGTTTGTGAACATTTGGGTAAATGCCAAAAAGTGGGATTGCAGGGTCATAGGGGAGTTCTATGCGGAGTCTTTAGAGGAACCTCCATATTGCTTTCCAAAGTGGTTGAACAAGTTTACACTGCCACCAACAATGCAGTAAGGTTCTCTCCTGTCCACATCCCCTCCAGTATCTGTTATTAGAGTTCTTGATTATAGCCATTCTAACTGGGGTTAGGTGGTATTTCAAAGCTGTTTTGATTTGCATTTCTTTCATGGCCAGAGAGTTTGAGCATTTCTTCATGTGTTTATTGACCATCCTTCTTTCATCTTCAGAGAAATTCTCTTTAAGTCTTTAGCACATTTATTTATTGGGCAGTTGATTCTTTGAAGATTTGTTGTTGGGGGATTTAATTTTTTGATTTCCAGGTATATTTTAGGTATGAGACCCTTGTCCGTTTTATGACTAGTGAAGATCTTCTCCCAATCCGTGGGCTTTCTAGTGATCTTGCTAGTTATGTCCTTTGCCAGTCAGAACCTCTGCAATTGCATGCAATCCCATTTGTCCAAACTTTTTTTGATTTTTTTTTGTGTTTCTGGGACTCCATTAAGAAAATTAAGGCCTGTGCCAAGGAGATCTTGGGTTGCTCCTATTCCATCCTGTAATATTTTCAGAGTGTCTGCTTTGACTCTGAAGACTTTAATCCATTTGGAGTTGATTCCGAAAGGGTAATAAATAAGGATCTAGATTTACTTTTCTACAAGTACTTAACGAATTTTGCCAGTATCATTTACTGAAGATGCTTTCGTTTTCCATTGTATTTTTTTAGCTCCCTTATCGAAAATTAGATGGCTATGGGACTATAGGTTCATTTCTGGGTTTTCAATTCTACTCCATTGGTCATCTTGTATGTTTTACTTCATCTTTCCCTATTTGGATTCCCTTTAATTTTCCATCTTGTCTTACTGTCCCAGCTAGCATTCTAATATTAAGTTGAAGAGGAGTGGAGAAAGCGGACATCCTTATCTCTTCCCTGAATTAATAAGAAATGGCTTTAACTTTTCACCAATAAGTATAATGCTGGCTGTAGTTTGTCAATTCTTAGCAGAAAGAACAGCACTGGAGTAATATCAGTTCCAAATTTCAAACTATAGTAAAAAGCCATTGTAATAAAAACAGCTTGGTACTGGCACAAGAACAGTACTGAGGACCAATGGAATGGGACTGAAGACTCAGAAATAAACCCACTGACCTATAGCCACCTAATCTTTGACAAGGGAGCTAAAAAAATAGAATGGAAGAAAGACAGCCTTTTCAGTAAATGGTGCTGTTAAAATTGGTTAAACACCTGAATAAAAACTAAAGCTAGCCATGTGTGTGTGTGTGTGTGTGTGTGTGTGTGTGTGTGTGTGTGTGTGTGTGTGTGTGTGTATCACCCTGCATGAGAATCATGTCAAAATGGATCAAAGACCTCAAAATAAAAGCAGACACCGTGAAAACATTACATGAAGGATAAGAGAAACTAGGGCTCTTTAGCACAGGCCAAAATGTTCTTAATAGAGAACCAGAAACAACAAATCACAAAAAGGTTGTAGAAATGGGATTGCATGAAACAGCAGAGCTTCTGCAAGGTAAAGCTCATAGATAGTAAGATCAATTGTAAGCCCACTTACTGGGAGAAGTTCTTCATGAGTCATAAAACAGACAAAGTCTTATATCTAAAATATACTTAGGACTCAAAATCATAAATCCCACAAAAACAAATCCTCAAGGGAGCAACTGCAGAATAACTAAGTGGGCTGAAGACTCAAAGAGCGACTTCTTTGAAGAGGAAATAAAAAATGTCCATTAGACAAATGAAGAAATGCTCAATTTTTCTAGTCCTAAATGAAATGCAAATCAAAACATTGAGATTACACCTCACTCTAGTTAGAATGGCTATAATCAAGAAATGTAATGATGACAGATGCTGGTGGGGATGTGGCTAAAAGGGAACCCTACTGCATTACTTGTAGGAGTGTAAACTTGTTTAACCACTTTGGAAAGCATAATGGAATTTCTTCAAAAGACTCCACCTAGAGCTCCCCAATGACCCAGTAACCCCACTTTTGCGCACTTACCCAAATGATCACACAACTACCAGCACAACCATGTTTAGTGCAGTATTATTCACCATAGCTATGATATGGAAACAACACCAATGCCCCTCAGTAGATGAATGGTTCAAGAAAATGTGGTACACACACACACACACACACACACACACACACACACACACACACACATACACACACACTGGAATTCTAGGATTGCATCAGAAAGAATGACACTGCCCCATTTGTTAGGAAATGGAAAGACTTGGTAAAAATTATATTGAGTGAAGTAAGCCAGACCCAAAGAAACATAGGTCCCATAGTTTACCTTGTTTTAACTTTGTTTACAAGGATTAGTACATGTCTAGGACAAGCAGAGAAGATCAAAGGCTAGTTACATATGAACATGCAAGATGATGTTAAGTGAAATGTACCCCAAGTCAGAGACACAAGCGGTTTTTCCTCTCTTTCTTTTGTTTTTAATATGCTTATAATGCACTATGTGATTCTTTTGTACGTTATTCCCCCATGGTAAACACCTGTTTTCACTGTATTTGATTCCAGTGTTCTGTATCTTATATATACATACATACATATATATATATATATGTATATATATATATATATATATATATAAATTTGAGGAGTGGAAGGGATACATTAAAAGGATCTGCATAGGGAAAGAAGAAATTAAACTATCCCTTTTTGCAGATGACATGATACTATACCTTCATGATCCCAAAAACTCCATCCCCAAACACTTAGAAATCAAAAATCACTTTGGCAAAGTGGCAGGATACAAAAATCAATCCAATAAATTCAGTTGCCTTCCTGTACACTGACAATGTACAAGCAGATAGGGAAATAAGGGAAGCAACCCCATTCACAATAACCTCCCCCAAAATAAAATATTTAGGAATTAACCTAACCAAAGATGTAAAAGAACTATTTAATGAAAACTATAAAAAGTTAAAGAAAAAATTACAGAAGACACTAGGAAATGGAACGACCTCCCATGCTCTTGGATAGGCAGACAATATAGTGAAAATGGCAATACTGCCCAAATTAATATACAAATTCAATGCAATTCCTATTAAAATCCCAATGATGTACATCCCTGAAATACAGAAAACAGTCCAAAAATTCATATGGAACCACAAAATACCTAGAATAGCCAAAACAATTCTAGTGAATAAAGACAACATGGAAGGGATATCCATGCCGCACTTCAAACTCTACTATAGAGCCATAATAACAAAGACAGCATGATACTGGCACCAAAACAGACCCAAAGACCAATACAATACAATAGAAGATCTAGAAATAAATCCACATGCCTACAGTTAGCTGATATTTGGCAAAGGAACCAAAGACAGACAATGGAAGAAACACAGCCTCTTCAACCACTGGTGCTGGGAAAACTGGGCAGCCACATGCAGAATAATAAAAGTGGACTCCAGCATATCACCATTCACCAACATCAACTCAAAATCGATTAAAGACTTTAACATTAAACCTGAATCTCTGAAACCTCTGCAGGCAGAGTAGGAGAGACACTTGAACTTATAGGCCCAAGAAAGAATTTCCTGAACAGAGTCCCAGGGTCACAACAAATTGGAGTGAGACATGACAAATGAGACTACCTTAAAATAAAAAGCTTCTGCAAAGCTAAAGCTATCGCAACCAAGCTAGAAAGACAATCAATTAATTGGGAAAAAATATTTACCAGCACTATATCTGAAAAGGGGTTAATATCCAGTATGTATAGGGAACTCAAGAAACTAGGACCTCAAAAACCTAACAAACCAATTACTAAATGGGAAAGGGAACTAAAGAGAGACTTCTCAGAAGAAGAGATAAGAATGGCAAAGAAACACATTAGGAAATGTTCACTATCCCTGGTTGTGAAGGAAATGTAAATAAAGACAATCATTGGATACCACCTTACCCCAGTCAGAATGTCCCACATCCTCAAGTCAGCCAATGACAAACGCTGGAGGGGATGCAGAGAAAGAGGAACCCTACTACACTGCTGGTGGGAATGTACACTTATACAACCAAATTGGAAAACAGTCTGGAGAGTCCTAAGAAAGCTAAATATTGACCTCCCTTATGACCAAGTCATACCACTTCTAGGCATCCATCCTGAACAACAGGAACCAGTATACAGGGACACATGCACCTCCATGTTTATTGCCGCACTGTTCGTAATAGCCAGGATATGGAAACAACCCAGATGTCCCACCACAGATGAATGGATCCCAAAATTGTGGTATCTATACACAATGCAATATTATGCAGCCATTAGAAATGAAAAAATAATGGCATTTGCAGGGAAATGGATGGAGCTAGAAGGTGATCATGTTGAGCAAGGTAAGACAAGAGCAAAGAGACAAACAGTACATGTTCTCCCTGATAAGTGGATGTTAAAACCAAAATGTTAGGCAATACGACAAAATTAACAGGACTTAAGAAACAAAGGACTTCCACTCATCTGGTCGAATCTCTACTAAATAACCCCATGCTGCTGATCACATATATGGTATCTATGTGTACAATGGAGGGGAACCAGGAAGATGACATAGAAGTAGAGGGAATCAGTGAAAAACCCGTCAGCTGCACTGGACATTGACCAAAATGAACTAAGCAAGTTAATGGCAGGGATGGGAGGGAGAAAACAAGTGGGAAAAAGGGAACAGTTGATGTTATGCAAAACAAAAGAAATGTACATACCAACCAATGTGGAAGTAATAACTGTATCGCAAAGCTCATAGAACTCATAAATGTTATAGACTGTGATAGACAATTTACTCCAGAAATGTTAGAATGTGTTTGTGACTTTAACTGAGCATCACTATCCCACAATACTGTGAAATTAGGGAAATTATGTAACCATTTAATTACAATAAAAAAGCACAAACTCTCCAGAAATCATTATAGATGTATACAACTATCTCTTGAATACATTTTGACATCAAAGTCAGGCAATTCACTTGGAAGACTTCCATGGAATCTATGAAATGTTATAGTAAGCTATTATTGTTATTTGGATTGTGAAAATATTTTGTATGGAAACAAAGAATGCAATGGCATTTTTGAAATTTAAGAAACTTAACCAAACCATTATGACTTAGGAGAGCAATTTGTACAGCCTTCCAAAACTTCAAAGAGGTAGTGATACATATTTATCCTTTTGGCAATATCAAATACAGGTTCTTCCAAGTTGATCTTCAGACACAATGGTTCAACAGAAGCAGATCGAACATGTCTTTGCTGTCTCTATTCCCAGCAGCAAGATGCAAGGGGGCCATTGGTATCTGCATCATGATGAAGTAAGAAGAAAGCCTCTCTAATATTATTCCACATATAAGCACTGCGCAGGGTTGTTCAGCCATCTACAGTTATTGCATGAATATCTGCCGCTTGAGTCACCAATTCACGGACAGTGTCTAAGTGTCCACTGTAGGCTTCCTGATGAATATGGGTATAATCATCGTCATCCCTAGTATTCACATGAGTGGCCTTTTTGGAAAGTAGTCTCTGCAGTGTAATAACCTGATTATTTTCAGCAGCCCAAAGAAGAAATTTGCATGGATCCTTCTCCATTTTTCTTGCAATTGATACCATTCCTCACTTTTTCATCATGTTCCTCGTCTTCATTAGAATTGCCTAACCTGAGACTTTGAGTGACGATGGGAATGAGGTGTCCATGTATTTCCCTAATAGATCAGGTTAGTTGAACTGTTGAGAAAAATCCGGTGAATTTTCTGAATCTGTGTTTTCACCATGATTTATTTTCCCTTTTTCCATTTTTACTATTCAAAATTATTCTAACTGGAGAGTAGGGAATTGATGGAGAGCAGAGGAAAGATTTTCCTGCGTATTCAAAGTTACAGACTGAAAATAAGGACCAGTGGTGTCTTCATGGGCAGCTTATTCTAGGAATGAGAAAAGATGAAATAATGACTTCTATATAAATGATTTGGGAAATGGCAGAGCAGAAAGTAAAATGATGCAGCCAAAAATATAAAAGCAAAATGAATTATGATAATTATAGAGCAATCCTATTATCTATGAGAAATATTAAAGAGAGAGGAAGAGAGACAGATGTGCAATGACCCAGATAGCCACAAATGCATGCCTCTGATCAATTTATAGAGAAAGAAGAATTTTATGGTTTAAAAAAGATGGAAATAGAATTTATGTATTTACTTGAATTGGGTAAATATATTTTTAGCAGCCTACATGAAGAGACGTAGGTTTAATCATATTGCAGACAAGAATCTAAATCCTTGATAATTCTAGAAACAGATATGAATGAAATCAGTTGAATCACACTTTTCATGTACAATGAAGGAATAGGTCCAGGCTAGGAAAGCAGCAAGAGAAGGCAGGCCGATTGTATCTGTGACAAAACTTTGTGGAAAATGGTATTGAGGATTACTTACTGTTGATCCACTTGCACTGGAAGCATGATTCTGAACAACTGCTTGCTGATTCTCAAATATTACTTTGATCATTATATTCTCCAAAAAGAAAAAGTGAGATTTAACTTATAGCAAAGGACTACTTATACATTTTGATTTCTCATTAAACACCTTCAATCACCACATTATTTCTTTTTTCTTTTGTGTTTTCCCCTATGGTTTATTCCCTGCTGTATTTGATTTCAGTATCCTGTGTATTATATACACATTTATCTTAATTTGGCAAAGGTAGAGGTACAACAAAATGGCGAGACAAAGGACAAAGGGAAAACCAATGCAATAGCAATACTCACAAGAAAAGATGTAGGATATTCACATTACAACTTGTGAGGTGTATTGGGATGAAGTAAAAGTGTGAGAAAAATGAGGGAGGGCATAAAAAGTTCGACTTGTTAGATATTCACTACCTTAAAATTACTGCAACCCCTTCTATATATCACCTTGACAATAAAATTTAATTTAAAAATAAGCTACATAAAATATAATTTCACGGTATTTCTATAGTAAATGATATACTATGTGTATTAATTTTTTTTAAAAATGAACAATATTTGGCTTTTAATTTGAATTAATTTCCCCTGTCTTTGTCAGAGGATCATCAACTTGAATGCTATCAAACTATAAAAATTTTCAGAATATACTTGCCATTATTTTTTTAAAAAGCATTATTTTAGTATTGTCTCATACTAAATAGAAAATAGTTCAATTCTCTGGAAACTCCTAATTTTTAAAACTGAATATTTGTTAAGAGGACAGAATGTATGTGTTCTACTAACAACTCATTTTCAAATTCTGAGCATGCCATACCAGAGACATTTAAAACAGTGCCTGTATGCATTTTATTTAATTCTGCAATAGATGCAGTTTCCAATGGGGCATTACATATTTAAAGGTCAACAGAGAAACTAGCCACATTCTGGTAGAAGATAAAACTATGAAGTATCTATAATAATTAATTCCTGTAGAGTAAACATTTGTTTATCATAGTAAGCTATTATTTCAATGACAATCAATCCCAACATTTTATGCAGTAAAGTCATTCTAACCCAACAGTTTCCACCTTGTAAGGTGCACCTTAAAATTCCCTAAATTCACAGCATGACTAGCTTATCAGTATTGTGAAAAAATTCTACACTTCTGCTAATGTTATGCCCTTTCTATTGTTGAAAGAACACTACACTAAACTTTGCTGCATCATTTTCCCTCAAGTGGTGATCTTAAGATCAGAAAACTTGAAAATATTATTTATAGATATATTTTCGTCTACCATAGATATTCAGGAGGCAAAGATCTGTATATTATGGTTCAAAGCCCACCCAGACAGGAAGGTTCCTTAGATTCTTATCTCCAATAAACTGCTCAGGAAAAGCCAGACACAAGTAGCACTGAGGTTCAAGTGGTAGAGCAGTATACTTGAGCAAAAAACAGGCTCAGGAAAAGTGCCCAGGCCCAGAGGTGAAGCCCTAGGATACACAAAACAACAAAAACAAAATGAAAACAAACCCCAAACCTAGTATTTTTCTCATTGTATACAGAGGTATACAATTAAGGAAATTTCTTCCTTTGTTATGTACAGGTAGAAGAAAAAAGATTTCAAACAATATCGCTCTTCATACCATGTTACACTGAAGTCTCAAATATTGCTCTTTTACTAAATTTATAAATTAATAGCATCCATTTATTGTCAACTCTTTCTAGATTATTCACATTATCATGTTATACATTAACTTTTGGAATTATCTATTAACTAAGTCCTAATTACAACTCTCTTGAAAGAATATTCTAGACAAATAGAATGCCAGAATCATTTGTGAATTTGTAAATTAAAACTTCTAATTAAAAAGTATTTTATAGTATCCTATAGAATATGAAATTACAAGAAATAGATATTTATTTTAAATCTAAATTCTAATTTAGTAGGGTCTACAAAGTCCTACATTAGATAACTTTGCTGTTTCTCCAGGCTTAAGCTTTTGTAATCCTTCATTATTTCTTTGGAATCCAACATAATGATGCTAAATTTTTCAAATTTTTGTTTCGGAATCATGAACTATTTTGCATCTAGAAGTATTTTGTAATGAAGAGAGCATTCAAAACATGACTGAGGATGATATATGAGTTGCATTTCAACAGGAAACTTGACTTCTCAAAAAGTAATGACAAAATTAGCCCAAACTTCCAACTGTGAATTCCTTTCTTGTCCTTTCGTTTGTTTTACTGAGGCAAAATTATACTACCTAGTCCAGGGAAGATGTTACTATTTTATCCATTCTCTAATCTCCTGTATTAGAGTGCTAGAATTCCAGACTTGTATCGCATTGCCCTGCCATAGTTTGTTGGTTTATTTAATCGAGAAACATACTAGTAATTCTGAACTTCTCCGATGATCTTATCCACTAGACTGACTGCTCAAACTGTTTCTGTACAATTTTCAAAGATGTTCTAACATTTGACACAGGATATGAACATTTTCAGATGCACCTGCAGGGGTCTCTGATTCATTCTTCCATGGATCTGATCCCTTTAATAATTATTACTTGGCTCTTTTACTATCTCTGGTCACTACCTATGTAATAGTCTCAAGCTTTTAGGGGGAAAGTTCACGTGATGACTTTCTAATATTAAAAATTATCAATTGAGTCTAGTCTTACACAGGACATATTATCTATTATTTTCTAACTTTTCTACACATTGTGAGAGTTGTTTCATATGTGTGTTTGCACATATAAGTGCTTCTGTACGTGTGTAAATGTTTGTATGTATGTATGCAAAAACCTCAGGCTATTATTCAGCACTGTTGCTCATAACTAGTATCCCATCACTTGAGCCATTCATCCAATGCAGTTTTTGGCTGGTTAATTATAGGCAGTGTTGCAAAGACTGTTCTGCCGAAGCTGGATGCAAACTTAACTTTCCAGACTCTTTTACATTCTTAGTTTTTATTTTTTCAGGAGTATGGTTTTAAACTACAAACATTTTTGTGAATGTAAAGTCTGACTTGTAGCCTAGATTTTTAACTCAAGATTTCATACAAAGATAGATGAACATACACATTACATATCCTGAGTGTGTACTGCTAGAAATGTGATCTTAAGCCTGGTACTGGTGGCTCAAACCTATAAACCTAGTTACTCAGGAGGTTGAGATCTGAGGATTGCAGTTCAGATCAAGCACCAGTATGAAAGTTTTCTGAGGCACTTATCTCCAATTAACCACCAGAAAACTTGACTTGGCACTGTGGCTCAAATGGTAGAGCTCTAGCCTTGAGCTGAAGAGGGGAGAGACATCGCCCAGTCCCAGAGTTCAAGACCCACAACCATCAAAAAAAAAAAAACTAAAAAAGAAAAAGAAATGTGATCTTATCCACCAGTTCATTGCTACTATATTTCCTGCTCTCTCAATATGGCCTTTTTTTCCAGTTAAGTCCATGCTCTTATATCTGACTTGTTTTGGAACCAGAATTGCTCTTCTGTTCTACTTTTTACAAATTTGCATGATTAGCTACCATGATTTAGACCTAGTAGAAAAGAAGAGTGGCCTCATCGTCCATGTTCCACTTAGTAGTAATGCTTTCCCTATATCACTCCCATAGATCTACATACTGGCCTTGGATTTTATTGTTTCAAAGTTATCTTATTGAAAGAGTCTTCTATAGTGTATTGAACCATTATACTTAAGCACAAAACTTCTTTTTCTCTTATTATTCTTATTGTTTTTCCTACTTCTAACTTATGTACACTTGGGAAATAATGCACAAAACAAACACTCACAAAAAATGTTTCTGAGAACATTCTTCCCACATAAAATTGGTCTTAATTACAGAGCACTTAAGAAATTTGAACTAAAGTAGTCCAGGATGTTTTTTTCATGTTTTTTATTGTAAAAATGGTTTAAAGAAGGGTTAGAGTTACATAAGAAAATTAATGAGTACATTATCTATCAAGCATTGTTACCTCCTCTTTTGTTTTCCTCCTACAATCCTTTTCCTCCCCACAAACCCAACTCCCTTCTCCCCTCCTCAAGTTGTAAAGCTAATTTTCTACATAGCGCCTTGTACAACTCATTGATACAATAGGTCATACTGTATACTTGTTTAAGCATTTTGTTATTTCCCTTCCCCTCCCCACATTAGAAAAATGTATATGCAAGATGCAGGTAGCTGACAATAAATATAATGAAAACAGGGGTTATACCATGAAGGAAGAAAATAGAAGGGAAACAAAAATTCACATACTACATGTTAGATACTTTTAAAAAATAGCACGAATGAAAAAGCAAGTTGTGTCCCTATCTTGGGTTCCATTTCACTTAACATCATCTTATATGGCCATATGTACATGAATAAGGTTTCATAAGCCATGCAAATTCAATATTTTCTCGTTATAAAGTTATCTCTGAAACACATTTTACCTCATGTTCAAAGATATACTTGTGCTATTTCAATGAAGCCAGAAAATATTCATTTTACCTGGAGCAGCACCATAGATTGTTACTGGAAGTAAGTGGAAGGAACTGTTATTGCAAGTGAAAACTGATCCCAAGAGAGGAGTTGAACATAGGAAAATGACAAAGATCATGATAATTTGTGCTGTCATTTTTACGGTACAAGAAAAGAATCCAAGGCCTGAAGGAAACTATGTTCCTGACTTTTTCAAGTGTGTCCTTTACTTATATAAACCTTGTCTGTAAACTTCTAGTTAAGAGTATAACAAAAGGAAACAATATGCCATTTTAAGGCCAGCATAGAATTAAAGGAAATAAATTTGTTTTAAAAGTGTTCTCCTACAAAGAAACAAAGTTATGAGAGTTTTAAAGAGACGTATGGACAGATATTTCACTCCTGAGATGATTCTCTTTTTGCAGGAGTCAGTTACCCAATTCTTTAGTCTGGTCCCGAGTTCTCCATAGCAATAAGGATTCCACAAAGCAGGATCCAGTGAGTACGATCAGCGAAAGGAGCCTCTTCTCAAACCAGTGCTTTAAGGATGGTCTCAAAGAAACATGTGTTTTTTTATTCCTTTGTTTGTTTGTTTAGTTTGTGCTGGTTTTGGGTCTTGAACCCAGAGGATGGATCCTGTCCCAGTACAGTTGTCTTTCGTGCCCAACTTCCCCCAAACCTAGTACTCTATTGCTTGAGCCTAAACTCCACTTCTGGCTTTTTTAGTGTTTAATTACAGATAAGAGTTAGACAGACTCTCCTGCCTGGGTTGTCTGAAGTGAGATATTAATAAATTCAAGTGACTTCAACTGTATGGACTTCTCCTTTGAACCAAGAAATATTAGATGAAGTTTATTATAAAGCTAATATTTGACAATTTTTAAATGAAGAGAATATGTCCAGCAAAGAAACCATAAAAGAAGGTGCACTGAATCATTTTGGAATTATTTTTTCTACTTGGGAAGATTACTATTGCCTTTGTCATTCCTTTTGGGGAAACTTAAAGTCATATTTGCACTTTTTTGTTGGTCTTGGGTCTTTAACTCTGATACTGGGCCCTGTCCCTCAGTTCTTCAGCTCAAGTTGAGCACTCTGTCACTTTTGGTACAGCACCACTTCTGGGTTTTATGTGGTTAATTAAAGATAAGAGTCTCATGGACTTTCCTGACCAGGCTGGTTTTGAACCACAATCTTGTGGTCTCAACTTTCTGAGTAGCTAGGATTACAGGTGTGAGCCACCAGCATCCGTCTTATATTTGCAATTATGTGCACTTATTGACACTATGTAGACAAAGAATGGAAATTTGAATCAAATGATGACATTGCAACTTTTCAGAAAAATCGAGGTAGCAATAAATTTATCCTCCTTTTCCATGTTGTTACATTAATGATTCATGTGTTAAGGGACTCTTACATTAGCATCCTCTGCTGTCTGGATTTGTCGACTTAATATCAGAAATTGTTCATAGAGAAATATAAAAGACTGTGATTTTTAGAAAGCAAAGGAGTTCAGGTATGAAAGTACAGCATAAAAGGATATACAACTTATCACACAGAGATTAAGAATTAGACTAATTACTACAATGCTAAAGGCAATGAGGAATAAGCCTTGTTGATGACTAGTTCTTTAATAACCAAAAATGGTTCCCTAGAACATTTTGTGGTATAACATAGTTATTATCATTTATTCCTTCCATCTGGAGTTATTCCTTCTCTTCTGTAAAAACTATTAATTAGCCTCTGCCTTTTTGGTGCCATGACTTACCAAAAAGATTTCCAAATCTCACTTATACTACACTTCTAATTGTGATTAGCAGTGACCACTCAAAAGCCTGGAATCTTTGAATTTCCAGAATTAATCTTCACCTGACATCTAAGCACATTCCTGGCATTAATTGCCGTGAATTAATGATTAAAAGTTTTTTTTTCAAAATAGTATACTAATATAGGTAAAGTACAGGTATCAGTATGGAAGGAGAAATTATATATTCCAAGTATGAATTGTTTATTTTGCATTTACTAACTAAATGTTTGTTGTTATTGTTGTTGGTTAAGTCAATTAGACAAATACCACATCAAGTCTCAATTTACTTAAAGGCACCAACATTTTAGTGTTCAAGAATATCACTCATCTTTAGAAAATGACTAGTCACAACAAAGTTTATATTTCAAATTTAAAAAATAAAAATTACACCCAGATTTGATGTGAATATTCTGTTTCCAGGAATACATTTATTCAGCAAACAGGGAAACAAAAAATAAGGGCTTGTCATATAGAAAGAAAGATGTAAAAGCATACTGTCTTTCCTTAAGATGATACATACATGCAAATCGTGTCATTTATTCAAAGATCCTATAAAAATTCATGAGCGGATTTGTCATCAGAAGTGATAGATAAGCAAAGTAACTGGAAAACTGTATTTGTAAATAATGCTTTCAATATATGATGACCTTTTCAATAAATAAGCCTATAGATGATGATTTTGTATCTGTAACACACATCCAGTATTCAACATTTTAGACATACTCCCATTCTCTTACCTCAGTTCTTGATTAATATTCTTCTACTTTCTTGACGTCAATTGCTACTAAAGTAACAAGGTGGGTTTTCTCTTGGTTTCTATATCCAATAAATTTTAGTATTTTGCAACGATGTATAAACTCATGGAGTTTTGCCTTGGATGTGAAGTTTGAGGATACTCTATTCAAGGTATTAATTGGCCTGAAGCAGCCAGGAACCTATTGTGAATACACAGACACACGGCATACTAAGAATTAGGGAGTTGATCTCGGGGAAAGATAAAGGTCCAAGCAAGATCTTGAAGCTGAGATAAAGCAATGCAGCAAACATCAATCAACTATCATTACAAGGGAATGGAACTTATCTCTGATGTGTCTGGGTGGCAGCTGTGTGTGTGTGTGTGTGTGTGTGTGTGTGTGTGTGTGTGTGTGTGTGCATGTTTGTGTGTGTGTTTGTGTGTGTGTGTGTGTGTGTGTGTGTGTGTGTGTGTAGAGAATTTTAGTGTGGCTTCTATGTTTACAGTCCATAGAGCATTACTTGTTAAGGAGAAGGTGCCCTTACCAGAGCTCTAATACCACTGTCATCACTTTTTACTGCAAAAAACATTTGCTTAATCTCTAATTAAAAAGGGAAAAATAAACTAACATCTTACATGATTGTTTTGAAACTTGATTGGCAAATTGAAAGCCAAAGGGAGAAATTGGAGATTAATATAATCCTTTTCCTCTCTTCTGATTATTAAACTGCAATAGCTGTTCAGGAATTTCCTATAATATACTTACTGCTGAATTACTAATATGTTTAATAATATGAAACATATGATAGAGAAATAGATCAGGCAGCAAGCACAAAGAACCAGTGATAAGATCGACCTTTTGAGCAGGGTTGCCACATCTTTTAGGAATGCAATTCCTTCATATGCATTTCAAATTTTATGGCTTTCCCTGTGTGATTAAAAGGCAAGAAAGTACTGTAGAAACAAAAATTCCTGTTCAGCCAAGTAGAAAGTGCTCATGTTCCCATCCTCATGTTGCAAATTTCCATTTCATAAAGATTCTTTGTTAGAGTGCTTTCATTTAATATACTTCAGCACAGCATCCATCCCTGTTGGAGACATAAAAAAAAGATAATTTTGTTTGAATATTATCTTATGTAAGTTAGTGTGTACCGGCATGATTTGTATAATTACAGAAGTTTGTAATAAATATAAGTAGGGATCATGTCACAAATATAAAATATAATTAAAATCACATAAGACTAGAAGCCACAGAATTTTGTGCATGAAAACATACATTAGATTAGTTGCAGAATTTCTATTTTGAGACAGCCTTTTATTAAAGTATAAAGCACTTTATTAAGGGTTGAAACATTTTATTGAAAAAAATACATTTCTTAGAGATATTTTTAATTCATATTTTAAGAAGAAAAATGGTCCCAAAGTAATTATTTTTTAAAAATTATTTTCCTGTTTCCATATGATTAACCTCCAAATTAGAAATCCAGATATTTAATGTAATTTAAATTAAGCAAAAATATTTATTGAGTATAAGAACCTTCTGCTCTCTACATTCTTCACACTAACTTTACCAAATATGATGAGTCTGAAATAATCAGTCTCTTTGTGACCTGTGTTGATATTATTTACAATGTGAGCAAAATGTTTAAAAAGTAGTAATTATTTTAGCTTAATTGCTCTGAAGAGACAATAAATGATATAATCAAAGGCTAAAAATGATTAGACTTAAATTTAGAATTTAGGAAATATTTTTGACCACACTGGTTACTGGATCCTTTGCAACAACCTCATGAGATAAATTATATTGATGAAGCAAAAATCCCAGAGGTTAGACATTTACGAATACAAAAAACGTGTCATTCTGAATATGTAGAACTACATATCAAAAATAGAAATTTTAGCTTTTAAATACCTGAATATACTAATACATTTAATTGCAGGGTAAGTACTTGTTGTGAAAGGAGATAAAATTGCATTTATTTTGAAAGTAAACCTAAGTATTCATTTGAATGAAAGACCATGTTTAAACATCACTCATTCAAGAAACAAGATGTACAGTTAGTTGTTTTTCATGCCAATTATGATGTCTAAAGTAACTAGATTAGTAAACTTAAATCATTGCTTCATAGGGAAATAGAAATTTAGTTTCCTAAAATTCATGACTATAACTTTTTCTCAATTACTAAAAAACTGTTTTGTGTATTTTTCATGGAATCTTATTTGATATATTTTTGTTCATTAAGTTAAATAATTGACCAATAACAATATAAAATATGCATGAACAAAGTTTATCTAACACAAGTATTTTATTCCCCAGATATATCAATGGCTCTCTTAAAAAATACTAGGTATTTTGTTAATGGTTATTAATTGTCAGAAGTGGCAATACCATAATATGTTTAAAGCATCTGATTATACTCTCTGCCTCTATTTTCTTTTCATTACTTCTTCTTCCAAAGATCTTCTGTATTTCCCATAAAGTTTCATCTTTATATTTGCACATATAATCTAATTTGGGAAAAAAATGAGCTAAACTGCAATTAATTCAAGTTGTATAGTGGATTAACAGGATGAACAAAAACTTGAATATTTTTGTTAACTTCTGAATTGAGCTATCATTGTTATTAGGTTTAGGTTTAAGATCCCAGACAGAATTAGAATTAGGATTAGTGAAATAGGTTCAATGCAGGATGCAACAATGATACTTAGAAGACCCTATGTTGAAAATGAACTTTACACCATGGGGAACGAGGAGTAAGGGAGGTGGGGTAGTAGGAGAACAACAAAGAAGTGTTTAACAATGCTCAACAAGAAATATACCCATTACCTTACTCGTGTAACTAATTTGACTTTAAAGCATCTTTACAATAAAATAAAATTTAAAAAAATAATAAAGATGGGTGTCAGTGGCTCACGCTTGTAATCCTTGCTACGCAGGAGGCTGATGTCTGAGGATCGGAGTTCAAAGCAGCCCAGGCAGGAAAGTCTGTGAGGCTCATATCTCCAATAAACCACTAGAAAACCATAAGTGGCGCTGTTGCTCAAGTGGTAAATCGCTTGCCTTGATCTGAAGAGTGGAGGGAGAGCGCCCAATGCTAGAATTTAGGCCCCATGACTGAACAAAAAATAAAAAAAAAATAGAAAGATAAAGAAAAAGAAAACCTGACAGGAAATAGAAAAACACTTAAAAATGTAGGCTCAAAATGCAAGTAAAATTTAGACCTACATGTTGAGCAAGAGAATAAAAGTGCAATAGAAGCTTGCTATTAACATTATGATTCGGTTATATGTAGGTTTAGGATTAGGCAAGGTGTTCCAGTTAGATTTGGGGTTAGCATGAGAAAAAGATGTAAGATATAAAAAGATGTAAAACAGTAACATATTTTAAGAAGAATGAATGGCATCAAGGTTAGAATGAATGAAAACCAGTGTCTGTGTTACTTTAAACATTCAGACATAATTTGGCTTAAAGGGTGAATTACATTTTTTTCTCGTTAGGTTTAGGGAAGGATACGCTTTAGTGTAAAATTTAGTTTTCCAATAAGAAGTAGAAGCAAAAAAAATGTGTGATTGAATAGAATCTAGACAATTTTCCTTACAGTAACTATTTGGGGTTAAATTAGATTGTGATTAGGATTAGGTGTCTGGTTAAAGGGGGTTGAGAATAGGATAAAGAAATTGTTTAAACTAGTTTCTCGTGCCTATTATCCTAGCTAATCAGAAAGCTGTTTTCTGAGGATTGCAGTTCAAAGCTTGCCGGGGCAGAAAGTCCATGAGACTTTTATCGCCAATTAACCACCAGAAAACTCAAAAGTGGTGCTGTGGCTCAAGTGGTAAAGTGCACAACTAGAGCTAAAAATCTCAGGGATCATGACCTAGAGCTCAGGGATCATGCCCAGGCCCAGAGTTCAAGCCCCACGTTCGACAAAAAGAAAAAGAAAACAAATGTTTTAAATGTTAAGTAAATCTGAACTTATTTTAGGTTGTAGGAATTCAGGAAAAGCTTGGATAGTGGAAGTACAATGTATTTCATAATATCAGGATTTGAGATCAATGGATATAATGATTCCTGTTAAGGAACAAGATAGATTCAGAGTTAAGAGTGATAAAATCTATAGCGTTTAGGAAAACCTTCAATTTATTTCAAGAATTACAGGTGGAATTTCAGTAAGGATAACACAAAACAACCATTTTTCATAAATTTTAGAAGTAAGATAACATTAGTGTCAAGGATATGGTTAGGATTCTAGACATGATTGGGATTAGAGTGAAGGAGAAAAAAATGAGAGTCAAATTGAAGGTAAATTTTAGAATAAGCTTGTCAGGAATTAGCATGAATGTGAACTAGAGTATTGATATTAATATTAAAATCTACTTGCAATTAGGGTTTTGGTTATTCTCAATGTTCCAGTTAAGATTAAGTTTAGGGTTAGAAAATGACTAAGATATTGGAAAAAAATTGAAACCTATTTTGGAAGGCTTATTTGAATCAAGTTAGGATGAGTGAAAACTAGTGTACTTGTGTTAGTGTTAGTATTGACATATAATTTGGATTAACATTAGGGTCAGTATTTTGTTCTGATTATGAATAGTGTTATGAATAGGAAAGTTTTTAGGATAATATTCAGTTTTCACTAACAAGTGGAAGCAAAAATATGAGATTGAACAGTAACTAGAGTATTATCATTATA
This sequence comes from Dipodomys spectabilis, assembly GCF_019054845.1. NCBI lineage: Eukaryota > Metazoa > Chordata > Mammalia > Rodentia > Heteromyidae > Dipodomys > Dipodomys spectabilis. The sequence goes on from NW_024870810.1 coordinate 267,708, forward strand.
TTTATTTCTCAGTGATCATTCTCGTAATGATTAATGAGAGTTTTCCAGCCAGGTTTAGGTTGAGAATTAGAGTTAATTAATGGAATAGATGGTAAGTAAATCTGAAATTGTTTTAGGGCACAGGGGTTCAGGAAAAGGTAGGATCATTGGAAGCTACAGTATTTTTCCTGATAAGAGAATGTGAGGACAAATAATATAAAGGTTCATGTTAGGGAACAAGATAACTTCAGAGGAAGAGTTAGAAAATTTATGGGAATTAAGGCAAACTGAAACTCATTTCCAGAGTGCAAACTGGAGTATTCATTAGAATGAATAAAATCAGAGTATTTTTCTTAAACATTAGAATTGGACTATCGTTAGGGTGAAAGTTAGGTTTCAGTTCCAGCTGGAGTTAGTGTTAGCATTAGGGAAATGGAAAGTTTAGGGTCAAACTGAAAGTAAATCTTCGAATAACAAGCCTAGTTAGAATTAGGATGAATGTGAAGTAAGAAACTGCTAATAATTATTAAGATTAGGGGATGGTTAGTGTGAGGGTTAGCCTCAATATTCCAGTTAGGGTTAGGGTTACAAAAATGGCAAGATAATGAGAAAAACTACAAACTATTTGAGAGATGAGTTGAATCAAAGTTAGGATGAATAAAAACTAATGTATTTGTATGGCTTTTAGAATCCAGAGGCTATTAGTTCTAGGGCTAGGGTTGCTTGTCTAGTTCAGGTTAGACTTAGGTTTAGGGAAGGGTAAGCTTTAAGGTAAAACTGAGTTTTCTGCTAACACTTTCAAGTAAAATAAGTTTGAAACTTAACAAAAACTCCAGAGTTTTCATAAGTTTCCTATTCAGGGTTCAATAGGGTTAAATTTAGTGTTAGGTTTCTAGTAAGGTTTAGATATATAGTTAGGGTTAGGAACTAGAGTAGATTTTAAGTAAACCTGCAACTTCTTTTTGGAGACAGAGGAGTTCAGAAAAAGTTAAGATCAGTGGAAACTATGGTAGTTTTCATGATATGAAGATTCGAGCTTAATGATTCATAATAGGGAACGATTTCAGAGTCCAAGTTAGGGAATCTGTAGGATTTGTAGCAAAGTGCAAATAAATCATTTCAAAGACAAGGAGAATCTGTTAGGATATATTTTCCATTAATTTTAGGATTGGGTTACTATTATCATCAAGGTTGCTTTTAGGGTTCTGTCCAAGATTTGAGTTAGGATTAGGGAAATGGAAGACTGAGAACTTGAGTGACTGACTTCCTTGTGTATGTATATGCTCAATTCTAAGGCTTGAACACAAGGATTGGGTTCTGCCCCTGACCTTTTTGCTGTAGTCTAGCATTTTACCACTTGAGCCATGAGTCCACTCCAGCTTTCTTTGGCAGTGAATTGGAGATGAGCGTCTCACAGACGTTCCTATCTAAGCTGACATTGAACTGAGATCCCCAGATCTCTGCTTTCTGATTAAAGGTAGGATTAAAGATACCAGAGCCCAGGAAAGTGCCTGAATTTTACTGATTGTTTGTACTTTTGTTCGAGATTGAGACTTGAATTCAATATCTGACAGCTTTGCTCACTAAGTAGCACTTTGCCACTTGAGCCATATCTCCAAAAATGATTATTTTAAATAGCTGAAAATCATTAAATTTTCTTCAGTGATATGTATCATTAGTGTTGTTTTAAAACTTATCCTAACAAAAAAGACTTATAGACCCGGGAGTTGATCTGAGCAAATTCTCCTTCTTTGCTTCTAATTGCATAACAGTTTAGGGACATGATTTTTTAATTATTATTTTAAGTAGCATAGGAATTATCATTAAACAGATCATTTTATGCATACAATATACCTAGATCAATGCCAACCCTTTCAATATTCTCATCCACCCCTCATCTATGCACTTCTTCCTTCACTCTTCTGAATATTGTAGGATATTTATGGATTCCTCTCTGCATTTTCCCCCTTTTCTCCTGTTCATTCTTCTACCTTTTAAACCTTCATGCCTCTTTTGACTACCCACTACCATATGATCCAACAACTCTACTCCTGGTCATTTACTGGAAAGATTACAAACCAGGATATAGTAAAGGTTTCAGCCCAATCATTCTTATTGAATCTGCCCAGATAACCCTCAAGAGAAAAATTAATCAAAAAATGTAATACACACACACACACACACACACACACACACACACACACACACACAAACACACACACACACACACATACAAGAAATTCTACTTAACCATCAGAAAGAATATTTTTAACATTTGTATCTCTCATTTCTCAATTCATCTGCCTGGTATCCCACTGTTGTCGTATAGTCCCTGTACTGCAGTCACAGAAATATGCAAACTGATGTAAAAGATTTCCCGGGTCATGGGCTAGCCATAATTTCCTGAATATGAGTTTTCTGCTCATTCTTTTTGTTTATTCATTTATTTGAGTAGTGATTATACAGATTCATTTGTACCATTGGCTACACAGAAAAGAGATGAACCATTTGTATGTATATATATACATACATAAATACATACATACATGGATATACATACTTACATGGACATGTGCACACATATGGATATATATTAAATACTTGAGTACATTTTATGTTTTCAAGAATTATAGAGCTAACAAAAATCACATGCATTTTCCTTTTCAATTTTTTCAAAACCTAAATAACTTTGTCTCTTTTGAATAGCTAATTTTAAAGAGAATGTCACCATCTCGGATCTGTCAGTCGCCTTGAAATTAGATGTTCAAATAGGATAAAGTTATTTAGGCTTTTTGGTGGAAGGGTTCTATTCAGGGATTTTCTGCTTGCTAGACAGGACTCTGGTTGTATAGCATCAAGAAGCTCAACTACTTTTACCATACTTCTAGTCCATTTAATTACTTGAGGTCTTGAACTTTTTGTCTGGGTCTGATCTTAGATTGACTGAGACTTTGCTACCTATCCCTCCCACATAATTAGCTAGGATTACAGATGTGAACCACTATGGAAAGCTCATTTGTTGAGATGGCTGTCTTGGCATTTTTTTCTCTGGCCTGGCCTCAGACCATGATCCTTGTCATCTCTGCTTCCCAATCAGCAGTTATTATACATGTGGGCTACTATACTTGGTGTACATGACACCTTCTGTTTTATAAAAGGGGTTTTTACTGTAAAATATAGTATAGAGGGGTTATAGTTACATGAGCAAGGTAATGAGTAAATTTTCTATCAAGCATTGTTACCTCCTTCTTTGTTTTCCCCTACCCTTTCTTCCCTCCCACCTCCACAACTACACTCCCTCTCTCCTCCCTTCCCTGCTTCCCCGCCCATATTGTAAAGTTCCTTTTTCAACATAGTGTCTTGTGCATCTCATTGTTACAACGGGTCAGCCTGCCCTATTTAAACATTTTGTTTTTTCCCTTCCCCTCCCCAAGCTAGAGAAGGGTGTATACAAGATGCAGGGCACCAACATTAAATACAGTTTAAACAGGGGTTAAACCATGGGGGGAGGAACATAAAAAGAAAAAAAAACATGGTAGACTATAAACTCTATCTTGTGGTTTATTTCGCTTAACATCATCTTATCTGGTTGTATGTACATAGCTTTTGAACTTGTATGCTTGTCTGAGACATATAATAGTTATTGCACATAAGGGAAACCATAGGACCTATGTTTCTTTGGGTTTGGCTTCCTTCACTTGATATAATTTTTCCAAGACTCCAGTTAGAGCTCCCCTATGATCCAGCAATCCCATTTTTGGCATTTGCCCAAATGTTCAAAAAGAAGACCATATTAATCTAACAGCACAACTATGTTTATTGCAACATTATTTACCATAGCTATGATATGGAACCAACCCAGATGCCCCTCAGTAGATGAATGGATCAAGAAAATGTGATACACACACACACACACACACACACACACACACACACCATGGAATTCTATGCCTCCGTCAGAGAGAATGACATCGCCCCATTTGCTAGGAAATGGAAAGACGCGGAAACAATTTTATTAAGTGAAATAAACGAGGCTCAAATAACCATTGGTCCCATGGTTAACCTCACTTGCAGTAAGTAGTACGTGGTACCATATAACATTATAAGAGAATGTTATGTGAAATGAACCCCAAGATAGGGACACAAATCTTTTTTTTTTTATTCCATGAGATTCTTATCTCTATATTACCCCCAAATAAAATTCGAAGGAGAGCTGTGGTTCAAATACAGAGCACCATGCTTGAGGGAAAAAGCTTAAGTGAGAAGGTAAGGTATTGAGTTTAAAGCATAATATCAGCACTAAAAAAAGTGATTTGTTTTCCTTGAGGTTTTTATAATGCTCAGAATATAATCAACGTTGTATTTATGTTCAGCATTACTATTAAAATCGTTATACTTATTGATATTATTATTTATTTTCTTAAGTTTTACTTACACATTAATATCCAATAATGATAAGAGATGATTACCGTTTCACAAGTTTTTATGGCAGTTGATGAGAGGTGCATACAAGGAATTTAGACTGACAATAGATGTTTGAAAGCTCTTCACATAAATAAATGATGGCTGAAGAAGCTGTGGACATTGATGAAATAAAATAAAGAAACCAGCAAGGAAAGAAAAGGTATGATTCTGGAAAACACACAATTTTGGAAGAAAAAAAAAACACAAGGAAAATATGTAGCTTTTGGTAAGATCTTTGTAACCCACTTACACATTTGATTCCTTATTTCTAGTGGAAGGCATTTCAGTTAGCCGTGTTTTACAAAGTTAAACATGATTGAATTTAATATTAACTGGCCTCTGTCTCAGGTAAGCAATAAGCCAGGTGCCAGAGGCTCATGTCTATAATTCTAGCCACTCAGAGGGCTCAGATCTCTAGATCTAGTTCAAAGCCAGGTTGGAGAGGAAAGTTGGTGAGACATTTCTGTTCAACTAACCACGAGAAAACTGGAAGAGGCACTGTGGCTCAAAGTGGCAACCCAATCGTGAGTAGTAAATCTCAGAGACAGAACCCACGTCCTGAGTTCAAGCTCTCTGAAATTATTTTTAAAATACTTGTTATCAGGATTTCTTTAACTTGTCTAGAAGAATGTTTTAAACTTAGGGTTTTTATTTCAAGTTGTCAGCATTGATTTTTAAGATGTGCAGAGAAAAATTATTTATAGTCAGAAATGTTTTGTATTGCTTTGTATTACACATTGCCTCTACACACAGATATCAGCTGGAAAGCAGATGGCCAAATCCTGGTTGTTGGCAATGAAGATGGATATGTATTTCTTGTAGCAAAGAAAAAACTTACGAATTGGTAGCCTTTATATATAACACCTTAATAGAAACAACAACATTATTATTATTACTATTATTATTTTTTGTCAGTTGTGGGGCTTGAACTCCAGGTCTGGGCATTGTCCCTCAACTCTTCAGCTCAAGACTAGCACTCTACCACTTGGGCAACAGTGCCACTTCACATTTTCTGAACTTTTAGTTGGATATAAAGATCTCACAGACTTTTCTGCCCTGGATGGATTTGAACAGTTCTCAGTCTCCTTAGTCTCTAGGCCCAGCAATAAAATTATTTTGAAAAAGAAAAGCCCCACGATTGTATACTTAAAAAAATCACAATCTGGCAAGTGTATCTATAACATTGTTGTATCAAGTAACCATAGGCAGCACTCATTTTTACATCTCACTGTGTACTTTCCAATGCCAGATAATATTTCATTAATTTATGTTAATTTTTCCTAACAAAGTTCACTATGAATTCCCAACAGCACAATTTTCTAGAGAGTATAAAAATTCTTCAACATATTTATTTCAACGAACAGCAATTTGCACTTGGTTTTTTTTTAAATTTTGCCAGAGCTGGGGCTTGAAATCAGGGTCTGTGCACTCTCCCTGAACTCATTAAAACATGAAAAAATGTTAATATAGTTGCTTTCCACCAGTGGCTCATATTTTAAAACCTAGCTATTTTAGAGGTCAAAAACTGAGGATTCGGGTTTAAAGCAGCCCATGCAGTAAATCTGAGATATTTCTCCAATTAGGAAAACAAAATTCACTTGGAGTTGATTCTGGTGCAGGGTGATATATAAGGATCTAGCTTTAGTTTTCTACAAGTAGTTAACCAATGTTGCCAGCACCATTTACTGAAGAGGCTGTCTTTCTTCCATTCTATTTTTTAGCTCCCTTATCGAAGATTAGATGGCTATAGGTCTGTAGGTTCATTTCTGGGTTTTCAATTCTATTCCATTGGTCCTGAGGTCTGTTCTTTTGCCAGTATGAAGCTGTTTTGATTACTATGGCTTTATAGTAGAGTTTGAAATTTGGTATTGATATTCCTCCAGCAGTGTTCTTTCCATTGAGGAGCGTTTTTGCTACTTGGGGTCTTTTATTGTTCCATACGAATTTTTGGATTGCCTCTTCTATTTCCTTGAAGAATGAGGTTGGAATTTTGATGGGTATCGCTTTGAATTTGTAAGTAGCCTTGGGAAGTATTGCCATTTTCACGATGTTAATCTTTCCAATCCAGGAGCATGGGAGTTTTTGCCATTTTCTAAGTTCTGTTTTGATTTCCTTTTTCAAGATTTTAAAGTTTTCATCATAGAGGTCCTTCACTTCTTTGGTTACGTTAATTCCTAGGTATTTTATTTGTTGTGGGGCTATTACAAATGGGGTTGCTTTCCTAATTTCAGCCACACTTTTCTCATTGTTGGCATACAGAAAAGCCATTGACTTTGGGGGAATAATTTTATACCCTGCTACTTTGCCAAAGTTTTGAATCAGCTTGAGTAATTTGGGAGTGGAGTCTATGGGATTCTTTAAACACATGTCAAAGCTTACACTCTGAAAACATTAGAGGATGGAATAGGAGAAACCCTAGTTTTCCTTGGCTAAGGCTGAAATTTTCTGTATAGAGACCCAGAAACACAAAAAAATCAAGGAAAGTTTGGACAAATGGGATTGCATGAAGTTGCAGAGCTTCTTTATGGCAAAGGACATAGCTAGCAAGATCAACAGAAAGTGTACGGATTGCGAGAAGATCTTCACTAGCCATACAACAGACAAGGGTCTCATATCTAAAATATAATTGGAACTCAAAAAATTAAATCCCCCAACAACAAATCCTCAAAGAAACAACTGCCCAATAAAAAAGTGGCCTAAAGACTTAAAGAGAAACTTCTCTGAAGAAGAAAGAAGGGTGGCAAATAACACATGAAGAAATGCTCAGCCTCCCTAGAGGTTGCATAAAAGAAATGCAAATCAAGCCACCATTGAGATACCACCTCACCCCAGTTAGAATGGTAAAAATCAAGAACTCTAATAACAACAGACGCTGGAGGGGATGTGGACAGAAGGGAACCTTACTTCATTGTTGGTGGGAATGTAAACTTGTTCAACCACTTTGGAAAGTAGTATGGAGGTTCCTCAAAAGACTTCACATATTGCTCCCCTATGACCCAGCACTCCCACTTTTGGGCATTTCCCCAAATGTTTACAAACAAGACCACACTAAAGCTACCAGCACAACTATGTTTATTGCAGCAGTATTTACCATAGCTAAGATATGGAACCAACCCAGATGCCCCTCAGTAGATGAATGGAACAAGAATATGTGGTCTATATACACAATGGAATTCTATGCCTCCATCAGAAAGAATGACATTTCCCCATTTGTTAGGAAATGGAAAGGCTTGGAAAAAATTATATTAAGTGAAGTAAGCCAAGCCCAAAGAAACAGAGGTCCCATGGTTTCCCTTATTTCCAATATCTATTATATGTATGAGTCAAGTAGAAAAGGTCAGATAATGTGATGTTAGGAAAATGAACCTTAAGATATGTACTTAACTGTGTTTTTTTCTTTCATGCATTTGTTTCTAACGCATTTATATGATTATTTCTTTGTTGTTTTTTATGTCCCTCCCCCATAGTATAACCCCTGCTTTCACTGTATTTGATGTCGGTATATCTTGTGGAGGGGAAGGGATAAAACAAGTCGTTTAAATAAGGATACAGGTGGACCCATTGCAACAATGGGAAATACAAGTTTTCATGTCGAAAACGAACTTTACAACTTCGGTGGGGTGTTTAGGATTGGGTGTTAGGGTAGGGGGAGGCTGGGAAGGGATGTGAATGGTAAACAAATAGGAGGCTGCAATGCTTGATAAGAAATGTGCTTATTATCTTGCCCATGTAATTGTAACCCCTCTGTACTTTATGTTCACAATAAAAAAATAAAAATGTAATGTAAAAAAAAAAAAAAGAAACCAAAATCCAGAAGTGGAGATGTGGCTCACGTTGTATAGTGTCACCTTTGAGCAAAAAGACCAAGCAAGAATAATAGGTCTAATTCTATCTCCATTATTTACTCAAGGAAAACACACAGACTCAGACACAGACACAGACACAGACACAGACACAGACACACACACACACACACACACACACACACACACACACACACACACACAATCTACGTTTTCCTAGACTCCCCCTCCTGAGCAGTATACAATGCCATTAACTTAATGTATGTTTTCTCCAAATTATTATGGTAGGGATTTAACTACATTTGTATTTATGATAATGTTTGTTTTGTACTTTTTGATTTACAATTTTGTGTACTTATGTGTGAGAACAGTGTTTTGTGAAGACTAAATAGAAATCAATGTTTCAGTAAATAAGTAGGTGACAGGTAGACTGAAAGATGCAGATTGAAGCACTTGAAATTTTATTTCTCTAAGTTTAAATATATATGCATATGTATGTATTTAAAATTTCTGCCAAGATTTTATTTCTATTAACAATGGTCTATTTGTTACATTATATAAATTTAACATATTGTATGTTTCATCGTAGATTAATATTTATAGAATTTCTTTCCTTTGGAGACCAGGTTTTGCAGTGTAGACCAGGCTTTCCTCATCTGCTTATTCTCCTGTGTCAGGTTCCTAATTATTGGCTGGTATTACCATATGGTAAGATAGTACCATGCCCAGTTATATTATTTACATTTTGTGCAGTATAATATTACTGTGAGCAGCTTTAAGTCAAATATCTTCATGAGTATTAATGAATTTCGTGCAAATATGTTATAAATAGAGTTGCTGAGTGAAGCCAATTATAGTACGCATGCCTGTACTCCCAGTACCAGGAGGATTGTAAGTTTAGGAGCAGCCTGTGCTACACAGGAAGTCCCTTTTAAAACAAAAAAATCAGGTGAGATTGGAAGAGGGAATATATTGTTAAGCGGGGGGTAGGAACACACAAAATTTAGTGTGTGTATGTGTGTGTGTGTGTGTGTGTGTGTGTGTGTGTGTGTGTGTGTGTGCTTGTGCTGGTCCTAGCGCTTGATCTCAGGGCCTGGGCAATGTTTCTGAGGCTTATGCTCCAGTCTAGCACTCTATCACTTGAACCAAACTCCACCTCAAGCTTTTTTAGAGATCATTGGAGATGAGTCTGATCCAGTTTCCTGTCCAGACTTAAAACCTTGATCCTCTTTTCTCATCCTCTTTTGTAAGTATGATTACAGGCATGTTGTATTACTGTTAAGTAACAGTAAACATCATGCCAGTTTATACTCCTTCCAGCAGTGTTTGAGTGTTGCACACACACCTAAGATAAAACCCACTCCATGTTTGATGGCAACCAGGTCTCATAATCCCATAAGATATGTATTGTTATGCTCACTTTACCTGTAAAGAATTTGAGATCCAGAAGGAGTTCCGGGAAGATGGCGGAGGAGAAGCTGGAATCTGAACAAGCTCTTGCATAGAAAACAGTTTCAGAGTTCCAGTGAACAGTCCCAAGCCAGAGAATCACACCAAGTGTGCCATCACAGGACAGAGAGTTAGTCAAGAGAGGGGAAGCCAAGCAGACACATCTGAGCAGCTGCCGCTGCGGCGGCAGGGTCGCAGCGGCGACCACCGCCGCGGAGGCATACCTGAGACGCAGTCCGGGACAAAGGAGCCAGACGCAGCGGACGAGCGGATTCTACTCAACACCAGCAAGAACCGACAAGGAGCTGACAACTTCATCCTGCACTTTGCAGACCAGAGACGACCCGGGATCCAAGACTCCCCGTGAGTAGAAGCCCCGCTTCCTCACTCCTTCTCTGGGAGCAGAGGAGGGAAGGCCACCTCTCCCCCCCCCAGCACCGGTGATCTCCATCTTGGATACCGACAAAGCTCGGAGGAGCGGCTAGCTCCAGCTCAGGCCTTGGAATAGAGCTAGTCATTTGGCAGTTCACGGGAACTTGGCGGCGAGGTGACCTCACAGACTCAGTTCCATCCAGGGAGGGGTCGCCCAGCTCAGGCACCAGCCATTGGAGTGGCTCTCCTCGCTGGGTGGCCAGAGCCAGAGGCTGCCCCTCCCTCTAGCAGCCACCACAATCAATTGAAAAACAGAAACCCTGAGAATGGCTCCAGGCTGGGTGCTGTGAGTTTTTTTTTTCACAAAATAGCCCCAGGGAAAAGCTACTGTTCCTTGAAAGACCTCAACTATACCCAGAACCTAGCCTCATCACTGCATCCCCCTCTTTTGTGATTCTCAAAGCAGATCACCCTCCCAGTAAACTAACCTGGGAGGGGGATCTCAAAATCTTGGGTAAAGCAGAGCATTTTTCTGCCTGTTCCAACAAACTGACTTAAGAAACCAATCAAGCCACAAGACCTCAAACTGACCAGAGACTCCAACCAGACTCTGGTTACAGACAAAAGGGAGATACAGGACTCTTCCCACCCCTCCCAAAAAAAAAAAAAAAAAAAATCAAAGAACTTTTTTTTTTTTTTTCTTCTTCTTCTTTTCTTTTTTTCTTTTTCTTGTTTTGTTTTTTTTTCGTTTTTTGTTACCTTATATATATATAAAAAAAATTTTTTTTGCTTTTCTAAAACTTTTATTAATCTTTAATTTTTGCCTCTTCTGAAAAAATAATTGTTTTCCATTAATTTTTTTTTTCTCCTCTTATAATTTTTATTTTAGGAATACGTGAATGTGTGTTTTCTTTTCTTTTCTTGTCTTCTTTCTCTTTTTCATTCATTCTTAATTATCTTTTTGTTTTTGTTTTTTTTCTAGCTCTACTGAACTTCTGATCTTTTCTTCTCACTTTCCTATCCTTTCCAACTTTTCCTCTTTGTTCACCTTTATGTGACTTAACTCTTGTCCTGCACATCCTCAGATAAACCCGTAGTTAACCAGTAGACCCTATCCCCCATTGTGTACACACTTAATCCACAAACTTATTACTCAATTCAAAACCTCTGAGACTTAAATTCATTAATAACAGTACTACCTCTTTATACCTATATAATATTTTAAGCATTTTTTAAAAGTTTTTCTCATCTCCTCTATGTCCCTCCCTTTCTCTCAACATATTCATATCCCTCTATAAATAGATGGTCTTTTAATCTCTAAAATAACATTAATTTTTACGTCTCTATTTTTTTTCTGGTCTCTTTTCATTCCCCTTTCCCTTTCTTCCCTTTTCTCTCTCTCTCTACTTACATCCTACCCAACCTATTTCCTGCATTGTGATTAGGACATAGTTAACTCTCCCTGTGCCTTCCCACACCAATCTATTCCTATTTTTTACCCACATCTCTCCCTAACCCTAATAATTTCTGGTTTTCCAAATTCTTCTCTGCGGTTCAAAGTCCTTTAACATATAGTTGTTTGATGTCGAATAGATGTATCTGTTGAACTAGATTGTATCTGTAGACTATTGACTGTACAAATGCAAACTTTGGTTGATGGTTGCCTTAAGATAGTGTTCTAGCACAAAACTGGTGCTATCTTCATCTCAAATGGGCAGAGTAAGCCGGAAAAACACAAGAAAAATGGCAAATTCGGGTATCTCAATTCCCAATCCTGATAATCAGGGGTTAGAACAGATAATGAATAATCCAGAGGAGAGTTCCCAAACAGCTCTACAAACACTGCTGGCAAACATGATAAATGAAAAGTTTGACAACGTACAAAGGACTCTGTATGAGCGTGATAGGGAGAGATAGGAGGCATCCCAGAAGTTTATACAGGAATATCATAAGCGTGAGGAAGCTACTCAAAAACTGATACAGGATTTGCGTGAACAACTTGAGAATACTCAAAGAGAAAGGGAGGAATGGCATGAGCAGGCTGAGAACACTCAAAGAGATCTGCAGGAATCCCGCGAACGGGAGGAAGCTAATCAAAGAGTAATACAGGAATTGAGAGACCAGGTAGAGAACACACAAAGATCACTAAAGGCATTCATGGAATCCATTAACAAAGAGATGAAGGAAGTCAGGGAGACCACAAAGGGAATGCTGAATGGAACCCAACAGAAGGAATGGGAGCCCAAAGAAACCATAACCAATCAACTAAGTGATTTGAGGACAAACACTGAACACCAAATTAAGGAAGTAAAGAAATTCATACAAGACCTAAAACAGAGCTTCAACAAAGAACTTGAAGCCATCAAAGCTGACCAACTAGAAGGAAAAGAGATAAAAAACAAAGTAGAGAGTCTTGACAGCAGGTTAGAACATGCAGAAGATCGAATCTCAGGGATTGAAGACAGCCTAGATATTATAGAGAAAGAACATACAACCATCCAAGACAAGTCCAAGAAATATGATAGATCTATCCAACACCTGGAAGACACCATCAGAAGGCCTAATCTAAGGATAATGGGTGTAGAGGAGCACCTAGAAACAGAAGTTAATGGTCTAGGAAATCTGTTTAACAGGATCCTAGCAGAGAACTTCCCAAACATGCAAAAAGATAGGCCTGTCCAGATACAAGAAGCCTTTAGAACCCCAAATAGACCAGACCAGAATAGGACATCCCACCGTCACATTATAATCCACACAGGATCAACTCAGAACAAGGAAAAGATCCTTAAAGCTGTCAGAGAGAAAAGGGTAATCACTTATAAAGGGAAACCAATTAGAATCACCTCAGATTTCTCAGCAGAGACAATCAAAGCAAGAAGAGCCTGGAATGATGTATGCCATGCCCTAAAAACAAACAACTATCAACCAAGAATACTGTACCCAGCTAAACTCTCCTTCATAACTGAAGGCCAAATAAAAACCTTCCATAGCAAAGAAAAATTGGAACAATACATCTCCACCAAACCAGCCCTACAAAAGATTCTTAAAGATGTCCTACACATAGAAAACCAACAAGACCGCAATAAAGGCCAAGAAACTGCACCCAAACTGAGAATCCAAGAACCATAGGAAGAACCCAGTTTTCGGAGCCCCCAAGAAGGTAGATAACATGGCAGGAACTCCCAAATATCTCTCAGTCCTATCTCTTAATGTTAACGGACTGAACTCTCCAATTAAGCGACATAGACTGTCTAGTTGGATTAAAAAACAAGACCCTTCTATCTGCTGCCTGCAGGAGTCACATCTTGCCCGTAAAAACAAACACATTTTCAATGTTAAAGGCTGGAACAAAATCTACCAAGCAAACGGACCACATAAACAGGCGGGAGTTGCAATCCTAATATCAGATAAAATAGACTTCAAATTAAAATTCGTGAAAAGAGATAAAGAAGGTCGCTACATACTAATTAAAGGATCTCTCCTTCAGGAGGATATTACAATTCTAAATATCTATTCGCCAAACAATGGAGCACCCAAATTTATCAAAGAAACACTACTTTCCCTCAAATCCCATATAGATCCAAAGACATTAATCGTTGGGGATTTTAACACACCATTCTCCCCACTAGATAGATCAACTCGGCAAAAACTCAACAGAGAAACCGCAGATCTAAACAGCTGCATAGATCAACTAGACTTAACAGACATTTACCGAACATTTCACCCAGCAGCATCAGAATACACGTTTTTCTCAGCAGCACATGGAACGTTTTCTAAAATAGACCACATTTTAGGCCACAAAGCAAACTTGTCTAAATTCAGAAACATTGAAGTTATACCTTGCATTCTCTCTGACCACAAGGGAATAAAGTTAGAACTCAACACCAAAAGCCACCAAAGAAAGTCCGGTATCACATGGAGGCTGAACAACACACTGCTGAATCATGAGTGGGTCATGGAAGAGATTAGAAAGGAAATTCAAATGTTCATGCTATTCAACAAAAATGAACACACAAAATACCAGCTCCTCTGGGACACAGCAAAGGCAGTACTCAGAGGCAAGTTTATAGCTCTGAGCTCCTACATCAACAAACTGGAAAGATCTGAAACTAACAATTTAATGACACATCTAAACCTCCTTGAAAAAGAGCAGCAAGATAAACCCCAATCCAGTAGACGGAAAGAAATAATCAAAATTAAATCAGAATTAAATGAATTAGAATCCAAAAAAACTATAGAAAGAATCAACAAAACAAAGAGTTGGTTCTTCGAAAAACTCAACAAAATTGACAGACCCTTAGCAAATCTTATCAGAAAAAAAAGAGAACACACCCAAATTAATAAACCCAGAGATGAGAATGGAAACATCACCACGGAAACAAGCAAGATTCAGAACATTATAAGGGAATACTTCTCAAAACTTTATGCTAATAAGTTTGAGAACTTGACAGAAATGGACCTCTTCCTAGCAAATATTGACATGCCAAAACTAAACCAAGATGAGGTAAACTATCTTAACAGGCCCATATCAAGCATTGAAATAGAAACAGCAATAAGAGACCTCCCAGCTAAGAAAAGTCCAGGACCAGATGGTTTTACAGCGGAATTTTACAAGGCCTTCAAAGCAGAGCTCACACCAATTCTCCTCCAACTCTTCAATGAAATTGAAAGAGAAAGCTCACTACCGAACACATTCTATGAAGCCATCATAACCCTCATCCCAAAACCAGGCAGGGACTCATCAAAGAAAGAGAACTATAGACCCATTTCTTTGATGAACATTGATGCAAAACTTCTCAACAAAATTTTGGCCAACCGACTTCAACAATTCATCCAAAAAATCATATACCACGATCAAACAGGATTCATTTCAGGGATGCAAAGCTGGTTCAATATACGCAAATCAATTAATATTATTCATCACATCAACAGGAGCAAGAATAAGAACCACATGGTTATCTCAATAGACGCAGAAAAAGCATTCGACAAGATCCAACACCCCTTTATGATGAAGGTTTTGAAAAAATTAGGAATCCATGGAACATTCCTCAATACAATAAAGGCTGTATATGACAAACCTACAGCCAGCATTATACTCAATGGTGAAAAACTAAAGCCATTTCCTCTTAACTCAGGAACAAGACAAGGATGCCCACTCTCTCCACTTCTCTTCAATCTAGTATTAGAATGCCTAGCTACAGCAATAAGACAAGATGCAGACATAAAGGGGATCCAAATAGGGAAAGAAGAAATAAAACTCTCCCTCTTTGCAGATGACATGATCTTGTATTTAAAGAATCCCATAGACTCCACTCCCAAATTACTCAAGCAGATTCAAAACTTTGGCAAAGTAGCAGGTTATAAAATTAACCCCCAAAAATCCATGGCTTTTCTGTATGCCAACAATGAGAAAAGTGTGGCTGAAATTAGGAAAGCAACTCCATTTGTAATAGCCCCACAAAAAATAAAATACCTAGGAATTAACTTAACTAAAGAAGTGAAGGACCTCTATGATGAAAACTTTAAAATCTTGAAAAAGGAAATCAACACAGAACTTAAAAAATGGCAAAACCTCCCATGCTCCTGGATTGGAAAGATTAACATCGTGAAAATGGCAATACTCCCCAAGGCTATCTACAAATTCAACGCAATACCTATCAAAATTCCACCCTCATTCTTCAAGGAAATAGAAGAGGCAATCCAAAAATTCATATGGAACAATAAAAGACCCCGAATAGCAAAAACGCTCCTCAACGGAAAGAACACTGCTGGAGGAATATCAGTACCAAATTTCAAACTCTACTATAAAGCCATAGTAATCAAAACAGCTTGGTATTGGCATAAGAACAGACCTCAGGACCAATGGAATAGAATTGAAAACCCAGAAATTAACCTACAGACCTATAGCCATCTAATCTTCGATAAGGGAGCTAAAACAATAGAATGGAAGACAGAGAGCCTCTTCAGTAAATGGTGCTGGCAAAACTGGTTAACTACATGTAGAAAACTAAAGCTAGATCCTTATATATCACCCTGCACCAGAATCAACTCCAAATGGATCAAAGACCTTGAACTCAAAGCAGACACTCTGAAAACATTACAGGATGGAATAGGAGAAACCCTGGGTCTCCTTGGCACAGGCCGAAATTTTCTGAATAAAGACCCGGAAACACAACAAATCAAAGAAAGGCTGGACAAATGGGATTGTATAAGGTTGCAGAGCTTCTGCAGGGCAAATGACATAGCTAGCAAGATCAATAGAAAGCCCACGGACTGGGAGAAGATCTTTACTAGCCATACAACGGACAAGGGTCTCATATCTAAAATATACTTGGAACTCAAAAAATTAAACCACCCAACAACAAATCCTCAAAGAAACAACTGCCCAATAAGTAAGTGGGCGAAAGACTTAAAGAGAAGCTTCTCTGAAGAAGAAAGAAGGATGGCCAATAGACACATGAAGAAATGTTCAACATCCCTAGCCATAAAAGAAATGCAAATCAAAACAACATTGAGATATCACCTCACTCCAGTTAGAACAGCAAAAATCAAGAACTCTAACAACAACAGATGCTGGAGGGGATGTGGACAGAAAGGAACCTTACTTCATTGTTGGTGGGAATGTAAACTTGTTCAACCACTTTGGAAAGCAGTATGGAGGTTCCTCAAAAGACTCCACATAGAGCTCCCCAATGACCCAGCAATCCCACTTTTGGGCATTTACCCAAATGATCACAAACAAGGCCACACTAAATCTACCAGCACAACTATGTTTATTGCAGCATTATTTACCATAGCTAAGACATGGAACCAACCCAGATGCCCCTCAGTAGATGAATGGATCAAGAAGATGTGGTATATATACACAATGGAATTCTATGCCTCCATCAGAAAGAATGACATTTCCCCATTTGTTAGGAAATGGAAAGGCTTGGAAAAAATTATATTAAGTGAAGTAAGCCAGGCCCAAAGAAACATAGGTCCCATGGTTTCCCTTATTTGCAATATCTAGTATAGGTATGAGTCAAGCGGAAAAAGTCAAATAATGTGATGTTAGGAAAACGAAACCTCAAATATGTATTTTAATGTTTTTGTTTCTTTCATGCATGTGTTTCTAACGCATTTATAATATTATTTCTTTGTTGTTTTGTATGTCCCTCCCCCACAGTGTAACCCCCGCTTTCACTATATTTGATGTCAGTATAACATGTGGAGGAGATGGGGACAAACAAGTCGTTTAAGGATTCAGGTGGACCTGTTGCAACAATGAGAAGTACAAAATGTCATGTCAAAACCAGCTTTACAATGTCGGGGGGGGGGGAGGGGGGGTATGATTGGGTGGGAGGGAGGGGGGAGGCTGGGAAGGGAGGTGAAGGGTAAACAAAGGAGGAGGCTGCAATGCTTGGTAAGAAATGTATGCATTATCCTGCCCATGTAATTGTAACCCCTCTGTACAGTATGTTCTCAAATAAAATAAAATTAAATTAAAAAAAAAAAAAAAAAAAAAAAAGAATTTGAGATCCAGAGAGTTTCATTAATTTTGAGTCCCCATCTAGTATACAGTGGAGAATGTATTCAAGCCCAACTAGTTCTGTTTATTTCAGAAAACATGGAGTCATCATGTGGTCTAGTAAACACGTGTTCTATTGAGTATTGCTCTTTGAAAGTATAGTTCTGTGCCTGACAGATTATCTTTCTCTTTCTTTAGCTGCACCCACTTTCATAAGCTCTGGAAAGCACAAGTGATGAGAAGAGCCATTTTTGAAGGAGAAATTTATAAGGGGTTTGACCTTGGTATCACATACATATTAGTATGACCTCCCATTTGAGTTATGACTCCAGCACTAAATTTCTGTTTTTTCTTTTGTATTATTATTATAAATGTGAATTACACAGAGGTTGCAGTTATATAAGTCAGGTATGGATATATTTCTTTTTGAAAGGTCAGTCCTTCCCTTGCTCTATCAATTTTTCTCACTAGTTTGGTTTTTTTAACTTCCTTCTTCTTCTTCATCTTCTTCTTCTATTATCATTATTATCATTATCATTATTATTATTTATTATTATTATTATTATTATTATGCTGTAAAGGGTTTAGTTACAATCTTGTGGTAATGATTATTTTTTTTGTTTTAGTCCGTAATGAAGCTTGAATCCAGGGCCTGGACTCTCTCTCTGAGCTCTTTTGCTGAATAATGGCACTCAAATTGAGCCATAGCTCTAATTCACTCAATGCATTTCTTTTGGACAATGTTAACCTTTCACTTTATCTTTTTCCGTTTTCCCGTCCTTCCAAAAAAACAAGTTACATAGGTCATTTTCAACATAGTACCAATTGAATACCAGTGTTACACATATTCATTCCTTGTCCCTCCTTTTCTATGACCCCTTTAACTTCTGAAAGAGAGATAAATGTAAAAAAAATGGCAAAAATGAAAGAAAATAAATACCTTGTTTCTTTTTCCTGGTCACTGGTTATTTTTGAGAGCGTGTGTGTGTGTGTGTGTGTGTGTGTGTGTGTGTGTGTGTGTGTGTGTGTGTGTGTGTGTGAATATTGGGGCTTGAATTCAGGGAGCTGACCTTTAGCTTTTGTAATCAAGAGTAAGAGTCTACTACTTGAACCAAACTTCCATGTCTTGATTTTAAATGGTTAATCAGAGATCAAAGTTTCACTGGTTTTTCCTAACTAGTCTAACTTCAATTCACTTTCCTCAGATCTCAGATTTCTAAATAGCTAG
This sequence comes from Dipodomys spectabilis, assembly GCF_019054845.1. Taxonomy (NCBI): domain Eukaryota; kingdom Metazoa; phylum Chordata; class Mammalia; order Rodentia; family Heteromyidae; genus Dipodomys; species Dipodomys spectabilis. Next base: position 286,513 of record NW_024870810.1, read on the forward strand.
AGTTACAGGTGTAAGCCACCGGTGGTGATTGGCCTACCTTCTTTTTGTTATGTAGTTGAAATGTAAAAGATAGTTGCAACCATAATAAAAAAGGAAATCAATTTAACTTTCCCAGCTTCATTAACTTTTAATATTTTGTCACATTTGATACATACAGAAAAACATTTTTTGTAAATGCTCCTGCAATTTGGTTTTCATATCGGTATTTTCCTCATGATGAACTTGATTTTATAGCTTTTTACTTACTAAATATTGATGAGAATATGTTCAGAGGGCATTGATGATATTTTGTTGGCTTTCATACGGAAATGTTGCAAGCTAACACTTGCACACGCAAGACCCAGATGATATATCCACATTCTTAGCCAGAAGACAGTAGTGCCTGTTACAAATAATCTAGATCTGACAAAACCCTGACTCAGGCCTTGTTACCACCTTCATGAATGTCCTCTTAGTGTGCAATCCTGACTCTCCAGTGACCATGACAGAGCCCTGCTGCGCGTTCTCATGACACAGCCAAGGTCAACAGTCAGGTGTGGCACCTACAGTGTGATGGAAGACTGGTGACTGTTTCTTTGATGGAATGACACAGGAAATGTTAGGTCCTTAAGCTGTCATCAGTCCTGAGGGCTCCTCATGAGCATTTGATCCTAAGACTTAAGGAGACATCAAACTCTCTCTTTCTTGTGCAAGTTGTTGCCCTGTTTTTCTTCTGGGGCTGTCATCTTCTGTGGAAAGATATGATCTGAGCTCTATAAGTCATTTTGCTTATTCTAGGCACTTAGTGTAAGTATGGCATTTATACTTAGACAAAAAGAAATGTAGTGATAAAAAATAGGAGACAACATTTTTCCTCGTCTATTTATTACTCAAATATGTTTTCAGATTCTACCAATAATTCTTATTAGTAAGAAGCACTATCTCAAAAATAATCAATTACCAGGAAACAGAAACAAGATGATATTTATTTGATTTCATTTTTGTCATTTTTTTACATTTATCTCTCTTTCAGAAGTTAAAGGGGTCATGGAAAAGGAAGTACAAAGAATGAACATGTGCAACACTGAAACTTTGATCTCCAATTAACCATTCAAAATCAAGACATGGTGCCGCAGACCGGGCTCTGTGGGGACGATGGAGGACACCTAGGGGAGGAACCTGGAATAGGATGGGGAGATGGCAAACAGACAACTCACACACAAGAGGAGTGGATGCTGAGTGTGATTTAATGCAGAGGATAACAAACTTTTATAGCAAAAGTCTTCATGAGAAAGGGCAAATGGTTACACAATCTTGCTGGATAGCTTCATTTTTGGGTGGTCACCAGCTGGTCACCTGATAGGCTCTTTTTTCCGGCTTATCTCTAAGAAATACAATGATTACAATGTTTGTCACCAATTAACCATTACCTATCTTTTTAGAGGCCTTAACTTTCCCATAAGATCTTTCCTGTTTCTTCTTTAATAGTAAACCTCAAGGAGACCTAGATCTAGCATGTCTCTTAGTAAATAAAAGAGAGTAGCAGGAAATTCTTTCTCCTAAATAGTTATCTCAGCAATTGCCATACATTCTTTCTGCTCTAGCTGAGCCTACAGCTTCTTGTAAGTCCCTTACAAACAATTCCTTCTGCTGAAGTGACTTCGTGAAACCCCCAATACTTTTATATTTACTTATAACTTGTCTACTAGCCTCCATAAGAGGGGTTTCAGGGTAGCACTTAACTCTGGTGAGTTAGTCATATTTTTTAAGATACTCATCAGATATTGGAGTCGTCAACACTCTTAAGAAAGAGCTTTGAATAAAGGAACGTTGACAATGAGTAAGTACAAAGAGCAGTAGAAGCAGTAAAAGATTAATAGGCACTCATGAGGAAAAGAAAGGCAGAAACACATCTTTCCCAGGGGTTTGCCAGCCTTTCCAGGAGTAGGCCTCTTAGAAGCCCTATTCTCCGAGGTAGACTTCGGTGAAGTCCCAAAACTCGGAGATAGGTCTCTGTAAAGCCCCATTCTCTGAGGTAGACTTTGGTGAAGTCCCAATACTCAGAGATAGGTCTCTAAAGCCCCTTTCTCAGGTCTGAAAGATGGTTTCCCATGCTAAGCAGTCTCCACTGGAGTAGGCGTGGCATTTGCCCCTTTTTTATTTTTTAGATGTGCCAGAGAAATTTCTTCTCCTATAGAGGAGTTGGAGCGGAAGACTAGTTTGAAGAGGACTGGAAAGACAACAAGAATACATATAACAATTCGTGTTATGACTCCAAATGTAACCAAGTAGTGCCACCAATCTAAAGGATTAAGACTTTTTAATCCTTTCTGTAAGTCTTCTGCCAAAGAATTTATCCCTGCGCTTTCCAAATGAGCTTGACTAAGGGCTGAAATGTCTTCCTGTAGCTGTCCTATATCATGAGTTAAGCTATTGTCCTTCCAGATTCCTTGTAGATGCACTTTGATAGCTTCCCAATCTAAGCTGTCATTATAAGGCAATGGGGTAACACAAATACATTTAAATGACTGATGACATCTAGCGGTCAGCTGGGTTTTAAGATTATTAACTTCAGTCCCTAACTTTAAGACTACTTCCTCCAAAGCCTCTAGTTTGCTGTCTAACTTTTGATCAATGATTTGCTGCTCTGTTAATGCTAGAGAAACATTCTTATTTAACTCATTAACAAAATGCACCGTGTGCACTTGTTGTATTAGTGCAGTGGTGGATACAGCAAGCGAGGTTACTAATGCTATAAGGGAAGCAATTCCAAAGATCAATGTTGCAACAAATCTTTTTGGTCGTATTAATTCATACAAAACACGAAGTGTTTGCAAAGCAGAATTATCAAACCAAGGATCATTATGCAAATTTACAGGAAGCATTACATATTCAGGTCTTTTTACAATAATTACTACTGAAAATTCTTTATCTATGGAAGCATCAACACAGTTGGTCAACCGACAAGAGTAACATTGAATTAAAAAGGAATTCCCTACTTGTGTAATATTAATTCTTTTATCACTTCCAATTAAAGCTGCATGTGGATAAGACAAACAAGCTCTTAATGCAATTGATTCTGGTAGGTTAGCTTTGGGCTTTTTTAGCAATACCATATTTGCAGCCGCAGCAAATCTAAACAAATTTTTGTGGGTAACGATGGTTCCATAATGACTAGATTTAGCAACCCACATTGGGGTGACAAACCCAGGCGTGAACCAACGCCTTACCGGTTCAGGGCCAACCGGAGCTTTATAGCTTGTGAATTTTACTTTCTCATTTTCTTTTAAATATTTCTTATAGTCGTAAGTTGGGTTGGCAATGGAAAAATCAAATACCAAATCTGTAGTACCCCTAGGCCAATGTACAGAGGCAGAATGTGGAAATCCACAATCCAACCATGTTGGAAGTGTTTTTCTGTTTTGCTGTCCCCAAATTGATCTTTATCCTGGTAAGTTGTTAAACAATTTGGAAAAGGCATGCTAACATTGTTATCTTTGTCAAAGGTCTCATTGTAATTAAAATACCCAAGTATTTGAAAACTCAATTCCCACATCACCCTCTTAATGCTAGAAGCAGTGTTAGTCTTATAAGGTGCATCAGCATAAAGGGTCCTGTAGTGAACAGGCAAGCATGCAAAGGGAGCACGGCCTTTTAAAGCCAAGCATATAGGGGTGACATCAGATCTTCCCTCATAATCTAGATACTTGGAGATCATAGGCTTTTCTGACCCCACTGGAATGCCCCCTAGTATAGAGGTATCATTCATTAGTACTTTTATGTTAGATGGGTGAGTCCAACCCATGGGGTGAAGCAAAGGTGGATCAGGAACATACGCCCAATACATTGTACAAAAAGCGTACTTCACCTGTAAAGAAACAAGGGCAAGCATGGCTAAAAACATGTTTTCCGGATTGGGTTGATTTCCGGTGATCTCAACAGTGTGTCGAGCTTCCTCACACAACTTCTTGATCTGTTCCCACGTAGGTGGTGCAGCGATTTTTGTAGAATCAGCCTGCGGTGGTGATAGAGAGAATGTCTTCATCTTCTACACCAGTTTTCACTCCCGATGTATTTTCACTTTCTTCCTGGCTCTTTTTTGGGCCCAAGAAAGGCCTGATGAGTCTGTCTGGGACCCAAATGGGGGATTCTGCATGGTGTGGGAAAACACAAGCATAGCCTCTCCCAGATGTTAACAGGATGTCTGGCCCACGCCAGGTTCCAGTGAGTAGAGCCTTCCATTTTACTAAAGGAAAAGTTGTAGTTTTTTCCATGACCCAAAGTCTCATCATCGGGGTTATTCCTTGCTCATCAGCATTGAAATGATTAAGGACCAGCAAAGCATGATTAAGAGTGTAATGGGGGGAGTATTGCTTCCCTCCTCCTCGTCTAATTCTTGTCAATTGGTTTTCTAAGGTCTGATGAGCTCGTTCTATTATTGCTTGGCCTTGTGGATTATACGGAATCCCTGTTTTGTGCACAATTTTCCATTGTGCACAAAATTTAGCAAAAGCTTTGGAGGTGTATGCTGGTCCATTGTCTGTTTTTATTTCCTTGGGAATTCCTAGGTCCACAAAGGCATTAATCAAATGTTGAATAACATCTTTCACAGCCTGTCCAGAATGGGCTGTAGCAACCATGGCATGAGAATAAGTATCTATAGTAACATGGACAAAGGAGAGTTTCCCAAATTCTGTTACATGGGTAACATCCATTTGCCACAACACTCTAGGCTTTAAGCCTCTAGGATTAACTCCCATTATTTGTGGATGAAAAACTTCTGGGCATGCCTCACATTCCCTGATAATTTGTCTTGCCTGTTCTCGGGACACTTGAAACATCTTTCTTAAGGCATTAGCATTTTGATGATGTAGTCTATGACTTTCCTGAGCTTCTTCTAAAGCTGACATTACATGACTTTCCTTAGTTAATAAGTCTGCAAACTTATTCCCTTGAGACAAAGGTCCAGGGAGATTGGTATGCCCCCGATGTGTCCCACAAATACCTTTGTCGTTCTTTGTTGTAATAGCTGTTGTAATTTTACTAAGTATTCTTTAACTTTAGATTGACCAGTAACTAGGGCTGTTTCAATGGCAGGAAACAAGGAAACCACACACATCTGTGTAAAGGTTAAACTCCTCTGAATAATTTTGAAATGCTAGCAGAACTGCAATGAGTTCTGCCTGTTGTGCAGATACAGTTGGGTCATAAGATATTAATGGTGGTCTTGTGCTGCAATAAACCACAGACTTTCCACTAGAAGATCAATCTGTAAAAATAGTAAATGCCCCGCCAAAGGTTCTGTAACCACAACCTTTGGAAATATCACAGGAGTTTCAGTATAAAATGTAACAAAAGATGTTGGGGCATATGAAAGCTTATTTTACCTGTATAAGTTAATACAGCAATTTTCCAATCATCATCAAATTGTATCAAATGATCTAATTGTTTCTTATTATAGGGGACAATAATGTTAGGTATTTCTTGGCCAAATAAATCTCTAGCTCTTAATCTAGCCTTTAGAATCAAATTAGCACATAAGAAGGGATATGAAGCACCTATTTTTCCAGGGTTATGGGAATAATGGATCCATTCCAGTATCCCATCCTGCCAAAAACATCCTGTGGGAGTGAGGCTTGTAGCCAGAATTATAAAGGACCATGTTTGTGTAATATTAATTTGCTGTATTTTAGCTGTATTCAATGCTTCTTCTACCAATCTTATACAGGATAGGGCTGCAGGAGTTATTTCCCTGGTAGATTTAGGATTAGGATCTCCGTTCAACATTTTCATCAAAGGATCTAATTGTCCTGTAGTTATTTTTAAACTAGGCCGAATCCAATTAATATTCCCTAATAATTTTTGGAAATCATTTAATGTTTTTAGTTTATCTATTCTAATTTGTGTCTTTTGGGACATAATATAATTATGTCCAATCACTTTTCCTAGATAATTTAAAGGTCGTTCATGTTGAACTTTATCAGGAGCTATTATTAACCCGAATTTTGTTAATTGTTCTACCATGTCCTGTAATATTTTCTCTGGCTTTTCTCTAGTTTCATCGGTCATAAGTATATCATCCATATAATGAATAATATATGCCTCTGGATATTTTTGTCTAATTTGTTCTATAGCCCTCTTTACATATTGTTGACAAAAGGTAGGGCTGTTTTTCATGCCCTGAGGTAGCACTTTCCATTGGTACCTATCATAAGGTTGTTTAAAATTAGCCGAAGGGACACTGAAGGCAAATCTCTTGGAATCTTCTGGTTGTAATTTTATTGTAAAAAAGCAATCCTGTAAGTCTATTATTATTATATATCTACCCTGTGGGATTGCAACAGGAGAGGGTATGCCTGGTTGAAGGGCTCCCATGTCATGCATGGTCTCATTAATTGCCCTTAAATCTTGTAATAACCTCCATTTTCCTGACTTCTTTTTTATTACAAAAATTGGAGTATTCCATGGACTGGTAGTCTCTTCTATCCTTCCTTGACTCAATTGTTCTAGAACTAAGTCATGTATGGCTTGAATCTTTTCTTGAGTTAGGGGCCACTGATTAATCCATACAGGACCATCACTTTTCCATATTATTTTGTCAGCATAAAGCTGTTCCTCAGCGGCCCCTATGAAAAATTTTGCTCCTTTGATGAGGAGTCTATTTATCCTATTTGTATATTCATGTCCTGCATGATGACCCTGCCCCATAAAGAAAAGGGCAAGCTGGGGATAACATAAGGTTTGAAGTGGCCTTGCTGCCCTTCACATACCCATTTGAGTTTCTGAGCTGACTGAGCTACATTAGAAGCCGTCCCTAATCCAATTAGGGAGGAAGAAGTCTCCTGCTCTGGCCAGGTCGTAGGCCAATCTTTTCCAGCTATACAGGATCTGTCAGCCCCTGTGTCTAAGAGTCCTGTTATTTGTTTTCCATTGACCTTAATGGCTTTGTAAGGCCTTTTATCTGTAATTTCCTGAACCCAGGCTACAGTATCTGTGGTGCCAAACCCTCCTTCTCTGTTTTGAGTCAAGGTGGGATTAGGCAACTTTAGATATGAAAGTAAAAGTATTTGGGCTATCCTCTGCCCTTTATGAATTTGAATAGTCTCTTTTAGAGACCTTATCATGACTTTTATAGTTGTAGGACTGTCTGAGTCTATTACTCCTGGTAAAACCTCAAAATTCTTTTTATAGTTTGAACTCCGGCCTATGATTAGGCCCTTACTCCCGAAGGGAGTTCCCCTTTTATGTTTGTCTCTTATCAGTACAACCCCATTATTTCGGGATATGATATGATCTTGAGCGGCAGCCAAGTCCAATCCAGCACTCCCTGGAGTGGCTCTAGGCAAGTCATGAATAGTTTGCTTTAGTTCCTCTCTTGGGGAGGGGCTGAGAGGTTGCCCCTCGTCCGTTTTTTGTTTCCTCTTGAAGAGGAGTTCCGTCATTATGGAACTTAGATTTACAATCACTTTTCCAATGGTTCCCTCTTTGACACCGAAGACATAAGCCTGGTGCTTTTCCTGATCCCTTCTGTTGCTTTTGAGCTTTACACTCCTTTTGAACGTGGCCTGGTTTGCCACAATTATGACATACTCTCTGTTCAGGATTATATCCTGAGCCTCTGGTTACCTTTTTCACATATGTTTGAAAAGGCGTTTCTTTCATGGCAGCAGCATATGCAAGTCCCTGAATCATAGCAGGAGAAGCATCTATGCAAGCCTTAACATAGTCTTGTAGGCTTCCTGTTTTTCTTACTGGCCTGATTAATTCCTGACACACAATATTAGCATTCTCCCATGCCAATTGTTTGAGAATGATTTGAGATCCCTCAGAAGGAAGGAACATTCTTGTAATAGCTTCCTCCAACCTAGCTATGAATTCCTCATATGGCTCCTCAGGCCGTTGCTTAATTCCTGATAGAACAGTGGTCTTTCCTTCCCCTGATGGTAACTTTTTCCAGGCCATAACAGCAAGCTTAGTGATGGTTTCTAAAATCTCCTTTGAGAATTTAAGTTGTTTTCTAATGTCTGCAAAATCCTCCTGACCAGTTAACATGGAGACTGTAGGCTTAGGGCCTGAAGTAGTGAATAATCACCGTTGCACCTCTCCGTTAACAAGGTCCTCATATTCTGTTCTCCATAATACGTATTGCCCCTGGGTTAGCACCGATTTTGCAGTTTGATACCAATCATAAGGAGTTAGCCAATCAGTTGCTATGGAGTCAAGGATTGTTAAAGTAAAAGGGGCAGAAGGACCCATAGTTTTTACTGCTGTTTGTTAATTCTTTTAGCACTTTTAAGAATAATGGCTCCCACTGAGGCGCGCTATGGTCTAGGTGGCTTCATTGAATGAATTAGGTGGTGAACTTTCTCTTTCAATTTTATTGAAGACTTGGAGGAGTATCGGTGTTAGCTGTACTTTGAAAATCTTGAAGAATTCGTCTGTAAAAACAACTGGTCCTGGGCTTTTCTTAGATGGGAGGTCTTTTTGTGCAGTTTCTATTTCAGTGCTTGATATGGGCCTGTTAAGATGGTTTAACTTACCTTGGTTTAGTTTCATGTTGATATTTGCTAGGAAAAGCTACATTTCTGCCAAGTTCTCAAACTGATTGGCATAAAGTTTTGAGAAATATTCCCTTATAATGTTCTGAATCTTGGTTGTTTCCGTGGTGATGTTTCCATTCTCATCTCTGAGTTTATTTATTTGGGTGTGTTCTCTTCTTTTTCTGATAAAATTTGCTAAGGGTCTCTCAATTTTGTTAATTTTTTCAAAGAACCAACTCTTTGTTTTGTTGATTTTTTTCTATGTTTTTTTGGATTCTAATTCATTTACTTCTGATTTAATTTTAATTATTTCTTTCCATCTACTGAATTGGGGTTTATCTTGCTGCTCTTTTCACGGAGGCTCAGATGTCTCATTAAGTTGTTGGTTTCAGGTCTCTCCAATTTGTTGATGTAGGAACTCAGAGCTATAAACTTGCCTCTGAGTACTGCCTTTGCTGTGTCCCAGAAGAGCTGGTAATTTCTGTGTTCATTTTTGTTGAATATCCTGAACATTTGAATTTCCTTTCTAATCTCTTCCATGACCCACTCATGATTAAGCAGTGTGTTGTTCAGCGTCCATGTATTACAGGACTTTCTTTGGTGGCTTTTGGTGTAGAGTTCTAATTTTATTCCCTTGTGGTCTGAGAGAATGCAAGGAATAACTTCAATGTTTCTGAATTTGTACACATTTGCTATGCGATCTAAAATGTGGTCTATTTTGTAAAATGTTCCAAGTGTTGCTGAGAAAAACCTGTATTCTGATGCTGTTGGGTGAAACATTAGGTAGATGTAAGTAAAATCTACTTGATCTATGCAGATGTTTAGATTTGCAATTTCTCTGTTGAATTTTTGTCAAGTTGATCTATCTAGTGTGGATACTGATGTGTTGAAGTCCCCAACTATAGAGAACATGGGGAGCAAAGATGGCATTGAGAGGGAATTGAGTGGGCAAAGCCCAATTTGCCTTATGTTCAGTGCATAACCAGCCCGTAGAAACTTAGGTGCATAATAGGGTATGACCTTTAGAGTCATTGGTTCCTCTTCCCCAGTGCTATGCCACTCGCTGTTTTTTGCTTTAAAAAGGGCTTGCTCTGTGTTAATAAATGAATTTTCCTGCTTGACTTGACTCCCTGCTGAGTCTGATTGTCTCCCAGGCTGAGGGAGCCTGGGGATGGGGCGGGTGGTTTCACTTACCTTTCCTCGGACCCTGTCCGTCTTTCGTGGAATGGATGAAGACCCTACATGTGGCACCCAACGTGGGCCATGAAAGGAAAAACTACCAGCCTATGCTATGCAGTCTCTCAGGGTAAGAGAAACCCTTACTATGGGTAATGCTATCTCACAGAAGAAGGAGGAGGAAGCAACATTATGCCAAGAGGGAGTAAAGGAGGACTTGGGAAGTGAGAAGGAAAAGGAATGGGCCAAATTCTACTGAGAACGCACTGAAACATGCACAGTGGAAGTCAAAACGATGGTGAAAGTTACTCCATCTGACTCAGTGACCCTGATGGTCATAGGTCCCCTCCCTATTCCCCCGATTGGGGGGGGAAGTACAGCATCCTATGCAACCTGCAAGACCAGGATCTCTACCAACCTTCCATGGAGGGGCTGAAGTCTGGCGAAATAACCCTGGAAAGGAAGAGCCACCCGGGAGCCCGAACCCTAGGTCACAGGATTCGTTTCCCAAGGGTATCTAGTCAGTCTGGCACCAGGGTCTAACAGGCCCTTGGAATGGTATCCATAGGAAGCTAAGGATCTTAAAGAGCACCAAAAGGTGGTGGCAGAGGATGGTCCAAACTCTCCTTGGGCCCAGACCCTATTACAGGACATTGCTTATCACCCATGTGTCCCTAAGGATTGACTGGATGTGGTCAAATTCATCCTTACTAGTTCTCAGTTTATTAAATGGTGTGCTTTCTTTAAGGAGGAATGCAGAGTGCAGGAGGAGAATAACCGTCAGGCTCAAAGTCATCCTTACTAGTTCTCAGTTTATTAAATGGTGTGCTTTCTTTAAGGAGGAATGCAAGAGTGCAAGAGGAGAATAACCGGCAGGCTCAATCAGCGATACCTATTACTTATGCCATGTTAACAGAGATATGGTTTGGGTATTCCCCTGCCGTCCAACATGCCACAATACCTGGCCTATACCATGACCAGGTGAGACAGGCTTGACTTGCTGCGTGGTACAAACTGGATGATGGGCCTACTGAGTCCCGCATAGCAGGAGTGAGACAAAAACTTGGTCAGCTGAGTACAGCAGTCTGCAAGCTGCCAGCAGGGAACCTTCAAGGTCAGTTTGTAAAGCCGCTGGTCTGGGAAGGGATGAATGCAGACCACCGCATGGGATAGAGAGAGAGTTTCCTGGGCAGATGGGAGGTGGCCTCACAGGATGTAGGAAAGCAACAGAATCAGTCCCAATCACTAGTTTTAGCTTTACAGGCTCAGACATCTGCAATGACTGAGGCTATTACCCATGTGCTGGCAGCCCAGGGCCTAGGAACCCCAAGACCATTGGGGAGAGGGACTTATTTCAAATGCAGGCAGGAGGGGCACTTTGAGAGGGACTGTTCATAACAATCCCCCACCAACTTGCCCAGGGGGAGCCAAACTGCCCCCTATACCCTGCCCAAGGCGCAGGAAGGGATACCTTAGAAAAAAGGATTGTCGATCCAATTTTTTTTTTTTTTTGTCGGTCGTGTGGCTTGAACTCTGGGCCTGGGCATTGTCCCTCAGCTCTTCAGCTCAAGGCGATCGCTCTACCACTTGAGCTACAGCGCCACTTCCGGTTTTCTGGTGGTTTATTGGAGATAGGAGTCTCACGGTCTCTCCTGCCCGGGCTGGCTTTGAACCGCGATCCTCAGATCTCAGCCTCCTGAGTAGCTAGGATTACAGGCGTGAGCCACCAGCGCCAGGCTGTCGATCCAATTTTGATTTAGATGGGAAACCCTATCTGGGTGGAGCAGTGGCCATTGACCAAACCTAAACTTGTAGCCCCCCACCTTTTGGTAAAGGAACAGATAAACCTTGGGCACACACACCCTTCTATGAGTCCTTGAAACACACCGTATTTATTATTCAAAAAGCCTCTGGGACTTGGCTTATGCTCCAAGATCTATGTAAGGTAAATGAAAGGATGGAGCTAGTAGGAACGCCCCTAATAGGCATGACCTGGACTCCTGCTATACCTTCAGAATATACCTTAGTTGTGATTGATATTAAAGTTTTTTTTTTTCTATCCCCCTGCATCCAGATGACTGCAAGAAGTTTGCTTTCTCCATTCCTTCTCTTAATTTTTCCCAGTCTGATCGGAGGTTTTAATGGACCGTGTTGCAACAGGGAATGGCCAATAGCCAGGCCTTTTGCCAACAATACTTGGCCACACTTTTAGGGCCTGTGCTAGGTTCAGATACCTCCCTTGCCTATGCCTACATGGATGATATAATTCTGGGGCACCAAGACCGGAGCCGCCTGGAGGGTCTTCTGGTCCAGGTTTGTGCCATATTAAAAAGGGGGGTTTTACCATAGCCCTCAATAAAGTTCAAAAGGTACCTCCTTTTAAGGTGCTCAGAACCCACCTTACCTTGACTCAGGCCAGCCCCCTTAAGCCTTTGCTGGATTTCCAGGCTCTCTGACCTTAACCTAACTTCAGAGTCTTTTAGGGGAAATCAATTGGCTGTTGCCATGGGTTTTTGTCCCTAAAGATAGTCTTGTGTCCTTATTCACCATACTAAAAGACAGGATACCCCAAGAATTTATTACAATTACAGACAGCCATCAGGTAATATTTTTTCAGTTCCAAAAAGCCCTGGATGAAGTTTCCCTAAAGAGGTATTCTATTTTTAAGCCCATTTCCCTTTGATTGTTTGCAGGTGTCACAGTAATACCTGCAATTTTAACTCAAGGGGGGGAGCCATTAGAGTGGGTTCACACTCCAATGGGGGGCACACCTTGGGTGTACTCTCAGGCAAACCAACTTGCAGATGCTATCCTCAAGGGAAGGACCCAAGCCCAAGGGCATTATGGCCTCGATCCTCACTTCATTGTTTTTCATGTTTGGAAGGCAGACGTTGAGTGGCTCACTCTAGCCAATGCTCATCTTCCTTTCTCTTTGGAGAGGTTTCTAGGCCAAATTGACTGCCATTATGGGTCATCCAAATGGACTGTCATGTTATGGTGACTTCCCCTCAAAATGCCATCTCTATTTTCTCCTACGACTATTCCTGGCGCCCTCCATGTTTTTACTGACGAAGGTAAAGGCTCTGTGTATGCAGCCTTTGAGGAGAAACAAAAGACCTGAAGCCAACAAAGATTTCAACCTTGTCAAGGGTCAGCACAATATAAAAGAAAAGCTGGCCATAACTATGGCCCTTCAGGACATTCAAAAACCCTTTAATTTGTATTATGATAACCTATAAAACAAAAAAGGGTGAGTTAGCCGCCATATACAGTTACAGATAGCTTTGTTTACAATTAACATTTTAAATTTTTCAAAAGGGGCAACTGAATCCAGATTTCAGAAGAACTGGGGACAACTAAGCCCTAAGCCCCAAGTGAAAGTCAAGTGGAAGGACCCCCTGACACAACAATGGAGAGGACCTGACCCCCTAGTTACCATGGGCAGAGGATTTGGATGCGTTTTTCCCATAGGGGAGACAGCCTCCATTTGGATCCCTGCCAGGAACCTTAAGTTTTTACCCATCATCTCTATACAGGAGGATGTACAAGGATAAGCTGATCAACAAGGAAAGAAAAACGGCTATGGTGACCAAGGCTTGTGTTTAAAAGAGGAAAGCCAGAAAGATAACCTGTAACCATCCCCATGGGCAACCAGCCCTTGAGAATCTGTTGTGTTCTTTAACAATTGCAGATGGCGATAGTCCAGCTGTTGGCTGTCCTGACCCTCCCAGTCCCGGTAATGGCCCTACGGAACCTACATCAACCTCAACAAGTGACCTGGGCAGTGATCAGTGCTGGCAATGCAGAAATCATCAATAGTACTACAAGAAAAGCTGTCCCGTCTACCTGCTGGCCTGACCTTCATTTTGATCACCACCCTATGTCATTATGTATGGACTGTTTAATATTTCTGTAGGAGCTATTTATTTTAATGCTACCTGCTCTAATTGTTCTTTTACTCATTGCTTGTACAACCACCTTTTGTTATGCTTTCCTGTAAACATGTCTAAAACCTGCTCTAGAACAAGCCCCAGCTCTGGACTCTGAAGTGGCAAAGACTGCTATCCCATCCTTGACTAATGTTCAAGGACTGCTAATGACATTTCTTGGCCTGGTAATGCATTTGTTGATGGTTTTTCTATGCCTTCCTTGCATTATACGTGCACTGCAAACCTCTTATGAGCTTAGCCAGCCAGTTACATAAGATCAAGCTCCAAGTGAATGAATTTCCCTTGAGAGGAATTGCAGCCAGAGATGGGTAAGAGGGGGTGTCAGTCTGACCCATCTAAGACAGGGCTTTCAGCTTTGCTCTGAAGAAAGTCCCGATGATGGGTCAGGCATATAAGGCGATCCACCCAACCCAAGGCAGGCAGTTCACTTCTTTAAAGAAAGATGGTAGAGATGTTGGGAGCCATTGGGAGCTGACAGTAAAGCTCAACGTCATCTTGACCCCTGTGCTCACTTAAAGGCATGTAAAAGGAACTGGCTTACTTAAAAGACACCAGATGCCCAGTATTGCTTTGCTTTGTCTGCAGTTCGTTTTAAATTTTCCTTGTTTTTCTGGACTATAGTAGAATGGCCTGAGTGTGGGGGCCCACGAGGATGCACTGTGCTGCATGTGTGGAACTCCCAATACCCAGGTTGCTCCCATGTTCTGAAGAGGAAGACCTTATGAGATACTGACTTTTATATATGCCCAGGAATTAATTGAACTGCTTTGGACATTTCTAACTGTGTGGGACAGATGGTTATTTCAGTGCTATGTGGGGATGTGAGGTAACTGGGACGGGCTCTTGGATCATGCACACGGACCCTCCCTATCCTTGTCTAGCGAATCTCACCCCCAGACTTGCCTCAAACCCCTTGTGTGGCCAATGCTATCCTTACCAATATAATCCTGTTAAAATAAACTTTACAGGGGAGGGGGAACGATAACTAACTGGGAGGTGGGTCTGCCATTAAAACAAAAAAGGGGAATCTGTAGAGCACATGGACAGCAAAGATGGCACTGAAAGGGAGTGGGGTGGGCAGAGCCCAATTTGCTTTATGTTCAGTGCCAAACCAGCCCGTGCAAACTTAGGTGCATGATAGGGTGTGACCTTCACAGTGATTGGTTCCTCTTCCTCCCCTGCCATGCCACCTGCTCTTTTTTCCTTTAAAAGGGCTTGCTCTGTGTTAATAAATGAGTTTTCCTACTTGACTTGACTCCCTGCTGCTGCTTCTGATTGTCTCCTGGGCTGAGGGAGGCTGGCGATCGGCTGCGCAGCCGCACTTACCTTTCCTCAGACCACGTCCATCTTTCGTGGGACGGACAAAGACCCGACACCCAACAATTAATGTCTTTGGATCTATGTGAGATTTGCGGGAAAGTAGTGTTTCTTGGATAAATTTGGGTGCTCCGTTGTTTGGCAAATAGATATTTATAATTGTAATATCCTCCTGAAGGAGAGATCCCCTAATTAGTATGTAGCAACATTCTTTATCTCTTCTTACGAATTTTAATATAAGTTTATTTTATCTGATATTAGGATTGCAACTCCTGCCTGTTTATGGGGGCTGTTTGCTTGGTAGATGTTGTTCCAGCCTTTCACATTTAAATATGTTTGCTTTTATGGGCAAGGTGTGACTCCTGAAGGCAACAAATAGAAGGATCTTGCTTTTTAATCCAACTAGACAGTCTATATCACTTAATTGTGGAGTTAAGTCCGTTAATGTTGAGAGATAGGACTGAGAAGTATTTGGAAGTTCCTGCCATTTTATCCATCTTCTTGGAGGCTGTGGCAACTAGGTTCTCCTATGGTTCTTGGATTCTCATTTTCAGTGCAGTTTCTTGACCTTCATTGAGGTCTTGTTGGTTTTCTATGTGTAGAACATCTTTAAGAATCTTTTGTAGGTCTGGTTTGTGGAGATATATTGTATCAGTGTTTCTTTGCTATGGAAGGTGTTCATTTGACCTTCAGTTATGAAGGAGAGTTTAGACTGGTACAGTATTCTTGGTTGATAGTTGTTTGTCTTTAAGGCATCACATGCATAATTCCAAGATCTACTTCCTTTAATTGCTGAGAAATCTTTGGTGATTCTAATTGGTTTCCCTTTATAGATGGTTAATCTTTTCTCCTTGACAGCTTTCAGGATCATTTTGTTGGTCTGAATTGATCCTGTATGGATTATAATGTGACAGTGGGATAGCCTGTTCTGGTCTAGCCTATTTGGAGTTCTAAAAACTTTTTGTATCTGAATAGGCCTATCTTTTTGCCAGTTTGAGAAGTTCTTTGGTAGGATCCTGTTAAAAAAATTTCCTAGACCATTAATTTCTGTCTCTAGGTGCTCCTCTACAACAATTATGCTTCTGATGGTGTCTTCCAAATTTTGAATAGATCTATCTATTGTCTTCGATTGTTGTAGGTTCTTACTCTATAATATCTAAGCTGTCTTCAATCCCCAAGTTTCGATCTTCCGGATGGCCTCACCTACATTCAGAAATTTCTACTTTGTTTCTTTTGTTTATTCCTTCTAATTGGTCGCCTTTGATGGCTTCAAGTTCTTTGTTGAAGCTTTGTTATAGAAAGTGTATGAACTCTTTTACATCCTTAATTTGGTGTTCAGTGTTTATTCTCAAATCACTTATTTAATTGGTTATGGTTTCCTTGGACTTCCATTCCTTCTGTTGGGTTCCATTCAGCATTCCCTTTGTAGGCTCCCTGACTTCTTTCAGCTCTCTGTTTATGGGTTCCATAGATTCCTCTATTGATCTTCGTCTATTCTCATCCCACTCTCTCAATTCCTGTATTAATCTGATTAGCTTCCTCATATGCGCCCAATTCTTGTAGTTCTCTTTAAGTGTTCTCAGCCTGCTCACTCCATTCCTGACTTTCTCTTTGTCTGGTCTTGGCCTGCTCACGTAATTCCTTTATTTCTCATTTAGTGTTCTCAATCTGCTCATGTAATTCCTGTATCAGCCTTTGAGTAGCATCCTCACGCTCATGAGATTCCTGTACTGATCTTTAGTTTGCCTCCTCTTTCTCCATATCATGCTCTTACTGATCCTTTGCAGGTTTTCAATCTTTTCATTTACCATGTTTACCATTAGTATTTGTAGAGCTTTTTGGGAACTCTTGTCTGGGTTATTCATGATCTGTTCTGCCCCCTGATTATCATGAGTGGGAGTTGAGCTCCCCGGACTTGCCATTTTTCTTGTATTTTTTTCCAGCTTCTGCCCATTTGGGATGAGAGTAACACCAGCTTTGTGATAGAACACTATTTTAAGGCAACCATGAACCAATGTCCGTAGTTGCACAGTCAAAAGTCTGCAGATACAATCTAATTCAAAAGATACCATTTATTAAATACCAAACAATTATGTATTAATCGTCCACAAACAACAAAGAAGAATTTGGTAGAAATTAGGAAGAAATGTGGGTAAAAATAAGACTAAAGGGATGTGGAAAGGTAAAGGGAGAGTGTAATTAACCAGGTCCTTATCTCAAGGAGGGAAATGGATTGGACAGGATGATAGTAGAGAGAAAAAAAGAAGAAAAAGAAAAAATGACAAGAAAAAATGGAAAAACAAAAATCTAAAATTAAAAAGTGAAACACTTAGAATTATGCAAGTTTAAAGAAGTAGTACTCTGAGAAGAACGGGGACAGGAAGAGAGGAAGTGAAGGATAGAAAGGAGTTGAAAAACTAAAAACTAAAAAATGCTTAAAATATTTTATAGGTATAAAGGGTTAATACTGCTACTAAGGAATTTAAGTCTAAGAGGTTTTGAATTGAGTAATAAATTTTTGGATTAAGTGTGTACACAACATGGGATAAGGTCTAATAATCAATGTCCGGTATATCTGGGGATGAGCAGAGCAGCAATTAAGTCATGCAAAAAAGAATGAAAGAGAAGAAAAATGAAAAGAATGAGAAAGAAAGAAAAAAGGATCAAAAATTCAATAGAGCTAAAAAATAGCACACACACATATACACCTAAAATCTAAAATAAAAATTGTAAGAGGAAGAAAAAAAGATTAATAGAGAACAATTTTTTCAAAAAAATTAAAAAGTAAAAATTTAACAAAAAATTTAAAAATTTTTTTAAAAAGGTACAAAGAAAAGATTTCTTTGATTTTTTGGGGGGGATGGGAAGATCCTGTATCTCCCTTGTGTCCATAACCAGTGTCCTGTTGGAGTCTCTGGTCTGCTTGTGGTGTTTGGTTTTCCTGTGGCTTGATTGGTTACTTAAGTCAGTTTGTTTGGGCAGGCAGAAAAATGCACTGCTTTACCCAGGATTTTGTGATCCTCCTCCTCCCAGGCTAGTTCAGAGGGAGGGAGATCTGCTTTGAGCATCACAAAAGAGGGAGATGGCTGTTTCCTCTAGTTTAGAGATGCTGTGATGAGGCTAGGTTCTGGGTAGTGTTGAGGCCTTTCAGCAAACAGTAGCTTTTTCCTGAGGGGCTAGCTTCTGAGACACTCACAGAGCCTAGCCTGTAGCCTTTCTCAGGGTTTATGTTTACTGAATTTCAAATGATTTTCTTGGCTGCTGTAGGGAGTGGCAGCCTCTGGCTCTGTTTACTCAGTGAAGAAAGTCCCTCCCACAGGGGCAGAGTTTTCTCTGGTCTTTGTCAGTATCAAAGACAGAGATCTCCGGTAGTTGGGGGGGGGGGGACAGAGGGGTGGCCTTCCTTCCCCTGCTCTCTGAGAAGGAGTGAGAATGTCAGGGTTCTACTCAAGAGAGTCTTGTTTCCTGGGTTGTCTCTGGTCTGCAATCTGCAGGATGAAGATATCTGACACTTGTCAGTTCCTGCTGGTGTTGAATAGAATCCACTCACCTGCTGCCTCTGGCGCCTTTGTCCTGGACTCTTTCTGTTGTAAGTATGATGGCTACAGCCGTCGCTGCCGCTACCAACACAACAGCAGCCATGGCCTCTGGCACATGCTCAGATCTGTCTCCTTGCCTGTATTTTCCCTCTCTGGCCAAACTCTCTGTACTGTAATGGCAAACTTGGTGAAATTCTCTGGCCTACGATTGTTCACTGGAACACTAAAACTGCTTCCTATGTGAGAGCATGTTTAGCCTCCAGCTTCTCCTCCCCCATCTTCACAGAACTCCTTAAATGTGTTTCTTAAAAATAGAAATATTTTTAAATTCTCATGCACACTTCCCATTAGGCAGTTCAGATGATGTTAATCTAATTGTTGTCAGATTTATTTGTGCATATGTGAGATGGTCTTTGAATATGAAGTTTGGCCCTGGATGCTGTCCTCTGTCCCCACCCCTCTTTTTGGTTTTGTTTGCTTTAGCAGCCTCTCACTTGAGCCACATCTTCCAGCTTTTTGTTTTTCAATTGGAGGTAAGAGTTTTCATGGCTTTCAACCATGATCTTCAGATTTCAGCCTTCAGGTGATCTACTGAGTGTTTTCTTGTCCTCTTTTGTGAAAATACACACCCTCCTGGCATCAAAGGTAAAAGAACAACTTAAATTTGTTATGATAGTCCCAACCCAAAGAAGATACCTGATATATTTGATTTAAGTGTTAAGATATAAAATTTGGATTTTTGGAAAGACTGAGTCTCTTTAGTGTCATTTTGGGAAAAGTGAATCAAATATTCACAGATAAAGGGAATAAAGTAAACCTGTTTTCATGAGGAGTGTTAATGAGAAGAACAGTATATTTTCTGTGTAATAATCACTGAATTCTAAAATTATTTGTTTTCCTCAGCATTTTCTGTTTGTCTTTATCTGCTATCGCATTTGAAACATACACCTTGGTACGAGGGCCTTGTGTAGTTAGTTTACATTTTAGGAAAGGAATTTTAGGTTTTTAAAAATCAGAAAAGCTAATAATGATAATCATTTTCAGATGTCCTTCACATTTCTCCACATTTCATTATATTGGTTTGATATGCTATCAGTATATTTATAGGCTACGAAGTATGATTTTGGTTTTTGTTTTTGTTTTTGTGCTGGTATTGGGGCTTGAAATCAGTACATTGGTCTGTCACTAATGCCAGCATTGATGGCTCATTCCTGTGATTCAGGCTAATCAGGAGGCTGAAATCTGAGGATAAAGGTTCAAATCCAGCCTGGTCAGGAGAGATTATGATGCTCTTTTCTTCAATTCATGACTAAAAAGCCAAAAGTGGAGTGTGGCTCAAGTGGTAGAGCACCGGGCTTGAGCAAAGAAGCTAAAGTGTAGTTATGTGTAGTTCCTAAAGGATAGTTCCAAAGTCCTGATTTTCAGTACCAGTACCAACACACAAGAACACACACACACACACACACACACACACACATGTTTTCTTTGTCCCCAAAAGCATTATGGTTCTCTTTATGTGCCCCTGAAATCCACTTTGCTTTATTTTTCATTCGGTTGGTGATGTTTTCACAGGGAGAGCGAAGAAGTGGCTGTTACCTGAGTCTTGGCTGTCTGTGCTTTTGCTGGGATGACCGCGGTCTGCCTTATTGAGCATTGAGTCCCAGAGAAAACTCCATGAATCACATGGAGGGAAATATATGTGAAGACATGCATTCAGGTAATTCTTCAGTCCATCTTCCTCCTGCCAAGGGTTTTCTCTCTCTGTAGGGCGAGTTCCTTTTTTTCCACATAAAGCTGAACATTGTATAGCTTTCTATGTGTGCCCACATGCAAATAAGGCTTTTGTAAAATATCAGCCATCGCAAACTTGCTCTTTTTTCTCCTCTCACCATTAGTGAGTATCTTGGCAGCCTTCATGGTTCTGAGTAAAATGGAATGATCTAGAAATTGTCATGGGATGTTTATAAATGTAAGTCAGAATTTATAGTTCTTTTGCTCTAGTGAATTGAGCAACATCTATGTGAATTTATAGACAGCCTTTAGGGAACTTATTTATATGGTATAGATGAAGTTTTGGATATGATATCTCTATGGAAGTCCAAAGATATCTTTAAGTACTTTGTCCAAATTAAACAGAAATTGAAAACACTTTAAAGTTTTTAGTTTTAATCAGAGTCTTCTCTTAATTTGGGGTGTAGGATTTTTAAATGTTGGAATCAATTAATTTTCATTTGTAGGAAAAGTGACAGAAAGGAATGTACCTGAAGATACAGCATAAGTTTTCCCTTTTGATGAGTTACGAAGTTTAAGTTTGATTTCAGATAAAGTATTGTGAGAAATACCAATATACAAATCCAGTTACTGAGATTAATTAGATTAAATTAGTAGGAAAGGTACTTTGTTTGCAGTAACAATTACAATATGCTATATTGAAAAGTGTGTGACCAACACATTTGTGTAGTTGTGTAGTTAGATATCATTAACCTGGTGTTATAGATTTTAATAAATTTCTTCAAGCACAAGCAAAAAGTGTGAGAGATGTTAGAGTTTTACACAGAGCAGAGAAAACACCAGATGCTCTTCAATAAATGCTCTCATTTTTCCATTATTTTTTGTGTATGTACTGGTATTGGAGTTTTAATTTAGGGTCTTGAGTTTTACTTAGCTTTTCCCTTAAGGCTGGTGCCGTATTACTTAAGCCATACCACCATTTCCAATATTTTTGCTATTTATTGGCAATATGAATATCACAGACATTGCTGCTTGAGATCCATTTGAATCTGGATCCTCAGATCTCAGCTTCCTATGTAGCTGGGATTACAGGTGTGAGGCACCAGTACTCTGAGAGATGCATTTATTTAGTCATGATATGTGGCAAATTACCACAAATTTATTTGTTTGACCATTAAATACCAGCAATAGTAGGACATAAGTTTGGTAGTTTGGGTGTAGTTTGTCTCTAGCAGCTGCTCAGTTTCTACCAGGGGGCCACCAGGCTATAGTCTCTCATGGAATGTGGGGATCTCTTCCAAGCTTAAGGGATGCCTGGTATGCTTTAGGTTCTGTGGTTGTGAGACTGTGATTTCTGGTTTCTTGTCTCCTATCATACAACCACTTTTGTCAGCTCCTAGACACCTCCATACTTTCTTGACAAACATATTCTCTTTACTGTTTGATTCATCCTGTTGGCGGCACTGACTTCTAGAAAGGCCTTATTTTGCACTCTCTACTTGGAAGTAACTCATACCCAAATCTTGTGGGAACTAATTACATTTGTAGAATCTCTTTAATTTTGTTGTCTTGCAGGGCATATTGTGGGGTTAGATCCTTCCCAGACTGGAAGACAAAAGATATCCCAAGGTTCTGAGTTGTTGTGTATCACCTGATGCACATAAAAAGCTATTTATTAGCTGGGCAGCCGTGGCTCATTCCTGTTATCCTACTCTGAAGGATGAGATCTGAGGCTGCCGGTTCAAAGCCAGCCCAGGCAGGAAAGGCTGAGAGACTATTATCTCCCATAACGCACTAAGAAAACTGGAAATGGCACTGTGGCTCAAGTGGTGAAGCATTCGCCTTGAGCTGAGGAGCAGATGGACAGCGCCCAGGCCCAGAGTTGCAGCACCATGGCTGAAAAAATAAGTAGAAAAAGCTATTTACTATTCTAAGTGTCCTCAATTTCAGACACTGGTAATTGAGTTATTCCTTCATTTTTAGCAAATGAAGTGTGAAATTTAAGAAAAGGAAAGATAGTTTCTTTGGTGGAGTGGGAAACAATTCAGCAGTTAAAGGGAATGAAAGGCAGTTAGGAGTAAAACTGAGGATAGATTCAAGAACAGTGGCAGTGGCTTCAGAAATGGGACAGAAGTAAACATGACAGATATATTTTCAAAAGAGATCATGTGGCTTGGAATGTGGTCTAGTGGTAGAGTGTTTGCTCAACATGCATGAAGCTCTCGTTTTAATTACTCAGTAACACATAAAAAGAAAAAGCCATAAGTGACACTGTGGTTCAAGTCATAGGGTGCTAGCCTTGTGCAAAAAAGAAGCTCAGTGACAGTGCCTAGGCCCTGAGTTCCTGCCCCAGGATTGCCAAAAAATAAAATGAGAGAACATATTAATAATGGATGAGGGAAGGATGCAGAGAACAAATTCATCACTGAATTTTTCCTCTATTTCAAAATCAACACATCATTCAAGAGACAAAAACGGGTCATAAAGATGGTCCAGAAAGAACATATCTTATGAAGAAATACAAGATTTTTTTTTTTTTACTGCAACTATCCTGTACAGATAATCCATTAGACAAAATTGTGACTTTAAAAAGCACAAGAGCTCATTGTAATAGCTCAAGTGCTATCTGGAGATTTTGTATGGGTGCTGCTCCTTAACCTTGATAAGAGCCTAGGTGCTATTTCTATTTTTTCCTCGAGAATATTACTCTATTACTTAAGCCACAGCTCCTCTTCTGACATTTTTGGTGATTAAATGGACATAAGCGTGTCATGGACTTTTCGTGGCTCACCTTGCTTAACAGTGTTATCCCCAAATCTCAGCATTCTGAAGAACTAGGATTACAGTTGTGAGCCACTAGCACGCAGAGAAGCATTTTTTTTTAGTGAAAAGAATTAGAATGCAGAATCATCAGGAAGATTCACCCTCAGTACAAAATAAATCACCAAGACCAGTACCCGAATACACACATACACACACACACACACACACACACACACACAAGCACACACACAAGCACACACACAAATACACATAAGCTTCTTCTCAGGGGTCTGTATCTCTCTTCCCAAAAGAATAGTATATTCGAAGGGGTAAACTGGTGTCACAGGCTCTAATCCCAGATATTGAGAGTTAGAGGTATAGGAGGATGGGGTAATGAGGGAGGCTTGAGTGAAGTTAGCACAAGACTATATGAAAAGCCAAATGAAAAAGAAAAAAAAAATGGTTGGGGGAATGCAGGCTCAAATGGTAACGTATCCGCCTAGTAAGTGTAAGGCTCTCAGTTTATTCCTCAGTTCCATGAAAAAGACAAAAAGTATAGCATCTCAGTCCATTTTGTCATGGTTTAACAAAATCCTTGAAGCTGTATACTTCATACGGAAAAAAGGTCGATTTCAATCAAAATTAATAGTAGATGCAATGTCTAAATAGCATGCTAGCACATGGGCTAAGGCCCCCTATGTGCATCATATCACAGAGGATCTTGGCATCATGGCATGTGCTAGAATGACGATGATGTTAGTCCCTTCAGAGTTGATGATATGGCATTAATCTATTTATGACTGAAACCTCTCTTACAGGTTCCACCTCCTGACACTGCTACATTGAGAAGTTAAGCTTCAGTGTGAGCTTTGATGGTGACAGACCATCAACAGGCTTCTGACAGAGGCAGGTACAACCATTGGAAGCCGAAGTCATTCATACAACTAGGAACCTTGGATAACTGCTTTGATCTCTTTGATTCTGATATTTGCTGTATTTGGGGCCATCTCACAGATAGGATCCATCGAGTTCATGTCTGTTCCATGTGCCAGCTTCAGTTATGCTCAGTGTGATATAAGCTGCTAAACAATAGGGAGGACAAGGACGGAGTTGGGCACAAAAATGGAGGTTTGGCATTCTTCATGGCACTTAATTAACATTAATAGATTTTATAGCTAAGTCATTAGAAAGTTCTATGTCATTATACAATACTTATATAGAGCCATGTAATACCTACTGTATGACATGGAAAGATACCTTGTAGAGCAGCCTGTTTACACATAATACAGACAATTCTATGAACACAAAGGATGGGGTAAAAAACAAGTTCTGGCCTACAAAATTGTCAACCTCAGAGTCAAAGCACACACCCTGAAAACGATATTGGAAGGAATAGGAGAACCCTTGTTCTCCTAGGCACAGGCTGAAATTTTCTTAATAGAGACCCAGAAACAGAACAAATCAAAGAAAGGTTGCACAAATGGGGATTGCATGAAAGTGCAGAGCTTGTGCATGGCACAGGACACAGCTAGCAAAATCAATAGAATCCCGTGGATTAGGAGAAAATCTTCACTAGCCATACAACAAACAAGGGTCCCATATCTAAAATATGCTTTGAACTCAAAAAATTAAATCCCCCAACAACAAATCCTCAAATAAACACTGCCTGATAAGTAAGTGGGCTAAAGACTTAAAAAGAAAATTCTATGAAGAGGAAATAACCATGGCCAATAGCCACATGAAGAAATGTTCAACTTCTCTAGCCATAAAAGAAATGCAGATCAAAACAACATTGAGATTCCACCTTTCCCCTGTTAGAATAGCTATAAATAAGAAATCTAATAATAGATATTGGAAGGGATGTGGTCAAAACGGAACTCTACTGCATTGTTGGTGGGAGTATAAATTTGTTCAACCACTTTCAAAAACAATATGGAGGTTCCTCAAAAGATTCCACATAGAGCTCTCCTATGACCCAGCCATCCCACTTTCGGTCATTTACCCAAATGATCACAAACTAGGCCATACTAAGGCTACCAGCCCAACTATGTTTATTGCAACATTATTTACCATAGCTAAGATATGGAACCAACCCAGATGCCTTTCAGTAGAGGAATGGATCAAGAAAATGTGATATATATATATGAATTCTATGCCTCCATTAAAAAAAATGACATCGCCCAATTTGTTAGGAAATGGAAAGTCTTGGGAAAAACTATATTAAGTGAAGTAAGGCATGCCCAATGAAACATAGGTCCCATGGTTTCCCTTATTTGCAATAACTAGTACATATCTAGGACAAGCAGAAAAGGTGAAAAGCTATGTACATATGACCAGATAAGATGAAGTTAAGCGAAATAAACCTCAAGATAGGGACGCAAGTAGTTTTTCCTTTCTTGCTAATGTTTCTAACCTAATTATAAGGTACCATGTGATTTTTGGTTGCTTTATATATTCCTTCCCCATGGTATAACCCCTGTTTTCACTATATTTTATTCTGGTAATCTGCATCTTGTATATATAATTCTCTAATTCAGGGAGTGTAAGGGAAAACACAAAATACTTAATTAAGGATACAGGTTGACCCATTGTAAAAATTTTATGTACAAGACATACAAGACACTACCTTGAAAACGAACTTTACAACCTCGGGGTGGGTAGTTGTTTAGGTGGGAGGGAAGGAATGGTAGGGGAAAAACAAAGGAGGAGGCAACAATGCTTGACAGGAGATGTACTCATTACCTTGCTCATGTAACTGTAGCAGCTCTGTACAGATTTTTATAATAAAACAGGTAGAAAATTAATTTTATATATGGTTATGGGTCAGTACTAGGACTTGAATTTATGGGCCTTCCACTTACTTTCACACTTCAAACTGGGATCTGTATCTGAGTTTAATTTTTTATTCATCTTTTTGTAAAAGATAAATCTAGTAACACTGTCCCCTAATGTTTGTATGAAATAAGTTTTGGAAATTTTACAATAACTTAAGTGTTTTATTTTACATTCATCATTCTACTATCTTTCAGTTTCTAATGTTTCTTGGAAGTTAAACACAGGCTCTCTGTTGCATTTATTAGGAAATGTTTTGCCTGGCCCCAGTCTATAATCCTAGCACCTAAGGAGGCTCAGATGAGGAGAATGTTGGCTTGAAGCAAAAGCAGAGAATTCCATGAAACTCCATCTCCATAATTATGTATATTTATGCATATATTTATATATAACATATTTAATATGTAATATATTTGTGAAATATATACATATATACATGCTATATATCTGCAGAAGATTGCCACACTGAAACAATTGAAGGCACTGATTTAATTTCACTGCTGTCATTCTACTTTAATTATTTCATTGAATGTCCTGTCCAATATAGATTTGTGCTTATCAGGCAGGCTATACCCCATGTCACATATGAGTGCAAGAATAATAGGTTTTAGCTCATTACATAGTAGCTCATCAGGACAGAGGAAATATTCCTCAACTTGGTTGAGCCAATCTTTATTGTTTCTTCCATACTGTGACGCTCCCTTGAGTCTGCAGTTTACAGTTTCAAGATGATATTTTGTTCTTTTGAAGACAAGTGAATAGAGAAATGTATGTGACCTTCAAGACAATTACCTCTATCTGGCTAAACTTCATATATTCAAATGGGAAATGTGCCATCCCCATAGAATACAAACGAGGACACCCAAGCACCAGATGTCTACATTGCAGGCATTGTAATTTCCATGCAGGAATATTTTATAGGGACAAAATTAAGGTACCAATATGAACTTCAGCAACTACCCTTGGGAAGTCCTTATGCTCATGCTAAAGTCATTGACCTTCACATTGCCTTTGTCATCCAACACGATGTTATTGGGTTTAAGGTCTCATTGTTCATTTATATATTCGTTAAAGTAATGCACAGTACTCACAATCTGAACAATCTCCTGACTTCATTCTTGAATAGGTGGCATAATTTTCACATATATGTTAGGAGGTCTCGGGATGACCAGTTCCACTGCCAGGTATTGGTGCTCATCCTTTTCCCTCACCTGGTATGACCTCATCATGGGTCAGTGATGGAAAAACTTAATAATATCCATCTCATTTTTTAACTTTTTGTGGGTCCTAGGGCTTGTAGTCTGGGCGTAAGCACTGTGGCTTATCTCCTCAGCTTAAGGCTAGTGCTCTACCACTTGAGCGACAGCACCACTTCCAGCTTTTTCTGTTCTTGTGGTGACAAGGAATTGAACCCAGGTTGCGAGGCAAACATCTACCACTGAGCCACAGTCCCGACCTGTCCATCTCATTTTTGATCTGACAATTGTTGAACTCTCCCTTTAGGGTTATTTTCACTACCACCTTAGTGTCTATAAGGTGGTGCTAGGCCAACTTTACATATCCATACTACCATAGTCAATGATCTCCTCCTTCACACTGTATTGTTCAGGGAAAATCTCCTGCCGTAGCCAATGATTTCCTTCATACTGTCTTGTTCAGTGAAAATATCCCTTTCCTAAGAGCTTGAGCCTAATTCACTGTGTTCTCCCATCTTTTGCTAGGATGGCAAGAAGTAAATCTACCTAAACTTAGCT
Organism: Dipodomys spectabilis; assembly: GCF_019054845.1. NCBI lineage: Eukaryota > Metazoa > Chordata > Mammalia > Rodentia > Heteromyidae > Dipodomys > Dipodomys spectabilis. The sequence continues at coordinate 314,094 of NW_024870810.1, forward strand.
AAGCAAATAACAACCCCAGAGCAATAACCAAAAGGAAATACCCAAACCAAAACAAAACATAGCCCCCCCCCTCCAAATAAAAAAAAAAACTACCACACACTCAAAATTGTCAACGTAGAACTGAGTCCAGCAGGTCACCAAGAACTCCCAGCACTTTAATGGACTGCAGAGACCACTCACAATGGTTGCAATGGACCAATCACAGGTTGGCATGAACCCACTGGCTCTTTTAGTCTTGAGCCTGTAGGACTGTTGCCAAGGTTTCTACAGGTATGCGAGGGGCACAGAATGATGCCATGCTACAGCCATGGCAGTGTTGCAGGAACTACAAGGGTATCAGCCAATGCCTTCTGTCCTCAGTGGCTGCCAGGTCCCAGTGTTTGCTCCCAAAGATTTTGTCCTTCAGTACTATCCATGTCCTCATGTATGCTCCTGTTAGAACGCTGGCCATGTGCAAGAGCCAAACATACACCAGTGGCTTCCATTCAACATATGTGCAGGTCTTGGAACTTGCTCCAACAATTTAAAAACAAAGTGAATTTCTATGTATTTCTAGGTGCAGAGGGTTCATGACAAAGGGTCCAATTGGAAACTTTCACTAAAGTGGATCCAGATTTTTTTAAACTTGACAATAAAGAGAAAATTCAAAGAAGTAGTTAAGGCATGTGAAGTGTCTGTATTTGTTGAATTATAACCCCCAAACACAACTGCTTAAAATAATACTAAAGTCTTTATTTGGTATGGACTTGATTTATTGTTGGAAACATACAATACATCATTTTTTGGTCTTAAAAATTGTAATATCAGAGCAGGGCACTGGTGGCTCACACCTGTAATCTTAGCTACTCCGGAGGCTGACACCTGAGGATCACGGTTCAAAGCCAAAACATACAGGAAAGTCCGTGAGACTCTTTTCTCCAATAAACCACCAAAAAACCAGAAGTGGCACTGTGGATCAAGCCCTAGAGTGTTCGCCTTGAGCTGAAGAGCTGAGGGATAGCACCCAAGCATGGAGTTCAAGCCCCATGACCAACAAAAAAATAAATAAATAAAAAGTTATAATATCAGTATGCACTTTGGTGTTTTCTTAATGGAATCCAAGATTAACTGCATAGCTCTTGAGAAGAATTAAAACAATAACACACTCAAAAATAGCATGTGTTTGAAAGAATGCAGGTAGTATCAGCCTACTGCAAAGTCACTATTGCCAGGATGAATCCCCTATAGAAATACTTTTTTTTTCCTTTTCAGTATTTACTAATAAAATACATCCTTGCATTAATGGCAATATATTACTACTTTAATATAAATTAAGCATGTTCTCTATTCAACTCAGTAAATTTTGACAACTATTTAACTATGTAATGCTGAGTCCCTTATGAAGTCACTAAGTTGGCACTTTTGTCATTTACCTTAAAATGCAACATAACTAAGACCAAGAAAGTTTTATAGTTAGGTGGGTCATGAAAGCAGCTGTTTTCTCACTTAAAAATTAAATCCAGTACGATACTTCATGGCATCCATAATCTGAAAAGCTGCTCTATCTTTTGGATTTTAAAGACCTCATCAATTTTTTGAGGATATTTAAGGTCTTTTTTTAAAAATCTAGAATGACTGATGTTAAAAGAATAGTGGAATTACTTCAGAATCATCTGAGAGTGGCTGAGAAGTTGGCTCAGTTGTAGAGTGCTTGCCTTGCATGCCTGAGGCCCTGAGTTCCATTCCTCAGCACCACATAAGCAAAAACAAAAAAGCCAGAAGTGGTGCTGTGGCTCAAGTGCTAGAGTGCTAGCCTTGAGCTGAAGAGCTGAGGGACAGCGCCCAGGCCCAGAGTTCAGGACCCGTGACCGGAACCCCCCCCCCAAAAAAAATAAAAGAATCATCTAATATTGTAGCAAAATGCCCTATGCCGTACAGCTCCATGAAACGGGTTATTAACACCTATAAGAGTGAGAGAAAAGAGAGTATCATCCTTTCCAAAGATACTTTCTTAACAGATAGTTTACATCAGCATTCTTGAAATCCGTAAGGCAGTGTGTTGATATGCTCAAAGTGAAGAACAAGGGTTGGAGTAAGGGACTTATGTAAAAGAACCCCTGCCTAGAATATTGGAGGTCATCAGTTTGAACTCTCCTACTGCCAAATCCATCAGTATTCCTTTAGAGAAAGAGTTATAGCTGTGTATTTCAATTTCATTGTGATGCTATAACAAAATTCATTAAGACCGTAAGAAAGCCCCCATTTGACCACAGGTGTGCATTGTAGGAAAAAAGATAGATCAACAAAAACAAATTCAAATAGTCTGAGAGACTTACACAAGTTCTGGACATCATTTTCTCTTGGGCTGCTGCTGTGCAGGCCCAATATTTGATCTGAAGTGAATCTTGGAATTACAAAAGTTAAAACCCAACGTCTAGTAACCTTTAAATGGTCTGTGTAACTCCTTAGTTCTCATACCTGACACTGTGACTTAGTGGGAAAGGCAGAGGGCTGATTCCCAGCTATTGCAGACTTCTTCTATAGTGAACAATGAGCTACCACCTTCAGTCATGTGGTTCCATCACAGACTTGGTTCAGGTCTTTGAACCTGAATGTAGAAGTTTGAATCTCCATAGTGTGAATTGGAAATTTGGCCTCTTAGTAAGACAGGTTTGGAGGACCTTGGGTGACTCTCTTTTTAATAGCTTCCCCTTTGTGCACATTTGGTTTAGATGCAGGGATACATAACTAACTAGTAGGAGTGGTCACCCTATGGTAGAGCAAGAGAGCCACAGGAGAGGGACAGAGATCAAACTCATGACATCTGCCATTTTATGCTGCTTGAATTGACATGTTCTGCATGAATTTTAGTAATTCAAGAATAAAAACTATGGGTTGGGAAGGTGGCTCAGTGGTAGAGCACTTACCTTGCATGCATGAGGCCCTGGGTTCGATTCATCAGCACCACATAAGCAGAAAAATGCCCGAAAGTGGCGCTGTGGCTCAAGTTGTAGAGCTCTAGTCGAGGTAAAGAGCTGAGAGACAGAGCCCAGGCCCGGAGTTAAAGCCCACGACTGCCCCCCCCCAAAAAGAATAAAAATTAACATTACATATAGATTTTTAATTGCCTCTTTGCTTCTGAAAAAAAGTAAAAGTAAAAATGAATTTAAATGGAAAGGAAGAGCAGGGAAAAGGAATGAAGTAATGATCATGGACAGCTCCTGAAGTCCAATCTGGAGGCTTTATTTACCAACAATGGAGAATAAAATGAAACTATGTAACAAGAAAGGACCATATATTTATGAGATCACAATGGTTTTCTGATATCAACCCACATGCCACATTTGAAATAGAATGAAATAAGAGAATAGGTATTTACAATGTGTCTATGACATCACAATGACAATAATGTCATAATGATATGAGGTCATTGTAAATTGGTGATGTTGCAAGGAGGTTATGGTGTCATAATGAATATGTGTTGTCACACAGGTGATGGGTTCACAAAGGGTTTGTGATGTTACAATGGCATATATGAATACAATTGTCATATGTTCACAATGAGGATATGGGTACACATAGGGATTGTGATGTCACAAATGCCATATGTGTTTTGAAAGATACTTAGGGGTCATGATAGCTTTATGATACACAATTGTGATGAGGTTACAATGCGTTTTTGATGTCATGATGCTTTTGTAATATCTTAAACACATGTCCAAATTCAATTGCTACTATTTCACAATGAGCACACAAGTTCACAGAAGGAGTTTGAAGTACTAATGGACATGAATTTTTTTTTAATGTTTGAGGTCATATTAGGTTTGTGAACACACAATGAGACAGTGATATCACCATGGCAATGTCAACTCACTACATCATGTCAAAATATTGTTTTGGTGTCACAATTAGTTGATGATGCCACATTGGTGATGATGTCACAAAATATTGGTGATGTCACAATATGTTGGGCATTTCACAATGACATAATGGTTCTCAATTGTCTTTAACTTACAATGAGTATATAAGTTCAAAAGGGTCTGTGATTTCTCCAAAAATATGTGTTGCACAAATACATTGAAATCCTACAAGGTTTGTGATGTCAGAATTTGGCACAATGGTTATGACATCTGGCAGTGTGATATCACCATGGTCATGATGTCACTGGGAATTTGTTATATCACATGTCATATGTGAAATCTAATGTGGTCGACAACAGATTATGAGGACAAAAAGGCCTAATGTATCAGAATTGCAGCATGTCACAAAAGTTATGATGACAGGATAGATTTGTGATGTCACAGTGGGTTAGTAATATCACAATGGCAATGTGATGTACAAAGGGATTGTGATGTCACAATGGCTATGAATTCAAGATTTGTTTATGATATCAACGTACGGGCCACATCTGAAAGAGAATGATGAGATCACAGAAAAGGCATTCATAATGTGTCTATGATGTCATAATAACAATGTGAAGTTATAATTCTATCATATCATTTTAGTTTTGTGATTTCACAATGAGCACACAGTGTCAAAATGACAATGTGATGTCACAATTATGATAATCTCACAAACTGTTTTTGATGTTAAAATGTCATGTCTGATTCTCAATTAATAGTTCACAGTGGGGATTTGGGTACACAAAGGGACTGTGATGTCACAAAGCTATGTATTTTTTTCAACGGATATAAGAGGTCATAATAGATTTGGGAGGTCACAATGTGATCCTGGTGTCAAAAGAGCAATGTGATGTCACAATGGGTTTGTGATGTCACAGTGGTGATGAGGTCACAATGGGTTAGTTATTTCACAAGTTTGTAATATCACAATTATTTGTTCAATTTCAATTGCTCCTAGTGCACCATGAAGACACTGTAATAACCATCAGTGCCCCTATAATCCACGGGAACAGATACTCATCATGGCCTCCTGGTCTGGACCACTAGAGAGGGGAGTGCATGCCGTTGGAGGGGGCAGGACATGCTGCTGAAGGAGATAGGATGTCAAGCCTCACATGGTGGGCTGCCAAGAAGTGATTGTGCATGGACATTTGGGAAGTGATGATTGAAAATTGTTATGCAAGAAACATATTGCAGTGGGGGAAAGGTACAGCCTATACTTAGGCTGCATGTTCAGAGCAACAGAAGGGGAGAGAAAAAGGGGAAAGGCCTGGAAGAAAAGAAGTGATGAGACTGCAGGAGGGTAAAGACCTGGGAGGAGAGGAAATTGAGGGAGAGCAGGAGGTGAAGGATGGCAGCTGACCATCTGGATAAGGCAGGGCGGGCCTATCAAGAGTAGAGCAGCCTGAAGAAAAGAAAGGAATGGTCGCAGGAAAAAATGGAAAGACCTGAAATATAGGACAGGTCTGAAAAGGAGGATGAAGAGAAAGTAAAAAGCCTTGTCTTTTGAAGTGTGTAACTTTAGAGATCATTATTTTGTGGGTTGGTTGTTTGAAGACTAGTTAACAAATGGCTGGGCTGCTCTTTGGATGTCTGAGGGTTCATGGTTAAGGCTGCAATTAGCTTTGGGCATGCAGCCCAGGTCAAGGTAGTCGCTTGTTACAAAATTTCTGAGGACAAGACAGATTTGTGATGTTACATTGCATTAATGATATCACATTATCAATATGAGGTCACAAAAGGATTGTAATGTCACAAGGGTGATGTGGGCACAATGGGTTTCTGAAATCAACCGATATGCCACTTTTGAGATAGAATGAAATCACAGAATAGGCAATCACATTGTCTCTGTGACTTCACAATGAAAATGTGATGTCATGATGCTATCATGTCATTGTCATTTTGGGATGTCACAATGGGCCGATGGTATCATTACAACAATGTGATCTCATTCTGGAGATGATGTCACAAAGCATTTGTAATGATACAATGGCGTGTCTGATGTCAGTTGTCTTTTGTTCACAATGAGGATATGGTTACCCAAAGGACTGTGATGTCACAAACACCATGTGCTTTTTCAAAGGTGCTAAGAAGTCACAACCGGTTTGGGATGTCACAAGGTGATCTTAATATCACTGTGGCAATCTGATTTCACAATGGGTTTGTGATGTCCCAGTGGTGATAAGATTACACTTGGCACAACTGTATTGAGTCTTAACAGGTTTGTGATGTCACAATGTGACTCAGTGGTCATGACATCTGGCAGTGTGATGTCACAGTGGTCATGATGTCACAGTGCATTTCTGGTATCACATGTCATACCTGAAGTATTATGAGTTAAAAAATTTATGAGGTCAGAGAGGCCAGAGATCACACTGGCAGCATGTCAAAACATTTATGAGGATAGGACAGTTTTGTGATATCACAGTGTGTTAGTGATATCATAATGGCAATATGGTGTCATCAAGGTATTGTGATATCATAATGGTTATGTTGTAACAATGTCTTTCTGATATCAACCCACCTGCCACATTTGAAATAGAATGAAATCACAGAATAGGCATTCCAATGTATCTGTGATATCACAATGACCATTTGATGTCATAATGCTATGATGTCATTGCTGTTTTATAATGTCATGATGGGCTGATGTTATAATGACAATGTGAAGTTACAATGGTGATGATGTCACAGAGGTTATGCGATGTTAAAATGGCATGTCTAATCTCAATTGTCATTAGCTCAATATGAGGATATGGCTACACAAAGGGCCAGTGATGTCACAAAAGCCATGCTTTCTTTCAAAACTTCTGAGGTCATAATAGGATTGGGATGTCACAATGTGATCATAGTGGCACAATTGCAATGTAATATCACAATGAGTTTGTGATATCACCGCAGTGATGAGGTCACAATGGGTTATTGATGTCTCATCAAGTTTGTAATATAACAATGACATATACAATTTCAATTGCTTCTAATTCACTATGAGGATAATGTAATAACCAGTAGAGCCAGAATTATCTGTGGGAGCCGATAACCATAGTAAATTCTTGGCCTGGCCCACCAGAGAGTGTGGGGAATGCCACCAAATGTGGAGGTGTCAAGCTTCACATAGTGAGCTGTCAAGAAGTGATTGAACATAGGGCTTGGGAAGTGATGGTTAGACAGAAGACCCATTGGAGTGAGGAGGGATAAAACCTATATATAGGTTGCATTTTCAGAGCACTGGAAGGGGAGATAAAAATGGGAGCTACCAGGATGGAAGTAAGTGGTGAGATAGCAGGAAGGGAAAAACCCGAGAAGAGAGGAAGTTGAGGGAGAGCAGAAAGTTGGAAAGTGGTCACTGGGGCAGAGTAGGGCAGGCCTGTGGAGAGTGGAAAGGCCTGAAGAGAAGAAGGAAGTGGTGGAAGGGAAAAAGGGAACGACTAGGAAGGAAGGACAGGTCTGTAGCGAAGGAGGGAAGAATGGAAAAGTAAAAAGCCTTGCCCATTGAGGTTTGGCACTTTGGAGATGATAGATTTTTGGCTGTTGCTTTGCAGACCAATTAAGAAAGGGTCTGGCTGCCCATTGGAGGTCTGAGGTTTGGTGGTCAAGGCTGCTCTTGGACCTGGGTATCCAGTCCAGGATAAGGTAATCCCAGTCCCCTTTCTAGTGTAAACTAGTTCATTTTATTAAATGTGTCTCGATCGTTTTTCTCCTTGCCTTAGAGGTCATAAGTACACGAGTTCACAGAAAGAGCTTGAAGTCTCAAAGGCCATGAATTTTCTAAGATGTGATGTGGCCATAATAGGTTTGTAAAAACACAATGGGATAGTGATATCACAACGGCAATACACAATATCATGTCAAAATAATGCCACAATTAGTTGTTGATGCCATTCGCATGATGAGGTCATGAAAAACTGGACAATACTGATCAGGTTAATATTATAGTTACTAACTGCTTGTTTTGCTTCTGTAATTTGCTTTTTGCTAAATAAGTAATTTCGTGTTGCTTGAACCTCGACTCACTGCAGATAAAAAGGGCTTGATGGAGCAATTCTCTGAACCACAGATGGTTCTGGTCTGTTACAAAAACACAGGATATCAGCACAGATGGTGCCTAACAGCACAGATGCCTTATCAGAACAGTTGGTGCCTTAAAACCACAGGTGGTGCCTTATCAGCACAGTTGGTGTCTTATAATCACAGCTGGTGCCTTATCAGCATATCTGAAATGCCAGAAAGCCCCTTCTGGGCTCTGGAGATCACTATCTTAGTCAAGAGCACCTGCAGGTTAGCAAGTAGCACTGGAGTTTACCTAGTATATCCCACCAATCAGTTTAAAACACATCGGCTCTTAAACCACCCAATCCCCTGTCCCTTATACTTTCCTGTCTGAGGTGGGTTTGAACTGTGATCCTCAGAGCTCAGCCTCCTGAGTAGCTAGGATTACAGGTGTGAGCCACCGGTGCCCAGCTTTTTCATACTAATTCAAATTTGACATGTGTGTTATAAAAGAAACATAATGTGACTTCATAACCATTGTAACATCATAAATCAGCAGTGACATCAAATTGTCATTATGACACCATCAGCTCATTGTGACATCACCAAACAACAATGGCATCACAGCATTATAAATCACAGTGTCATTGTTACTTCATAGACATAATAGCATGAAGGCCTATCTGTGAATTCATTCTATTTCAGAAATCCATTTTGACCATATAATAATTGTGATATCACAATCCTTTGTGACATTACATTACCATTGTGATATCATTAACCTGCTGTGCCATCACAAACCAATCCTGTCCTTATAAGTTTTGTAACATGCTGCCATTGTCACATATTAGGCCCTTTTTGAGCTCATAATCTGTTTTCAATATCATATTTCTGGTATGACATGTGATGTCAGAAATCCCCTGTGACATCATACTGCCCGATGTCATGACCATTGTGTCACATTGTGACATCACAAATCTGTTAGAATGGCATCATGTTTGTGATAACACATGCCTTTGGAGACAGTACAGTCCCTTTTTGAACTCATATATTCATTGCCAATTAATGAAAATTGAGATCTGCCATGCCACTCTGACATCATGAACCCACTGTGACATCGCAAACTTATTGTGACTGAAGTGATCCCCACGACTCGGGATCCCCCGAAGAGACCACCAGAGACTGCGACCAATGCAATCAGCAAAGAGTCATTTATTGGCAAGCCCAGGCTTGGTGATATAACAAAAGCAATGTGATGTGACAAAGAGATTTTGATGTGACAAAGGTTATGAGTTCACAATGGTTTCCTGATATCAACCCACATGGCACAATTGTAATAGAAATAAATCAAAGAACAGGCATTCACAATGGGTCTATGACATCAAAGTGACAATGTGTTGTCAAGGCAGCAATGTTTGATAGGATATGTACTCATTACTGTAATCCCTCTGTACACTATACTTACAATAAAAAATGCACAGAAGAAAAAATTGGTATGGTGTCATTGGGGTTTGGTGTTGTCACACTGAGATGATAGTGTCATGATGATGTGATTTCACAGTCATAATTATTGCACAAAGTATTTGTGATGATACGATGCTATGTGTGATCACAATTTTCATTAGTTCACTATGAGGATATGGGTACACAAAGGGTCTGTAATGCCACAGAGGTCGTGTGTTTTGTAAAGGTGCTAAGAGTTCACAATTGCTTTATGATGTCACAATGTGATTGTAAAGGCACAACAACAACGGGATGTCACAATGGGTTTGTGATGTCACAGTGGTGATGAGGTCACAATGAGTTTGTGATGTCACATGAGTTTTCAATATTACAATGACAGGTCCAATTTCAATTTCTACTAATTCACAATGAGGATACAATTTCAAAGAAAGAATCTTAAGCTCCAAACAATATGATTTTAGTCATAACTTGTGTGATATGCTGACAGTAGGATATTTTAGGCCTTTAGCAAGCTTATATTCTGTTTTCAAACTCATAATAATTCAGGTATGACATATCATATCAGAAATTGACTCTGACATTATGAACATTGTGACATCACATTGATAGACATCAAGACCATGGTGTCACATTGTGAACTCATAAATCTGTTAGGACTTCATCACATTTGTGCCAACACATGACTTTGGAGACAACACAGACCCTTTGCGAACTCATATCTTCATTGTGAATTAATGACATTTGAGAACTGGCATACCATTGTGACATTTCCAACCAATTGTGACAGCACAAACCTATTGTAGTAGAAACACATTGTGATCTAATAGCCACTGTGGTAACACAATCCCTTTGTGACCCCACATTTCCATAGTGATATCATTAACCTACTGTGAAATTCCAATCCTTTCATACTCAATCCAGGTATGAAATGTGATACCCGAATCCAGTGTGACATCTAGATCATGGTGACATCACACTGATAGATGTTATGAGCATTTTGTCACTTTCTGACAACACACACCTGTTAAGAGTGCATCACTTTTGAGACAACACATGCCTTTAGAGACATCACAGTCCCTTTGTCAGCTAATATACTCATTGTGAATTGACAATTGAGATCACATGTGTCATTTTGATATCACCAACCCATTGTGACATCACACACCTCTTGTAAACTCATCACCAGTGTGGCATCACAAATTGTGATATCAAAACATTATCAAGTCATCATATTGAAACATCACATTGCCATCGTGATATCACTGTGCCATTGTGTTTTCAAAAACCTGCTATGTCTTCATAGAGTTTTAGAAAATTCCTGGCCTTTTATACTTCAGTCTTCTTCTGTGAACTCATCTCCTCATTGTGAAATAGTAGCAACTGAAATTGGACATGTGATTATGAGATGTGACTTCACAAAACTATTTGATTTCACCACCAATGTGACATCACAAACCTATTGTGAGCTTTCATAGCCATTTGACATCACTATCACATTGTGACATCCCAAACCTATTAGGATCTCTTAGCACCTTTGAAAAAACATATGGCCTTTGTGACATCACAGTCCTTTTGTGTAACTATACCTTCATTATGAATTGACAATTGATATCAGACATGCCATTGTAACATCAAGAAACCTTTATGACATCACCAGTGTGACAACATTCTCATTAGGACAACATCAACTACTTTTGACATCACAAAACTACAACAAGATAGCATTATGAGATCACATTGTCATTGTGATGTTATAGACAGATTGTGAATGCCTGTTTCTAATTTTTTTTTTGGTTGTGGGGCTTGAACTCTGGGTTTGTGATGTCACAATGGCATGTCAGATCTTAATTGCCATTAGTTTACAGTGAGTTCTGTTGTCAAAAGTGTTAATGATATAAAAATGGGTAAGTGATGTCAAACTAATTTGTAATATCACATCTTATTTCAAATTTCAATTGCTACAAGTTCACAATGATACAAGTTCAAAGAAGGAACTTGATGTCCCAAAGGCCATGAATGTTCTAAGATGTGATGAGGTCATAATAGGTTTGTAAAAACAATTGCAATATGATGTCAAATTATGATGTAAGAATGTTGTTATGTCACAATTAGTTGGTGATGCCATAATAGTGATGATTTCAAAATAGTTTTGTGATGTCGCAGTAGTTTGTGATGTGACAATATCATTCCAGACCTCAATTGTCCCTAACTCACAGTGAGTATATAAGTTTAGAATGGGATTGTGAGGATTCCAGAGGCATTTGTTGGCACAAAAGTGATGAAGTCAGAACACATTTGTGATGTGAGAATGTGACACAATGGTCATTACATCTAGCAGTGTGATGTCACAATACTCATGATGTCACAGTATATTTCTAATATTTGTCATATCTGAAACAATATGATGTCAAAAATAGTGAGCTCTCATGGGCCTAACATAACACAGTGGCAACATGTCACAAAACTTATGAGGACAGGACATGTTTGATTCGTCACAGTTGTTTAGAGATATCACAATGGCAATGTTATGTCACAAAAGGATTGTGATGTCACAATGGTTATGAAGTCAAAATGTGGTTTTGATATGAACCCACATGCCACATTTGAAATATAATGAGATCACATAATAGGCACTGATAATGTATATATGATGTCACAATGAAAATGTGATGTCATAGTGGTATGATGTCATTACAGAATTGTGATGTCACAATGAGATGATGTTGTTATAATGACAATGTGATGTCACACCGATGATAATATTGTAAATGCTTTGTGATATTGTAATGGCATATCTAATCTCAATTGACATTTCACAATGAGGATATGGATACACAAAGGGACTGTGGTGTCACAAAGGCCATGTGGTTTTTCAAAGGTGCTAAAGATGTCATAATGGGTTTGGGGGATCTCAAGGAGATTGTAATGTCAAAACAGCAATGTGATATCACAATGGCTTTGTGATGTCACATTGGTGATGAGGTCACAATGGACAGGAGAGGTTTGTGATGTCACAACAGGTTAATGTTATCACAATGGCACTGTGATATCAGAAAGGGATTTTTCTTACAATGGTTTTGAGGTCACAATGGATTTCTGATACCCACCAATATTGCTTGCTTGAAATAGAATGAAATCACCGAATAGGCATTCACAATATGTGCACAATGTCACTATGACATATGATGTCATAATAGTATGATATTTAAGTTTATTCATGTCAAAATGGCATGTCTAATTTTACTGGTCATTAGATTACCATGAGGATCCCAGAGGTTGCTATGTGCTGAGTCTTTCAAAAGGTGCATCATGCTGAGTCCATTACATAGGGTTCTTTGTGCTATTTTTTTTAAAGTGTGCTGTGTGCTGACATCCCAAAGGGTGCTATGATCTGAGTCCTTGAGAGGGAGTTATCCCTGACAATCAGACACACACACACACACACACACACACACACACACACACACACACACACACACACAAACACAGAGGGTCATCATGCACTTGCTTGGTGTGTGGGGTGGATGGAGAAGAGTCTCTCCCAGTGGTTGGGCTGAGGGGAAATTTGATCCCCCCAGGCAGCTGCTGGGGTTGGGGGTAAGCCCTGAGCTGAGATGAGGCTGCTTTTTCCATGGCCTGGTAGCCTTAGGGCAGAGACAGGGCAGCACAAGGCCAGGGATAGAGGGCTTGCCCGAGGGGTTAGGGGGCGTGACCGAGGGGAGGATAGGGCATGGCAGAGGGGGCACATATCTGCTGTAGCCAGGGGCAGGCTGGAACACTTGTGCAGTGGGGGTGGGGCAACACAGCAGAGAATTGGGGGCAGAAAGAGAGAAGGGCAGACACATGCACCAGGCCAGGCGGCGTCAATGGCTGGCCTCTGCTGCTGTAGGAACATGGGTCTGGGCAAAGAGCACAGAGCACACAAAGCCAGCACAGCAGGCACATCCCTTGCACAGCCCCAGGGAGTCTCAGAAGCCACATAGACCCTGAGCCTGAGGTCCCTGTGTTGGGAGCTCAGCTGGGGCTGGGGGGCACTCAGCCCCACAACCTGCCTGCCACTGCCCCAGTCCCCTCTCCTGCCCTCCCAAGGAATCGCATTTCAAATATGTCACTGCTGGCTCAGACCCATGGTGCCTCTTGGAGTCATCTAGCAATGGTGCGCCCCAGGCTGGCTTGGGACCCTGACCAAGTCCCGGGCCCCATTCCTTTGCTCTGGGCCTGAGCATCCACCATGATGCTGCCATTGTTGTCCGCTGCACCCAGTACCACAGCCTACAGCTTCTCCCAGCAGCACATGTGGGTGGCCGCCCCACGAGCTCGAACCTTGTGTCCTACCTGAACACCCCCCTCCTCACTGTGGAACCAGACCCACTACTCCAGCCTCCCTGCTCGCATCCCCACCATGGCTCCTCAGTGCCAGGAAGGCCAGCCCTGGCTCTGCCAAAAATGTGCCCCAAGGGTGGGGGTTGGTGGACCCAGGGATTCCACCCCCATTCCTAGTGGTCAGAGTGCCAGGAAATGAGGAGATGCAGGTTTGGGTGAGAAAGGGGCACCACCGAGCCCCTGGCCTGGAGCAGTGAGAGACCCACAGCCCCACATCTGCACCCTTCCTCTCCCTGGTGGGAGCCTGGTGGTTTTAGTCAGAGGTGGGTTGCAGCAGCTCCACACCTGCCTTCTTGAGTCTTTTCCTTTTTTCTGGGGTGGGGGTGTTGGATGCAGAAGATAGGACCCCCTTGCTGTGTGAGTCCTTGACCTCTGTTCTCAGTCTCCCTTTCATGTGAGGAGGGACCCAGAAAAGCCCACTAGGGAGGTGAGGTCACTGGGGGTCAGATAGAAGGTGAATATCTGGGAGGAACACACTCCTCCATCACACATATACCCAGCATGACCCCTCCACCCCAGGTGTCAACAGTAATCATAGGGTTATCACATTTCCCAGCTCTGCCAGCATCTGTTGGTGCTCCCAGTCCATCTGGTCTCCTTGTCCTCCCCAATAATCCACACAGTCGCCCAGAAGTACCTAAGCTGGAAGTAGGGAGTACTTCCATGTATGTAGCCTTTAAGACCCCATCCATTTCCTCAACACCGCCCCACTCCAGGTCAGACACCCCCTGGGGACCCCATGACCCCCTGCTTGTTTTCAATCCTGCCTCTGAGGACCACTTCTCTGAGGATTCCTTCACCGCACATCCTGGCCTAGGGTTTTGGTGAAAGAGGAGTTAAGGCCAGTTGTTCCCAAGGGGAAGGGTCTGGCCCTGGAGAAGGTGAGAGGTGAGGTGGTGCTGTGTCATTAGAGTGGTGCTCCCCTTGGGTGGGAGCCCTTGGTTCTGACAAGGGAATGGGGAATTGGAACCTGCATGCTCCAGTTTGTACATTGTCCCCCATGAGGAAACAACAAACTTAGGAGAGGCACTACTCTGAGTCTGTGTGAGTGTGTGTGTGTGTGTGAGAGAGAGAGAGAGAAAGAGAGAGAGAGACTGAGAGAGAGAGACCATGAAAGAGAGAGAGAGAGACTGAAAGAGAGAGAGAGAGAGACCATGAAAGGGAGAGAGAGACAGACAGACAGACAGAGAGAGAGAGAGATCATCTTTCTCCTTGTACAGCCTGACTGTACTCAGGTGAGTGATCATTTGGCAAATTGCAGGTGCTGTATGGAAGAGTCTTCTGTCACTGTTCTGGATTTGTGTGTGTGTGTGTGTGTGTGTGTGTGTGTGTGTGTGTGTGTGCGTATGTGTGTGTGTGTGTTAAGAGAGCAGGGAGATGAGATCAATGAAAATATATTTACATCATCATGTCTAAAAACAGCAAAAGCATTTTATTTCTCTCTGTGTGTGTATTTGTTTTTGTTCTTTCTTTCATCAATACCAAGTATGAGCCCAGCCACAATCTTTGTTTTCTCCTTCACAGTTTCATGGCTCCTTTATGGAAAATTTCAGTAGATATTCCTTTCCTCCCCTTTCCACCTCTCTCTTCCCCCTTTCCTATAGCCCACAGTAGATGCTGGGCCTGCATGTGCCTCCCCTAGGAGACCTGTGTGAACCCTGGACTAGAGTGGACACCTGTCTTTCTATCCCCAGCCAGAAGTTTGGTGAGGCGAGTGTGACCACAGCCACAATCTTCCAGCCAGACACTGCTCTCGTATGTATAGTTGGAGCTAACTCAAGGGTTGAGAATGTGTCTGCCAAACATAATTAGGTAATGAGATGGGAGAGAAGGCAGGGCAGGGTCTTTGAAGCTATGAGGTTTTGGGGGCTTGCATACAGTGTGACATGGCAGATGGTTCACCATGACGGAGGATGAGAGGGGAACCTTACCTAGGGCATTCATGATCTCTGTGGGCATATGGGCACAGAGCTCCATGCCCCTATTGGTGGCATGTATTCCCTCCCACAGCAGTGCACCGTAGTCAATCCTCCCTGGAGTCCTGCAGACTCCAATCTGTGTCCTGCTTGAGCCATTTCCAGCTGGATAGTGGTAGGCAAGTCCATTCCCCCTGCTGGAGCCCACTCAGTATCAGGACATGTCAGTTAGCTAGGGCTCACTGAATGCCAGTTTCTGTAACCTGCTGTAGGCTGTCTGGAAGAGAAAGGGGACCATTGACTTTGGAAACTTTTAAGTTTGATTGGGATAAATTAAATGCCACATTTTCCAGGGTTTTTGTTGTTGTTCTTGTTTAAGCTGGCAATTTCCACTAACGCCTGGAATTATGGGTCAAATTAGATGGACCATTTCAGCCACCAAACAATGACATTCAAAGCTGCACAGGCAGAGTTCACAAGCCATATTGTGTCCTGCTTTGAACGTTGTGCCTTGACTGTCTTTCTACATCAGCTGCTGAATCTCTTCCTGCTCTCTTTAGGGTGACCACCACAGTGGAGGGCATTGTGGGGAGCAGAGATTGTGACCTCACCATCCCCAGCCTGCCAGCTGTGAATAGAGACAATACCCAGCACCTACACTGGACGCTGGGAGATTCAGAGGCCCCAGGCTGCCTCAAGGATCTTTTATCTGCAGCATGAAACTTGGGGGCCGGATGTGGTAGACCATCCTGGCTGGTCCCAGGGGGAGGAGAGGTGGCCCCTTGAGCTAGACGTTCAGCTCATGACAACCTCGTTCACACCTGAGTGGGGAATTGAGTACCACAGAACTGATCAGCCGCTAGGCAGAGATCTTTGAGAAGATAGGCATCCCAGAAGGCCCAGAATCCAGCGAGTATATTGTGGCTCATATCCTCAGAGTCAAAACAGTTAAGTGCGAGGTCACCGGGAAGGCATGAAGAGGGAGGAGGGAGAACTGTGGGAGAGCTATATGAGGCTTCATCTCCCCTCCCCCACAGAGGATACTTACCTGAATCAGATGGGACTTTTCTGTAGTATTGTCATAGACAGATGCTCATTTATTTATCTAACAAACTATTATAGTGTGTGCCAGGGTCTGGGGGGTCATAGACAATGAAGGTTCCAGGACTGGTTCCAGAGCACTGGGCTCTGAGCAGGGTTGCTTCTTTAATAATACTCACAACACAGGAACATTCCTGGGATAGATCAGCCCTTTTTATCTTCCCAAGAGAGAGGGACCTAGAGCCTCCCTCCCCCCCCCAGTCTCTTCCCTTGACCAAGAAACCCTTTGGTTCCCATATCATGTGGTTGGATAACTAGACCTCACCTCACTGCCCAGTGGTTAAGCAGGACTGTGAGAGATCCTGAATCTTTGATAATGTCAGAGGATCCTCAGTATGAGACTGTACTTTAACGTCCTAACTTGGTGCATTGTCAGTCCCATCTAAGACTACCATGATGTAGGACATAGAATCTAGTGAATCAGATCAGGATGGGGTCTGTTCTTGGAGGCTTGAGTATTATGTGTGAGCTTTGAGCTTCCGTGTGCCAACCTGCTTCCTTTTCTTGGGTGGGTCTATGCTAGACAAAGCTTGAAACTAGGGTGTGGTCTTGTATTTTATGCTATAAGATATCACTCTACCATTTGAGCCACAGCTCCACTTCCAGATTTTTTTTGGGTGTTTAATTGGAAATAAAGAGTTCGCATGGACTTTGCTGCCAAGGGCAGCATCCATCTGTGCAGTCCTCAGATCTTGGTTTTCCGAGGGGATAGGATTCAAAACCTTGGAAAAATATCTTTGGATACTCATGGCTGTTATTCCTAGGTACTCAAGAGCTGAGATCTGAGGATTACAGTTCAAAGCCAGCCTGGACAGGAAAGACCCTGAGACTCTTATCTCCAACAAACCAACAGAAAACCGGAGATGGTGCTGTGGCTCAAGTAGTAGTGTGCTCGCATTGAGATGAAGAGCACAGGGACAGCACCCAGGCCCAGTGTTAAAGCCTCACAACCGAAAGAAAAGAAAGAAAGTAAAACATCTTTGCCTATAAAGATGTGGAGGTGTGTGTAGGGGTGCTGTGTTTGAGAGACTAGGTGCTGGCCTCATTGTACAGACATTTCTAAGAACTCCCCAAGTTTGTCCTAGTTTGAAACCACATTAGAATGGGCGGTGCCTTATGAAGAACTCAAGAAGAGGAGACCCGTGGCAGGCAGAGTGGGCTAATGGTTCAGGAGTGGGATTGATGTGTCTGTATTCTCTCCATTGAAGGATAGATTTGGATGCTGGATGTCAAAGACTGAAGTCAAGTGTTGCAAGAAGTATGTGGCCTGATGAATTGAGTTTCCTCTGGGTATATGAAGGTGGTTGAAGCCTGGTGCTGCTGGTGGCTGACAACTGTCATCCTAGATACTCATAAAGTTGAATTTTAAAGACCACGGTTCAAAGCCAGCTTGGGCAGGAAAGTCTGTGATAATTGATAGCCAATGAACCATCAGAAAACAGGAAGTGGTGCTGTGGCTCAAGTGGTAGAGTGCACAACTTCAGCTGAAGAGCTGAGTGAGAGCACCCTGGCCCAGAGTTCAAACCCCATGATCAACAATAAACAAAGAGGTAGCTGAGTTTTCCACATACCAATGTATACGGTAGGAAATTACATGCTGGGTTATGAGACATTACAGGTATGTGAGAGGCTCAATGTTGTGTCTACAGTTGGTGTGGGTATGATAGTGCCATCTTCTCATGGGTCGGATGTGATCCTAATGGACAGAGTTCATGGTTCTGTTCTCAGGAACTGCTGAGGCCTTGGAATGTCCATATGTGTGTGTGTGTGTGTGTGTGTGTGTGTGTGTGAGTAATTTTCCCTTGTCTTTCTCTGTCCCCTTCCTGGGTGCCTGTCTGCCTCTTCCTGACCTGAGATGGTGCCCCTCCTCCACGTCAACCTTGACTTTAGCTCCCTATCCGGGTCTACAATGAGTGCGAAATGGCCAGAGGCCTGTGTTCCAGCTTTTCTCTGGGGCACAAGTCTGGCTGTCCAAATATTTGGCCGGCCCCAGGGAATTCTGGGACAACAGTGCTAGCTGGTTTCCTCTGCCTCAGAAGGAGGGCTTCAGTCACAGGATGTCCTGTCCTTTTCCTCAGCTGGTCCACTGCACATCCCTCTAAACAGGCTGGCAGTGGAGTAGGGAATGGGGGGTTGCTGGTGGTTCTGGCCAACTCAAGCGTGACAGCTGACTGAAGACCACCCAAGCAAGGGGATCCAGGACTACATGGAAGGTGAGGCCAAGATGGCTTGGAAGTATTGGTCAGTGTCTAGGAAATGTAAACAAACTTTATCACAGGAAAGTCTGTCTTCCAGCCCTGGCTGGGACTCTCTGGTCCTTCTAGACAATTCCAGATGCCCAGAATACAGAGGCACACACTTTAGATTCCAGGGCCTGGGAACTGGGGGATGAGAGACTGGTATGGCCAATAACTCAAAGTTCTGGGGCATTAGCTTGACCTGGCTCTGTCCCCCTTGTGTATGTTCACCCAGTGTTGGCCACACACCGGCCACTTGTAGCAGTGCTGTGGAAATGGCAGGAGTGGAAGTGAGATTTAGTATGACCAAAATCTGGATTTATCGGCTGTGGGGCTGGCAAAGGGTGTCTAAAAAAAATATTAGAGCTGGAGCTCAGGGCCTAGGCACTGTCCCTGAGCTTCCTTTGCTCCAAGCTAACATTCTACCACTTGAACCACAGCTCAACTTTCATCTTTTTTAGTAGTTTAGTGGAAATAAGTGTTTCATGGACTTTCCTGCCTGGGCTGGCTTCAAGCTGCCATCGTAAGATCTCAGCCTAGAGTAGCTAGGATTGCTGATATGAGCCACTGGCACATAATAAGGATGTTAGAGTATGTGAGTGTGTGTATGTGTTTATGTTTTTACCGGGACTTGAACTCAAAGCCTAGATGCTATCCTTTAGCTTGTTTGCTCAAGGTTGGTGTTCTACCACATGAACTACAGAAGCACTGCTTCCCAGCTTCTTGGTGATTCATTGGAGATATGAGTCTGCCCAGGCCAGCTTTGAATCCTGATTGATTTTCAGGTCTCAGCCTTGAGTAGTTAGGCTGCCAGGTATGAACCACTGGCGCCCAGCTGATAATGGCCTTTCTCCACATTGGACTGGGTACTCCTGAAAGGTTTTCCTTATTTTTTCTGTGCCAGTACCAGGGCTTGAACTCAGGGTATGGTCTCTGATCTCTTAACTTTTTCCCTCAAGGCTGGCACTCTAACACTTGACCCACAGCTCCATTTCTGGTTTTTGGTAGTTCATTGGCATGAAGAGTCTCACTAACTTTCCTCCCCTGAGCTGAGTTTGACCCATGACCTCTCATCTCAGTCTCATTCATGGAGTAAGAAGCCACTTTTGAAACATTTTTTTTTCCTGAAAAAAAGCCCTGGGTCTCAGTATGATGTATAGTCCATATGCAAATATATCCTGTGTGATAGGATGTAATAAATGAAATGTTGTATATGTAATAATACTAAATAAATAAGGATAATAAATGCTATACTCACTTTTCCAGTGCTGGCACTTCAATTCAGGCCCTGGGAACTGGTCTGAATTTCTTGTCTTCAAGGACAGTGAGCTTCCTCTTCACCTACAGTGTCACAGAGTTACCCAGACCCTGATTTCAAATACAGGCCTGCCAGAAAAATGTTGCAAGTTCTAAGCCAGGGCTTTTAATTTATTTTTAATTTATTTTTTTGGCCAAGCATGGGGCTTGAACTCAGGTCTTGGCATCTCTACCACAGCTGGCCCTGTATTATTAAGATCCAAGTTCAAATCTCGGGGTTGGCAAAAATAAAAATAAAAAGGAGAAGGTTAAAACGGAGAACTTCAGGAAGGTGGTTTTACATTTTTTCCCCTTGCATTGTGACCATCCTGGGTCTAAATAACAAGTCCGAAAAGTGCACATGACCTTTCATGCTGATGTTTGGCTGGCTATTAGGGAAGCAATAGCTGAAACTTCAAATTAGGCCTGGAGGTTGAGTCCCGGGACTGCCACTAAGGATTGGTGGGAGATTCTAAGAAATGCATTGCAATATGCATCCATACAAATGTTACAAAAGTAACAATTAAATTAGTACTTAGTGTATGAGTTTAATATAAAATTATACACAACAATTACACTACATTGACTAATGTTCAATTAATACTTTATTATGTATTCAACCATGATATTTAAAAATGGAAGGAATAATTCGATTGTCAACAATTGGTAGTAATATATGTAATTTCATAATATACAGACATGTTTCTCTTGTTATATATATATATATGCCAATCTACACCTTTATGTGTTTATACACTTGTCACTAATGGGGCTCAATGGTATAGTGATGGCTAGTACATCCAAACCCTGGATTCGATTCCTCACTACCAGATGCACATAAAAATCAGGAAGTCGTGCTGTCGCTCAAGAAGTCAGGCACTAGCTTTGAGCATAAAACCTTAGGGACTGTGTCTAGACCCTTACTCAAGACCCAGGATAGGTACCAAAAAATATTGAATGTTGTGACAGCAACTCTCTATGGATAGGACTTCAAATACCTCATCACAGAGCAAGCCGGGAGTCTGGTGCTGACAGCTGCCATCTAACCTGACTTAGCCAGAGGTACATCACTGCAACCCAGCTCCACGGAACCAGATGCTGCTGGCTTGCTCACCCCTGTCATCCAAGATACTCAGGGGCTGAGATCTGACACTGATGGTTTTAAAACCCAGTCCTAGCAGAAGATATGTGAAAGTCTAAGATGTGGGTCAAAGTGGTAGAGCTCTAGCCTCGAGCAAAAGATCTTAGGACAGTACTCCCAACATTTTAGTGCAATCCCTGTGGCTGACTACTCCCCTCCAAAAAACATTCCTCTGAATCATTAGATGTTAACTTTGTGCAGTTTGTGATGTGTTTCTGAAAGAATGGTGATACTGATGAAAGCACCATAATACTAATGACAGCTTGTGGGATATAACTATGTGATGAGTCCTTCCTAAGGTGCTGAGTACTTCACGGGGTGCTGTGTGCTGAGTCCTGTACAGAATGCTATGTGCTGAGTCCTTCACAGGGTGCAGTGTGCTGAGTCCTGCATTGGGTGCTGGGTGCTAAGACTTTCACAGGATGCCTTGTACTGAGTCCTGTAAAGAGTGATATTTGTTTTGTGCTTCAAAGGCTGCATTCTTTCATCTTATTCTTGTAACAGCTCCACAACTGAGATGATTATGCAGACAAGAATATTGAGGTTCAGATATGTCCACATGGCAGGGACAAAATTATGTATTACTGAAGACTCATGAGTTGCCTACTGAAGACAATTGTTTGGTTTTTTTTCTCTGTCATGAACCTTGAACTCAGAGCCTAGCACTGACCCTTACTTCTTGGGCTCATGGCTAGCACTCCACCATGTGGAGCCAAGGACCCCCTTGCAGCAGTGTGCCAGGGCCTAGGGTTCTATAGCCGAGGTCTGCCATCCTGCCTTCTCAGGAAGCTGAGATCTGAGGATCTGGGTTCCAAAATATCCCAGACAAAATGTCCCATGAGACTATTATCTCCAATTCACCACTAAGAAACCTGAAGTGGAAGCTGGGTGCTTGTGGCTCATGCCGGTCATCCTAGCTACTCAGGAAGATGAGATCTGAAGACCATGGTTCAAAACTAGCCTGGGCAGGAAAGTCCTTGAAACACTTAGCTCCAATGAACCACCAGGAAACCAGAAGTGGTGGTGTGGCTCAAGTGGTAGACCATAAGATTTGAGCTGAATTGCTCAGGGACATCAGCCAGGCCTAGACTTCAACTCCTACAACCGACAACAACAAAAAAGAAAGAAACTAACAAACCTGAAGTAGAGAGCTGAGAATATGCCTTAGTGGTAGAGTGCTTTCCATATACAAAACCCTGGGCTTGATTTCTCAGTACCACATCACTAGGAAAAAGCCCGAAGTGCCTTTGTGGTTCAAGTAGTAGAGGGCAATCCTTGTACAAGAGAAACTAGGTACAGTACTCATGTCCTCAGTTCAAGCTCCAGTACTCGTGTATGTGCGCGCACGCACACACACACACACACACACACACACATGCACACACACACATAGAGAAAGCAGAAGTGAAGCTGTGACACAAAATGGGAAAGCATTAGACTTCTGCTCTCAGCTCATGGTCATCACGCAGGCCCTGTGTTCAACCACAAAACCTAGCCACCCAGGGCCCAAATAGGAGAGTTCAAAGGTTTCAAAACCTGACGAGCTTCACCAGCCCTAGATGAAAGGAAACTTTGTGATATCCAACATGTGCTTGGATTTCCCAAGCTTCTGGAAACCTATGAGAGCTTTCATAGGCCCATTATCGCTGTGATTGAAACATTTGATTAGGTTCAGTGCCCTAGTTGTCTCCCAGAAGGACTCCTGAATAATATTGAGCATTTAACACCGGAATATAGTCTCGTAAAGGCATGATAAGAGCACAGAACATGGCTTGCCATGGTAGGTGGCACAAATGAAGGCTTCCTGTCAAAACATTGCACTGGGAAGAGAGAGAGCTTGGGGTAAGAGAGTCCTTTTTCTCCTGACCTTCAGAGCTCGCCCACACTCCTCCTCACTAATTGGCCCAGATGGAGTTATCTGTTACAGAGCTGTACAGGAGTGAGGCCTTTTGCCTGCCTATCCAGACAATGAGAGAGACTTCTTCCAGCAGGCCTGGCATGCAGAGAAACCCTCTCGCTACCCTGGGATCAGTGAGGGGAGCCCTGGAACATGCAATGTCATAAAAGCAGTCTCTGTGTTATAAACTCATTGTATTGAATACATATTTCCTAGCTTGGTACAATTCCCAGTCATGAGGCCTTTTGCAGTTTGCCAGGCTACCACCATTTCCCTCACACAACCACAGAGCAGGAAGACTATCACTTTCCCACTTCTCAGGCAGCCAGAGACCCCAGATTCAAGAGGGCAGAGACAGGTTCTAACTCAGCTGCTGGAAGACAGAAGAAAAAGTGCCCTGACTCTTCTTGGACTGGGGATTTGCATTAATGTTGTGGAGAATGAAGGAAGGAGAATGGACTGGCAGAGGTAAAAGAAGGGCCTTC
Source organism: Dipodomys spectabilis (assembly GCF_019054845.1). Taxonomy (NCBI): domain Eukaryota; kingdom Metazoa; phylum Chordata; class Mammalia; order Rodentia; family Heteromyidae; genus Dipodomys; species Dipodomys spectabilis. Next base: position 337,885 of record NW_024870810.1, read on the forward strand.
AAATCTGACAGATGGAAACTCAAAAACCCATTCCCTAAGACAAGAGAGCAGGGTTTTTCTACTCTGTTCTTCCTCTCTCTCTCTCACTAAACTGGCTCTCTATTGGTAACTTAAAGATAGCCTGAGGCTCCCTTCACCTGAGGGAAGAAGGTTATTAGTCATTGTTTGAAGAGGCCGAGAAAAGCCTGACCCTGGTGTTACTCTAACAAATTTCTCAGGTTTCCCCCCATCGCTGACTGTGCCTGGAATGAATGAAGTGGTTTTGCAGCTCACTTCCCTGTTGAGTGTGTACATTGTGCCTCCTAATCCTGCAGGCCTTTGTGTCTTCACCCAACCTGGCTTTTGCAACTGTTTTCTGCGTTCAAATACAGTGTTATACTGGATTCCTTCCTGCCAACAGTGCTAGGGCTTGGATCCTGAGAACCTCATTTGAACCCGGGGTGGGTCAATGATCTTTCTTTCCTTCTTCTATAGCTAAAGAACTCTAAGAACATTTAGAGTGCAAGTAACTTCTCATCACCAAGGGAAACACAGGAAGTTCTTGATCATCTGATCTTTTAGAAGTAGAAGCCAGTGTGTCGTAGACTTTCCTGCTCTGGTTGCCTTCACACTGTGATCCTGAGACCTCAGCCTCCTGAGCTAGGGTGATGGGTGTGAGCTACTGGTGCTATGCTAGGTTCAGAACTGTAATGACATTGACAATACAAGTCAACCTCTTTATCACAAAGGGCTTGGGGAGCATATTAAGCCTTTGAACAGTGGACCTTTCAGATCCCTTTAGCACACAGGTTGTAATGGTAGAGTCTGAGAGGCTGGGCATATGGATGTGCTATACTTGATCCTTAAGCTCTGACTCCAATTCTGGTGTACATCAGGGTTCATTTTCTAAAGAATGTTCTCATAATTATAAAATAGGAAAAGTACTTTGATTTACCCTTCCTTTTTTCCAGTTGTGTGACTTGTATCAAGCCTGGGCATTGTCCCTGGGTAATTCAACTCAAGGCTAACACTCTACCACTTGAGCCACAGTTCCACATTTTTTTGTTGGTTCATTCGAGATAAGAGTAACAGGCTTTCCTTGCCTAGGCTGTCTTTGAATCTCAGCCTCCTAAGAAGCTAAGATTTCAGTTGTGAGCCACAGGCATCTGGCAGTCTCTTTCTTGTACACTCATTTTTCTTGGTAGCATTGTTTGTTTATAAATAAAATCGTTTATTTCCACATTTTGATGGACAAAGATGTAGTTTTCAACTTAGTGTGATTAGTTAAAAAACTTTCTCATATAGATGCTTTTCAATAACCAATGTTTTCCAATGATATATTGAGTATGTTCTTCAATACAGCTGTAAGCACATTACACAATTTACATAATACCACTTACATATCTGCAGTTACCTTAAAAGGACATAGGCCTTAGAGCCAAGAGGTAAAATTTATTTTTATTTCTGCATGAAACTATTTGTGACTTTATACCAACAAAGTAATGGCATCCTTTTCAAAATCTATTGACCATACAACTAAAAATTTATTTTTGATAAATCTGTTACATTCTTCTATGTGTCTGTTCTTATAGCAGAGCTATGTTGTCTTCACTACTAAACATGGTAATAAGATTCAAATCTAGTATGAGGGCTCAAGATATAAGATTTTAAAAAAAATTTCTGGCTGACCTGTATTCCTTGAATTTACATATGAGTTTATTGAGTAGGTGGAACAATTTTCTACAGAGATATCTAGATGTTTGGTAGTCACTCATATTTTGCACCTTGTGAAAACAAAAGACCCCAGATATATATATAGAAAAAAACTGTCTTTAGATAATGGTTGAAACAGCTAAATTTAATTTAGGAATGAGTTAAAATTTAGGAACACTATAGCATAATAAAGCTGAGTGATAACGACTTGAGCTGTACAACATAGGAGAATGAGAAGGGATAGAATAGAATGATGGACCACATAGTATCTGTATGTCATTGGTATTGTGTTTCAAAAATCAGAGAGACTTCAGAGAAGAGAAGGAGGAAAATAATCAAAGTTTCCTGAACCATTTCTTTTTAATCCACCTAATACTGTGCACTGAGAGACAGAGAAGATGGGAAAAAATAAAATAGAAAATAAAGCATTTTATAGACTGTTACAATGTAAAGAGATTGTAATAGTAATATGATAATTAATTTCCAAAGAAATAAGAGAACGAATAGGTAAACACTCAAGGCAAAAAGAATGAAGAGAGAAAAGAAGCAAAGTAAAATCTTTATCAATAGCAAACACAAACTGAATTTTACTCTTTCCTTATTTGTAAGGTAAGGTGGAAAATGTAAGGACTCTTCACTTTTCTTTTTTCTTGCTCTAGAAGTCAACAAATATATTCTCCATTATTTCTGGTAGATTACATCCATTTACAAATGAGAAATGTCAGACTAACAATCAATGTAGTGAGTAAATAATACTAGAATATATGTCTGAGCTCTTCACTCTGTGTGCTTAGAAAGAGAGTAATTTGGTTATGGAGAGGACCAATATGAAAATAATACAGGGAAAAAGCATACTTTGGAAATGGTTGTTTTAGGACTAGGTGACAGTGATGAGTAAATGAAACAGGCTGGTGTCAGGGGCATAAAAAGGAGTACATCGAAATCATATTAGTGACAGAAACTCAGAAAATCTTGATCATTGATTATATCTAATGGAAGGGAGTAGAAGGGTAAGAAGAAATCTAAAGTGCTTCCACAGGTCTGGCTGGCAACTGTGTTAGTGATATTCTTAGAGATAAGGACCACAGGTGAAAATGATGGATTTGGAAGTGGAGAGGCAGTGGAAATATTCTAAATAACAATAAAATAATAAAAATTGCTATAGTGGATAGAATATGGATCACATTTTATCATATATAATTTTCAAAAAACATACTAAGAATGAAAATTTAAAAGTAATAAAACACTATTTACATTAAAACTAGACAGGATAGTTCAGTGCTAAAACATTGGCCTAGCATATGTGAAACAATTGTGTGATCTCCCAAACACTACAAAGTACACACAAAGCACACACACACCAAAACCAAATAAACACACACACACACACACACACACACACACATACTACATACACACATTTGGAATATTGATATTATCATATTAAACAGAGGAAATTATCACAAATAATAAAAGTAAGTTAATATATGAAATCATAATATTGTTCTTACTATGTAAAAATTTAGTAGAAATAAAATAGTCACAATATACTTGGATTCTTAGAGATTAAATTGAAAATTAAGAAATAGAAGACATGAGAACCTTTGCAAACAAGTTTTAAATAGTAAACATTTTGAAACATATTTCCTTATTTTGACAAAAGATTGATGTTACTGGTGTTGTAACTCAAGATTTAGAATATAATAACCAGGTGCTCTATATCTCGCTATGGATGGCTATATGTCTAATCATTTCACTCTAGATATTTTTATAATAAGCTCTCAGTTTCTCAGGCTCTCCTGAATTACAAACCCTATTTGCAGTTCCTACCATAGCTAGAAAATGGAAGCCATAAATCACCATGCCCAGCTCAAACTTTTTTTAAATTCAAGTACAAATATTTACAAAAAAGTGACCAGGTAATGAAGCCCTTCTTAATAAAGTATGTGCTTCTTGAAAATACAGTAAGTATTTATTACCTGAAAAATATGTTTAGAAGTATAAGAAAATAAATTTATTTAAATTCACCAACCATAAAAAAATTAGAAAATAATTTTTAAATATTCACATGATAAATATTTTAAAAGCAAAATATATGTGTGAATAATTTACATGTATAAAAATCATGCAAAATTAAATTAACTAATCCAACACTCTGAAAAAAGAATTACCCTAGGGAATCAAAAGAAAATATATAAGTTCAAAATTTGAAACTTAGAAAATAAAATGAACTGTACACTTTAGTTGACTTAAGTAACTGTAAACCCTCTGTATATCAATTTTATAATAAAAAATGCATGAACAAAGAAAGCAAAAGTACCCATTGATCCATAGCAACAGCAAAAGCATCAGTAGTTGTTTGAGTGTACAAACAAAATCGATGGAGGGAGCATCTAGATTTCTAGGTGTGTTCTCCATCATGCCTGACACCCAGGACTCTCCCATGAAAGGAAAACTGGTGGCACACTTGACTTCTTACTCCAAGATTAAATTTTTGGCAGTGCTAGGATCTGAACTCAGGGCCTAGTAGGCCCAATTCATGAATGATAGTTCTAAAGTTTATATTATATTAATATAATAATATAGACATCATCAATATTTTCACAATATACTTGCCATTATTTTGAAAAACACATTATTTTAGTAATGTCTCATAGTAAAACAGAATACAGTTCAATTCTATGGAAACTCCTAACTTAAAACTGAATAATTGTTAAGAGGACAGAATATATGTGTTCTTCAAAATTCCTTTGACTACTAAATACTCATGTTCAAATTCTGAACATGCCATCCCAGATTCATTTAAAACAGTATCTGTTTGCATTTTATTTAATTCTGCAATAAATGTGGTTTCCAATGTGACGTTACATATTTAAAAGTCAACAGGAAAAAGACCCACATTCTGGTAAGGATAAACCTATGAACAATCTATAATAATTAATTCCAGAAGAGTAAACATTTGTTCATCAGAGTAAGCTATTGTTTCTATGACAATCATTCCCAAGGTTTTATGCCATAAATTTATCCTAACCCAAAAGTTTCCAACATGTATGATGCACCATAAAATTCTCTAAATTCACCTCATGACTAGCTTAACATTATTGTGAAAAAATAGTACACTTCTGCTGTGATGCCCTCCCAATTGTGCAAAGAACACTACACTAAACTTTGCTGCATCATTTTCCCATAGTAATATTATTGAGATAAGAACACTTGCAAAGATTTTTTATTTTTATTTTTATTTTATATTTATTTTAGTATATATGATTATTATTTTATCTATCATTGATATTCAGGAAATTTGAATATTTGAATATTAAAGCTGAAGATTAGGTTCAAAGCCCACCCTGGCAGGAAGGTTCCTTAGATTCTTATCTCCAATAAACTGCTAAGGAAAAGCCAGACACAAGTGGCACTGAAGTTCAAGTAGTAGAGCAGTAGCTTTGAGCATAAACAAGCTCAGGGACAGTGCCCAGACCCAGAAGTCAAGCCCCAGGACAAACTAAATAGCAAAACAAAATAAAAACAAACCTCAAGCCTAGCTTTTTTTCTCATTGTATACAGAGTTACATAATTAAGGAAATTTCTTCCAGTGTTATGTGTTGGTAGAAGAAAAAAGATGTCACACAGTTACTCCCTTCATACCATGTTACACCAAAGTGTCAAAAAATTACTCTTTTTCTAAATTTATAAATTAATAGCACCCATTTGTTGGAAACTCTGTCTAGATTATTTACATTATTATGTCATACATGAACTGTTGGAATTAGCAATTAACTAAGTTCTAATTATACCTCACTTGAAAGAATATTCTAGGCAAATAGAATTGTCTGTGAATTTCCAAATTACATCTTCAACTTGAAAACAATTTTGTAGTATCTGTTAGAATATGAAATTATAAACAAAATATTTATTTTAAATCTAATTTCTGATTTAGCCAGGTATACAAAGTCCTACATTAGATGAACTTTGCCATTTCTCCAGGATTATGCTTTTGTAATCTTTCATCATTTCTTTGGAATCCAAGAGAATGATGCTTACTTTTTCAAATTTTTGATTGGGAATCATGAGCTGTTTTGCATCTAGGAATGTTCTCTAATGAAGAGATCATTTAAAGCACAACTGAGGATTATATATGAGTTGTATTTCAATAGGAAACTTGACTTCTCAAAACATAATGACAAAATTAGCCCAAAGTTCCAACTGTGTAGCCCTTTCTTGTTTGGTATGTTTCATTGAGACAAAACTACATTATCTGGTCCAGGGTAGGTATCGCTATGTAATTCCACTCTCTAACCTCCTGTCTTAGTCTGAGTGCTAGAATTCCAGGCTTGTATCACATTGCCCTGCCATAATTTGTTTGTTTATTTACTCGAGTAACAGACTAGCAATTCTGAACTTCTCCGATGATCTTATCCACTAGACTGACTGCTCAGAATGTTTATGTACAATTTTCAAAGACGTTCTAACATTTGACACAGGATATGAACATTTTCAGATGCACCTGCAGGGGTCTCAGATTCATTCCTCCATGGATCCAATCCTTTTAATAATGATTACTTGACTTTCTTACTATCTCTGATCCTTACTTATGTAATATTCTCAAGCTTTTTTGGGAACTTTCTAATATTAAAAATTATCACTTTTTCTAGTATTACTCAGGATATATTTTCTATTATTTTCTAACTTTTGTACACATTCTGAGAATTGTTTCATATGTGTGTTTGCACCTATAAGTTCCTCTGTGTGTATGTGCATACTTGTATGTATGTATGAAAAAATTCTCAAGCTCTTATTCAGCAATCTTGGTCATAACTAGTATTCCATCACTTGAGCCATTCTTCCAATGCAGCTTTTGGCTGGTTAAGTATAGCTAGTGTCCCAAAGACTGTTCTGCTGAAGCTAGATGCAAAATGAAATTCCCAGACTCCTTTACATTCTTAGGTTTTATCTTTCCAGGAGTATCAACTTTTAAACTAGAAGCATTTTTGTGAGTGTATAGTCTAAGCTGTAGGAAAGTTTCTGAGGCACTTATGTCCAATTTACCATCAGAAAACTGGGAGTGGCACTGTGGCTCAAGTGGTAGACTGCTAGCTTTGAGCTGAGTAGTAGAGGGACGGTGCCAGGTCCAGAGTTCAAGCCCACAAACATAAAAATAAAGAAAAGAAAAAAAAAGAAATGTGATCTTAGCCACCAGTTCATTGCTACTATAATTCCTGCTCTCTCAACATGGCATTTTTTCTAGTTAAGTCCATGCTATTAAATCTGACTTGCTTTGGAAATAGAATTATTCTTCCATTCTACTTTTTACAAATTAGCATGACTAGCTGCCATGATTTAGAGCTAGTAGAAGAAACAGTGGCCTCATCCTTCATGTTCCACTTAGTAGTAATGTTTTCTCTATATCACTCCATCAATCTACATACTGGCCTTGGCTTTATTGTTTCAAAGTTGTCTTATTTGCAGTCTTCTATACTCTATTGAACCATTATACTTAAGCACAGAACTTCTTTTTCTCCTATTATTCGTATTGTTTCTTCAACTGTTAACTTACATACACTTGGGAAATAATACACAACACAAACAAAAAAAATATTTCTGAGAACCTCCTTCCCATTTATACTTGGTCTTAATTTACAGGGCACGTAGGAAATTTGAACTTAATGTAATCCAGGATAAAAGTTTTACATTTTTTTATTTCTTTTTTATATAGATTTTTTTATTATGAAAATACTGTACAGAGGGGTTACAATTACATGGGCAAGATAATGAGTACATTTCTTATCAATCATTGTAGCCTCCTCCTTTGTTTCCCCTTCCCATCCCTTCCCATCCTCCCCTCGCCCCCCCAATGATTTCCCCCCAACCAAAGTTGTAAAGTTCGTTTTCGACATAACATCTTGTACATCTCATTGATTCAATGGGTCCAATTGTATCCCTATTTAAACGAATTGTTTTCCCCTTTCCCCTCCACAAATTATACTGACATGTAATACAGTAAAAGCAACTCCTCCTCCTGTTTTTTATTGTAAAACTTCTGTATAGAGTGGTTAGTTGCATAAGTAAGTTAATGAGCACATAATCTATTAAGCATTGTGACCTCCTCTTTTGGTTTTCCCCGTCATCCCTTTCCTCCTCACTGCCCCAAATTCCTTCTCCCCTTCCCACGTTGTAAAATTCGTTTTCTACATATTGTCTTGTACAACTCATTGTTACAATGGGTCATGCTTGGGTCATGCTGTATCCTTGTTTCAACATTTTGTTATTTCCCTTCCCCTCCCCACATTAGAAAAAAGTATATGCAAGTCATTAACATCATATACAGTAAAAACAGGATTTATACCATAGAGGAAGAAAATAGAAGAGAAACAAAAAAAAATCACATAGTACATGTTAGATATATTAAAAACAATAGCAAGGAAAAAAAACAACTTGTGTCCTATCTTGGGGTCCATTTCAGTTAACATCTTATAGGGCTACATGTACATGGATAATGTTTTATAAGGCATGCAAATTCCATATTTTCTCATTACTAAGTTGTCTCTGAAACACGTGGTACCTCATGAACAAAGATGTACTTATGCTATTTCAATGAAGCCACAAAATGTTCACTTTACCTGGAGCAGCACCATAGATTGTTACTTGAAGCAAGTGGAAGGAACTGTTACTGCAAGTGGAAACTGATTCCAAGACAAGAATTGAACAGAGAAATGACAAAGTTCAAGTTAATTTGTGCTGTCGTTTTTACTGTACAAGAACAGAATCCAAGGCTTTAAGGAAACTCTGTCCCTGAATTTTTTCGAGTGTGTTATTTACTCATATAAAAATTGTCTGTAAACTTCTAGTTTAGAGTATTACAAAAGGAAACAATACGCCATTTGAAGGCCAGTATAGAAAAAAAGGAAATAACATTGTTTTAAAAGTATTCTACTACAAAGAAACAAAGAAATAGAGATTTTAAAGTGCCTTATACATGGATATTTCACTCTTGACATGATTCTCTTGTTGAAGGAGTCAGTTATCCATAACTTTAATCTGGTCCTGAGTTCCCCATAGCAATAAGGATTCCAAAGAGCAGTATCCAGTGAGTCTGATCAGCAAAAGGAGCCTCTTTTCAAACCAGTGCTTTAAGGATGACCCCAAAGAAATATGTGTTTTTTTTTTGTTTGCTTGTTTGTTTAGTTTGTGCTGGTTTTGGGGCTTGAACTCAGAGGCTTGACTCTGAATTTTGTTTAAATGGACTCTGAGTCTTGTTTAAATGGAACTTTCTTAAGATGGCATTACATTTCATTCCATTAATATGTATTATAATTTAGGCCAGGTGGTAGAAAAGGAAGTGTAAAACAATACTAAGTCCAGTAAGGCTGACATTAATGTCACATCACTAAAGAGGTAGTATTAAGACCTGCAGCACTCATAGGGCTGTTGCATGTGACATTATTATGTAAAACACTATTGGCCATTATCTCCGACATCCATAACATTCTGTTTCCATCTTCCAGGTCAAGAGCCAAATATCTAAGCCTTTTTATAGATTTGGTGTGTTTCCCAGGAAGGAAGAAAGAAGGAGGTTGTGGAAAGTGATGGTGGAAAAATATGTATATTGGCTCCCTGTCCACATATTTTGCGTTTTTAAAAAGTGCTATTGATGAACTCCCACTTCCATCTAATTGACTATATTGTCGGCACAAGATGCAGATAAATGAAGACATTTATTCTGGTGGATAGTCACATATATTAATAAAAACCATTTCTGGAAAAAAAAGATTCTAGGTAAGAAAGTATAAATTATTGTATATAAAATGGTTTCTTTTCTTTGCAGAACAAAAGGTAGTATTGAATGATTACTCCAGCTTTCTTTGAGATTTTATGCTGTCTCAGTATCAAAATGTTCTCTAATTCCAGTAATATCCAAGCATAAAAGACATGATTTGAAGATCTCAGTAGTTTTAGAAACAAAGGTACATAATAGTTTCCTTCCTGCAGAGACATGTGATGATTGCAAGTATGATTGATTTTATTATAGTTCTCTTCTTTTCCCTCTTTACCCAAGTTTTGCATATCTTGACATATTACTCTTTCCTGGATCAGCTTCCAATAGGTGAGATTTACCTCTACTCTGCAATGTCAAGATGGGTCATGTGACTTACTTCAGCTTACAAATATGAACCACAAATGTTCAAAGGCTATTACTAGGGGAAGATTTCTATCCCATTGTCTGTGTCTAAGAGTAAACTTCTTTTCCCTTAGCTATAAAAATAGAATATATAGAGAGGGAATCTTCTTTCAACTTATATACTGGGAGAATATAGCTTGTGAAATTGTGGCAAAACTCAAAAATATTAAGAATTAAGCTAATATTAGAATGTGATAATAAAATACTAGTTTCTTACCATTCTTGTATACCTTTATGATAGTTGACTATAGCATACCAGAATTTAACAAATACTAAACATGTACTAAACAAATAGAGAACACTTTCTGTTTGATGTTATTACATTTTTTAATAAATAAGCATTCTTTACTTGATCACTTGTGGGGCTAACTTTTTCTATAAATGTGTTTAATCACTCTAGAGCACTGTATCTAATATCCACAATCATTATCCAGACCTTGTGATTGAGATAAGGAAGAACAAAATATCTAGATTTCTCCTTCTCTTTTCCTCTTCTACTTTTTCTACTGTGAATTCTCATCCTTTCACCAAATTCTCCTATTTATAAAGGAAGAATGACACATTGTGGATATCAAGCAAAAGGCTTCAAAGCCAGAATTTCATTCTTTCAGAAATATATGAAGTATATCAGAGTGGCAAGAGGAAGAATAAAAACATGATTTTATTTTCCCTTTCTGGCTTCCATCATAGAATCTGAACATGACTCTAAAATATCTAATAAACCATTTGCCTTGACTAATTTTTTAACATATAGTTTTTAAAATAAATGATATTTTTTTAAATTTTAAAAAATAATTTTTAAATAAATAGTAATTTGTTGTTTGCTTTTGGGAGGCACTAAATAAGACTACATTAACACTGTGTGAGTTGAGAGGCTAAATTTTATCAGAATCTAAACATAATGAAAAATAGATGATTTTAAGATAAATAGCTTTTAGATACATTTTTTCTTTTTTTTGTCGGTTGTGGGGCTTGAACTCTGGGCCTGGGCGCTGTCCCTCAGCTCTTCAGCTCAAGGCGAGCGCTCTACCACTTGAGCTACAGCGCCACTTCCGGTTTTCTGGTGGTTTATTGGAGATAGGAGTCTCACGGTCTTTCTTGCCCAGGCTGGCTTTGAACCGCGATCCTCAGATCTCAGCCTCCTGAGTAGCTAGGATTACAGGCGTGAGCCACCAGCGCCCGGCTCTTAGATACATTTTTAATGTGACATATCCACAGAGACATCTTTATTCTTCTTTTCCTCTCCACTCCAATTCAATTTCAATAAGCAGTTCATGTAATTCAAATGGCTGTGTTTCTTTCAGAAATACATTAGACCGAAAAAAGTTAGAAAAAGAGAACCAGTATTGGGTGGTGAATTCTTTAAAAATAGCAGTCAAATAAATATTTACCATAATTCCAAAATAATAATAATCAAATGGTCTTGAAAAGTGAAGATTGTAAGCAGAATGTATAAAAAGTGATAGTGCCAGAACTGCTTCAGGAGCTGCTCTCTGGCATTTAGTATTTCTAGTACTTGACAATATTTTAATCAGGATTAATTGCTTTCAAGGACTAAATTTTTTCTAGTTATATTTCATTGAAAAAACATGTTGTTCAAAATTAAAGAAAGGAAAACAGCTTATAGTAGAAAGAATACTACACTCATTCTAAAACCAAAACCTTCCCAATATATCTGTTTTCCCCACATACCTAATCCATCAAATGTAGATTTTCTTTATACATACATACATATATATATATATATATATATATATATGTAAAATAATCACCTTTCATTACCCAAGGAACACAAATTTGAATAATTATCAGATGGGGAAAGTAACACAAATGGGTACTTAAAAGTCCCAGCTGTAGTTGAAAAGGGAAATGATTAGGTAAGTACCATCAGAAAGATGTAAAGATAGAAGATAAAGGAAAAGACGACAACCCAGATTCTGAATTTCTGAAAAGCAGAACAGGAAGTAAATGCCCTTTCCACTAAATCATTTGAAAAATATTTTAACTCTGTAGTTGGCTCAAATTTAATCTAGTGAGACTTCTTTTGGATTTCTGTCCTTTAGAACTGTAAAATGATAAATACGGATTATTCAAGCCAATTAACTTGTAGAAATTTTTTACAGCAGATTTGGTTTAGTAAACTAATTCAACTGCAACCTTTTCCTGATGCAACTACAGGGACACCACATTACCAATTTCCTAGTTTCTGAGAATAAGAAAATTTTGCCACTGGCTTTGTGCACATGTGTGATATGTACATACCACTAAGGGCCTTACATAAAGGAAGACTCGAAATTCTAAATAATATTTAAATAAGAAGCTCCCTATCTTTATTTTCACATTTAGGGAACACTAAGTTCCAAAGCTATGTACAAGGCTAGGGTAAGATTATGGAAATCGAATCTGTCTCCTTATATTATAAAGATAATTTATATCATTTTGAGTTACATTTTCTAAAGCAATAAAAATTAAGGTAAAATAGAAACAGAAACTCAATTTTCTATCCTTCCTAACTTTCCAACAGAAATTAGAGAATCCAGTAAAGATATAGTCATCCCAGGATGGTGTATGATATTATAGGAGCACTAGATGTTGAAAAAGAAGATAACAAAAATGGGTCCCCTGGAACAATTTAAAACAAAATCTGCACCTACAAATTGTGGTATAGCTAGAAAATAGTTTCCACTCTGCTAAGTTTTTGATATTTTGTTTGTTTACCCAACAACAATCCTTTCGTAGGAAATGACCCTTTATTAGTACTCAAGGGTTTGCAGTTTATAACCCAGAAAAAATAGTGCTTCAAAATGTAAACAAGCATGATACTAAGAGTAACCCAGGTTACTTCCATCACTATAGCTGATAAATAAGAATGATATTGGGGAATAGTCAATCTTGAACTTTTTCATACTTTTTCTCTTCTCCAACCTGAGAAATCCTAGTCAAGATAAGTAAAACATTAATACAAGATTTTCATATTTTCTATTGTTCATACCAAAGCAAATACACTTTCCTCTTTGCAAGCCTGACTTTGAAAGTGTAAGACGCTCACAATTGTTTTACAGCCAAAAGTTTACTGCTTTGGCTTAGGTGTTTTCCTGCCTTTGGGTGTTGCTAGCTATTATTTTGGCAACTACATAGAAAAACAAGATAAATCCATTATACTTATATTGAATTCTTCAAAGTCAAGGTGTCTTCAAATAAAGTTTTCTGTTCCCTTCTTCACTGCTAACTAAGGTTTAATTATTGCTCTTTTAATTTTTTTAATTATTGCTATTTAAATGCAACAAAAACGTGATACATTAAGGTATATTCTTGTTCGAACCGGTGAAAACAGGAGTGACTGTGATTGCTTTTTTAATTGTTTTGAAGTATTTTCCTTAGGTATTTTCATTATTGCCTTTGTTCCAGTCTTTTAATCAGGAAACACAGGGTTACCCAAAAAGATTTTCCTAAGATATAAGATGTTAGGAAGAAAAAAATAGATGTATCATTAAAGATTATCACCTATTAAGAGACTGATAAGCTCAGAAGACATTTGCTATTAATATGACTTCAATGTTTTGGTTCTTAAATTAAGTGAAATGTATGTAAAATGTTACAGTTGTTCCAAACAATGATTATGGCTTATACTTTTCTGCTCCAATGAGATGCAACCTCTGACAAGGTTGGAGGGCATATCAATTTTAGGGTAGAAGGGTTAACGTTAGAAAACCAAGGAAGATTCCTAAAACAGAGTGGCAGGAAGATTGCAGAGGACAAGCTCTCGCATAGAAAGCAGTTTTAGTGTTCCAGTGGACAGTCCTAGGCTAGAGAAATACATCAAGTGTGGCATCTCAGTACAGAGAGTTTGGCCAGAGAGGGAAAATCCAGGCAAGGAGACAGATCTGAGCACGTGCCTGCAGCCATGGCTGAAGCGGTGGCGGCGGCAGAGGCGGCCATAGCTGCCATACCTGCAACACAGAGACTCCGGGACAAAGGCGCCAGACATAGCAGGCCGACGCATTCTACTCAACACCAGCAAGAACTGACAAGGAGCAGATATCTTCATCCTGCAGATTGCAGACCAGAGATGACCCAGGAACCAACATTCTGGCAGCATGAGTGGAAGCCTGACATCCTCACTCCTTGTCAGGGAAGAGAGGAGGGAAGGCCACCCATTCACTCCCATCTACCACAGATCTCCATTTTTTGATATTGACAAATGCCGGGCTGAGCTGCTATCTCCAACTCAGGCTTTGGAAGATAACAAAAGGGTCATTTATTATGTCACAGGAATCTGCCCAGACCTGTCAGCCTCAACTCAACAGGGCTCAACAGGGAAAACTCACCCAGCAAAGGCAGAGCAAAATACGCCCCCAGGAGTGGTTTTCTTCAATGGGTAAACTGAGCCAGAGACTGCCAGTCCCTACAGCAGCCTAGACAATCAACTGAAATTCAGTAAACATAAACCCTGAGAATGGCTCCAGGTTGGCCTTTGTGAGTGTCTCAGAAGCTAGCCCCTCAGGGAACAGCTACTGTTTGCTGAAAGGCCTCAACTCAACCCAGAACCTAGCCTCATCACAGCATCTCCAAACTAGAGGAAACAGCCAACTCCCTCTTTTGTGAACCTCAAAACAGATCTCCCTCCCACTGAAGTAGGCTGGCAGGAGGATCAAAAAATCCTAGGTAAAGCAGAACATTATTCTGCTTGCACAAACAAACTGACTTAAGTAACCAATCAAGCCACAGGAAAACCAAGCACCACAAGAAGATCAGACTCTCCACCACGAGACTGTTTATGGACACAAGGGAGATACAGAATCTTCCCATTCCCCCCAAAAAAATAAAAATCAAAGAACTTTCTTTTTTTTGTACCTTATTTTTAATATTTTTATATTTAACTTTTAATTCTTTTTTTAAATTTTTTTCTATTATTTTTTCTTTTCTTCCTCATATAATTTTTATTTTAGGTATATATCTATATGTGCTTTTTTTTTTATTATCTCTACTAACCATTTGATCCTTTTTTTTCTTTCTTTCTTTTCTCATTCTTTTCACTTCTTCTCTTTTGTCCTTTTCTGCATGACTTAATTGCTGTTCTGCTCATCCTCAGATATACCCGTCGTCGATTATTAGATCTTATCCCCCAACGTGTACACACTTAAACCAGAAATTTATTATTCAATTCAAAACCTCTTAGACTTCAATTCCTTCATAACGGCATTACCTACTTATACCCACATAATATTTTAAACATTTTTAGTTTTCTAGTGTTTCATGTCTCCTTTCTATCCCTCCCCTCCTCTCATCCAATCCCCATTCTTCTCTGGATATTACATCTTCAAACTTGCAGTTTTTAAGGGTTTCAGTGTTTAATTTTTAATTTTTGTTTTTCCTTTTTTTCTTGTCTTTTTTATTTTTCTTCTTTCTTCTTCTTATTCTTTTTGACTTTTTCTTTTTTCGATTTTCTCTCTCTGCTATCATTCTGTCCAATATATTTCCCTCTTTGAGATTAGTACTTGGTTAATTCCACTCTCCCTCACCTTCCCACATTCCTCTAAGCCTATTTTACCCCCCATTCTTCCTAAACATAATAATTTCTGTTTGCCAAATTCTCCTTTCCTGTTCTTAGGCCATTAAGACATGGTTGTGTGATGTTGAACAGATTGTATCTCTTGAACTAGATTGTATCTGCAGATTTTTGATTGTGCAATTATGGGCTTTGGTTGATGCTAACCTTAAAATAGTGTTCCACCACAAAACTGGTGTTATTCTCATCCCAAATGGGCAGAACAAGCCAGAAAAATACAAGAAAAATGGCAAGTCTGGGGATCTCAACTCCCACTAATGACAATCAGGGGACAGAAATCATAATGAATAATGCAGAGGAGAGTTCCCCAAAAGCTCTACAAACGCTATAGATAGATAGTGTAAATGAAAAAAGTGAAAAGCTGCACAGGTCTCAGTGTGAGCATGATAGGGAGAGAGAGGAGGCAAACCAAAGATCAATACAGGAGTCTCATGAACGTGAAGAAGCTATTCAGATTGTTACGGGAATATCATGAGCAGATTGAGAACACTCAAAGAGAAAGAAAGGAATTGCATGAGCAGGTTGAGATCAGTCAAAAAGATAGGAATTGCATGAACTGGCTGAGAAAAGACAAAGAGAACATAGTCAGGAATGGTGTGAGCAGGCAGAGAACACTCAAAGAGAACTAGATAAATTGCATGAACGTGAGGAAGCAAATCAAAGTGAAATAATTGAACTGAGAATAGACAAAGATCAATGGAGGCATTCATGGAATCCATAACCAGATGGTGGAAAGAAATCAGGGAGACTACAAAGGGAATGCTGAATGGAGCACAACAGAAGGAATGGCAGTACAAGGAAACCATAACCAATCAACTAAGTGATTTGAGAATAAACACAGAACACCAAATTAAGGAAATAAGGAAGTTCTTACAAGATCTAGAACAAAGTACCAACAAAGAATTTGAAGCCATCAAAGCCGACCAATTAGAATGAAAATAAGTTTAAAAAAAAAGTAGAAAGTCTTGACAGTAGGTTGGACCATGCAGAAGATCGAATCTTGGGGACTGAAGACAGCCTAGATATAATAGAGAACAAACATACAACCATCCAAGACAAATCCAAGAAATGTGAAAAATCTATTCAACACTTGAAAGACACCATCGGATGGCCTAATCTGAGGATAATGGGTGTAGAGGAGAACCTAGAGAAAGAAGTTAATGATCTAGGCAATTTGTTTAACAGGATCCTAGCAGAGAACTTCCCAAACATACAAAAAGATAGACCTATTCAGATACAAGAAGCTTTTAGAACCCCAAATAGACCAGACCACAACAGGACATCACAATGTCACATTATAATCTGCATAGGATCCATTCAGACCAAGGAAAAGATCCTGAAAGCTGTCAAGGAGAAAAGATAAATCACCTATAAAGGGAAACCAATTAGAATCACCTAAGATTTCTCAGCAGAGACAATTAAAGCAAGAAACGCCTGGAATGATGTATGCCATGCCCTAAAGACAAACAAGTATCAACCAAGAATACCATACCCAGCTTAACCCTCCTTCAAAACCAAAGGTCAAATAAAAACCTTCCATAGCAAAGACAAATTGAAACAATATATCTCTACCAAAACAGCCCTCAAAAGATACTTAAAGATGTCCTACACATAGAAAACCAACAAGACCACAACAAAGGCCAAGAAAGTGCACACAAACTGAGAATCCAAGAACGATAGGAAGAACTCAGTTGCCGAGCCCCCAAAAAGGTGGATAAAATGGCAGGAATACCCAAATATCTCTCCGTCCTATCTCTTAACTTTAAAGGGCTTAAATATCCAATTAAAATACATAGACTCTCAATTTGGATTAAAAACCAAGATCATTCATTCTGCTGCCTTCAGGAGTCACAACTTTCCCATAAAAACAAACACATTTTGAAAGTAAAAGGCTGGAACAAAATCTACCAAGAAAATGGCCCCCATAAACAGGCAAGATTTGCAATAATAATATCAGATGAAATGGACTTCAAATTAAAATTAGTTAGAAAAGATAAAGAAGGTCGCTACATACTTATTAAGGGATCTCTTCTTCAGGAGGATATTGCAATTCTAAATCTCTATTCGCCAAGCAACGGAGCACACAAATTTTTCCAGGGAACAATATTTTCTCTCAAATCTCATATAAATCCACAGATATTAATTGTTGGGGATTTTAACACACCACTATCCACTTGGCAAAAATTCAATAGAGAAACCACAGACCTACACAACTGTATAGATCAACTAGATTTAACAGACATTTACCAAATATTTTACCCAGCAACATCATAATACACGTATTTCTCAGCAGCACATGGAACATTTTCCAAAATAGACTACATTTTAGGTCACAAAGCAAAATTATCCAAATTCAGAAACATTGAAGTTGTACCTTGCATTCTCTCAGACCACAATGGAATTATATTAGAACTCAACAGCAAAAGCCACCAAAGAAAGTCCAGTAACACATCGAGGCTGAACAGCACACTGTTAAACCACCAGTTGGTCATGGAAGAGATTAGAAACGAAATTCAAGTGTTCATGATATTCAACCAAGATGATCACACAAACTACCAGCTCCTCTGGGACACAGCAAAGGCAGTACTCTGAGGCAAGTTTATATCTCTGAGTTCCTCTATCAACAAATTAGAGAGATCTAACAATTTAATGAGACAGCTGAGCCTCCTTGAAAAAGAGCAGCAAGATAAACCACAATCCAGTAGACAGAAAGAAATAATTAAAATTGAATGAATTAGAATAGAAAAACCATAAAAAGAATGAACAAAACAAAGAGTTTGTTCTTCGAAAAAATTAACAAAATTCACAGAACCTTAGCAATTCTTATCAGAAAAAGAAGAGGGCACACCCAAATAAATAAACTCAGAGAAGAGAATGCAAACATCACCACAGAAACAACCAAGATTCAGAACATTATAAGGGAATAATTCTCAAAACTTTATGCTAATAAGTTTGAGAACCTGGAAGAAATGGACCTCTTCCTAGCAAATATCAACATGCAGAAACTAAATCTAGATGAGTTAAACCATCTTAACAGGCCCATATCAAGCAATGAAATAGAAACAGCAATAAGTAACCTCCCATCAAAGAAAAGCCCAGGACCAGATTGTTTTAGAGCAGAATTGTACAAGGCTTTCAAAGCAGAACTTACACCAATACTCCTTTAACTCTTCAATGAAATTGAAAGAGAAAATTCACTACCAAATTCATTCTATGAAGCTATAATTACCTTCATCCCAAAACCAGGCAGGGACTCATCAAATAAAGGGAACTATAGACCAATATCTTTGATGAATATTGATGCAAAACTTCTCAACAGAATTTTGCCCTATCGACTTCACCAATTCAATCAAAAAATCGTACACCACCATCAAACAGGATTCATTTCAGGGATGCAAAGCTAGTTCAATATATGCAAATCAATTAACATAATTCATCACATCAACAAGAGCAAGGATAAGAACCACATGATTATCTCAATCGATGCAGAAAAAGCATTTGACAAGATCCAACACGCCTTTATGATGAATGTTCTGGAAAAATTAGGAATCCATGGAACCGTCCTCAATACAATAAAGGTTGTATATGTCAAACCTACAGCCAATATTATATTCAATGGTGAAAAACTAAAGCAATTTCCTCTATACTCAGGAAGGAGATAAGGATATCCAATCTCCCCACTGCTCTTAAATGTAGTATTAGAATGCTTAGCTACAGCAGTAAGACAATATGTAAACATAAAGGCGATGAAAATAGGGAAAGAAGAAGTAAAACTCTCCCTCTTTGCAGATGACTTGATCTTGAATTTAAAGAATCCTACAGACTTCACTCCCAAATTACTCAAGGTGATTCAAAACTTTGGCAAAGTAGCAGGGGATAAAATTAACCATCAAAAATAAATAGCTTTTCTGTATGCCAACAATGAGAAAAGTGTAGCTGAAATGAGGAAAGCAACTCCATTCAGAATAGTCTCACAAAAAAATAAAATACCTAGGAATTAACCAAAAAGTGAAGGACCTCTAAGATGAAAACTTTAAAAACATGAAAAAGGAAACCAAAACCGAACTAAGAAAGTGGCAATAACTCCCATGCTACTGGATTGGAAAGATCAAAATCCTGAAAATGGCAATACTTCCCAAGGCTATCTACAAATTCAATGTGATATACCTATCAATAGTCAAACCTCATCCTTCAAGGAAATAGGAATGGTAGTACAAAATTTCATATGGAATAATAAAAGACCCCGAATAGCAAAAATGATCCTTAACTGAAAGAACAGTGCTGGAGAAATATCAATAACAAATTTCAAACTCTACTAGAAAGCCATAGCAATCAAAACAGCTTGGTACTGGCACAAGAAGAGATCCCAGGACCAATGGAAAAGAATTGAAAACCCAGAAATGAATCTAAATACTTACAGCCATCTAATCTTCGGTAAGGCAGCTAAAAAATAGAATGGAAGAAGACAGCCTCTTCAGTAAATGCTGCTGGCAAAATTAGTTAACTACTTGTAGAAAACTAAAGCTAGATCCTTATATCATCCTGTACCAGAATCAACTCCAAATGGATCAAAGACCTCGGATTCAAAGCAGACTCTCTGAAAACATTACAGAATGGAATAGAAGAAATCCTAGGTCTCCTTGGCACAGGCAGAAATTTCCTTAATGGAGACCCAGAAACACAACAAATCAAAGAAGGTTGTACAAATGGGATTGCATGTAATTGCAGAGCTTCTGCATGGCAAAGGACATAGCTAACAAGATCGATAGAAAGGCCACGGATTGGGAGAAGATCTTCAGTAGCCATGCAAAAGACAAAGGTCTCATATCTAAAATATATCTGGAACTTAAAAAAATTAAATTTCCCCAAAAAAATCTTCCATGAAACAACTGCCCAATAAATAAGTAAGCTAAAGACATAAAGAAAAACTTCTCTGAAGAAGAAAGAAGGATGGCCAATAGACACATATAGAAATGCTCAACCTCCCTAGCCATAAAAGAAATGCCAATCAAAACAATATTGAGATACCACCTCACCCCTGTTAGAATGGCTATAATCAAGAACTCTCATAACAATAGATGCTGGAGGGGTTGTGGACAGAAGTGAGCCTTACTTCATTGTTGGTGGGAGTGTAAATTTGTTCCACCACTTTTGAAAGCTTTATGACGGTTCCTCCAAACACTCCACATAGAGCTCCCCTACGACCCAGCAATCCCACTTTTGGGCATTTACCCAAATGATCCCAAACAAGACCGCATTTAAGTTATGAGCATCACTATGTTTATTGCAGTATTATTTACCATAGCTAAGATATGGAACCAACCCAGATGCCCCTCAGTAGATGAATGGATCAAGAAAATGTGGTATATATACACAGTGGAATTCTATGCCTCCATCAGAAAGAATGGCATTGCTCCATTTGTTAGGAAATGGAAAGACTTGAAAAAAGTTATACTAAGTGAAGTAAACAAGGCCCAAAGAAACATAGGTCCCATGGTTTCCCTCATTGCAATAACTAGTATATGTCTGAGTCAAGCAGAAAAGGTCAGATAAGTTGATGTTAGGGAAATAAACCCTAAGATATGTATTCCAATGTTTTTTTTCATGCAATTGTTTCTAACACATTTATAAGATTTTATTTTGTTGCTTTGTATGTCCCTCCCTCACGGTATAACCCCTGCTTTCACTGTATTTGATGTCGATATAATTTGTGGAGGGGAAGGGAAAAAACAAATCGTTTAAATAGGGTTACAGGTGGACCCATTGCAACAAGGAGATGTACAAGTCGTTATGTCGAAAAGAACTTTACAACTTTGGTGTGGGGGGGATGTGGGGAGGAGGATTGGGTGGGAAGAACAGGTGGAGGATGGGAAGGGATGGGTAGGGGAAACAAAGGAGGAGACTACAATGCTTGCTAAGAAATATTCTCATTTTCTTGCCCATGTTATTGAAACTGTTCTGTGCAGTATTTTCACAATAAAAATAAATTAATAAATAAAAATAAAATAAAAGAAATTTAAAAAGATTCCTAAAACAGCATTGCCTATCATGTAACAGTTAATTATATTAGTATAGAAATATACAAATATGAATTGAGTGAGAAATATGTGATTTACAAATTGATTAAATCACAACTAAATCCAGAAAATACTTCTCTATATTTATATAAACTAGTATACCTAGTGAGGATTTAAAATTTTTTGGAATATATACTTTAACATTTAAGTGAAAATATTTGTTTATTTTTAATTTTTGTCTATCGTAGGGCTTGAAATCTAAGCCTGGACACACTCCCTCAGCTCTTCATCTCAAGACTAGTGCTCTACCACTTGAGCCACTGCCAGTTTTCTGGTGGCTCAGTAGAGATAAGGGTCTCACGGACTTTCCTGCTTAGGCTGGTTTTGAACATAATTCTCAGTCCTCAGCCTCCTTAGTAGCTAGGGCTACAAGCATGAGTCACTGGCTCCTACCTACATAATTATTTATAAATTATTGAGTAGCAATCCCATTCATATATATGTTGTGTAATGATAAAATACATCATATCCATTTTTTTCTGCATGTAACATTCCTTTTAGTGAGAATGCTCAAAAATGTATCTTCTGGCTGTAATCTTCTGTCCTTAACTGTAATCACTTTCCTTCTTGTGGTATACAATTAATATATTTACTTTTAGTCATGGAAGTCTGCTAATTAAAGTTATATAAAACATGAATTGTAAAGTGAAAGTAATTCATGGTTCCATTAATTGCTTTAAGAAAACAGTTATGCCTTTTGTTTTCAATTAAATTTCTTTGGGCATATGTAATATTCATTGATTTAACTGTTAAAAGTGATAAGTTATATTATATCAAGTTGATTCAAACTTTTATTTAAAAATTGCACCCTTAACACAAATATACTTCTACTTTCCTTTATCACATAATTAAAATAATAGTAAAGCAAAGATTGGTGTTAGCCATTCATGTGTACAATCCTAGAACTCAGGAGGCTGAGACCTGATAATTTTAGTTCAATGTCAGTCCAAACAGACAAAAATGTGAAAAATTATCTCCAATTATCAAGCAAGAAGCAGAAGGTGAGGATGCGGCTCAAGGATAGAGTGTCATCCACCATGAGTAAAAATTATAAGAGAGACCATTAAACATTGAGTTCAAGCCCTAAAAATGGCATATACACACAAGGCAACAACAGAAAGTACTATGAACATCAATAATGAAGACAAAATGGTAGAAAAGGTCATGAGAAATATGTAAACATCTGGAAGACAGAAATCATTTGATAGTTTTGATTCGTGAGAGGGAAAAGTCGCAATCACATTTGTACAATCACATTGTAGTCATTTGTATAAAACCTGGCTATTGGGTAACATGTGAAAGAGTAGATTGGATTACCTGACATAGGAGACATTGCCTGTGACTATGCAACATCCCACTCTGCAAAAATCTAAAATCGTGCTGGTTAACTGAGATTAAAAACCTCATGTTAGAGACTGTTTGGTCCACACAGACTAGGGTCCTTATTTTGAGGCTTCAGACCAGTGATTTTGTTTATAACCACTCCTGTTTTACCCACCTTCCCTGGTGCAGCTATACCTTACTTAGCTGGCACCAAGCCAAGGCTTTGAACTAGACCCCCAGCCTTAATCCCTCCCTTTCTCCAGCTACAACACATTTCACATACTATCTCTGTCTTAGCATTAGTTGTTTTCTTACTAATCCCTACCAGAAAACCCTTATAGTCATGTAAACCCACTATAAATAACCTAGCTAGAAAAGGGAGGAAGGGTTTAGCATTGGCTGAGGCTCTTGTCTGTAAGTTTGCTACCTAAGAAATCTGTGTTACACTATCTCTTTTTTTCATGACTTTTGAGTCTGACAAATGTTTTCCAGACTTACTTTGGAAGTTTTAACCTGTGCCAAGGAGCCCTCATGTTTCCCCTAACTGTAAGATTCCTAAGGCATCTGGACTTACATTGAGGTCTTTGATCCTTTTGTAATCAATTCTGGTGCAGGGGGATATATAAGGATCTAATTTTAGTTTTCTGTGTACAGCCAATTCTACCAGCACAATTTTTTGAAGGCTGTTTTTCTTCCATCCTGTGTTTCTGGCTCCATTATCAAATATTATGTGCCTATAGGAGTGGATTCATTTCTGGGTCTTCAATTCTGTTATATTGATATAATTCTGTGCTTCTACTGGAAAGAATGGCATTACTCCATGCCTGAAGAAATGGAAAGACTGGGGAAAAATGGTATTAAGTGAAATAAGCTAGATCCAATTAAATATATGCTGCATAGTTTTCCTAATTTCTAATAAGATATGTCCATAAATATACAAATTAATCCAATAGATTGTAAAAGACAAATAATTACACTTGGATATGATTAACAGCACTCTAAGCATTCACATGGCAAGAACAAGGAAAGCTATTCTTAGGATAGGATCACAATGGCTCAGCTATATGTATCTGACCAGATAAATGCTGCTTATTGCAATGAACTCTAAGAATCAATCATATGTATGAAATACATATATCTGTATATAATTTTTAAAGATATCATAAAAATAACCACCTTATCTATAAACTCAAAAGCAAAATTTTAAGTTTATAAGATAAAATTGAGGAAAGTTTTCAACACATAAACTAAAATACATAGGGGAAAATGTGGGAGAGAAAAGATAAGATGGAAAGTAGAATAGCTAACTATTGAAGAATTCATAAACAATTTACAAAACTGTACAAGAGAGCTGGGGTACAGCTCAGTTGTGGAACTAGACTAATATATAAAAAGCCATGGATTCAATCTCCAAGAAGGTCTAATAATAAGTTAATAAATAGTGGTAATACAATAATTACTTAAAATAAATGCTTTTATATTAGAGAGGCCTGAATACTAAAACAGTAAAAAAAATACTTTCAATTCTTGTATCCAATGACATAAAAAACTTTTTTGTTTTCTTCTTTTTTTCTTTGGCAATATGGTGCTTGAAGTTACTAAGGCTCTAACCATTTTAGATTATTTTTCAGGCCAAGCCTCCCTTGAGCAATGATCTCTTACCTATGGCTTCCACAAACAAAATATCAGGAAAATTACACTATATCTACCTTTCTTTGTTTTTGTAGTTACTCACGAATTTTTTTGTCAAAATTTCCCCTGATATCAGTCTTCCAAATCTTCTAATTAGCAAGGTATACTTCATCTCAAGCTTGAACTCAAACGAGTTTTCGATGCAAACATTCAATATTACCTTCTGTTTTCTAGATATGATTAAATTCTATTGAGGTTAGTGTGGATCTTTAAGATGTAAGAACACAGATACACCACTTGAAAACTTTTTCCAACTTATTTAAATATTACTAGTATTCATCACAAGTAGGACAATATTTAACAAGTACCTTATGCAAACTTTAGTTACTTTAATTACTTTGTGCACATATTAATTCCAATATAATTTTATCAACTCTATATGAATATACAATATTTACAGGTACATTACTTTACCAAAAATAAGTCTGTATCATGTTTCCCTTTTATACTTAAACCCACTACTTCTCTTTTTCCCATCCCAAACCTGTTTCATCCTGCCAACCAACACATTTTTTCTCTAACTTCTACATCATGCAATAATTAAGTTTTTAAGATTGCCTTCAAATCTATGGTAGATTATTCCCAGTTATTGTATGTCTTAATATGGTATTGTGTTCACTCTAATTGCCTTTTGGTTCTGTTATTAGAGAATGTAGCACAATTCGTTTCCCATTCACCTGAAGAAAGCCTGAATTGATTTCCATTTCTTAGACTAGAGGAAATAATGCTTCTATAATCCTCTGTGTTTTGGCCTTTGGGTGAATGTTACATTTTATTTCTATGAGACAAAGCCTAAAGAGCTCAATTCCTGTACTATTCTGTGGGTGGTGGCATATTTCTATTCTAGGGACCTGTCAAAATATTTTCAGAAGTGGCTTTCCCATTTGAAATTCCTGTGAACATCCAGTTTCTGTGTTTCTTGATACCATTTATAATGGTCATTATTGTATTATGTGAAGTAATTCTCGTACATGTTTTATGACGTCATTTTAGTTTCAATATGCATTTACTTGAGGACTGATGATGATTTTCTTGTGCATATGTTTCACAAGATGTAATTTGCTTGTTTCTAATTTATGTTCTTTTTAACATTATGTTTTTAAGAGTTTTTTGTAGAGTCTAGATTTGAGGCATTCTTCAGGTATAGGATTTGCAAATATTTTATCCTTGACTATGGGTACCCTTCATCATCATCATCATCATCATAATCATCATCATCATCATCATAGTATTACTATTATTACTTTTGTACATGTATGTATCGTCTTGGGGCTTGAACTCAGCGTCCCTGAGATTTGTTACAATTTGTTAATAATTTACCATTTCAGTCATGCCTCACTTCTGACATTTTTTGCTGATCAATCAGAGATAAGATTCTCAGGAACTTTATTTTGTGGGCTGGCTTCAAACTGCAATACTCAAATCACACCCTCCCAAGTAGCTAGGATGAGATGCATCAACCACCTGCTCCCAACTTCTATTCACTATTTGTATATGAGCTTTCACAGACTAAATTGTTTTACACTTTTATTGAGTTGAACTATATCATTTTCCTTTCTTACAATTTTAATGCCAAATTTTAGGATATTTCATCTCCAAAATTGCCAAGAAATCTTCCTTTGCTTTACATTTAAAAAAATCTTTTTGTTTTATATACCACGTTTTAATCCTGTTTGAAGTTAATAAATAAATAAATCCTGCTTGAATAAAATTGTTATGTTTAACTAAATGTTCACTTTTTAATTCTCCCAAATACTGTCTAATCTATCCTCCTTATTAAAGAGAATGTAATTCCACAAATGTTTGGTTTTACCCCTTATTAAATATTCCTTAATAATATTTATGTGGATCTAATCTGGTGCCCTACAGACCTATTAAGCTGTGTATTATTTCCTCTACAAATATAACAAATTTACACTAACAGCTTTAATATTACAAAGAGCAATATATTCCAGTTTATTATTCTTTTTCAATGACTCAGAGTGCTGGTCAGGTGTTTTTAGAAATTGTCATAAACTTAAATAAAACTGTGAAGCTGAGCGTTGTTGGCTCATACTTGTAATTCTAGCTGTCTAGGAGGCTGAGATCTGAGGATTTCAGTTCAGAGCCAGCTGGAACGGGAATGTCCATAAGACCCTCATGTATAAATAATCACCAGAAAACCAGAAGTGGCACAGTTGCTCAATGAGTAGATTATTCACTTTGAACTGAAGAACAGAGGGACAGCGCCCAGGACTAGATTTCAAGCCTCATGAATGAACAAAAAAAAGGGGAGGAGACAATTTATATCTTTGCTGAATTGTATCCTCCAACCCACAAAAAAGATAAGTCTCAATTTATTTAAATTTTTGCTTTTATATTCAGCATTTTATAATTTTCAATTTAATACATTTTGACGATGTGTGAAGATAGCACAAAGAAATTCACAAAAAAACAGTTGAAAAATAAAGGGTAATAGGAATGGAGAAAGACAGAAACGGGTTAATCAACGCCTTCATTAATATGTGAGAGTGTAAAATATTTCAATAAGATTTTTTGCACAATTAATATACACCAATTAATAAATATCTTCCAAAGACTTTGGTATTCAAGTATGACATAAAAGAAAAATTCAGATTCTGTGGTGAAATGAAAGAAAGAGAGTTGAGAAAATACATACTTATAGTGATTGTCTAAATAAACTAAGAAATTCGGTCAACAGTTTGAAGGCTCATGGCTCATTGAACTAGAAGGCTGCTGTTATCTAAGATAATACTAAAATGTTAGACTTGAGCCCATCTTTAAGACTGCTTAATACTATTGCTTTTTGAGTCAGTATACTTTTTATTGTTGTTGGTGGTGGTAGTCGTGGGCCTAAAGTCTCCCTCAGCTCCTCAGCTCAAGGCTAAATCTCTACCACTTAAGCCATAGTGCCACTTCTCATTTTCTGGTGGTTTATTGGAGATAAGAGTCTCATGGACATTTACTACACAGGCTGGCTTTGAACCACCATCCTTAGTTCTCAGCCTCCTGAGTAGTTAGGATTACAGGCATGAGCCACCGGCGCCCGTCTTCTCTGTGCAACATTGTAACAATAAAATAAAATCAATAAAGGACATGTTTGATAAATAAAGTAAAATGATAACTTACAGACAAATGAAAATAATAATATACAAATATGTTTATATACATGTATGTACACATCTTTATATTCTTAAATATGTATACATATATATAGGTATTTGTATATATACAGACATAGTGTGTACATATACATTTATTTAAAGAGACGAATCAGAAATATATTAAGAGCATATTAATGCTAATGAAAAACTTTAACCATCCTGAATAATTTATCAAAAATCCAAATACATATCTCTATAGTAATATAACAACAACCAAGGAATATATCGAAGTATCATAACATACCACGACATTGCATACATATAGAGATTAGTGGAAATAGAAACAATAAGATACCCTTGCACAACCATTATGTAGAAATTGGAATCCTTATACATTGGTGCTTGGCATTTAAAATGATATTTTCAGTTTGTTAAACATACTGGCAAACTTTAAGATATTACACGTAGAGTTGTCTCTATGATATAGAATTTTCAATCATAATTTTATATACAAAATATATTTCAACATATGTCCAATGAGACACATGTACAAGAATATACATAGCAAAACCTTTTACAATAACATATAATAAAATATTTAAATGCTCATTGAGGATATAATACCATTATATACATGCATACAAAACAATATGCTCTATCTATGAGAAAAATTTAGATGGACTTACTTTTGAAATGGTAACATTACATGGGAGAAATAGATAAAATAGACTGCATTTTCTAATTATATGAGCTTTTTTAAAATTGGCACATCTGTAGAGGTTGAATATGAAATAATATCTGCTAAAAGGAGGGTAGGTTGAAATAATGACAGGAAGTGTTTACTAATAAATATTGGAGTATTTTGAGAGGATAGTGATGATAAAATGTTCTAGAACTGAAAGTGATGTTCTTACTCCAAATCTTTAACATTCTAAGAATCATTGTACTTTATCGAAGGATCACAGATTGCATTTGCATTATACTTAGGAAAAATTTTAGAATAGTAGTCGGTGAATCTGTGTAAAAATTTACAATTTAAAATCACAGAATTATATAATGCATAACTTTAGTGCGTTGATGAATATGATTATCAATAAAATATGATCTGTGATATATTCTCTTAGTGACCATACATGACATTGCGAGTCAGTGAATATTCTACAAAATTATGTAAATTGAGGGATGAGATAGGATTGAGAAAGATGAGTGATAATGATGATCAATATGCGTTGTATTGACCATGGAATTTGTCTTAATGATAAACTGCTTGCCTTGAATGTGTGAAGCCCGGTGTTTGATTCCTCAGTACTACATAAACAAAATAAGCTGGAATTGGCACGATGACACAAATCAGAGTACTAGCGTGAGGAAAAGAAGCTTAAGAACATTGACAAGGCCCTGAGTTCAAGCCCCGTGACTAGCCAAAAAAAAGTTCCTTTGTATTAAGCCGGACACTAGTGGCTCACGCCTATAATTCTAGATAATCAGGAGGCTGAGGATTGAGGTTTGATTACGGCCCACGCAGGAAAGACTGTGAGATTATTATCACCAATTAAATCTCAGAAACATTTGAAAGTGCTGCTGTGTCTCAAGTGATAGAGTTCTAGCATTCATCCAAAGGAGTTCAGGGACAGCTCCCAGCCCAGAGTTCAAACCTCCGAAGACAAAAAAGTAAACAAACAAACAAACAAAAACCTCACTAAACACTATTCATAAACTGCTTTGTCAAACAGCAATAAGTCCCATAAGACTACTTAAAGTTAATTAAAAATGTGATAAAATACAAGTCATTTTGGGAACTAGAAATAGTATACAGGGGACAAAGTAAATTTTATATCATGCAGTTTGAGTTGAAATTTTTTCTATAGTCTTCTAACATCATTTATGAAATTGACAATACTGCCAATTATAGGTCAATTTCCTTGAGGAACAGATTGAATTCTGCTGTTTTTTCATAGCAAACCGTAGATGTGATTTTTTTTGCCACTTATTGAAGTATATCTGAAATTTTAAAGTAGATTTTTCCTAATATAATATTAATCTAATCAATCATTTCATTAGGGAGATGTTGGTCAAATTTTTTTTCTAGTAAATCTTATCACTTATAATAAATGAGAGCATGCTGTGATAGTCTCCTATTAACATGACAAAATACTTTATAAAATTCCCTTAAAAGGGGGAAAGATTAATCTTGGCTTCTGATTTTATACATTTCAGTTTATGTTTCTTAATTGTTTTGGGTTGGTGGTGGCACAGTACCCCATGTCAGGAACACGTGATGGAGTATGAGTATTCATGGAATCCAGGAAGTAAAGAAGAAGTGACATAGAAGTGGGAGAGGGAGAAACTAAAGGATGGAAAGAGGGAGAGGGAGAAGGAAAAGGAGACAGAGAAGAAAAAGAAGGAAGAGGAGGAAAGGACTTGACCTTAACATACTTTTTGACTACAAGTTCTCGGTGACCAAATCTCTACAACTATGCTGACTTGAAAGGGTTCACCTCTTTATGGCAACATAGTGAAAGCTAATTATTAATCTCAATCCTTTAAGATTTCAGATTTAATTTCTAGAGTGGTGAGTAGATATTCCTATACATTGTGATAACTTCTGTTCCTAAATATTTACTTGAATTAATCAGAGAAGCTATTTGGCATGGAGGTGTTTTGGTTATAAAATTGCTGGAGCGATATTTTGAGTGCAAATACATTTAACAGATAAGGAAGCTTCAAGATATTTCATTTTATGACCTACAAAAGTGACTACTTCATCTAACTCATAATGGCTTGAATTTTTCATAATTTTATGACATTTTCATTCAAGATTTTGTCATCTAATGAAGTTCTTTCTAGTTGAAGGAAAAATAAATACTATTACAATCATTAATTTCTTAATTATTTTATAGAGTAGGTATAATATGAATTTCCTAACATTCAAAAATAAGTTATATTCAAGTCTATAGGATAAACGCATAAGTCATGGAATATCTTGCTTTATCTCATATTGAGATTGATTCAATGTCTAAAAATCACTGTTAACATAAAATACACGAAATTCAGTGTTTCGCTGAAATGTCTTGGTAATCAAACCTCAGAAACACATGAGCAGTAACTAAGATTTTTATATATTCAAAAAGTATGGATCTATATTTTATTTCAAAAAGATTAAGTTTAAAAGAAGAGAAAATCATGTGACCACAGTAGATAATCCTTAATGAAAAATTGCTTAATTCACCCTGACAGAGCCTATTGCTTTTAGTTTACATGAGAAATTTGTTTAACAATCCCTTTGTTGCTTTTGAATTTAGAGTACTTCAATTTGTGCAAAGATTCTGTCATTTAAATCTTCGAGTATATATTTTTTCATAAAAATGAAAACTATTTTTCACACTGCAGTTTCAGGTTTAATAACTAAATAAATATCTAAATGTTAATTTCTTAAATTGAGCCTCTAGAATTCAAAGAATAAGAAATTTATTTTATTGTTAAATGTATTATATGTGTGCTGAATATGAATATCTCAAGCTTGTAATCCTCACTACTCAGGAAGCTGGGGTTCAAAGTCAGACTTGGCAACAAAGAAAATATCTTATAAATATGTTAGAAACAATCACAAGAAAGAAAAAAAAACATTTGAATACTTATCTTGAGGTTCATTTCACTTAACATCAACATATCTGACCTTTTCTGCTTGTTTCAGACATGTCCCACCCCCACGGTATATCCCCTGCTTTCACTGTATTTGATGATGAGGAGGGGAAGAGCAAAAATAAACCGTTTAAATAGGGATACAGGTCGACCCATTGCAACAATGAGATGTAAAAGTCGTTATGTAAAAAAACAAACTTTACAAACTTTAGCCCCGGGGGGGTGGGGGGCGGTGTGAAACGGGATGGGTTGGAAGAGGAAACAAAGGAGAAGGCAACAATGCTTGATAAGAAACGTACTCATTACTTTGCCCATGTAATTGTAACCCCTTTGTATGGTATTTTCACAATAAAAATAATTATTTAATAAAAAATAATTTTTTAAAAGCCAGCCTTGGGAAGAAAGTTTGTGAGACACATCTCAATTAATCATAAACACTCATCACAACACACACACAAAGCCAGAAGTGGAGTTGTGACTCAAATATTAGAGCAATATCCTTGAGGGGGGAAAAAAACAACTAAGGGATAGGTCTTGGTTTTTTTTGTCGGTTGTGGGGCCTGAAATCTGGTCCTGGGTGCTGTCCCTCAGCTTTTCATCTCAAGGCTAGCACTCTACCACGTGAGCCACTTCCGAATTTTTCTGCTTATGTGATGCTGAGGAATCGTACCCAGGGCCTCATGTGTGGAAGGCATGCATTCTAGCACTGAGCCACCTTCCCAGCCCAGGGATAGGTCTTGAGTTCAAATCACAACAACACACACACACTCACACACAAAATATTATGTTTAAATTCTTATTTTAGTTTCAAGAAATAAGCAATATCATGAACAGTAGTATTTTTTACATATCCTGCAACTTTGGTGAGTTGCTTTTAGTAAAATTTTTCTTAGATTAAACATAGGTTATTAAAATTAAAATTAATCAAGTATATTTATAATTACTCATAACATCTTGTTGTACAAGAGTTGGTATTTTTTCTGTAGCCATAAGAAATATTCTGAGGGGCGGCTGGGAAGGTGGCTCAGTGGTAGAGTGCTTGCCTTGCATGCCTGAGGCCCTGGGTTCAATTCCTCAGCACCACATAAGAAAAAAAAAAGCCGGAAGTGGCGCTGTGGCTCAAGTGGTAGAGCGCTAGCCTTGAGCTGAAGAGCTGAGGGACAGTGCCCAGTCCCAGAGTTCAGGCCCCACGACCAGACCTCCCCCCCAAAAAAAGAAATATTCTGAGTAAAAAAAGAAAGGAAGAATAGAAGAAAATGAAAGAAAGAAAACGAGAAAGAAACAAGAGAAAGAAAGAAAAGAAAGAGAGATAGGTACAGATGGAGGGAACGAGGAAGGAAAGAAGAAAGAAGGAAGGAAGGAAAAAAGGAAGGAATGAAGGAACAAAGGAAAGAAGGGAGGAAGGAAGGGACAAAAACAATTTAATCTATAAAATCTGCTATTTAGCCCAAAATAAACTTCATGTAATTAACCCTAGTAAATGCAAGTTTGCAATTTTCCTTTCTCTGCCTGTTCCGCATGCATGAATGAAACCAACAAAAGAAGGATCAGAAATAACCAGGTGAATCTGTTTGCATCTATAGTAAATATGTATACAAATCTTTTTCTCATTTTTAACATCATCAAATAACTATTTGCAAACAATTTACATTTAGTTATAAATATTCAAAAGTTTGAGGTAACCAAAGGATGTCAATATATTATAGAATATGAGTACTAGTAATAAGAGTGCTATTAATATTTATTAATTTATTATTATTGATATTCATTTAATATTACAGTCTTCATGTTATATTAATTATAAAATTTTTATTTTGTATTTTATCAGAGAAATTAGCATCCTCTGATTTTTTCGTCTGTGAGAGTCTACTAGCAGACTGTAATTAAAATCAAAGGAGATCTGTATTTGTTGGCTCAAACGAATATTTCTGAAAGCAATTAACTCATCAGAGATTGTTCAAATACTTCATAAGGGCCTTCAAAAGGCTGTACCATGTTTACATGGTTACCTGTGATGTGATTCAAGAGCCACTAAACAATCTTACTTCACTTTGCCATCAGTATAATTATTCATTCACATAATTCACATGTTATAAGCTTGTCCTTAAGTTATTATCTTCTATGAAATAATATCCACATGATATATCACACTGAATTAAAGAAAAAGTTTCAAAGAGTATTGGATGATGTAACTCCTTCCAGATACACATGTTGAAATTCTATTCCCCTGTCTGGTGGCACACACTTAAATTCCTAGTGGTATTGGAGTATTGAACCCAAAACACTATACTTGTGAAATAGCATCTCCATTACTGCCATACCTGCAGATTGTAGATGGATTGCTTATTTTGAGGTAGTATCACTATGCCTGGGCCTGGTTGGACTGCAGTCCTACTAAAACAAGCATAAAACATTGCACCCAGCAAATGGTTAGTTTCTGAAACTTCTTTTTTTTGTCTAGGCTTCCCTGGAACTGGAATTCTCTAATTGTTGATGCCCAAGTAGATAACATTACAGGTTTGAGCCACTTTATCCACTAAGCTATACAATTTCAAAATGTCTTGATATTGCCTATATTTGTGCTTAACATATATAGTTAACCTTAATTTTCTCCCTCTTAAGTTTAGGACTCTTGAGCTGAAAACATTGGCTTTCTTAATATACATGGCTTTGTTTTGGATGGAATCACATCACAATAAAAAAAATCTCCCAAAAGTTTATTTCAAAAATCATGGAAAAGAAGGCTTCAGGTTGGAAAAAAATTGATCCTTAAGTTCTAAATGCAATACATTTATAGTGTTAGTCAATGCTTTCCTAATTATGAGAAGGAAGGTAGAAATGTGAAAGATGTTAGATATAATTTGATAACCTTCTAGTTCTCCATAGAAATTCTGTAGTCGCCACTTCATGTTATCTTCCTTCCTTAAAGCTTGCTTTGAAACCCTCTGGGTGGATATTGGCTGGACTGATTGGTAATCTTCTCCAGGAAATGAAGCTGATTTTAGAAGGCTGATGGTGTAGTAAATAAAGGAATGATGAGAATGAGCACAGATATTGTCACAAAATGAGCAGACCTCCATTATCTAATTTGCAAATATCTTTAGTATGTCTTAATTTTTATGTTGTAGTAGGAGCATCTATACAATGCTGAGAATTAGAATTCTACAAAATATACAATGAGAATTGGAATTCTACAAAATATGAAACATTGTTAGGTAAGGGTTGTTCAAGGATGTAATCTTAGCTAGGTAAGAGATTGAGATCTGAAGATTACAGTGTGAAGACAGCTTGGAGTAGGAACGATCATTCCATACTTAATTCCAATTAACCAACAAGGGAAATGGATTTCTAGGTCAAATGGTATGTAGAGCACTGGCCTTCAACATAAAAGCACCATCCAGGCCCTGAGTTTAAGCCCTGGGATCAACAGAAACAAAAACACAAAATACAACATAGAGTTAGATATTTTATAATGAAGCATACTCTAATGTACTCTTCAGTGTTAGAAAGACTAAACTTCTGTGTTAGCTTTATAACCTACCACAATAAGTGTTACTGTTCATTTATTAAGCAGGAAGGCTTACTCAGATTTAGAACTTTGAAGGTTTCAGTGTATGTTCAGTTGGTTTTATTGATTTTGGGGCCTGTGACAAGACAATGTCAAGGTGGGGAGTATGTCAAAGAGAAATGTTTTGACCTAGAATGATTAGAAGATAAAAGAAGAAAGTAGATGAGAATCTAGTTCTCATGTGTTTCACTCTAAAGAATTTAATCTCCAGAAGAACTATTCAGGTATTCTCCACAGTCTGGGAGGAAATAGAAAGTCATTTTTCTTTAACACGTAGGTCTTTCTGGGGCATTCTAAAAGCAAATGGCCATATCTTCACCATTCATAATGACTTGTCCAGAGGTGGAAGCAATTAGATATTTCTATAAATTCTAATCAGATCTCAGTAGACTAAATATTTTATGGAATTCCTATTAAAATATTTTCTTGCAGTCTTCATACAACATATGTGTTTATCTGTGTGTTTGTATGTGTGTATGAATAAACGAATACAACAATGTAGAGGATAAAAGTATTAGTATGGCCTTTTGTTTTTCTTCTCAAACCATGAAAGTCTGCCACAATCCCAATCAAATCCCATCCAAGATTCAAACATCAATGCTGTCCCAAAAGTTTTTCATGCAAACCCTAGTACATCCACCTCATTTAAGATGGCCATGGTATATGAGCATTTAAAGTCTTATAATTATATTGTCATCAAGGAAACAATGTACAATATTTCTTTTAAAAATACCTAGATTTTAGAACATTATCCAGAAAATTAAAGGAAATAATTATGGTATTAATTTAAATATTTAGTCACATAAATGGGTATTCTATATCCACAGAGGCCTATTAAACCACATGATTGAAAACCTCATCTATTACCAACTTCCATGAAGACAGTTCTTGCTGAAAATAAACGAGATGTGGTAAACAAATAAAAATGTATGCCACTAACAAATGCTGCTGTTCTAAAGATGGAAGTGACAGAGCAATTAATGCCTATGAACAGCAGGTTCTAAGTAGTGGAATGTGATTACACCCTAAGTAGAAAAATCCACAGATATTTCAGGTTGTGCTTCATAGTTGACATTTATGAGATATATTTTGGAAAGCACAATGAATGAAAGCACGTTGTTTGTAAAACTTTGCTGGCTGATAGAAACTTATTGAAATGTATCAAATGAGAAGACTGACAATATGGTGGATAAGATGTGGTATGCAGCTTTAAATACAGACTGAAGCAAACCAAAGAATTGGAATTATTTTTTTCCTTAACAAATACTTTCTGGGTATATTGGGCTATACAGTATAATGATGAAATAATCATGTCTGTGGAAAAATAAGGAAAAAACACTGTCACCTTTTGAATTTCTTTTTAAAGTAAATCTTAAATGAGAAAAATGAAGAAAATTTAAATGTGTTAATAAAATATTATTAAGTATTAGTTTAATTTTTGATTAAAAGTTAAAACAAACTGACAGACTATTAGTCCTGGCACATGTTTTCTTTTGTTCTTGTTTTTTTAGGGGGGGTATATATATTTTTTTCAGAAAGTCATCCTTGTCTTAACCATTTCCCATAAAATTTATGCTGTCATAGGATCAGAGTTTTTTTTGGCTAAATTAAGATAATAGCAGGCTCATTTTATGCCAACACAATATATAAACACCAATGACATTTTTCACTGAACAACCACTCATAAAAAATCATAAAATAATAAAGTGAAAATCCATGTCAATATTTTTGTCGGTCATGGGACTTGAATTCTGGGCCTGGGAATTGTCCATCAGTTCTTCAGCTCAATGCTACCACTGTACCACTTGGGCCACAGTGCCATTTCTTGTTTTTAGGTGGTTTATTGGAGATAAGAATCTCACAGACTTTTCTGCTCAGGTTGGCTTTGAACCACGATCCTCATATCTCAGAATCCTGAGTAGCTAGGATTACAGTCACCAAAGCTCAAATCCAAGTCAATTTTATAAAAAGCAAGCTTATTGAAACTTCTGGCTTTTTCCAATAAGCAATCTTATTTTTTCTGTATTAGTTTATAACTATGAGTTACTTTTAGATGTAACTGTGAATTTTTTAATAGAATCAAATATAATTCTTACCATTACTCTGTATTTCACAAAAATCCACTGTAATGGATTTTCACCAAAGTCAATTATTACATACTATCTCACACACTATTGTTATTACATTCTATATTGCATATAGTGTGAAGTGAAAATAATTTCGACAATTTCATATAAATTTTAGGTGCTATTTTAACATTACAAATTCACATCTGTGGTTTTAACTAAGGAAAAAATTTAGAGTTAAAAATAAAATATGAATGGGAAGGGATGGGAAGGGGAAACAAAGGAGGAGGCTACAATGCTTGATAAGAAATGTACTCATAATCTTTCCCATGTAATTGCAACCCCTCTGTACAGTATTTTCACAATAAAAAAAAGAAATGCAAAAAAAATAAATATGAATGTTTAGTGTGTCCCAATTAAACAAAAAATTCTGAGTTCATCCACATAAAATTATTTTCTTTCCACTAAAGAATTTGAAGTATTACCATTGAAAATAGTTAGGCAAGAGGAGGCAAAATTCAAATCACGTCAAACAACGTCTCTGTTATTTTGCTAATCCCTCCACTAAGAAGATCTCCCTATTCCCAGTTGTCACAAAAATTGAAGTATCTCTTAGAATTCTATTTGGAAAACTTCTATATCATTGATTCTTTTTGTATTTTCTATTATATGAAACAAAATATAGACATAAAACAATTGAAATTAAATACACACATATGTTGAAGTCATCACAGCTGGAAAACAACCAGCAAATTGGAACTTCACCAGGAACAAAAAGATATTGTGCCCACTTTATTTTTTTAAGTACAAAACCTTCAAATACATGTTAATTTGAGTAGAACTATAAGGATAACTGTCTCTCAGAAATAAGGTTGTGCTAATTTGTAATTAAATTCATCTGGATGAACCTAATATAGCAAGTCCCTTGAATGAATCAAATTGTTTAAAACAAATGTAACTGTATGTGAAGCAAGATCTGTACA
Source organism: Dipodomys spectabilis (assembly GCF_019054845.1). Taxonomy (NCBI): domain Eukaryota; kingdom Metazoa; phylum Chordata; class Mammalia; order Rodentia; family Heteromyidae; genus Dipodomys; species Dipodomys spectabilis. Next base: position 375,777 of record NW_024870810.1, read on the forward strand.
TATTTAAAAGAAAAATTGCTACAGTATCAAATCACAAAAATCATGACATACTTAAAAATTTCAGAAATGCAATTACTAAGTCCAAAATATCCATAATGAGAACTAAATACTCCTGACTTATCAAGAACAAAATATGCAAAGAATCTCAGCAGTGTACATGAAGTACATAATTTAAAACTACTCCAAATTACACTGCTTTTAGAAGACTGAATATGTGTTATCTAAAGGAAAAATCAGCACATTATATAAATGAAATTAAAAATCTCATGAAAAGAGAGAATTGAAAATAATATTTTAATAAATGGTGGTCAAAATCTAGTACTGACAAAATTTCATACCTATTTAGTTAGATTCAAAAAGGACCCAAGTTACTCAAGCTGATTTAAAACTTTGGCAAAATAGTAGAATACAACTGTAACATTATTATGGATGTTGACTCTGGCATGGAATTAATTTCCTCTTTAATCTGACAAATTAATATATCAAAGAACATAACTTCTCCAACTAAATATCAGACCTAACTAAACATACAACCAGAAAAGTCATCATGCAAGCCATATTGCAGCTGGGGTAAAAGAAAAATCAGTCATACTGATTCTCTATTTATTTTAAACGTTGTTTTTTTTTTATAAATTATTTCCTTTATCTTGCATTTTTCAAACATTGTGTTAAATGCTGTATATCTTGGTAACTAAATTTGGATGCCTCCTTAAATTTTGAGTAAAATATCTCACTTTAGTTCCTAACCCATGAAATGAGGTTGTTTGAAAACAAATGCTAATAACCACTGTTTATAATACACAAGATCTCATAAGCATGATTTCAGGAAGCATAGGTTAACATTTTGATATTGTGGTCACGTGATTGATGAGGTCTATCTGCATGAGTATAGTTGTACATAGATTCCTCAGCCTAAATTTAGCCACTGTTAAAAAATGTTTATATCTCTATCTTTCACCCATCAGAGATGAAACCTGAGTATAAAGTCTAAGGAAAATGATAAGGTAAGAATTTAGCTTTTCTGGATATAAAGTAAACAACAATGCAGCATAAACTAACTCATTGTTTTAAAGTCAACCTATGTCTCTAAAACATGTTAACAAATTCCCTACAATGTAGCATTCTCAAGAAGGGAATCGGGAATGTGAGAAGAGGACTAAGCAAGTATTGTTTTCAAATATACATAATTTGGGTTTACCTCTTTTTTTCGTTAGAGGCATTTTTGATAAAACTGTTTGAATAATTGATTTCCTGTTCAGGTATAATATATCCTAGTTGCATATACCAAACTACATTCAGAAAATGGCATATAGTAATTAAGTAAAGACTACTTATTCAATAAACAGCAAAAAGTATATACCTATAGGGTAATATTTGAACAGTGCATTGGAATTATTCTAATACAATAATTAATTTAACAATTTCATATTGACATTAATTATCTAGAGTATCTTTATGCTAATTGGACAAGATTGTCTTTCTAAATGAGCAAAACCTATTTCTCCTTTTACTTTATCAGGGAAATATGTGAACAAAAAATGGAAAATAACATATGACTGTACAACAACTCCAATGCATTTTTGACTTTTTATTAGCAAATGTTAATTTCACAAAGTATTTTATTGTGTTATACACATACATCCATATAGTGTAGCTTGCTAAATTTTTTCCTTTTATAAATTTCATTATCCTATTTTTATACTTATGTTTTATTATGTCATTATACTAACCTAGGAAATATTTGAACATATTTACTCCACAATGTTTCTCTTCATCTCCTCTCTTACATTTTTTTCCAAATTTCATCAGTTTCCATCTTTTACATCTGGTCATTCATTTTTCTTTCTTGGACTAGAGTCTGCATATGAGAAATCTAGTATTTGTTTTTCACAATAAGACTTATTGCATTAATATGAAGGTTTCCAGTTCTATCTATTTTCTTGAAGATGATATGATTTCACTATTCTTTGTGGCTAAATAGTATATCATTGTGTATATATGTATATATGTATGTATATATATTACACTTTCTTTCTTCAATGAGTGATTAAGAAACATGTAGGTTAATTCTGTAGTTATATTTTTTATGTGGGAGAAGGAAAGGTGGAAATAATGATGTTTGGAATGAGAAACATGCTCTTTAAGCAGACACTCTTGTATTTAAAACATCTTCTTAGCTGCTCTTTCATCAGTATTAGATAATGCATTGAATTAAAAAAATAAAATTTACTTACATTGGCAAAGGTGTTCTTTTTCAGTATCTATATTATTTTTTACTACAGTGTTACATTTAGTATGTCATGTGAGTATGGGGATGTATGTGAGCATGAAAATCTAGGCATGTTTGTATATGTAGTTGACTCGAAGGAAACTGAATTTTTGTGAGATACAGGATTCAAATAAAAATTTGAGACCGGTAAGTTGCTAAATTGATATATCTGTCCAGTTTGTGGAGTGTGATTTCAAGATCACATTTTGGTAGGTTTCATACCAAGTAAGTAGATGTTTCTAATCAAAAAATCATAAGGAATAAAACAACAACTCTGTTTCATAATCATTCAGTCTTATTACTTCAGACATTGTATTAATTGGAAAAAAATAATTGAAAGTATGATGGGTCAGTAGTTAGCCTTTAGACACTACATTTTCCCCAAAAACTTCAGATGTACTCTTTGGATATTAATTACAAATATATTTATCAACATACAGATATAATATGAGCTTATATATGTAAATATATGTATATATTATAAATATGTCAATTATTTAGTTATATTTTAAATGTGCATCATAAATATTGATTTATATATAAATGTAATTTATCTCATCATATATGCATATCTACATATATACGTTTTTCCTTTTTTTTGGTCAGTCCTGGGGCTTGAAATCTGGGCTTGGGTGCTGTCCCTGTACTCTGCAGCTCAATGTAAGAACTCTACTGCTGGAGACATAGCGCCACTTCCAGTTTTCTGGTGGTTTACTGGAGAGAAATATTTCATGGAATTTCCTGTCTGGGCAGGCATTAAACTATGATCCTCAGATCTCAGCCTCCTGAGTAGCTAAGATTATAGGCATGAGCCATGGGCGCACAGTTAAATTTATATATCTGAGATTTGTTAGTGGAACAAAGGGTACAGAAACTATTATTCTTATCAGGAAAGGACTTCACACTGACAGGTATCATTACAAGAAGAAATACGATAAATATTCACAGTGGCACAAAAATCCCTTAGATGCCTTGCAAGGCAGCATGTTTTTCCATTCACTGCATGTGGTTTGAGCGGATTGCAACCCAAGCGGATGTAGAAGATATTGGACCCTAACAAAACTGACAATTGCATAAACCCAGTCCTCTATGACAGATTTAACAAGGCCTATCTTGGAGGTTCTTGTTAGGGACATGATAAAAAAATTTATAGTTTATTTGTGATTACAGAACAGTTTTACACCTGTCACTAAGCCATTACCTTTATTTAACACAGTCCCTTTTTCTCTAACTTATATTTTCTTGGCTCAGGAAACTGTTTTTTGCTTGTGAAAGCCTGGCTGTTTACAATATAGAAATGGGTTTTTCATCCTTTTGAAATTACTGTCTGTATAGTGTTCTATGAGATGAGCTTCCTATGATATTCCATATCATAGGAATAAATTACTCTGATTCAAACTTGGACAACAGCTAGCTTGTTCTCTCTCCTAGGAAACCATCTGTATAGACTTTTTACATGTAAACAGACCCTCATTTACTTACAAAAGTCTGTCAGTGAGTCAAACCTAACTCACCCAAGTGAGGTGAATTCCTCTCTCATGCTTCTTTTACATTAAAAATGGTAAGAACTGTTCAACAATGCATATACTTTTTAATGTGAAGTGTGACTCCTATTTTCCATAATGTGAATCAAGGAGAGGAATCAGTTTAAGATGTGAAAGAGCCTTTCGAAGAGTTTTGGAACTTGAAAATTGTCCTGGGTATTCATTTTTGGAAAAATATCCCTTTTCAAAGACAAAGGACTCCTTTTTTTTATATTGTGCACGTACTGGGATTTGAACTCCTGGCCTTGAGCTCTACCTGGGCTCTAATTCTCTATGTTTAATCTATAGACCTGAGCCACACTTTCACTTCTTCCTTTTACCAAGAGTGGAGAAAAGAATCTCCTAGGTTTATCTACTTGGAATAGCTTCGAATTGCAATTATCAAATTTGAAATGGTTCCAAGCATTCCGTCTAAGGCATATTCAACAACTAGTGAAACTTGTGTTGGCTATAATTATGTATCTTTCTCTATGTGTGCACGTTTACATGTGTATATGTATGTGTGTATTTGTGTGTATGCTAACGTGCAAGTGAACCTACATAAGGGCATATACACACATATATGCATATATAAATGAATATACAAATATAAATATATGTGCATATATATGTATATCAGATGTTCAGTGATTTAATCTATAGTTCCTAGCACATTGTCATTCTCACAAAATGTACATGATAAATTGCTCTGCAGATCTGTGATCTATTATGGATATCCTTTGTACTCACTTCCCCCATTAGTTTTTGACCATCCCTGTGAACAACTTCGGTCTACTTTCCATAGGATAGCTTTTTTTCATTACAGGTAGTTACTAACTGATAATAAAAGAAAAAAGGTTGCTTGTAAAAGGAAAAAAAATTCTTGATTACAGCCATTCTACCTGGGGTGAGGTGGTATCTCAATGTTGCTTTGATTTGCATTTCTTTTATGGCTAGAGAGGTTGAGCATTTATTCATGTGACTATTGGCCATCCATCTTTCACCTTCAGAGAAGTTTCTCTGTAAGTTTTTAGCCCACTTATTTATTGGGTAGTTGTTTCTTTGAAGATTTGTTGTTGGGGGATTTAATTTGTTGATATCCAGGTAGACTTTAGATATGAGACCCTTGTCTGTTGTATGGCTAGTGAAGATTTTCTTCCAATCCGAGGACATTCTATTGATCTTGCTAGCTATGTCCTTTGCCATGCAGAAGCTCTGCAATTTCATGCAATCCCATTTGCCCAAATTTTCTTTGATTTGTTGTGTTTCTGGGACTCTATTAAGGAAATTTTGGCTTGTGCCAATTAGACCTAGGGTTTCTCCTTTTCCATCCTGTAATGTTTTCAGAGTGTCTGATTTGACTCCAAGGTATTTGATCAATTTGGAGTTGATTCTGGTGCATAGTGATATGTAAGGATCTAGCTATTTTTCTGCAAGTAGTTAACCAATTTTTCCAGCACCATCTACTGAAGAGGCTGTTAGATGTTGGAGGAGATGTGGACAGAAGGGAACCTTACTGCATTGTTGGTGGGAGAGTAAACTTGTTCAACCATGTTGAAAAGCAGTATGGAGGTTCCTCAAAAGACTCTACATAGATCTCCCCTATGACCCAGCAATCCCACTTTTGGGCGTTTCACCAAATGATCACAAATAAGACCACACTAAAGCTACCAGCACAACTATGTTTATTGCAGCATTATTTACCATAGCTAAGACATGAAACCAACCCAGATGCCCCTCAGTAGATGAATGGATCAAGAGAATGTAGTATATATACACAATGGAATTCTATGCCTCCATCAGAAAAAATGACATTGCCCCATTTGTTAGGAAATGGAAAGGCTAGGAAAAAATTCTATTAAGTGAAGTAAGCCAAACCCAAAGAAGCATAGGTTTCATGGTTAAACTTATTTGCAACAACTAGTATATGTCTGAGTCAAGCAGAAAAGGTCAGATAGGTTGATGTTAAGGACATGAACCCTAAGATATGTATTCAAATGTTTTTAATGCGATTTTTTCTAACATATTTAAAGAATATTTCTTTGTTGCTTTGGATGTCCCTCCCCCACGGTATAACCCCTGCTTTCACTGTATTTGATGTTGATATAATTTGTGGGGGGGGGGAAACAATTCGTTTAAATAAGGATACGGGTGGACCCATTGCAACACTAATATGTACAAGTACTTATGTCGAAAAACGAACTTTACTACTTTGGTTGGGGGGAGTATTTGATATGGGGGACAGGGAGGATTGGAATTTCTGGGAAGGAGAAACAAAGGAGGATGCTACAATGCTTGATAAGAAATGTACTCATTATCTTGTCCATGTAATTACAACGCCTCTGTACAGTATTTTCACAATAAAAAAGAAAAAATAATAAAAAGAACAAAATTTTAAAAAATATATAAAGTAATCTTGTAGAAGATTAAAAAAATAAAAAATAATAATTTTAGGTCACAGGTTAAAGTATCTTATCCATTCCAATGATTCCTATGAGATAAAATTTATAGTAGAAGTAAAAGTGAAAAGGAACTCCTAGATATGTTATTTTACCATTTAGAATGGCAAAGAATAATATCATGTCACTGTCATAACTCTTAAAGAATGCAAGGTTAACTGATGGTTGCTTTCATGTTCCCACAAAACTAGTAGATCCTGAAGCATAATAGTAGCCCAGCAGAAATTCTAAGTAGCAGACATGGGGCATGGAAGAGAAAAAGAGGAAATGAGACAGAGTGAAAGAGAGAGAGAAATATCATAATATTGAAAGTGAATAATAGATAAACAAGAGCTGTATGAGAATATTCATACTGCTATCTTTAGACTCTATGTGTACATTTGTAGGCATTTGATATTTGTAATCCATCAACATGAAATATAAAGTTATGTTGATAAAAATAAAAGTGACTCAGAAGAAATTATAAATGCAAAAACGATCTTCACAGCAGCAAACTCTCAGAGATATTTCATGACTTTGAAAAGGATAAAGTGGCTGAAGTTACTATAAATTTAGAAGTACAACAATTCACAAAAATAGAAAAAGATATTTATATATTTCCTTATATAACCCAAAGCAAAAGGAAAATGTTGTTTAGATGATATTTTAAAAACACAGTCTCTCAAGTGCTAGGAAGTTGGCTCAGTGGTAGAGTGCTTGCCTTTCATGCATGAGGCCCTGGGTTTGATTCCTCAGCACCACATAAGTAGAAAATGATGGAAATGGTGCTCTGCCTCAAGTGTTAGCGCTAGCCTTGCCTGAGGAACAGCACTCAGGCCCCAGAGTGCAAGCCCCATGACCAACAAAGTCAAAATAAAACAAAACAAAACAAAACACAGTCTCTCACATTTGTGGCCTCAACTCTGTAATACTGTTGCTTCAACCTAGGGCTAAGATTTTAGTTGTGGACATGTATCAACTCTCCTGATTCAGACTCTACTTGATCATTTTTTAATAAATATTTTGTTCTTAATTTTCCTAGTTGTAAATTCACATGCACCTATAAAAAAAATGGTTTGACCACCCCAGTAACCTTCTCAAAGTACCTCCTAATGATGACTAACAAAAAGTTGTATTATATAACAAGTAAAACAATGCTACAAAGAAAACCAATAATTAAATAATGATTAATAAAATAAAAAACAAAACAATTACCAGTGTTTTTAGTATTTGAAGTGCACTACATATTAGATTTTCTATTTTCTCATATTCCTGTACATTTTAAACCGCCTAAGATTATGATGTTCAACAAGATTTTTATAGGCTATGAATAGTCTTCAAAGTTACACACTAAGGTTATTATTTATGGCTCATCTCATTATTTGTTTATGGCTTATATCATCTCTTGTTCCTCGCTAAAATATAAAGTAAAGAATCCCTAAATTTTAACAAGAACTGTGTAGTAAGCAAGTCTTAATCCTTCATTCTGCTTCTTCACACAAAGACTTTGCAACTTCTCATTAACAAAGTTTCTATAAATTCTGAAATGTACATACTTAGTACTATATGTCTGCTAACATAAATCTTAAGTACATTATAGAAAATTTTATACCTGCCAAACAGTCCTAATTTTGGCATATAATCCTAAAATTAAATAGATATAAAACACTAAAATTTTTAACAACCCTTAACCCTTGCTGCTGTGTTCATTATGACATGTGCCTTGTATAGAACAATTGAATTATTTCCCCTACACATCTCTTGAACCCCAAATATCTGGAATTATTTTGTTTTTGACATGTCCATCTAGACATTATTCTTAAATGTGTGCTTATGTAAGAAGTACATGGTTCTAAAATTTCACAATTCTTCTAAACTTACTTTTTGTTGAATTGCCTAGTTTAAGAAAATCAATTACACTTTATATATAAAAAATATTCTGTGCTCAATTCAGCATCACAAAAACTAACATTGTAATGATACTGAGAAGATTAGCATGGCCCCTGCGCAAGGATGACAGGCAAATTCCTGAAGCATTCCATAGTTTTACAACAATAGATGCTGGAGGGGATGTGGACAGAAGGGAACCTTACTGCATTCTTGGTGGGAGTATAAACTTTTTCAACCATTTTGGAAATTAGTATGGAGGTTCCTCAAATGACTCCACATAGATCTCCCCTATGATCAAGAAATCCCACTTTGGGGAATTTACCCAAATGATCACAAACAAGACCATACTAAAACTACCAGCACATCTACATTTATTGCAGCATTATTTAAGATAACTAAGATATGGAACCAACCCCGATGCTCCTCAGCAGAAGAATGGATCAAGAGGATGTGTTTTATATAAACAAAGGAATTCTATGCCTCCATCAGAAAGAATGGCATCATCCAATTTGTTAGAAATTGGAAAGATATGGAAAAAATATTAAGTGAAGTAAGCCAAATCCAAAAGAACACAGGTCCCATGGTTTCCTTAATTTTCAATAACTAATATATGTATAGTATAAGCAGAAAAGGTCAAAAGGTATGTCCATATGACCAGATAACATGATGTTCCGGGAAATGAAATCCAAGATAGGGATACAAGAATTTTTCTCTTTTTTGCTATTGTTTCTAATGTACTTATAATGTGCAATGTGATTTTTTATGTCTTTTTATAGGTTCCTCCCCATGCTATAACAACTGTTTTCACTGTATTTGAAGTTGATGCGCCTATATCTTGTATATATGCTCTTCTAATTTGGGGAGAGGAAGGAAAAAAACAAAATTCCTAAATAGGGATACAGGTTGACCCATTGTAACAATGAGATGCACAAGACACTATGCTGAAAAATGAACATTACAATTTAGGCAGGGGAAGGAGGGAGGGGAGTGCACTTGTGGAGGTGCGAGGGAAGGAATGGTAGGGGAAAAATAAAGGAGGAGGTAACAATGCTTGTTAGGAATTGTTCTCATTACCTAGCTCATGTAAATATGGCACCTGTGTACAGTATTTTTACAATAAAAAGTATAAAACTTTTCTAAGAGGGAGGAGTTTATTTCCTTTATTTTGCTTATATAATATCGTTAACAAAGAAATTAATGCAAAACACTGATATGAAGATATTTAGAATGGATGTATGTGTGTATGTGTGTGTGTGCACGCGCGCGCAAGTAGCATGCGTGTACAGGAAATTGCATTTCTGTTGGCATGCTCAGAATTTGAAATCGCGGTTTCAAGGTCTTGCTAGGCCTTTTCTCTCTAGATTGGTGAGCTACTATATAAGCTACATCTTCAGTCTTGGCCCTATGCTAGTTCAATAAATTTTTGAAAAATTATCTCATGAATTTATTTTGCCCTGATTGGGTTCCAACTGTTATCCACAGATCTCGGGCTCCTGAGTAGATGTCCGGAGGAGTTAGGATTACAGGTGCGACCATCCAGCACAAGGTTTTCAGAATAATTTCAAAAGTAGAAGAAAATTTACTTCACAGAGTCCTGTTTTATCATCTCCTACTTTGAAAGCATTTTGGGTGATTGTATATGAATTTTTTAGGTTTTTTATTCTTAAAAGTCAGTTAATGATAATATTTAAAAGTTTTAGTACTTTTTAAAAAGGAAACTGGAAGTTTCCTCAATTTATAAGCTCAACTCTCTACATGATAACCCAATCTTACCAACACAGTCTGTGTTGAAGACAAAATGTAACAGAAAACAATCACCATGGACATTAATTGCTATGCTATTATTTCTTGGACAATATGAATATTGAATTGAGAATGTAAGAGAATGGAGAGATTTTACCTACCTTTTGTGTACTGCTAAAAGGCTTTTGGAAACTTTGCCTCATTTCCTTTCTCACTGTATGTCTTTGGGTCATCTACTTAAGGCATTTAATTACAATTTTTCCCAACACTAAAATGGTAATAACATTAGCATTATAACAAATATTATCTTAAGAATTAAGGGAAATAAAACTTGTGAAGTACTTAACCTAAACTTCTGTGAAGGAGCTTTGAGTTTAGCCAGCAGTTTTTTTTAAATACTAAATAGAATGCAATAAGCATTACAAAAACCATTACATGTAGTGAGAAACCAGAAGTAATGTTATCTATTGACCATGTTCTGCTTCCAAGGAAACCAGGGTGATAACTTCTTATTCTGTAAATCAAACTGGTTATCTTATATCTTACGTCTTGGTAGTGTAAAAGTATCAGGGAAAGAATAATGAATGAATGTTGTAGACTGAGGTGAAGTCCATATGAAAATGTGAAAAACTGATAAAACATAAAAGTACCTTCAGGATATGTTGTGGTTTACATTTTAAGGAAGACCTAGAAGAATGAATTCTCTTTTTGATATCGTAGCATAGGTCCTTAGAAGTAGGAACTCTTTCTTCCTTCTTGTAGAGGCATCATCAGATGAGAGGAACTGTATTTTTTTTGTTTGCTTCCTTCCATTTACTCTTCAGTTTGAAATCTGAACTACTTGAGACTGAAAGAGAGCAAGGGAAATTAGACACATAGACTTTGGAAAGAACAATTAACGTAAAATAAATAAAATGCACATAGCCTTGTTAAAGGTCTATCTAAATTGAATTATAAGGTCTCAAGCATTAACAGAAAATGATTTAAGCAATATCATTTTATTGAAAATTGAAAAATGTTAGGAGTGGCTTAATATTTTTCTATCTACTACCTTGAATTAATTACTGATTTTGTATAGAGAGATTAAAGATGAGATTAACAAGAAACTTGATTAAAATTGGACAAAAGTTCTGAATAGACATCTTTTCCATAAAGCCCTGAAAATCGCCAGTGGGCTAACAAAGTTGTGTTTAATACAACTTCTATGCTGGCTTAATGGTTTGTGAACTGAAATCAATAGGGAAATGTAATTCAAAATTACTATGATAAGGAGTTCCGGGAAGATGGCGGAGGAGAAGCTGGAGGCTAAACAAGCTCTCGCAGAGAAAGGAGTTTTATTTTATTTTTTTTAAATTTAATTTTTTTTGGTGAACATAATGTACAGAGGGGTTACAATTACATGGGCAGGATAATTCGTACATTTCTTATCAAGCATTGCAGCCTCCTCCTTTGTTTACCCTTCACATCCCTTCCCAATCTCCCCCCTACCCACCCCACCCATTCCTCCCCCCTCCCCCCCACACCAACGTTGTAAAGCTTGTTTTCTACATGACAACTTGTACTTCTCATTGTTGCAACAGGTCCACCTGTATCCTTAAACGACTTGTTTTTCCCCATCTCCTCCACAAATTATACTGACATAAAATATAGTGAAAGCAGGGGTTATACTGTGGGGGAGGGACATACAAAGCAACAAAGAGATAATCTTATAAATGCATTAGAAACAAATGCATGAAATAAAAAAAACATTAAAATACCTATCTAAGGGTTCATTTTCCTAACATCACATTATCTGACTTTTTCCGCTTGACTCATACATATACTAGATATTGCAAATAAGGGAAACCATGGGACCTATGTTTCATTGGGCCTGGCTTACTTCACTTAATATAATTTTTTCCAAGTTTTTCCATTTCCTAACAAATGGGGCAATGTCGTTCTATCTGATGGAGGCATAGAATTCCATTGCGTACATATACCACATTTTCTTGATCCATTCATCTACTGAGGGGCATCTGGGTTGGTTCCATATCTTAGCTATGGTAAATAATGCTGCAATAAACATAGTTGTGCTGGTCGCTTTAGTGTGGTCTTGTTTTTAAACATTTGGGTAAATGCTCAAAAGTGGGATTGCTGGGTCATAGGGTAGGTCTATGTGAAGTCTTTTCACGAACCTTCATACTGCTTTCCAAAGTAGTTGAACAAGTTTACATTCCCACCAACAATGCAGTAAGGTTCCCTTCTGTCCACATCCCCTCCTACATCTGTTGTTGTTAGAGTTCTTGATTATAGCCATTCTAACTGGGATGAGGTGGTATCTCAATGTTGTTTTGATTTGCATTTCTTTTATGGCTAGGGAGATTGAGCATTTTTCTTCCTGTGTCAATTGGCCATCCTTCATTCTTCTTCAGAGAAGTTTCTCTTCAAGTCTTTAGCCCACTTATTTATTGGGCAGTTGTTTCTTTGAGGATTTGTTGTTGGGGGATTTAATTTTTTGAGTTCCAAGTATATTTTAGATATGAGACCCTTGTCTGTTGTATGGCTAGTGAAGATCTTCTCCCAATCTGTACGCTTTCTGTTGATCTCGCTAGCTATGTCCTTTGCCATGCAGAAGTTCTCCAACTTCATACAATCCCATTTGTCCAACCTTTCTTTCTGGGAAGATGGCAGAGGAGAAGCTGGAATCTAAACAAGCTCTCGCATAGAAAGCAGTTTTAGAGTTCCAGTGAACATTCCTAAGCCAGAGAATCACACCAAGTGTGCCATCACAGGACAGAGAGTCAGGCCAGAGAGAGAAAGGAGTTTTAGAGTTCCAGCGAACAGATTTAAGCCAGAGAATCACACCAAGTGTACCATCACAGTTCAGAGAGTTAGGCCAGAGAGGGAAAATCCAGGCAAGGAGACAGATCTGAGCACTTGCTAGCAGCCGTCACTGCGGGCTACAGTAGTGGTGGAGGTGGCAATAGCCGCCATACCTGCAACACAGAGAGTCCAGGACAAAGGAGCCAGACATGGCACGCGAGTGTATTCTACTGAACACCAACAAGAACCGACAAGGAGCAGACATCTTCATCCTGCAGTTCACAGACCAGAGATGACCCAGGAACCAAAATGCAGTGTGAGTAGAAGCCTAACGTCCTCACTCCTTCTCAGGGAGCAGAGAAGGGAAGGCCACCCCTCCCCGCCATTAGAGGAGATCTCCATGTTTGATACTGACAAAGCTTGGCTGACCTGCTAGCTGAAACACAGGCCTTGGAAGAAAACTAGAGTCATTTAGCAGGTCACAAGATCCTAAAGTGACATAGCAAACTCAGCTCCATCCAGGGAAAAGTCACCCAGCTCGGGCCGCCAGCCCCAGGAGTGGGTTTCTTCACTGGGTAATCAGAGCCAGAGGCTGCCCCTCTCTTTAGCAGCATGGACAATCCATTGAAATTCAGTAAACATAAACCCTGAGAGTGGCTCGAGGCTGGGCTCTGTGAGTCTCTCACAAAGTCTCCTCAGGGAAAAGCTACTGTTTGCTGAAAGGCCTCAACTCTACCCAGAACCTAGCCTCATCAGAGCATCTACAAACATGAGGAAAAAGCCATCTCCCTCTTTTGTGATACTCAAAGCAGATCTCCCTCCCATTGAACTAGCCAGGGGAGAGGATCACAAAATATTTTGTACAGCATAGCATTTTTCTGCCTGTTCAAACAAACTGCTTAAGAAACCAACTAAGCCACAGGAAAATCAAATACCACAAGCAGACCAGAGACTCCAACAAGAGGCTGGTTATGGACACAAGGGATATAAAAGATCTTCCCACCACTCCCAAAAAAAATCAAAGAACTTGTTTTTTCTCTGTTTCTTTTTCTTCTTCTTCTTCTTTTTTTTTTTTTTTTTGGTTCCTTTTATAAAAATATTTTTCTTCTAAAACTTTTTTTTTAATTTTTAATTTTTACCATTTTGAAAAAAAAATTCTATACTAGTAACTTTTTTCTCTTCCTCTTATAATTTTTATTTTAGGGGTATATGTGTGTGTACGTTTTTCTTCCTTCTTTGTTCTTTCTTTTCAAAAAATATTTTTGTTTTTTGTTTAGCTCTACTGAATGTCTAATTTTTTTTTTTGCTCATTTTTTTCACCTTTTCTGCTCTTTTGCTCTTCTTTGTGTGACTTAATTGTTGTTCTGCACATCCTCAGATATACCCATAGTCGATTATTAGACTTTATCCCCCATTGTGTACACATTTAATCCACAAATTTATTACTCAATTCAAAGCCTCTTAGACTTAAATTCCTAGCAGTATTACCTCTTTATACCTATATAATATTTTAAGTATTTTTATTTTTAAGGTTTTCATGTCTCCTTTATATCCCTCCCGTTCTCTCATTATACCCACGTTCTTCTCTGAATATTTCATTTTCAATCTGCATATTTTTAATCATTACACTTTTTATTTTTTAATTTTTGCTTTTCTATTTTTTCTTGTCTCTTTTTTCTCTTTCTCTTTCTTCTTTTTTTCTCTCTCTACTTTTATCCTATCCAACCTCTTTCCCACTTTGCGATTAGGACTTAGTTAAGTAAACTCTCCCTGTTCCTTCCCATATTTCTCTTTTCCTATTTTTACCCACATGTCTCCCTAAAACTAATAATTTCTGGTTTTCCAAATTCTACTTTGCGGTTTGTAGCCCATTATTATATAGTTGTTTGATGTTGAATAGGTATATCTGTTGAACTTCACTGTATCTGCAGACTTTTGATTGTGGATCTACAGACTTTGGTTGATGCTTGCCTTAAGATAGTGTTCTAGCACAAAACTGGTGTTACTTTCATCCCAAATGGGCAGACTAAGCCAAAAAAACACAAGAAAAATGGCAAGTCCGGGTAGCTCAAATCCCACTCATGAAAATCATGGGACAGGACAGATAATGAATAATCCAGAGAAGAGTTCCCAAATAGCTCTACAAACACTACTGGCAAACATGGTAAATAAATAGATGGAAAACATACAAAAGGACTCTGTATGAGTGTGATAGAGAGAGAGAGGAGGCAAACGAAAGGTCAATACTGGAAAAGATTGAAAACATACAAAGGAATCTATATGAGCATGATAAGGAGAGAGAGGAGGAAAACCAAAGGTTAATACCGGAATATCATGAGCGTGAGGAAGCTACTCTAAAACTGATACAGGAATTGCATGAGCAGCATGAGAACACTCAAAGAGAAAGGCAGAAATAGCGTGAGCAGGCTGAGAACACACAAAGAGAACTTCACGAATGGCATGAAAGTGAGGAAGCTAAGCAAAGAGTAATAAAGTAATTGAGAGAGAAGGATGAGAATACACAAAGATCACTAAAGGGATTCATGGAATCCATTAAGGAAGAGCTGAAGGATGTCAGGGAGACCAAGGAAACCATAAACAATCACCTAAGTGATTTGAGAATAAACACTGAACACCAAATCAAGGAAGTAAAGAAGTCCATACAAGATCTAAAACAAAGCTTCAACGAAGAATTTGAAGCCATCAAAGCTCACCAATTAGAAGGAAAAGAAATGAAAAACCAAGTAGACAGCCTTGAGAGCAGGTTAGACCCTGCAGAAGATCGAATCTCAGGGATTGAAGACAGCCTAGATATTATAGAGAAAGAACATACAACCATCCAAGACAAGTCCAAGAAATATGATAGATCTATCCAACACTTGGAAGACACCATCAGAAGGCCTAATCTAAGGATAATGGGTGTAGAAACAGAAGTTAATGGTCTAGGAAATTTGTTTAACAGGATCCTAGCAGAGAACATCCCAAACATACAAAAAGATAGGCCTATTCAGATACAAGAAGCTTTTAGAACCCCAAATAGACCAGACCAGAATCTGACATCCCACCATCACATTATAATCCACATAGGATCAACTCAGACCAAGGAAAAGATCCTTAAAGCTGTCAGGGAGAAAAGGTTAATCACCTATAAAGGGAAACCAATTAGAATCACCTCAGATTTCTCAGCAGAGACAATCAAAGCAAGAAGAGCCTGGAATGATGTATGCCATGCCCTAAAAACAAACAACTATCAACCAAGAATATTGTACCCAGCTAAACTCTCCTTCATAACTGAAGGCAAAATAAAAACCTTCCATAGCAAAGAAAAAATGAAACAATACAGCTCCACCAAACCAGCCCTACAAAAGATTCTTAAAGATGTCCTACACATAGAAAACCAACAAGACCACAATAAAGGCCAAGAAACTGCACCCAAAATGAGAAACAAAGAACCATAGGAAGAACCCAGTTTCGCTGCCCCCAAGAAGGTGGATGGCAGGAACTCCCAAATACCTCTCAGTCCTTTCTCTTAACGTTAAAGGACTGAACTCTCCAATTAAGAGACATAGACTGTCTAGTTGGATAAAAAAACCAAAACTCTTCTATCTGCTGATTTCAGGAGTCACATCTTGCCCGTAAAAACAAACACATTTTCAATGTTAAAGGTTGGAACAAAATCTACCAAGCAAACGGCCCCCATAAACAGGCGGGATTTGGAATCCTAATATCAGATTAAATAGACTTCAAATTAAAATTCGTGAGAAGAGATAAAGAAGGTCGCTACATACTAATTAAGGGATCTCTCTTTCAGGAGGATATTACAATTCTGAATATCTACTCGACAAACATTGGAGCACCCAAATTTATCAAAGAAACACTACTTTCCCTCAAATCCCATATAGATCCAAAGACATTAATTTTTGAGTATTTTAACACACCACTCACCCCACTAGATAGATCAACTCGGCAAAAACTCAACAGAGAGACAACAGATCTAAACAGTTGCATAGATCAACTAGACTTAACAGACATCTACCGAACATTTCACCCAGCAGCATCAGAATACATGTTTTTCTCAGCAGCACATGGAACGTATTCTAAAATAGACCACATTTTAGGCCACAAAGCAAACTTGTCTAAATTCAGAAACATTGAAGTTATACCTTACATTCTCTCTGACCACAAGGGAGTAAAATTAGAACTCAACACCAAAAGCCACCAAAGAAATTCCGGTATCACATGGAGGCTGAACAACACACTGCTGAATCATGAGTAGGTCATGGAAGAGATTAGAAAGGAAATTCAAATGTTCATGCTATTCAAAAAAAATGAACACACAAACTACCAGCTCCTCTGGGACACAGCAAAGGCAGTACTCAGAGGCAAGTTTATAGCTCTGAGCTCGTACATCAACAAATTGGAGAGATCTGAAACAGACAATTTAATGACACATCTAAACCTCCTTGAAAAAGAGCAGCAAGATAAACCCCAATCCAGTAGGCGGAAAGAAATAATTAAAATTAAATCAGAATTAAATGAATTAGAATCCAAAAAAACTATAGAAAGAATAAACAAAACAAAGAGTTGGTTCTTCGAAAAAATTAACAAAATTGACAGACCCTTAGCAAATCTTATCAGAATAAGAAGAGAACACACCCAAATTAATAAACTCAGAGATGAGAATGGAAACATCACCACAGAAACAACCAAGATTCAGAACATTATAAGGGAATACTTCTCAAAACTGTATGCTAATAAGTTTGAGAACTTGACAGAAATGGACCTTTTCCTAGCAATATTGACATGCCAAAACTAAACCAAGATGAGTTAAACCATCTTAACAGGCCCATATCAAGCATTGAAATAGAAACAGCAATAAGAGACCTCGCAGCTAAGAAAAGTCCAGGACCAGATGGTTTTACAGCGGAATTTTACAAGGCCTTCAAAGCAGAGCTCACACCAATACTCCTCCAACTCGTCAATGAAATTGAAAGAGAAAGCTCACTACCGAACACATTCTATGAAGCCATCATAACCCTCATCCCAAAACCAGGCAGGGACTCATCAAAGATAGAGAACTATAGACCCATTTCTTTGATGAACATTGATGCACATGGTTATCTCAATAGATGCAGAAAAAGCATTCGACAAGATCCAACACCCCTTCATGATGAAAGTTTTGGAAAAATTAGGCATCCATGGATCATTCCTCAATACAATAAAGGCTATATATGACAAACCTACAGCCAGCATTATACTTAATGGTGAAAAAATAAAACCATTTCCTCTTAACTCAGGAACAAGACAAGGATGTCCATTCTCTCCACTTCTCCTCAATCTAGTATTAGAATGCCTAGCTACAGCAATAAGACAAGATGCAGACATAAAGGGGATCCAAATAGGGAAAGAAGAAATACAACTCTCCCTCTTTGCAGATGACATGATCTTGTATTTAAAGAATCCCATAGACTCCACTCCAAAATTACTCAAGCTGATTCAAAACTTTGGCAAAATAGCAGGTTATAAAATTAACCCCCCAAAATCAATGGCTTTTCTGCATGCCAACAATGAGAAAAGTGTGGCTGAAATTAGTAAAGCAACTACATTTGTAATAGCCCCACAACAAATATAATACCTAGGAATTAACTTAACCAAAGAAGTGAAGGACCTCTATGATGGAAACTTTAAAATCTTGAAAAAGGAAATCAACAAAGAACTTAAAAAATAGCAAAACCTCCCATGCTCCTGGATTGGAAAGATTAACATCGTGAAAATGGCAATACTTCCCAAGGCTATCTACAAATTCAACGCAATACCTATCAAAATTCTAACCTCATTCTTCAAGGAAATAGAAGAGGCAATCCAAAAATTCATGTGGAACAACAAAAGATCCCGAATAGCAAAAACGCTCCTCAACGGAAAGAACACTGCTGGATGAATATCAATACCAAATTTCAAACTCTACTATAAAGCCATAGTAATCAAAACAGCCTGGTATTGGCATAAGAACAGACCTCAGGACCAATGTAATAGAATTGAAAACCCAGAAATGAACCCACAGATCTATAGCCATCTAATTTTTGATAAGGGAGCTAAAAAAAATAGAATGGAAGAAAGACAGCCTCTTCAATAAATGGTGTTGGCAAAATTGGTTAACTAGATGTAGAAAACTAAAGCTAGACCCTTATATATCACCCTGCACAAGAATCAACTCCAAATGGATCAAAGACCTCGAAGTCAAAGCAGACACTCTGAAAACATTACAGGATGGAATAGGAGAAACCCTAGGTCTCCTTGGCTCAGGCCGAAATTTTCTGAATACAGACCCGGAAACACAACAAATCAAAGAAAGATTGGACAAATGGGATTGCATAAAGTTGCAGAGCTTCTGCATTGCAGAGGACATAGCTAGCAAGATCAATAGAAAGCCCACGGATTGGGAGAAGATCTTTACTAGCCATACAACGGACAAGGGTCTCATATCTAAAATATACTAGGAACTCAAAAAATTAAATCCCCCAACAACAAATCCTCAAAGAAACAACTGCCCAATAAATAAGTGGGCTAAAGACTTAAAGAGAAACTTCTCTGAAGAAGAAAGAAGGATGGCCAATAGACACATGAAGAAATGCTCAACATCCCTAGCCATAAAAGAAATGCAAATCAAAGCAACTTTGAGATACTACCTCACTCCAGTTAGAATGACAAAAATCAAGAACTCTTACAACAGATGCTGGAGGGGAAGTGGACAAAAGGGAACCTTACTTCATTGTTGGTGGGAATGTAAACTTGTTCAACCACTTTGGAAAGCAGTATGGAGGTTCCTCAAAAGACTTCACATAGAGCTCCCCTATGACCCAGCAATCCCACTTTTGGGCATTTACCCAAATGTTTACAAACAAGACCACACTAAAGCGACCAGCACAACTATGTTTATTGCACCATTATTTACCATAGCTAAGATGTGGAACCAACCCAGATGCCCTTCAGTAGATGAATGGATCAAGAAAATGTGATATATATACACAATGGAATTCTATGCCTCCATCAGAAAGAATGACATTGCTCCATTTGTTAGGAAATGGAAAAACTTGGAAAAAATTATATTAAGTGAAGTAAGCCAGGCCAAAGAAACATAGGTCCCATGGTTTCCCTTATTTGCAATATCTAGTATATGTATGAGTCAAGCGGAAAAAGTCAGATAATGTGATGTTAGGAAAATGAACCCTTAGATAGGTATTTTAATGTTTTTTTTTCTTTCATTCATGTGTTTCTAACGCATTTATAATATTATTTCTTTGTTGCTTTGTATGTCTCTCCCCCACAGTATAATCCCCGTTTTCAATATATTTGATGTCAGTATAACTTGTGGAGGAGATGGGGAAAAACAAGCCGTTTAAGGATTCAGGTGGACCTGTTGCAACAATGAGAAGTACAAATTGTCATGTCAAAAACGAGCTTTACAATGTCGGTGGGGGGTGGAGGGGGGAGGCTGGGAAGGGAT
Organism: Dipodomys spectabilis; assembly: GCF_019054845.1. Taxonomy (NCBI): domain Eukaryota; kingdom Metazoa; phylum Chordata; class Mammalia; order Rodentia; family Heteromyidae; genus Dipodomys; species Dipodomys spectabilis. Next base: position 395,946 of record NW_024870810.1, read on the forward strand.
GTGAAGGGTAAACAAAGGAGGAGGCTGCAATGCTTGGTAAGAAATGTGTGCATTATCCTGCCCATGTAATTGTAACCCCTCTGTAGTATTTTCACAAATAAAATAAAATAAAATAAATAAAAAATAAAGAAGAAACAAGAAATCTCTTTTTAAAAATTATTAAAAAAAGAAAATTAAAAAGGAATACTTCTCAAAAATTTATGCTAATAAGTTTGAGAACTTGGCAGAAATGGGGACCTTTTCCTAGCAAATATTGACATGCCAAAACTTAACCAAGATGAGTGAAACCATCCTTAAAGGTCCAGACCAGCATTGAAATAGAAACAGCAATAAGAGACCTCCCATCTAAGAAAAGTCCAGGACCAGATGGTTTTACAGCGGAATTCTACCAGGCCTTCAAAGCAGAGCTCACACCAATACTACTCCAATTCTCCAATGAAATTGAAAGAGAAAGTTCACTACCAAACACATTCTATGAAGCCATCATATCCCTCATCCCAAATCCAGTCAGGGACTCATCAAGAAAGAGGACTACAGACACATTTCTTTGATGAACATTGATGTAAAACTTCTCAACAAAATTTTGGCCAATCCACTTCAACAGTTCATCCAAAAAATCATACACCATGATCAAACAGGATTCATTTCAGGGATGCAAAGCTGCTTCAAAATACGCAAATCAATTAACATAATTCATCACATCAATAGGAGCAAGGTTAAGAACCACATGGTTATCTCAATCGATGCAGAAAAAGCATTTGAGACGATCCAGCACCCCTTTATGATGAAGATTTTGGAAAAATTAGGAATCCATGAACATTCCTTAATACAATAATAATTCCTTAATACAGCATTACACTTAATATTGAAAAACTAAAGCCATTTCCTCTTAACTGAGATACAAGACAAGGACGTCCACTCTCTCCACTTCTCTTCAACCTAGTATTAGAATGCCTAGCTACAGCAACAAGATAAGATGCAAACATAAAAGGGATCCAAACAGCCTAAGAAGAAGTAAAATACTCCCTCTTTGCAAATGACATGATCTTGTATTTCAAGAATCCTATAGACTCCACTCCCAAATTACTCAGGCTGATTCAAAATTTGGCAAAGTAGCAGGGTATAAAATTAACCCTCAAAAATCAATGGCTTTTCTGAACGCCAAAAATGAGGAAAGTGTGGCTGAATGTAGGAAAGCAACTCCATTCGTAATAGCCCCACAAAACATAAAATACATAGGAATTAACTTAAGCAAAGAAGTGAAGGACCTCTATGATGAAAACTTTAAAAACTTGAAAAAGGATATCAAAACAGAACTTAGAAAGTGGCAAAAACTCCCATGCTCCTGGACTGGAATGATCAGCATCGTGAAAATGGCAATACTTCCCAAGGCTATCTACAAATTCAATGCAATACCCATCAAAATTCAAAACTCATTCCTCAAGGAAATAGAAGAGGCAATCCAAAAATTCATATGGAACAATAAAAGACCAAAAATAGCAAAAATGATCCTCAACAGAGAGAACACTGCTGGAGGAATATCAATACCAAATTTCAAACTCTACTCTAAAGCCATAGTAATCAAAACAGCTTGGTACTGTCACAAGAACAGACCTCAGGACCAATGGAATAGAATTGAAAACCCAGAAATGAACCTACAGACCTATAGCCATCTAATTTTTGATAAGGGAGCTAAAAAAATAGAATGGAAGAAAGACAACCTCTTCAGTAAATGGTGCTGGCAAAATTGGTTAACAATTTGGAGAAAACTAAACCGAGATCCTTATACATCACCCAACACCAGAATCAACTCCAAATGGATCAAAGACCTCAGAGTCAAAGCAGACACTCTGAAAACTTTAAAGGATGAAATAGGAGAAACCGTAGGTCTCCTTGGCGCAGGCCGAAATTTTCTTTTAATAGAGACCCAGGAACACAACAAATCAAATAAAGGTTGGACAAATGGGATTTCATGAAGTTGCAGAGTTTCTGCATGGCAAATGACATAGCTAGCAAGATCAATAGAAAGCCCACAAATTAGGAGAAGATCTTCACTAGCAATACAACAGACAAGGGTCTCATATCTAAAATATACTTGGAATTAAAAAAATTAAATCCTCCAACAACAAATCCTCAAAGAAACAATTGCCCCATATATAAGTGGGCTAAATATTTAAAGAGAAACTTCTCTGAAGAGGAAAGAAGAATGGCAAATAGACACATGAAGAAAAGCTCAACCTCCCTAGCAATAAAAGAAATGCAAATCAAAATAACATTGATATAACACCTCACACCAGTTAGAATTGCTAAAATAAAGAACTCTATTAACAACAGATGCTGGAGGGGATGTGGACAGAAGGGAACATTACTTCATTGTGGGTGGGAGTGTAAACTTGTTCAACCACTTTGAAAAGTAGTATGGAGGTTCCTCAAAAGACTCCACCTAGAGCTCCCCTATGGCCCATTAATCCCACTTTGGAGCATTTACCCAAATGTTTACAAACAAGACCACACTAAAGCTACCAGCACAACTATGTTTATTGCAGCATTATTTACTACAGCTAAGATAGGGAACCAATCCAGATTCCCCTCAGTAGATGAATGGATCAAGAAAATGTGGTGTATATACACAATGTAATTCTATGCCTCCATCAGAAAGAATGACATTGCCCCATTTGTTAGGAAATGGAAAGGCTTGGAAAAAATTATATTTAGTGAAGCAAGACAGGCACAAAGAAATATAGGTCCCTTGGTTTCCTTTATTTGCAATATCTAGTATATGTCTGAGTCAAGCAGAAAAGGTCAGATAAGGTGATGTTAGGGAAATGAACCCTAAGATATGTATTCAACTGTTTTTTTTTCTTTCATGATATTGTTCCTAACACATTTATAATTTATATTTCTTTGCTGCTTTGTATGCTCCTCTCCCACAGTATAACCCCTGCTTTCACTGTATTTGATGTCAGTATAATTTGTGGAGGGGAAGGGGAAAAACCAGTCGTTTAAATAGGGATACAGGTGGACCCAAAGCCACAATGAGAAGTACAAGTCGTTATGTCGAAAAAGAACTTTACAACTTTGGTGGGTGTGTATGTGGAAGATTGGGTGGGGGGTGAGGGGGGAGGATGTAATGGGATGGGAAGGGGAAACAAAGGAGGAGGGTACAATGCTTGAAAATAAATGTACTCATTATCTTGCCCATATAATTGTAACCCCTCTGTACAGTACTTTCACAATAAAAAATAAAAATTAAAAAATTACTATGATACTACTTCATAACTATTATAACTCATCGAAAAAAAATCAAAGGAACCAGGTGTGGTGGTAAAGACTTGTAATTCCAAGCGTTTAGGAGGTTGGATTTAACTCTAAAGCAACACTGGGGGGTATTTCAGAGAGTGAAAATCTGCCCTTTATTACCTTTTGAACAAAAGCTAAGAATGTTCATGAGAGTGTGGAGAAAAGGAAATTTTCTACACTCTTGGTCAAAATAGAGGTTAGTAGAAAATAGTCGAAAATAGTATGCAGTTTTCCAAAGAGGCTGTGATCTGATGATTGTGGTTCAAAGCCAGCCCCGGCAGGAAAGTCTGTGAAAATCTTACCTCCAATAAACACTCAGAAAACCAGAAGTGATGCTGTGGCTCAAGTGGTAGAGCACTAGCCTTGAGCTGAGAAACTGAGGGACATCGCCCAGTCCCAGAGTTTAAGCTCCACGACCGACAAAATAAAAGAAAGAAAGAAAGAAAAAGAAAAAAAAGAAAAATAAATGCAAAGTTGAAATATCATCTGACCCACCAATCATGTGATTATTTCTCTCTGGGTGACTCGTAAATATTCTGTAGTTCATTGTCATTCACATTATTCACAACAGCCAAGATATAAATCGAAGTTCAGTGTTCAACTATACACTAATAAAGCAACTGTGGTACATGCACAATCATGTTTTTCTGTTTCATCCTTAAAATAGCAAAAGACTTCTAGCATTAGCCACAACTTACAATAGCCTGAAAGATGTATTCTAATTGAAGAATAATGTTATCCTCTGCTCTTTGTAAACACACACACACACACACACTCTCTCTCTCTCTCTCTCTTAAAAACCTCAAATATTAAGAGAGAAATCTTTTTAAAAAGTAAAGCAAAGTGGAATTGCTGGGCATTTAGGTCACAATGTAGAAGATAGTAGATATACAGGATGACCAGGTATAGAGTTGTGATGTACCGTATGAGGATACAGGGGACAACACTGGCTTTACATAGGAATGAAGCTAAGTAAGTAGGAGTTGTTCTTCCTAGTAGGGATTGCTTTTTTAGTTGTTTTTCCTTCAGTAATGGTTTGGATGAATGTAATTCTTTAAATACCTGCTTGTTTGCAGAAATTATAACAAACAATATAGCAATAATGATGCATGCTCAACATAGAACAAAATGTCAAATTAAAATGCATGAGATTATCCTTGATGTAAACTAATTATTACAAATAAAGGAAACCATAGGACCTATGTTTCTTTAAGTCTGGCTTACTTCACTTAATATGATTTTTTCCAAGATCTTCCATTTCCTTACAAATGAAATGATATCTTTCTTTCTAATATAAACATAGTATTCCATGTGTGTGTATCTGTGTGTGTGTCCCATTTTCTTGATCCATTCATCTACTGAGGGCCATCTGGGTTGATTCCTTATCTTATCTCTGGTGAATACTACTGTGATAAAGATAATTGTTCTGGTAGCTTTAGTGTGGCCTTGTTTTGGGTCTCCTAGTTAAATGCCCAGAAGTGGGATTACTGGATAATAGGGGAGCATTATGGTGTACATCAAGTATAATCTTTGTAGATGAGCAGAATAGCTCAATAGCTAAGTACATATCAGCATATAAGGTGATTCCATGTGAAATAAACTACAAGACATGTTCTTTGTTGGTGTTCTTAATGTTCTAGGTGAATTCTTTTTATCCTTTATGTTTTCCCACCTATGCATTATCCCCTGTAGTCACTGTATTTTGATTTTGATACCCTGGGTATTGTAAATATGTTGATATGAACTATGGAATGGTAAGGGAAAAAACAAAATGGTGAGACAAAGGACAGAGGGGGAACCTATGCAACAGTGGTATTCACAAGACAATATGTTAGAAATAATCTTGGGGGTGTTGGGAGTGAAGAGGGAGAAAAATTGGAGAAGGGATAACAAGTTTGAAAAGAAATGAGTTCATTAACTTACTTTTATAGCTAAAGCCCCACTGTACATTACCTTTACAATAAAATATAAATATAAATAAAATAAAATATATGAAATCAGCAACACAGGAGATGGGAGAGGGGAAATACTGTATGTAGTAGAGTAGAGTAGAACAGTTTGGAGAGCAGTAATTTTATATTAACATAGCAAGTAATAAACTAGCATACAGGTTTTCAGCCTCATGTCAGTCACTAAAAAGGAAAACAGAATGCAAAATCAGCAAACCCATAGAGATAAAATAGAATACTAAGCAAGGTGAAGAGATGACTTGGACCAAGAATAACAAATGACACAATTAGGAAACAAATAACAAACTGGTAAGTTTAAAAAATATTACCCATAATTCTATTAAATGTTGTTTACATCACAATTAGTTAGAACTATAATTCAAATCACAGTTTAATAGTATATCATATTAATAGTAAGTTACTTACTATTGATTTCTTAATATTGAATGTTTAATATAAAATTTTAACAAAAGAATAATGTGAAACTAACTTTAATGATATATTGCATGAATTGTAAATTTGAGAAGCTTTAGAATTTAAACAAATAATATATCATTATTGTTTCATTTCTGTGAATTAATGTAATAATTCAAAGTGTATTCTACACCTAGCACTCATTTAACATCAAATAATAAATTATTTCTCATAATAATTTATTGCACATAATAACTCTTGGTATTAGGTAGAAGGGTTCAGCATTGTGGAAAAATTCACACCACACAATACACGAGGGTATGACTCCTCTCAACTAGCTTAAATTGTGGAAATTTTATTTTTACATACATGTTAAATTCCTGTCTAGATGGTATCTATATAAATATATATAATTATATACATGAGGAATATTTCAGATGATACTTAAAAGTCATATTCATTAAATAAATTTTTATTATTTTGTACAAAATAAATATTTATAGACAGACTGAATTTATGAGTAGATGATGGTGTATGAGTGCCAGATTATATGTATTGAGGCTTATTTTATATTCCTGACATTGTTTCTATAATTGGATTTAATTTTCCATAATGGGTTAAATGTATTATATTGGATATATGAAAGTAAACTGTATATTTATTCCATTAATACTTTGCCACTTGTCTAATTCCAATATAATTTATCCATGTGTTTGAAGTAATGAGAATAACAACAAATATAAGCAAGATAAATCAGTCTGAAGTAGACAAGTATTTTCACCTTTGTTTTGATAGTTGGTCCTCTTTTACACTACAGAATATGCTTGTGAAAATATGCTGCAGGCTGGCCACAACTGCAGAATATTATGGTTTGATCTATCATAAGAGAAAGAAGGAAGGGCAAACTTCCTTCCAAAAGTCTGCTCTCAGGGATGTGATCTGCTTTATGGTAGTGACTTGGAAATGAACATTTTTTTACAGTAAGCCTTGAAAAACCATCTGATAGATCATTTCTGTAAGTGGATTATTACAGAGGATTATTGATGTCTTTGCAAGGATGCCAGATTGCTTCATTTTGAGAGAATTAAAATAGGAATTTAGTTAGTTAGGCCAAGGGATGACTGGGGCCCAGAGAACCTACTACGTTGAATAGTAATCCTAGACTTTAAAACAACACACACACACACACACACACACACACACACACACACACACAAATCAACCAAACAAAAAAACCTCCAGTTAGCACAGCCAGTGAGGGCTGATATAACAGCCTACATGAAGGCAGGCAAAAAACAGAAGGTGAGAGTCATTTAGCTGATAACTAACATATTTTTGATGAGGCAGACTGAAATGAGACTCCAGAGAGAGAGAGAGTCAGAAAGACTGATCAGAGAGAACTAAAATTGGTCACACAAAGATTGGAAAGTAGAATTCCTTGTAGAACAAATAAATCATAGAAAGCTTATGCATGTAAAAACAAGACAGAAATCAACTCCAAATGGATCAAAGACCTCAGAGTCAAAGAAGACACTCTGAAAACATTACAGGATGGAATAGGAGAAACCCTAGGTCTCCTAGGCACAGGCCAAAATTTTCTTAATAGAGACCCGGAAACAAAACAAATCAAAGAAAGGTTGGACAAATGGGATTACATGAAGTTGCAGAAATTCTGCATGGCAAAGGACATAGCTAGCAAGTTCAATAGAAAGCCCACGGAATGGGAGAAGATCTTCACTAGCCATACAACGGACAAGGGTCTCATATCTAAAATATACTTGGAACCAAAAATATTAATTCCCTAAACAACAAATCTTCAAAGAAACAACTGCCCAATAAATAAGTGGGCTAAAGACTTAAAGAGAAACTTCTCTGAAGAAGAAAGAAGGATGGCAAATAGACACACGAAGAAATGCTCAGCCTCCCTAGCCCTAAAAGAAATGCAAATCAAAACAACATTAAGATACCACCTCACCCCAGTTAGAATGGCAAAAATCAAGAATTCTAATAACAACAGATCCTGGAGGGGATGTGTACAGAAGGGAACATTACTTCATTGTGGGTGGGAGTGTAAACTTGTTCAACCACTTTGAAAAGTAGTATGGAGGTTCCTCAAAAGACTCCACATAGAGCTCCCCTATGACCCAGCAATCCCACTTTGGGGCATTTATCCAAATGTTTACAAACAAGACCACACTAAAGCGACCAACACAACTATGCTTATTGCAGCATTATTTACCATAGCTAAGATCTGGAACCAACCTAGATTCCCCTCAGTAGATGAATGGATCAAGAAAATGTGGTATATATACACAATGTAATTCTGTGCCTCTATCAGAAAGAATGACATTGCCCCATTTGTTAGGAAATGGAAAGGCTTGGAAAAATTATATTAAGGGAATTAAGCCAAGCCCAAAGAAACATAGGTCCCATGGTTTCCCTTATTTGCAGTATCTAGTATATGTCTGAGTCAAGCAGAAAAGGTCAGATAAGGTTATGTTAGGAAAATGAACCCTAAGATATGTATTCAAATTTTTTTTCTGTCATGCCTTTGGTTCTAACACATTTATAAGATTATTTCTTTGTTGCTTTGTATGTCTCTCCCCCACAGTATAACCCCTGCTTTCACTGTATTGGATGTCGGTATAATTTGTGGAGGGGAAGGGGAAAAACAAGTCGTTTCAATAAGGATACAGGTGGATCCGTTGCAACAATGAGATGTACAAATTGTCATGTCAAAAACGAACTTTACAACTTTGGGGGGGGATATTAGGGGGGTGGGGTGAGGCTGGGAAGGGATTGGAAGGGGAAACAAAGGAGGAGGCTACAATGCTTGATAAGAAATATACTCATTATCTTTCCCATGTAATTGTAACTCCTCTGTACAGTATTTTCACAATAAAAAATATAAATTTAAAAAACAAAAACAAGACAGAAGACCAAATTCCAGAAATGTGTATTTTCTTAGAGGTCATCTTAATCAATTATCAATAGAAATCTTTGAATTCTTAAATATTTGACCACATGTGGGAGATGGTTGAAGAGAAAGAAAATGTCACCACTCTGTTAGGAGTTCCAATATCACAATATGAATTAATCAAGCACAAATTTGTAAGAAAAAGGGAAAACAATTATTCCAACTGAGGGATTCGTTTGTTTTGCTGTAACAGTTCTTGATTTAGGTGCTAGCAATTACCATTCAATTGATCCAGTCCCACAGCTGAGTTGATATTGACTGCAGTATTCCCACATGAAGGAAAAGAAGAAATTTACAAAAGTCTGATGAATTGAGTTGAAAGTGTTGTAATAGGGATATCTGAGATTTAGACACAGATGAAGAGGTGGATTTTCTTTTCTAAAAATCTCCCATTTTTAGTCTGGTGCCAGTGGCTCACAGCTGTAATCCTAGCTGCTGAGGAAGTTGAGATCTGAGGATGGTGGTTCGAAGCCAGCCTGGGCAGGAACATCCCTGAGACTCTTATCTCTTTTAACCACCAGAAAACCAGAAGTGGCACTGTTGCTCGAGAGGTAGAGCACTCAACTTGAGTTGAATAGCTGAGGGACAGTGCCCAAGCCCAGGTTTCAAGCCACTCGACCACAACTACAAAAATCCCCCTTTCTTGGACTGCCTACATTTTATCCTAACATTCAACAAATAAGCCATTTTATCACCCACTACCTTTAAGTCCTAACCTAGATACTGAAAATAAAATGATTTGGTATCTTTTGTCAAAAGATTCATATTTGAGGAAACAAATACCGTTAATAGTAACTTTTTTTCCAGTCCTTGAACTCTGGGCCTGGGCCCTGAACATGGGTATGCTGGTAGCTTTCATGCGAGCTTGTTGTTATTTTTTGGATTACTGCCGTTGAGGGAATTACTGGATCTTAAGGGAGATCTACATTTAGTCTTTTCAGAAAATTCCATACTGCATTCCAGAGTGGTTGAACAAGTTTAATTTCCACCAACAGTGTAATAGAGTTCCCAATTGGCTACATCCATGCCAGCATTTGCTATTGTTTGTTTTCTTGATAATGGCCATTCTAACTGGGATGAGGTAGAATCTGTCTTGTTTACTTGTAGAATTGTGGGCACCTTCTAGCTATCATAAATGAATGAATCCATGAAACCTATATTGTTCTGAGCCTGCATTCCTTTCTCTTTTCTTTTAGTATAATTTTTTCAAGCCATTCAGTTTCCTTAATACTGGTGAAAAGTCATCCTTTCTCATGGGGGAGTGGAATTCCAGTGTGTGTGTGTGTGTGTGTGTGTGTGTGTGTGTGTGTGTGTATGATGACTATAGGCCCATGAGTTTATTTGTAAGCCTTCTGTTTTATGTGTAATTTTGTAATTCCATATTAAATTTTGGTTACTTTCTCTAATGCATTGAAATATATTGTTGGGATTTTCATGTGTATTGCATTGGCAATTATTTGGGGACAATATTGCATTTTTCTCCATGTTAACTCTTCCAACCTGGAGCATTGAAAGACTTTCCATTTCCTTGAATCTCCTTCAATTTCCCTTTTTATATTTTTAAAATTTTCACAGTAGAGGCCCTTCACATTTTTAGGTAAATTAATTAATTCCTTGTTTTGTTGTTATTGTTGTTGTTTTGTTTAGATTTGATTTTATTTTGAGACTAATACATATGAGGTTGTTTTTTTGGATTTCAGCCTGGATCTTCCCATTGTTGGTAACACAGAAATAATACTGATTCTTGTGGTTTTTATACCCTGCTACATTACTGAAAGTTAGCATCACCTTTACTAACTTGAGGGAGGAAGCTATAGGGTCCTTTAAATACAGGATCATTACATATGAGAAAAGGGATAGTTTTACTTCCCCTATTTGGATTTCCTTTATGTTTTTCTCTTGCCTATTGTTCTTGCTAGAAAGTCCACAACCATTTTAAAGAGTAGTAGAGAGAGTGGACATCCTTGTCTCATTCCTGATTTTAATGTCTTCATGCTTCCACCATTTGGTAAATGCTAATTATCTCTGTCACATACATACTGAGGAATGTTCCATGTATTCCTAGTTTCTCAGACCTTTTAATCATAAAGGGCTATTGGAGGTTCTTAAAAGCTATTTCTACATCCATATAGACGATTATGTATTTCTTGTCCTTGCTTCTGCTGATGGTTTGTATTATGTTTATTGACAAGTATATTGAATCCAATTTTATCCTAGGATGAATCCTATTTGATCATACCATATGATTTTTTTTTGTTAATTGCTGAAATTGTTAGGTGAGAATTTTATTAAAAAGCATCAATGCTTACCAAAGAGTTGGGTTAATAGTTCTCTTTCTTTGGTGAGTCCCTATGTGATTTGGGGAAGAGTCTAATTTTAGCTTCAAAGAATGTGTTTGATAATTCCATTTTCCGTTCTATTCCATTTTCCGTTCTATTCCATTGAAGAGATAGGTCTGAGTATTGTAAGTTCTTTTCAGGCCTTAATTTCATGGTAAATTAATTCAGTCCTAGATTTTTCTGGAATGGATAGTGGTTTATTGCATTTCATTTTCATTACTTCTTAGGTGTAAATACTTGGTTCAGATTGTGTATAGGAAAGCATCAGTTTCTCCAGGATTCTCCAGGCGATTGGCATAAGGTTTTCAAAGTACTCTCTTATAACATTCTCAATTTTGCTTATATCTGTTGTGTTGTCTTATTTTTACCTCTAATTTTCTCTCTTTGGGTGAGTTCTCTTATTGTTTTTGGTGGGATTTTATATTATGAAGGTGTTATGTAGAGAGATGGGTTACATTTACATAAATAATGAGTATATTTTTAACAGTGCTATCCCTCCCTCAATTTTTCCTGCTTCCCCCAACCCTGACATCCCCCTCCCCCAAAGTAGTGAAGTTCATTTCTAACATAGTGTCTACTGTATATCACTGGTGCTTTGGTTGATCTTTGTCCAACCATTTCTGTGATTTCCCTTCCCTTCCCCAAATCAGATTAACATGTATAAGACAAAGGGTTGAGAAAACAAAAACAGTTACTACAGAGAGTAAACCAAAGGGTGAAAACTAAATAGAAATAAGTAAAAAGAGTTAACTATACAATCATCTTTTATCCATTTTTTTGAGCTCCTTTCGATAAGCATCATTTTTATATGGTGATATTCATATTGCTATTGAGCTATTGTAAATAGCCTAGACATATTCTAGTTTTTCCAAATGAGTGAAAACCTGTAGCCTATGATTCTTTGGGTCTGGCTTGTTTGACTTATTATGTTTTCCAAGTAGTTCCATTTCCTTACAAATGGGGCAATGTCATTCATTCTGATGAATAGTGTTTTGTTGTGAATATATATGACATTTTCTTGATCCATCATTGCTGGGTCATGGGGAGCTCTATTGAGGAACCTCTATATTTCTTTACAGAATATTTGAACAAATTTACATTTCCATCAGTAGTGTAATAATGTTCCTTTTTGGCCACATCCCCACAAGCCCAGTATGTTATTATTAGTTTTCTTCATAATGGTAATTCTAACTGGGGTGAAGTGAATTCTCAATGTTTCTTTGATTTGAATTTCTTTTATGGCTAGATGTTGCATATTTCTTCATGTGTCTATTGGCCATACATATTTCTTCTTCAGAGAAGTCTCTCTTTAAATCTTTAGCCCACTTATTAAGAGGGTTGTTGGTTCTTTGAGAATTTGTTTTTTTGGGGGGGTTAACTTTTGGGGCTCTAAATATATTTGAGATATGAGGGCATTGTGTGTTGTAGAGAAAGTAAAGATCTCACAATCTGCTGGCTTTTTATCTATATACCTATATAAGTTCTCTTCTTAGTCAGATTTGGTAAGGGTCTCTCAAGTCTGTTAATTTATTTAAAAAACCAACCCTGATTTTTTGATTCTTTCCATGATTTATTTTGTCTTTATTTAGTTATTTCTGATTTTTTTATTTGTTTCTGTGTACTGCTTTGTGTCTGAGTTTGTTCCTGTTTTCAAGGAGCTTGAGGTGCATAATTAAAATATTCAATTGAGATTTCCCCAGTTGCTTGATGGACATCCTCAGAGCTATGTATTTTCCTTGAAATACTGCAAATACCAGAGGAGCTGGTAATTTGTGTGTTCACTTTTGTTAAATTCCAGAAACTTTCAGATTTCTTTTTTTTTTGGGGGGGGGGGGGTCCGGTTGTGGGGCCTGAACTCTGAGCCTGGGTGCTGTCCCTCAGCTCTTCAGCTCAAGGCTAGCACTCTACCACTTGAGCCACAGTGCCACTCCCGGCTTTTTTTCTTTGTGCTTATGTGGTGCTGAGGAATCGAACTCAGGGCCTCATGCATGCAAGGCAAGCACTCTAACACTAAGCCACCTTCTCAGCCCCTCAGATATCTTTTCTAATACCTTCAGTGTCCCATTGTTCATTCAGCAACATGTTGTTCAGTCTTCCTGGGTTTGACAATTTTTTATTTGCTTTAGCCATTTAATTCTAAGTTTGTTCTCTTATGATCTGACAAGATATGGGAATTCAATTAATTTTTCTTTGGACAGAATATCCATGTGACATAGGATATGTTCTATTTTGGAAAATCTTCCATGAGCTGCTGTGAAGAATGTATATACTGACGCTGAATGTATATTCTATACATGTCTGTTAGGACTAGGTGGTCAATGTAGTTATTTAGGTCTGCAGTTTCTTGGTTGAGTTTTTCCTTGGATGACAATGATTTGTTGAGATGTGTTTTTAGGTTAAGTAATATTTGGTTGATGAAGTGGTATGCTCCAGGATTCAGGGTTTTGATATTTAGACTCTACATATCCTACTAATGTAGAGCTGCCATTATCAGTATGTAATGTCTCTTCTAACTAATTTTAATTTGAATTCTATTTTATCTTATGTTAGTAATTCTACTTCAGCCTGTTTAGGGTATCCTCTGCTAGAATTCTGTAATATGTTTCCTATCCATTTTGTTTCCTGCTCTTCTCCTTGATACCTATCTCCCCCATGTTTTATCTTCTAACTGAATCTTGAAGTTCCTGCAAGATCGTTTCTTATTTCTTTGATTGGTTCTAAATGATTATCTCTTCTTTCCTGTTAGACCTATTCAGTCTTTGATGCTTGAGATTATCTTCTATGTAATCTATTCTCTGTGGAGAGATTCTTCATAGTTTTTTATTTATCTGTCTTCAAAACGGTCACTTTATATGGCTTTTATCTTTATTAAGGTTTTGTTTTTGGGCTTGTGTGGACTTTCTTTACATCTTTTCTTTGAATAGGGGGGTTGGGAGTTGGTCTTTTAACTGTGTCTTCTCTCATAAGTTTTAACTAGACATCTATTTTTTCCTAGGACTCCCTTGCCTTCTCAGAATTTACTTATCTTTCTCTTTGTAGTCTCCCTGAATTATTTTGCTAATATTTGGTTGGTCTCATCTTGTTCACAAATTTCCTTGTAGAGGTTTTGTATCTTTTCGGTAATCACATTTTTCAGCACTATTTGTAATGTATTTTGAAAACTACCTTCTATGTCCCTTGATTGCCTGTTGTAGTGCCTGCTTATTTACTGTGTGAATTACACTACCTTGACATCACTTTTTTTTGTATTTTTCTGATTGGTTCTGTACATTTGAAGGATGTCGTGGCTTTCATTTAGAGCATCTATGATCTTAATATTTGACTCTCTATGTTCTTGGTTGATTTGCCAGGTGTTGGTATAGACTTCTCTTATGATTTTCTGGAATTAAGTTTTTGTCTAGCCCATTAAGTGTAGGAGGAGAGATCAGTTGTGGTGAGATGTTGTCATGTTAATACTTGTGGTTCCAATGACAGTTTGAGCTGTCCAGTGGTAAGGTGAAGTGTGTTTGTGTTTGGATGTGGCTGTCTCTGTCCCTGATTTTTTTCTCATGTGGCCCTTTTATTTCCACCTGCAGCTCTGCTTTTGAACATGTTCCCCCACCACAGTCACAGCAGTCACCTGACTAGCTGGGTAACTTTTCATAGATTTGTGTTTTTTTGTGATGATAATATAAAATCTTTTTTTATGTATTGTGGATCTATATATAATTATAGCTGACTTGCTTTGACCTTCTAGAAGTGGAGTACCTGCTAGGACTCTAAATCTCTGTTTCATTAGATAGAGCTAGGGTAATTTTCTGTTGTTTCTCTGCCATTATTTTTCCACTTCCTCAGGTTCAGTTTTTATTGTGGAGTTTTTCACCTAATTTTGGGTATGCGATGGTTGTACCAGGTTATTTTCTTTTTTTCTGTTTGTGTTACTTTGAAATAGTGATTTCAGACTTGTATGAAGAGACAGTAATAATATGAATTGTAAGTTATTACATCGAATGAAAGGGAGCAGACATTTTAACCTATTTGCTATAAATGCATTAATATTAAGCAAAGCTAATAAAAATGATTACTTCTTTACTCTTCAGAGGATGAGTATAGTACTCTTGGATATCTTGTAGGAAAAGAAATTGGACTCATTACAACTGATGCCTTACATTGAAATTACAGGCTAAACTTTCTTTCTTTTCATTTCTTTCATAATAGTATTACAATATCATAATACCTGAATGTTGGTTTGTTTTCATCTGCTATTTTCAATTCCATTCTTCATCCATTAGGAATCCAGGTCTTTGAATGACCAGTTCTTTAAAATACCTATATTGCTTATATTATTTTTTGAATCTCAGTAAAATAAATATGAATTTATGTCTGAGTCTCATCGTTACCTACATTCATGTGAAATGTATGCAGTCTCAAGCAAGGAAACTGACTATTTTACTCTTTTCTGTTATTTAATCTAATCAATAAATCTTTTCTCTTCAGCAATATGTTCTCACCTTTTAGTGTTGATTTTTTCTTTTTTCTTTTTTTTCTGTTTGTTCTTACCTTTTATATTGCTCCAGTGAACATGATGTATTTCCAGTACTTTTATAGACATACATTTAAAGTTTTGAACATGGAGACAAGCCCCCTCCATTATTTCTTTAAAGTAAACCCTTTGAGACTCTTTTAGATATAAAAATTAAAAAGTTCAATGCTCAGGTTTATACATGAATACTCTAATGGTTCAGTCAATTAGACACAACAACTACAATACCACAATAATTCTTAAAGGCACCAAAATATTATTGTTAATGAATTAGAAAATGACTAGTCAAAACAAAGTTTATATTATATTTGAAAGCTAAAAAATGAAAATTACACTCAGATTTACTGTCAATATCCTATTTCCAAGAATACATTTTTCAGCAATCCGGGAAACAAAAAAATAAGGGTTTGTCACAGAATGAAAGATGTAAAAACAGACTGTATTTGCTTAAGATGATAAGTATATGCAAATCATTTTATTTTTTTCAAAGATACTATAAAATTTCATAAGAGGATTTGTGATCAGAAGTGATAGGTAAGCAAAGTAACTGGAAATCTGTATATGGAAATTTTGCTTTCAATAGAGGAAGACAAGTTTCACCAAATGAACCTATCGAAGATGATTTTGTATCTGCAACACACATCCAGTATTTTACACTGTAGACATATTCTGATTCTCTTCCCTCAGTTCCTGTTCAATATTCTTCTACTTTCATGTTGGAGATTCATTGTTCCAAGTTCTCTTTGTCAAAAATATTTTTATATATCCTTTAAATGTAAAGGAGTGTTTGGCTTGGGACCCTATTTACGCTTGGTATTTGTTTACCTTTAATGTTTGCCATTTATCATCCCAGGCTCTCCTTTTGACCATATCAGCTAAGAAATCTGTAATTATTCTGACTATGTATCTTTTTTATATAATCAGTCTTTTCCGATGAGAGCTTTAAGCATCCTTTCCTTGATCTCTAATGATCCTCTAATGGATTATAATGTGGTGGTGGGTTGTTCTGTTCTGGTATTCTCCGTTTGGTGTTCTAAAGGCTTCTCTTCTCTGAATGAGCTTATCTCTTTGGATGTTTGACATTTTCTCTGCTAGAATTCTGTAATATGTTTCCCATCCACTTTGTTTCCTGCTCTTCTCCTTCTTGATACCTGTTTCCCCAAGTTTGATCTTCTAACTGTCTTGAACTTCCAGCAAGATCGTTTCTTATATCTTGGTTTGGTTCTAAATGATTATCTCCTCTTTCCTATCAGACCTATTCTGTCTCTGAGACCTGAGATTATCTTCTATGCCATCTATTCGCTGTGGAGACCTGAGATTATCTTCTATGTCATCTATTCGCTGTGGAGACTTTCTACTTTCGTTTGGATTTCCCTGTTTTCTCATTGCTCATATTTTAGGGCTTCTCTCTTTATTAAAACTTTGTTTTATGTTTTGTGTGGACTTTCTTTACATCTTTTCTTTGGGTAAGAGTGTTAGGGGATTTTTTTTAGCTGTGTCTTCTTTCATATCTTTTAACTAGGCATCGTTTTTTCCCTTATACTCCTTTGACTTCTCAGAAATTATTTATCTTTCTGTTTGTAGACTCCATGAATTATTTTGCTAATCTTTGGTTGGTCTCATCTTGTTCACAAATTTCCTTGTAGATGTTTTGTATCTTTTCGTAAATCACATTTTTTAGCAGTATTTGAAATATAATTTGGAAAGTATCTTCTAGGTCCTTGATTGCCTGTTGTAAGGCCTGTTTATTTAGTGTGTGAATTATATTATCTTGACATCCATTTTTTAAATTTCTGATTGGTTCTGTCCACTTGAAGGATGTCTTGGCTTTCATTTGGGAGATCTATGATCTTAAAAGGTGACTATCTATGTTCTTGTTGATTTGCCAGGTTTTGGTTTGCTCTTCTATTTTCCTTTGTTTTTCTGGAATTAGGTTTTTATAGACAGCAGTTGTGGTGAGATGTTGTCATGTTAATAAATACTTGTGGTTCTTGCTGGGAAGGTGGTTCAGTGGTAGAGCGCTTGCCTTGCATGCCTGAGGCCCTGGGTTTGATTCCTCAGCACCACATAAACAAAAAGAAAAAAGCCGGAAGTGGTAGAGCGCTAGCCTTGAGCTGAAGAGCTGAGGGACAGCACCCAGGCCCAGAGTTCATGCCCCTCGACGGGACCCAAAAAAAAAAAAAAATGTGGTTCCAATGACAGTTTGAACTGTCCAGTGGTAAGGTGAATTATGTCTGTGTTTGGATGTAGCTGTCACTGTTCCTGCTTTTTTCCCATGTGGCCCTTTTATTTCCACACTGCATCTCTGCTTTTGAACATGTTGCCTAACACAGTCACAGTAGTCACATGAATGGCTGGGTAATTTTCATAAATAGCTATTTTCTTGTGAAGACAGTATAAAAAACTTCTTTTGAATTGCATATCTATATATAATTATAGCTGGCTTGGCTTGATTTGATCCACTAGAAGTAGACTTTGTATAGGACTCTAAATCTCTGTTTCATTAGATAGAGCTAGGGTAATTTTCTGTTGTTATTCTGCCATTGTTTTTCCACTTCCTCAGGTTCAGTTTTTATTGTGGAGTTTTTCACCTAATTTAGGGTATGTGATGGTTGTACCAGGTTATTTTCTTTTTTCTGCTTGTGTTACTATAAAATAGTGATTTCAGGCTTGTATGAAGAGACAGTAATAATATGAAATGTATGTTATTACATCAAATGAAACGGAGCAGACATTTTAACCTATTTGCTACAATTAAATTAATATTAAGCAAAGCTAATGAAAATAATTACTTCTTTACTCTTCAGAGGATGAATATAGTACTCTTGGATATCTTGTAGGAAAAAGACTTTAAACTCATTACAACTGATGCCTTACATTGAAATTACAGGCTAAACTTTCTCCTTCAGCAGGCAAAAGCTTCATTTCTTTCATTTCTTTATTATAATATCATAATACCTGCATGTTGATTTGTTTTCCTCTGCTATTTTCAATTCTATTCTTCATCCATTAGGTATGTAGGGCTTTGAATCACCAATTTCTTAAAATATCTATGTAGCTTATATTGTGATTTAACTCTCAGTAATATAAATATGAATTTATCCCTGAGTCTCATCTTGAGCTATATTAATATGAAATTTATGCAGTCTCAAGCAAGAAATGTGACTATTTTACTCTTTTCTATTTTTTAATAAATAAATCTTTTCTCTTTTGGAATATGTTCGCATCTTTTATATTTCTCCAGTGAACATCATTACTTTTATAAAAATAAATATAAAGTTTAGACATGAAGACAACCCCCCTCCATTATCAGTTTAAAGTAAATCTTTGGGGACTCTTTTATATATAAAATTTTAAAAGTTCAATGCTCAGGTTTATACATGAATAATCTAATGCTTCAGTCAATTAGGCAAAAGAACTACCATACCACATTAACTCTCAATTTACTTAAAGCCACCAAAATAGTGTGCATGAACATCACTCATTTTTCGAAAGTGACTGGTCAAAACATAATTTATATTATATTGGAAAGATAAAAAATCAAAATTACACCCAGATTTGCTGTCAGTAAAAAAAAAGAAATGTATTAAATGTTAATTAAAGATGAACTTATTTCAGGTTCTAGGAAAAAAGGAAAAGCTGGGATAATAGAAGTACAATGTATTTCATAATATCAGAATAACTGTAATAATCCACTTACAGAAATGGTCTATCAAGATGGCTTTTCAAGGTTGACTGTGAAAAATGTTCATTTCCAAGTCACCACCATAAAGCAGATCACATCCCTGGGGGCAAACTTTTGGAAGGAAGGTTCCCCTTCCTTCCTTCTCTTTTGATAAATCAAACCATAATATTTCTACAGTTGTGACCAGCCAGGAACACATTTTCCCAAGAATATTCTGTAGTGTAAAGAGGACCAACTATCAAAACAAAGGTGAAAATTCTTTTCTACTACAGAATGACTTATCTGGCTTATATTTTTTGTTATTTTCATTACTTCAAACACATGGATTATTTATATTGGGATTAGACAAGTGTCAAAGTATTAATGGAATAAACGTTCAGTTTACTTTCATATATCCAATATAACACAATTAACCCCTTATGGAAAATTAACTCCAACTGTAGAAACAATGTCAGGAATATAAAATAAGCCTCAATACATATAATCTGGCACATATAAACCAGCATCTACTCAGAAATTCAGTCGCTCTATAAATATTTATTTGGTACAAAATAATAAATATTTAATTAATGAATATGACTTTTGTCATCTGAAATACTCCTCGTGACAATAATTGTGTATAATTGTATAGATGTCACCAACACAGGAATTTAACATGCATTTAGAAATCAATTTTCTGCAATTTAAGCTAGATGAGAGGAGTAATATCCTCTTGTATTGTGTGGTGTGAATTTTACCACAGTGCTGAACCCTTCCACCTAATACCAAGAGTCATGTGCAATAATTTATTTCATGTTAAGATGAGTGCTAAGTGTAGAATACAATTTGAATTATTACATTAATTCACAGAAATGAAACAATAATGATATGTTATTTGTTTAGATTCTAATGCTATTCAATTTTACAATTCATGAAATATATTATTAAAATTAGTTTCACTTTCTTCTTTTCTATAGCTGGCTATTTAAACATTACATATTACATATTAAACATTCAATATTAAGAAATAAAAAATGAGTAACTTATTATTAAAATGATATATTATTAAATTGTGATTTAAATTATAGTGCTAACAAATTGTGTTGAAAACAACATTTAATAGAATTATGGGTAATATTTTTTAAACTCAGCAGCTTGTTATTTGTTTCCTAATTGTGTCATTTGTTATTACTGGCCCAAGTCATCTCTTCACCTCGGTTAGTTTTCTATTTCATCTCTATTGGTTTGCTGATTGTGCATTTTGTTTTCCCTTTTTAATGGCTGACATGAGGCTGAAAATCTGTATGCTAGGTTATTACTTCTTATGTAAAAGTAAAATTACTGATCTCCACAGCTGTTGCCCCCACTCATATCTCCTGTATTGCTGCTCACATATATTTTATTTTATTTTTTATTTAAATTGTATTGTCAAGATAAAGTACGGGGGGGGGGGTTAGTTACATAAGTAAGGTAATGAATTCATTTCTTTTATAACTTGTTACCCCTTCTCCAATTTTTCTCCCTCCATCCCAATGCCCCCCCCAAGATTATTTCCAACATTTTGTTTTGTGAGTATCACAGTTGTTTAGGTTACCCATTTGTCCTTTGTCTCACCATTTTGTTTTTTCTATTTCCTTTCCCAAGTTCAGATCAACATAATTACAATACACAGGGCATCAAAATACAATACAGTGACTTCAGGCCATAAACCATAGGTGGGGAAAACACAAATAAAACAAAAATAAAAACAAATCCCATAGTACATTAAGAACAACAACAAAGAACATGTATTGGAGTTTATTTCACTTGGAATCACCTTATAGTGTCATATGTACATAGCTTTGAGCTAATCTGCTCATCTACTATGGTTATCCTTGATGTACACAATAATGCTCCCCTATTACCCAGTAATCTCACTTCTGGGCATTTAACAACGTGACCACAAACAAGGCTACACTAAAGCTACCAGCACAATTATGTTTATTACAGTAGTATTTACCCTAGCTAAGATATAGAATCAACTCAGATGCCCCTCAGTAGCTGAATGGATCAAGAAAATGACACACACACACACACACACACAACAGAGAGATATACATACATGCACTACTATGCTTCCAGGGCTGGGGAAGTGGCTCAGTGGTAGAGCACTTGCCTTGCATTCCTGTGTCCCTGGATACGATTCCTCTGCACCACATAAGCAAAAAGAAAAAAAGCCAGAAGTGGCGCTGTGGCTCAAGTGGTAGAGTGCTAACCTTGAGCTGAAGAGCTGAGGGAAAGCGCCCAGGCCCAGAATTCAGGCCCCACGACTGGACACACACACACACACACACACTCACACACACACATACACACACAAAATCCTATGTTTCCATCAGAAAGAAAGCTACCATCTCATTTTTGAGGAAATGGAAGATCTTGGAAATAAATCATATTAAGTGAAGTAAGCCAGACTTAAAGAAACATAGGTCCCATGGTTTCTTTTATTTGTAATAATTAGTTTACATCAAGGATAATCTCATGTAGCTTAATTTGACATTTTGTTCTATGTTGAGCATGCAACATTATTGCTATATTGTTTGTTATTATTTCTACAAATAGGCAGGAATATTTAAAGAATTACGTTCATCTTATCCATTACTGAAGGAAGAACAAATAAAAGAGCAACCCCTACTCGGAAAAACAACTCGTACTAATTTAGCTTCATTCCTATGTAAGGCCAGTGTTGTCCCCTGTATCCTCATGTTGTACATTACGACTCTATACCGGTTCAACCAGTATATCTACTATCTTCTACATTGTGACCTAAATGCCACAGTAATTCCACTTTATTTTACTTTTTAAAAAATTTCTCTCTTAATGTTTGAGGTTGGTTTGTGTGTGTGTGTGTGTGTGTGTGTGTGTGTGTGTGTGTGTGTTTACAAAGATCAGAGTACATTATTTTTCTTCATTTAGAATACATCTTTCAGGTCATTGTAAGTTGTGGCTAATGGCATAAGTATCTTGCTATTTTAAGAATGAAACAGAGAAAGATATTTGTGCATGTATCACGGTTGTTTTATTAGTCTGTAGTTGAACACTGAACTTTGATTTATATATTGGCTGTTGTTGTGAATGATGTGAATAACAATGAACTACAGATATATTTGAGTTACCCAGAGAGAAATAATCACACGATTGGTGGGGCAGATGATATTTTAACTTTGGAGTTCTATAGAAAACTGCATAATACTTTCTGCAAGAAGAACACTAATCTGTATTTTGAAGAAGAGTGTAGAAAATCTCCTTTTCTCTACACTCTCACCAACATTATTACCTTTGTTAAAAGGTAATAAAGTGCCGGTTTTTGCTATGTGCAGTACTCCAGACTGGCCTTAGACTTATCCAACCTCCTAAATGCTTGGAATTAAAATCTTTTGCCACCACACCTGATTCCTTTGGTCTTTTTGATAAAAGTTATAGTAGTTATGAAGTAGTATCATAGTAATTTTGAATTACATTTCTCTAATGACTTCTGCTCACAAAACATTAAGCCAGCATAGGAGTTGTATTAAACAACTTTGTAAACTTACTGGCGATTTTTCAGGGCTTTAAGAAGAATATGTCTATTCAGATCTTTTGTCCATTTTTAATCTAGTTTCTTGTTAATCTCATCTTTAATCTCTCTATACAAAATCAATAATTAATTCAAAGTAGTAGAAAGGAAAAATATTAAGCAACTCCTATCATTTTCAATTATCAATAGCATGATATTTCTTAATCATTTTCTGTTGACGCTTGAGACTATATAACTCAATTTAGTCAGACTTTTTACAAGGCTGTATGTGTTTTATTTATTTTACATTGATTGTTCTTTCCAAAGCCTGTGTGTCTAATTTCCCTTGGTTTCTTTCAGTCTCAATTAGTTGAGGTGTCAAATGAAGAATAAATGGAAGGAAGCAAACAAAAAATAATATAGTTCATCTCATCTGATGATACCTCTACAAGAATGAGGAAAGAGTTGATCCAAAGACCTATGATAGGACATCAAAAAGAGAATTCATTTTTCTAGGTCTTCCTTATCTTTGTGATGTAATTTAAATAATGTAAAACACAATTTACTACTAAGATACTTTTATGTTTTATCAGTTTTGCACATTTTCATATGGACTTCACCTCAGTCTACAACATTCCTTCATCATTCTGTCCCTGATATTTTTACACACACAAGACATAAGATAACCAGTTTGATTTACAGCATGAGAAGTTATCCACCTGGCTTCCTTGGAAGCAGAGCATGGTCAATAGATAACATTACTTCTGATTGCTCACTACATGTAATGGTTTCTGTAATACTTATCGCATTCTTTTTAGTATTTTAAAAACTTCTGGCTAAACTCAAACTCATTCATAGACGTTTGTGTTAAGTATTTCACAAGATTTATTTCCCTTAATTCTTAAGATAACATTTTCTATAAAGCTAATGTTATTACCATTTTAGTGTTTGGAAAAATTGTAATTAAAGGCAGTAAGTGCATGGCTCAAACATACACTTTGAGCAAAGAAATGAGTCAAAGTTTCCAAAAGTCTTTCAGCAATACACAAAAGGTAGGTAAAATCTCTCCATTCTCTTACACTCTCAATTCAATATTCATATTTCCAAGAAATAATAGCATAGCAATTATTGCCCATGGTGATAGTTTTCTGTTACATTTGGTCTTCAACACAGATTGTGTTGATGACATTGGGTTATCATGCACAGAGCTGAGCTTATAAGAGAAAAATTTCTTCAGTCCCATAGTTCCTGTTTCCTTTTTAAAAAGTACTAAAACCTTTAAATATTTTCACTTATTGTGTTAAGAATCCAAAAAAACGAAAAAAAATTGCATATAATCACTCCAAAATGCTTTAAAAATAAATGATAAAACAGGACCCCATGAAGTAAACTTTCTTCTACTTTTAAAATTATTCTAAAAGACTTGCGCTGGTTGGTCACATCTGTAAACCTAACTATTCGCCATATCAACACTGAAGCTAGAGATCTGTGGATAACAGTTGGAAACCAATGAGGGAAAAATAAATTCATAGGATTATTTTTCAAAAATTTCAATGAATTAGCAACAGGCCAGGAATGGAGATGTAGCTCATATAGTAGCTCACCAATCTAGAGAGGAAAGGCCTAGCAAGACTTTGAAGCCCTGATTTCAAACTCTGAGCACACCAACATACATGCAATTGGATGAGAACACACGCTCTTGCACACACACACACACATTCAAAATACCTTCATATTAGTGTTTTGCATTAATTTCTTTGTTAACAATATTATATGAGTAAAATAAAGGAAATAAACTCTTCCATCTCAGAACATGTTATATGTTCTCTATTGTAAAATTCTGTACACAGGGGTCACATTTACATGAGCAAGGTAATGAGTACATTTCCTAACATGCATTGTTACCTCCTCCTTTATGTTCCCCTACCATCCCTTCCCTCCCACCTCTACAAGCACACTCCCCTCCCTAAGTACACTTCCCCTGCCTAAATTGTAAAGTTCATTTTTCATCATAGTGTCTTGTGCATCTCATTGTTATAATGGGTCAACCTGTATCCCTATTTAAGCATCTTGTTTTTTTTCCTTTCCCTCCCCAAATTAGAGGAACGTATATACAAGATGTGGGCGCACCAACTTCAAATACAGTGTAAACGGGTTATAGCATGGGGGAGGAACATATAAAGAAACAAAAAAAACACATCACCTGTCATAAGTACGTTAGAATCAATAACAAGCAAGAGAAAAAACACGTGTGTTCCTATCTTGGTTTGATTTGCCTAATCTGGTTATATGTGCAAAGCTTTTAACCTTTTCTGCTTATCTCAGACATAAAATAGTTATTAAAAATTAAGGAAAACATAGAGCCTATGTTTCTTTGGATCTGGCTTACATCACTTAATATTTTTTTCCAAGTCTTTCCATTTTCTAACAAATTGGGCGATGCCATTCTTTCTGATGGAGGCATAGAATTCCATTGGTATAAATACCACATTTTCTTGATCCATTCATCTACTGAGGGGCATCTGGGTTGGTTTCAGATCTTAGCGATGGTAAATAATGCTGCAGTAAACATAGTTGTGCTGGTAGCTTTAGTGTGGTCTTGTTTGTGATCATCTGGGTAAATGCACAAAAGTGGGATTCCTGGGTCATAGGAGAGCTCTATGTGGAGTCTTTTGAGGAACCTCCATAGTACTTTCCAAAGGGTTGAATAAGTTTACACTCCCACCAAGAATGCAGTACAGTTCTCTTGTGGCTACATCCCCTCCAGCATCTGTTGTTGTAAAAGTATGGAATGGTTCAGGAATTTGCCTGTCATCCTTTCTCAGGGGCCATTCTAATCTTCTCTGTATTGTTCCAATGTTAGAGTACTTGATGCTGAATTGAGCATAGAACATTTTTTATATATAAAGTGTAATTTATTTTCTTAAACTAGACAATTCAACAAAAAGTATGCTCAAAAGAATTGCCATGAAATTTTAGAACCATGTACTTCTTACATAAGCACACATTTAAGAATAAAGACTGACATATCAAAAACAAAATAATTCCAGATATTTGTTGTTCAAGAGATGTGTAAGAGGAGGAATTCAATTATTTTATACAAGGCACCTGTCATAATGAACACTGAAGCAAGTGTTAAGGTTTTTTTTTTAAGTTTTAGTGTTTTAAACATATTTAATTTTGGGAATTTGCTTATATATGCCAAAACTAGGACTGTTTGGCAGGACATAAATTTTTTTTGGTGTGGGAGTCTGTGAGTGGGGCCTGAACTCTGGGACTGGGCACTGTCCCTCAACTCTTCAGCTCAAAGCTACTGCTCTACCACTTGAACCAACGTGCCAGTTCCAACTTTTTTCTTTTTGCTTATGTGGTGCTGAGGAATCGAACCCAGGGCTTCAAGCATGCAAGGCAAGCACTCTACCACTGAGCCACCTACCCAGCCCAGGTCATAAAACTTTTTGATAAAGTATTTAAGATTTATGGTAGCAGACATATGCTACTAAGTATGTACATTTCAGAGTTTATAGAAATTTTACTAATGAGAAGTTGCAAAGTCTTTGTGTAAAGGAGCAGAATAAAGAGTTAAGACTTTTAACTACATAGTTTCTATTAAAAATATAGGGCTTCCTTATTTTAGATGTTAGTGAGGAACAAATGATGATATAAGCCATATACAAATGATGAGATGAGCCATAAATAGTAATCTTAATGGGTAACTTTAAAGACTGCTCATAGCCTATATGAGAAAATAGTAAAATTTAATACGTAGTACCCTTCAAATACTGAAAACACTGGTAATTGTTTTGTTTTTCATTTTATTAATCATTAATATTTAATTATTGGTTTTTCTTATTTGTAGCATTGTTTTCCTTGTTGTAATATAATACAACTTTTTGTAAGTCATCATTATGAAGTACTTGGAGACGGTTCTGGGATGGCCAAACCATTTTTTATAGGTGCATGTGAATTTATGAAGAGGAAAATTAAGAACAAAATATTTATTTAAAAAGTTATGAAGTAGAGTCTGAATCAGGAATGTTGATAAATGTCCACACCTAAAATCTTACCCAGGGGCTGAAGCAGTGATTTTAAAGAGTTGAGGCCACAAAAGTGAGAGACTGTGTTTAGTTTTGTTTTGTATTTTGATTTTGCTGGTAATGGGGCTTGAACTCTGGGTCCTAGGTGCTGTCCCTCAGCTCAAGGCTAGTGCTACCACTTGAGCCACAACACCACTTCCATCTTTTTCTGCTTATGTGGTGCTGAGAAATCAAATCTAGGGCCTCATGCATGCAAGGCAAGCACTCTAACACTGAGCCACCTTCCAAGCACCTGACAGAATGTTTTTTAAAAAATCAATTATCCAACATTTGCTTTCTGCTTTGGGTTATGTTATTAAATATATGAATACCTTTTTATATCATTGTGAATGGTCATACTTCTGAATTTATACTAACTTCAACCACTTTATCCTTTTCAAAGTCATGAAATAGCTCAGAGTTTGCTTCCATGAAGATTGTTTTTACATTTAAAATTTCTCCTGAGACATTTTTCTTTTTAACAAAATAACTTTATATTTCATTTTGATGGGTTATCATACATCAAATACCTTCAAATGTATATGTAGAGTCTAAAGACAGCAGTATGAATATTCTCATATTGCTCTTGTTTATCTGTTATGCACTTTCAGTATTGTGATATTTCTCTTTCCCTTTCACTCTCCCATTTCCTCTCTTTCTCTTTCATGCTCCATGTCTGCTGCTCTTCTATGGTGAAAACTTTAAAAACTTGAAAAAGGAAATCAAAACAGAACTTAGAAAATGGGAAAAACTCCCATGCTCCTGGATTGGAAAGATTAACATCGTGAAAATGGCAATACTTCCCAAGGCTATCTACAAATTTAATGCAATACCTATCAAAATCCCAACCTCATTCTTCAAGGAAATAGAAGAGGCAATCCAAAAATTCATATGGAATAATAAAAGACCCCGAATAACAAAAACGCTCCTCAATGGAAAGAACACTGCTGGAGGAATATCAATACCAAATTTCAAACTCTACTATAAAGCCATAGTAATCAAAATAGCTTGGTACTGGCACAAGAACAGACTTCAGGACCAATGGCATAGAATTGAAAACCCAGAAATGAACCTAAAGACCTATAGTCATCTAATCTTTGATAAGGGAGCTAAAAAAATAGAATGGAAGAAAGACAGCCTCTTCAGTAAATGGTGCTGTCAAAATTGCTTAACTACTTGTAGAAAACTAAAGCTAGATCCTTATATATCACCCTGCACCAGAATCAACTCCAAATGGATCAAAGACGTCGGAGTCAAAGCAGACACTCTGAAAACATTACAGGATGGAATAGGAGAAACCCTAGGTCTCCTTGGCTCTGGCTGAAATTTTCTGAATAGAGACCCGGAAACACAACAAATCAATGAAAGGTTGGACAAATGGGATTGCATGAAGTTGCAGAGCTTCTGCATGGCAAAGGACATAGCTAGCAAGATCAATAGAAAGCCCACAGATTGGGAGAAGATCTTCACTAGCCATAAAACGGACAAGGGTCTCATATCTAAAATATACTTGGAACTCAAAAAATTTAATCCCCCAACAATAAATCCTCAAAGAAACAACTGCCCAATAAATAAGTAGGCTAATGACTTAAAGAAAAACTTCTCTGAAGAAGAAAGAAGGATGGCCAATAGACACATGAAAAAATGCTCAACCTCCCTAGCCATAAAAAAATGCAAATCAAAACAACATTGTCATACCACCTCACCCTAATATGTCCCTCCCCTACAGTATAACCCCTGCTTTCACTATATTTGACGTCTGTATAATTTGTGACGGGGAAGTGGAAAAACAAGTCGTTTAAAT
Source organism: Dipodomys spectabilis (assembly GCF_019054845.1). NCBI lineage: Eukaryota > Metazoa > Chordata > Mammalia > Rodentia > Heteromyidae > Dipodomys > Dipodomys spectabilis. The sequence goes on from NW_024870810.1 coordinate 424,526, forward strand.
AAGGATACAGGTGGACCTGCTGCAGCAATGAGAAGTACAAAATCGAACTTTACAACTTGGGGGGGGGGAGAGGAGGGGTGGGAGGAAAGATGGGAAGAGATAGGAAGGGTAAACAAAGGAGGAGGCTACAATGCTTGATAAGAAATGTACTCACCGTCTTGCCCATGTAATTATAAACCCTCTGTACAGTATTTTCACAATAAAAAAAAAAGAATTTCTGCTGGTCTACTATTATCCTTCAGAATCCACTGGTTTTGTGGGAACATGATAGCGACCATCAGTTACCCTTGCATTCTTTAAGAGTTATAACAGTGACGTGATGTTATTCATTTCTATTCTAAATGGCAAAACAACAGATCTAGGAATTCCTTTTCACTTTTACTACTGTTATAAATTTTATCTCATAGGAATCATTGAAATGGATAGGATACTTTTAACCTCTGACCTAAAAGTTCATTTTCTTTTTTCTTTTACAAACGACATTTTTCTTTTATTTTAAGTAAATACATGTAATGAAAACAATGCTTTCCTGTGGAAAGTAGACCGAATATATTCAGGGATGAAAAACCAGGTAATGGGGGAAGTGATTACAAAGGATGCCCATCATAGAGCACGGAACCTCAGAGCAGTTTATCATGTACACTTTGTGAGAATGACAATGTGCTGGGAACTATAGATTAAATCATTGAACAACTGATATAAATATATACACATATATTTATATATGTATATTTATTTTTAAATGCATATATGTGTGTATATGCCCTTATATATGTATACATGCATGTTACTATACACAAAAGTACATACATACACACATGTACACATGCACACATGGAGAAAGTCACATAGTTACAGACAACACAAGTTTCACTACTTGTTGAATATGCCTTAGACGTAATGTTTGGAATCAAATATGTTGAAGATGTATTTGTCTCTAAAAATTCTTTTACCACTCCTATCTCTTTTTTTAAAGTAATTTATTAATTTATATGATAGTCCTATTCTTACGGCACACTGGAGACAGGTAACTTGCCAAATACATGAAGCAGTTTGTTATGTACTCAATACAAGCTCCACCCCAGTGTAGACCTTGAACTCTGGGCTTAGGCGCTGTCCCTCAGCTTTTCATCTCAAGGCTAGTGTTCTACCGCTGGAGCCACAGCACCACTTCCAGCTTTTTCTTTTTATGTGGTGCTGAAGAATTGAACCCAGGCCTCATGCATGCAAAGCAAGAACTCTACCACTGAGCCATCTTCCCAGCATCTCCTCTTATCTCTTCAAATGGGTAGGTTTTGACACATTCGACTTTCAAAATGCAGTACAAGTGATAGCAAGTCAATCGGAAATCTCAGTAAGTAAACGTCATATGGCGTCTCCTTGCTCCCCAGGGAATGCTAGTTCTTGTAGACACTCTCAAAAACCAAAGTAGCAGGAAAATACCCTGGTACAGAATAAAGTTATAAGGCTTTAAATGGCATTCTTCCTTGAGTTCTTTTCCAACAGCCAGCATCAATTCTTAAGCAGATGAGTGAGTCCTCAGAAGATTGGAGCTCAGGTCAACATTTAACAAACTCATGTGAAAAGTCCTATGTGAGAAATGCTGACTGAGGTCTTGCTGATTTCATGGTCAAGAAAATAAGACAAAAAGAAAGTATTTTAATGTATTAAAATTTGAGAATAATTTGTAACCTGTCAATAAATGTGTAGAACACAATTATACCAAAATGACAAAAAATGATGTGCATGTGAATTATGTGCTCTTGGACTTGGCGAGTGATCTTAGGTGTGTCTACACAAGTAGAATCAGCACAAATCAATCAGCATTTCTTCATTTAAGATACAAGGAAAGGATACAGGTTGACCCATTGCAACAATGAGATGTACAAGACACTCTATCGGGGGAGGGGGTTGGAGGGAAGAGTTGGGAGGCGTGAAGGGAAGGGATGGTAGGGGAAAAACCAAGGAGGGGGTAAAAATGCTCAATAAGAAATGTACTCATTACCTTACATATGTAACTGTAAACACTCTGCACAGGACATTTACAATAAAAATATGTATTAAAAACATACAAGGAAAACTTCTGTACTTATCAGAAGTTGTATTTGTCACTCAATATCAGTAAGGTATCAGTTTTATGATCACAGGCATATTAAAATTCTGGATGCTCAAATTCTCTACATAAGCACAGTCTATTATTTACATTAGAATCTGCCCACATCCTAGTGCAGTGTAATTGCAATGAAAATTTTTGCTACATTCTATGTTTGTAATAAAAATAAAATCATATGCACTATCAACTGATGCAAATTTTTTCAGATAATTTTTTAGTGTGAAAATACTGTAAACAGAGGATGCAATTACATGGGCAAGGAAATGAGTATATTTCTTACCAAGCATTTTTGCCACCTCCTTTGTTTCCCCTTCCCATCCCTTCCCTTCTCACCACCCCGGTCCCTCTCCTCTTTAATCCCCGCCCCCCAGCCAAAGTTGTAATGTTCGTTTTTCCATATAAAGTCTTGTACATCTCATTGTTGCAACACGTCCACCTGTATCCATATATAAACAATTTGTTATTCCCTTTCACCTCCACAAATTATATTAACATAAACTACAGTGAAAGCAGGGGCTATACCTTGGGGAAGGGACATAAAATGCAAGAAACAAATCATCTTATAAATATGTTAGAAACAATAATAATAATAAAAAAAACATTTGAATCCTTACCTTAGGGTTCATTTCATCAAACATCTACTTATCTGAACGTTTCTGCTGTCTCAGACATATACTAGGGATTGCAAGTAAGGGAAACCATGAGAACTATGTTTCTTTGGGGCTGTCTTGCTTTACTTAATATATTTTTTCCAATTCTTCCCATTTCCTAACAAATGGAGCAATGTCATTCTTTCTGATAGAGGCATAGAATTCCATTGTGTATATATACCACATTTTCTTGATCCATTCATCTACTGAGGGGCATCTGTGTTGGTTCCATATCTTAGCCATGGTAAATAATGCTGCAATAAACATGGTTGTACTGGTAGCTTTAGTAAGGTCTTATTTGTGATCATTTGGGTAAAAGCCCAAAAGTGGGATTGCTGGGTCATTGGACAGCTCTATGTGGCGTCTTTGAGGAACCTCCATACTAATTTCGAAAGTGGTTGAACAAGTTACACTCCTACCAACAATGCAGTAAGGTTCCCTTCTGTCCACATCCCCTCCAGCATCTTTTGCAATTATATTTCTTGATTTAGCCATTGGAACTGGGGTGAGGTGATATCACAATGTTGTTTTGATTTGTATTTCTCTTATGGCTAGGGAGGTTGAGCATATCATCATGTATCTATTGCCCTTCCTTCTTTCCTCTTCAGTGGGCCTTTAGCCCACTTATTTATTGCCCAGTTGTTTCATTGAAAATTTGTTGTTGGGGAATTTAATTTTTTGAGTTCCAGGTATATTTTAGATATGAGACCCTTGATCTTGCTTGCTATGTGTTAGCCATGCAGAAGTTCTGCAATTCCATGCAATCCCATTTTTCCAACCTTTCTTTCATTTGTTGAGTTTCCAGGTCTCTATTAAGAAAATATTGACCTGTGAAAAGGAGACCTAGGGTTTCTCTAATTCCATCCTTTAAAGATTTCAGAGTGTCTGCTTTGACTCCGAGGTATCTGATCAATGTGGAGATGATTCTGGTGCAGGGTGATATATAAGGATCCATCTTTAGTTTTCTACAAATGATTAACCAATTTTTCCAGCACTATTTACTGAAGAGGATGTCTTTCTTCCATTCTAGTTTTTAGCTCCCTTATTGAAGATTACAGTGCTATAGGTCTGTGGGTTCATTTCTGGGTTTTCAATTCTATTCTAGGTATATTTTAGATATGAGACCCTTGTCCATTGTATGGCTAGTGAAGATCTCCCAATGCGTGGTCTTTCTGTTGATCTTGTTAGCTATACCCTTTGCCATGAAGAAGCTCAGCAATTTCATGCAATCCCATTTGTCCAACCTCTCTTTGATTTGTTGTGTTTCTAGGTTTCTATTAAGAAATTTTAGGCCTGTACCAAGGAGACCTATGATTTCTGCTATTCCATCCTGTAATGTTTTCAGAATGTCTGCTTTGACTCTGAGGTCTTTGATCCATTTGGAGTTGATTCTGGTACAGGGTGTTATATAAGGATCGAGCTTTAGTTTTCTACAAGTAGTTAACCAGTTTTGCCAGCACCATTTACTGAAGAGGCTGTCTTTCCTCTATTCTAATTTTTTAAATCCCTTATCAAAGATTAGATGGCTTATATGTCTGTAGGTTCCTTTCTGGGTTTTCAGCTCTATTCCATTGGTGCTGAGGTCTGTTCTTGTGCACGTACCAAGCTGTTTTGATTACTATGGATTTATAGTAGAGTTTGAAATTTGGTATTGATATTCCTCCAGCACTGTTCTTTCTGTTAAGGATTGTTTTTGCTATTTGGGGCCTTTAATAGTTCCATGTAAATTTTTGGATTGCCTCTTCTTTTTCCTTGAAGAATGCCGTGGGAACATTGAAAGGCATCACATTGAATTAGTAGATAGCCTTGGATTTATTGCCATTATCACGATGTAAATCCTTCCAATCCAGGAACATGAGAGGTTTTTCCACTTTCTAATTTCTGTTTGATTTCCCTTTTCACATTTTTAAATTTTTCTTTTTTCCACGTTTTTTAAATTTTTCATTATAGAGGTCCTTCACTTCTTTGGTTAAGTTAATTCCTAGGTATTATTGATTGTGGGACTATTACAAATGGAGTTGTTTTCCTGATTTCAGACACACTTTTCTCATTGCTGCCATACAGAAAAGCCATTGATTTTTGAGGGTTAATTTTATACCCCATTACTTTGCCAAAATTTAGAATCAGCTTGAGTTATTTCGGTGTGGAGTCCGTGGGATTCATTAAACACAAGCTAATGTCATCTGCAAAGAGGGAGAGTTTTATTTAATCTTTCCCTGTTTGGATCCCTTTATTGCCTCTTTTCTTATTGCTGTAGCTAGTCATTCTATTACTAAATTGAAGTGGAGAGAGTGGACATCCTTGTCTCGTTCCTGAGTTAAGATGAAATGGCTTTAGTTTTTCACCATTAAGTAAAATTCTGGCTGTTTGTCATATACAGTCTTTATTGTATTGAGGAATGTTCCCTGGATTCCTAATTTTTCCAGAACCCTCATCACAAAGGATTGTTGGATCTTGTCAAATGCTTTTTTCTGCATCTATTGAGATAATCATGTGGTTCTTATCCTTGCTCCTGTTGATGTGATGAATTATGTTAATTGATTTGTGTATATTGAACCAGCTTTGCAGCCCTGAAATGAATCTTGTTTGATGGTGGTGTATGAGTTTTTGGATGAATTGTTGAAATTGATTGGCCAGAATTTTGTTGAGAAGTTTTGCATTAATGTTCATCAAAGAAATGGGTCTATAGTTCTCTTTCTTTGATGAGTCCCTGCCTGGTATTGGGATGAGGGTTATGATGGCTTCATAGAATGAGTTCGGTAGTGAACTTTCTATTTCAATTCCATTGAAGAGTTGGAAAAGTATTGGTGTGAGCTCTGCCATGAAGGCCTTATAGAATTCCGCTGTAAAGCTGCTTTTCTGAGATGGGAGGTCTCTTATTACTGTTTCTATTTCAGTGTTTGATATGAGCCAGTTAAGATGGTTTAACTCACCTTGGTTTGTTTCAGCATTTCGATATTGGCTTGGAAAACGTCTATTTCTGCCAGGCACTCTAACTTATTAGCATAATATTTTGAGAAGTATTCTCTTATATTGTTCTGAATCTTGGTTGTTACTGTGGTGATGTTTCCATTCTCATACCTGAGTTTATTTATTTGAGTGTGTTCTCTTCTTTTTCTCATAAGATTTGCTAAGGATCTGTCAATTTTTTTAATTTTTCAAAGTATCAACTCTTTGGTTTTTGGTTCTTACAATTTTTATTTTTGGATTCTAATTCGTTTAATTCTGGTGTAATTTTAATGATTTCTTTCCATTTACTGTATTGTAGCTAGGCGCCAGTGGCTCATGATTGTAACTCTAGCTACTAAAGTGGCTGAGAGCTGAGAATCATGGTTCAAAGCTAGCCTAGGCAGGAAAGTCCATGAGACTCTTACCTCAAATGAGACAAAAGAAAACTGTTAGTTGCTCAAGTGTTAGAGCACTAATCTTGAGCTGAAGAGCTGTGGGGCAGTGTCCAGGTCCAGATTTCAAGTCCCACGACTGACAACAATTAAAAATAAACATTTACAAATAAACAATATTTTGACATAAATGTTAAATATATATTCTAAAATTTTTTAAATCCTCACTGGATATATTAGTTTATATAAATATATAGAAGTGTTTTCTGGTTTTAGTTGTTTTTGAGTCAATTGTGTAAATCAAACATTTCTCATTCAATTCATATATGTAGTTTTATAAACTTATAGGCCATAGTATAAAATTAGCAGATATGTGATAGACAGTGCTGTTTTAGGTATCTACCTTGGCATTCTAAAATTAAGACTTCTCCCCCAAAATCGATATGCCCTCTAACCTTGTCAGAGGTTTCATCTTATTGGAGCAGAAAAGTATCATCGTTTGGAACAACTGTAACATTTTACATGTATTCCACTTAGTTTAACAACCAAAACATTCAAGTCATCTGAACCATGCAAGTAATAACAAAATGTCTTCTGACCTTTTTATTCTCATAAGAGATGAAAATCTTTAATTATACATTTATTTTTTTTCTGCCTAAGATCCTATATCTTAGGAAGATCTTTTTGTGTAACCCTGTGTTCCTGATAAGAAAACCAGAACAAAGGCAATAATGAAAATAGCCAATGAAAATACTTGAAAGCAGTATTGCCATTTTCACTATATTAAGTCTGCCTATCCAAGAGCATGGGAGGTCTTTCCATTTCCTAGTATCTTGTGTAATTTGTTTCTTTAATTTTTTATAGTTTTATTTATTTTTTTATTGTGAAAATAGTGTAAAGAGGGTTTATAATTACATGGGCAACATAATGAGTACATTTCTTATCAATCATTGTAGACTCCTCCTTGGTTTCCCCTTCCCATCTCTTCCCATGCTCCTCCCGCCCCCCCAACCCAATCCTTCTTCCCCCCACCAAAGTTGTAAAGTTTGTATTCGACATAATGACTTGAATATTTCATTGTTACAATAGATCCACCTGTATCCCTATTTAAATAATTTGTTTTTTTCTCTTCCCCTCCACAAATTATATCAACATCAAATACAGTGAAAGCAGGGGTTTCACCATGGGGCAGGAACAAAGCAACAAAGAACTAATCTTATAAATGTGTTAGAAACAATCACCTTAAAGAAAAAATACATTTGAATGCTTATCTTAGGGTTCATTTCTCTAACATCAACTTATCTGACCTTTCTGCTTGACTCAGAATATACTAGTTTTAGCAAATAAGGGAAATCACGGGACCTAAGTTTCTTTGGGCCTGGATTACTTCACTTAATATAATTTTTCCAAGTCTTTCCATTTCCTAACAAATGGGGCAATGTCATTCTTTCTGATGGAGGCACAGAATTCCATTGTGTATATATACCACATTTTTAGAGTTTTCATTAAATAGTTCTTTTACATCTTTGGTTAGGTTAATTCTTAAATATTTTATTTTGGGGGAGGTTATTGTGAATGGGGTTGCTCCCTTTCTGCTTGTACACTGTCAGTGTACAGGAAGGCAACTGATTTTATGGGTTGATTTTGTATCCTGCTACTTTGCTGAAGTGATTTATGATTTCTAAGAGTTTGGGAATGGAGTTTTTGTGATCGTGAAGGTATAGTATTTTGTCATCTGTAAAAAGGGATAGTTTAACTTCTTCTTTTCCTATGCGGATCCCTTTAATGTCTTTTTCTTACCTTATTTACCTGGGTAAGGGTTCCAGGACTATTTTGAAGAGGAGTGGAGACAGTGGGCATCCTTGCCTTGTTCCTGATTTTAAGAGAATTGGTTTTAGCATTTCCCCATTAAGTATAATATTGGCTATTGGTCTGTCATAAATGGCTTTTATTGTTTTAAGAAATGTTCCTTCTATTCTTATTTTCTCCAGAGCTTTTACCATGAATGAATGTTGAATTTTATCAAAGGCCTTTCCAGTATCTGTGGAGATAATCATGTGGTTCTTGACCTTGGCTCTGTTGATGTGTAGGATTACATTTATTGACTAATGTATGTTAAACCATCCCTGCATCTCTGGGATGAAGCCTATCTGATCATAGTGTATGATTTTTTTTTTATGTTTCTGGATTCTCTTAGCTAGAATCCTGTTAAGGATCTTTGCATCTGTGTTCATCAAGGAAATTGGCCTGTAATTCTCTTTTTTAGTTGGGTCTTTGCCTGGTTTGAGGATGAGTTTGATATTGGCTTCGTAGAATGAGTTTGGGATAGCTCCCTCCTTCTCTGTTTCTCTGAAGAGCTTGAGGATTATGGCCATTAGTTCTTCTTTAAAGGTCTTATAGAATTCTGCTGTGAATCCATCTGGTCTTGGGCTTTTTTTGTTGGAAGACTTCTGATTGTTTCTGTATCTCGTTGTAGGATATTGGCTTATTTAATGATTTACTTCTTCTTTGCTTAGTTTGGGCAACTTGTATTTCTCTAAAAATGCATCCATTTCTGCCAGGTTTTCTTACTTTAGAGAGTATAACTTTTGAAAGTAGTCCGTTAAGATTGTTTTAGATATTTTGTGTATGTATTGTGAATTTTCCTATGGCATCCCTAATCCTGTTAATATGGGTTTCCTCTCTTCTTTTTAATTAATCTTGCCAACGGTCCATCAATTTTATTTATTTTTTCAAAGAACCAGTTTTTTCTTTGGGTAATTCTGGCTATGGTTCTACAATTTTCTAATTCATTAATCTCCAGTCTTAGTTTGGTTATCTGGCTCCTTCTAGTAAATTTAGGTTGCATTTTTTTTCATGTTTTTCTAGCTATTTTAATTGCAACATGAGATAATTTACTTGGTCTGTCTCTATTTTCTTGATGTGGGCACTGAGGGCAATAAATTTTCCCCTCAGGACTGCTTTTGATGTGTCCTACAAGTTTCTTTGTGCGGTGTTTTCATTTTCATTGAGTTGTAGGAAATTATTTCTTCTTTGATCTCTTCTGTTACCTAGCCATTGCTTAGAAGTGTGCTGTTCAATTTCCATGTATTAGAATAATTTCTGCTGTATGCTTTGTTATTGAGAACTAGCTTGATTCCACTGTGGTCAGATAGGATAGAGGGGATTAAGTCGATCCCCTTGTATTTGCTTAAGTTCCTTGCATGAACTATGATATGGTCTATTTTGGAGAAAGTTCCATGAGCTACTAAGAAGAATGTGTACTCTGTTGTTTTAGGGTGAAATACTCGGTAGATGTCAGTTAATTCCGTTGAAGTATGGCCTCACTTAATTCAGTAGCTTCTTTTCCAATCCTCTGTTTGGTAGACCTGTCCTTTGGCGAGAGTGGGGTGTTAAAGTCTACTAGTATTATCATATTGGGATCTATTTTATTCTGTAAGTTTGAGAGTATTTGCTTAACATATCTGGGTGCACCAATGTTTGGGAAATACAAATTGGTAATATAAGAGGGAACTGTCCTCCTCTTGGGTTGTTCCCTGTATTAATATGTAGTGTCCAGCCTTGTCTTTTTGTATTGATTATAATGAAAAGTTTATCTTCTGAGATATCAGGCTTGCTACACTTGCTTTCTTACTGGGGGCATTTGATTGGTAGATCCTTTTCCAACTCTTTACTCTGAGTTTGTTTGTATGTTTGGCTGAGAGGTGTGTCTCCTGAAGGCAACAGATGGATGGGTCATGTTTTCTAATCCAATCCGCAGTTCTTTTTCTTTTGATTGGCAAATTAAGCCCGTTAATATTAAGAGATAGTATAGAGAGATGCATTTTGATCCCTGTCATTCCCAATTTCCCTCAGTTTTTCTTCTTTCCTTTCCTCCTGTGCTTGCTCAGTTAGATTTCTATTAATTACTGTCTGGGTACATGTCCCTGTTCCTGGTTGCTTTCTTCAGGTTGTGTTCCCACTCTTAGTATTCTTTGTAATGCTGGCTTAATGTTTATGTATTCATTTAGTTTTTATTTGCTATTAAAAATTTTCAGCTCTCCATCGAATGTGAATGCTAGCTTTTCCGAGTATATCAGTCTGGGTTGACAGTTATTGGCTCTCAGGGCTCATATGGTACTTTCCCAGGCCTTTCTTGCATTCAGTATTTGTGTGGAGAGATCTGCAGTGATTCTAATTTTTTCCCGTTTATTATAGCTCCTTCTTCATTTTTGCTGCATGCAAGATGGTTTCCTTATTATTCAGGTCTATCATTTTTACTATAATGTGTCTAGAAGTTTTTCTCCTGGTGTCTTGCTTGTTAGGTGTTCTATATGCTTCTGTTAGGTAGGTAAGATGTTCTTTTTTGAGATGGGGAAAATTTCACTGATTATCTTGTTGAATAGGTGTTGCATTCCCTTGCTTTGATATTCCTCACCTTCGTCCACTCCAATTATACAAAGGTTAAATTTCTTGGCACTATCTGCTTGCTTTTGAATTTCCCTTGGGCATAATTTAAGTGATGTTTCCATATCTGTCATTGTTTGGTCCAGTTGGTGTATTCTGTCTTCTGTATCTGACACTCTACATTCCATTTCATTCACTCTGTTAACTGTGGCTTCCATTGTGGCTTGCAAGGAAGAAATGGACTCATTTATGGATTTGGTGTTTGTTCTCAAAGTACTGATCTCACCTCTTAATAAGGTATGTATTGCCTCTATTTTGGCATTATTCTCACTTCTGAGTGAGGTATGTACTTCCTCTACTTTTGTGTGTACCTCGTGTTTGAGATCCTGCATTTCTTTCGATAGTTTGTCCCCATGTTCTTTAATTTCTGGTCTATTTCTCTCTTTATTTTTTGAGTCATTGTCTCCAGCATCCCTTGGATGTAGCTTTTGTCTTTCATTCCTGCTTTGCTACCACTGGGGCTCTCCCCTGTGTGGCTGCTGGCTATTGGGGATACCTTGCTATCCTGGCTATTAATAAATCTTGTAATTTTTCTCTGTGATTTTCCCATGTGGGTCCAGGATTATTGGAGACTAATCTGAAATTTTGTTTTGGTCAATATGTGTCTGATTTTGCTTGGTTGTTGTTTCTGTGTTGGTAGAGAGAGTTTGTACCTGATTTCGGTTCTGTTGGGGGCCGACCTCCAGCTGCTGGTCTGACCCACATAGGGTTCTCAGCTCTTTGCTGTAGATCACTGGCAGCTCTCGTCATTGGAAGGGTTGAGCAGCCTAGACTGCTCCTGTTTGCTCCTACGGGTGCTCTTGGAAAGATTGGATGTGCTGGATGAACTCTCTCAGATGCTGGAGTCTGCTATGGGCTCCTGATGGTTTTTTTTTTTTTTGTGGAGGAAAGGCTGGTTTTGGGCTTGAACTCTGGGCTTGGGCACTGTCCCTCAGATCTTAAGCTCAAGGATGGCATCCTGCCATTTGAACCACAGCACCACTTCTGACCCTTTGTGCTTATGTGGTGCTGAGGAATCAGATCCAAGACCTCATGCACCCAACACAAGCACTCTACTGCTGAGCCACGTTACCAGCCTGAGCTCCTGCCTATTATCAGGTCCTGGTGCCCTGTGTTGTCTAATTACCTAGAATATATGGGTCGGGTTCTGGTGGGGTTTGGGCTTCTCTTGTCCTGAGCCCCCCTGGTCTTTTGCTCTCACAGGCGTGCTTCCCAGTGGGTGCAGTTCCTTGTTTTCTCCCCTCTGCTGAGGCTTATGCTCAGCTTCTGACTTCAGTTGGGAAAGGTTGGTTGTGTTGCTCAGGCACTGGATCCCCAGGCCTGGTCCCGGCCCAAGGCCTGGGGAACGCAGGTTGGAGATGTGCTGCTGTGTATCCCACCTAGGTTACACAGCCTGGGGTACACAGTTCAAATTTCTTCCACTGTTGGGTATCTTGACCCAGGGGCGCTGTTCCTGGCTTGGGCGTTTAAGCTCCCTTCCAGGGGCGCTCTTGCTGTAGCCTGGTCAGCTGAGTGTGCTACACGGTTTGGTGGAGCTCTCCAACAGTTCCCAGTTTTAGTGGGTCCTGTGGTACAAGTGTTGGGTTAGGAGGTCTGGCTCATGGTTTGGGGATTCCCACCAGCCCTGGTCTCTCTTAAGGGATACAGAGTCCCCTGCGGGGTACTCACCCTGGAGCTAGTTGTTTCTGTGTGATGTAGGTCATTGGTTGCCTTTCCAATCAGAGTTCAGTTGAGGTGTATGTGGGCTGGGCTGGGCGGTAGTAGCTCTGTATGATTCTCTTCTGTCTCTGCCTAATTTGATGCTGTTTGGGTCTGCACCATGAGATGGGCCTCTAACCTCTGCCCGAGGGGTGGGGGAGGGGCCTCCGTGCAGGTTCTGAGAACTGGGGTTTGTCTGCATTTGCACTCTCCGGATCAGCACCAGTTCCTTGCATGTCTTCTGCTCTGGTGTTCAGTGGGAGTCCCATGTAGTTCTGGGGTTCCTGCCATGGGGTTGAGGGGCTTTGGTGGGATGGAGCCTCTCTGCTCAGATGGAGAGTGAGGGGTGGGATCTTTGTTCAAGCTCCCAGCTAGGAGGTTTCTCCGTTCATCACGATCAGTGGGTCTGACACTAGTACCTCAGGCTGCTTCTGCGCAGGTTATCTGCAGACAAACTCCTGTATCTCTGGGACTTGGACAGCCCCTGCTGGGTGGTCTGGCCATGGCTTGGTGTGCTGCTGCACGGCCAGTAAAGGTTGAGGGAGGAGTCTTCCTGCTCCTCTGTTCTGAAATTCTTCTTTTTCTCTCTTTCTTTTTTGTTATTTTCCACCTTCTGTTTTTCTCTGGGTGTTCATCTTTTTGTTGTTGTCAGTCTCTTGGGGAGATTAAGCATCGGAACTTGAACTCTCTTTTGGGTTGGGGAGAGCTGTGGCATTTCCGTACTGCCCTGTCACCATCTTTGTACCCCTTCTCATCTATTTTTTTGTTGTGAAAATACTGTACAGAGGGATTACAATTACATGGGCAAGATAATGAGTACATTTCTTATCAAGCATTGTAGCTCCTCCTTTTTTTCTCCTTCCTATCCCTTCCCATCCTCCTCCAGGAAAGTATGAAATTCTTGATTTGAAGCCTTTTTCTTGATATCCACAACGTGTCATTCTTCCTTTATTAGTAGGAGAATTTGGAGAAAGGATTAGAATTCACACTACAAAAAGGAGAAGAGGAAAAGAGAAGGAGAAAACTAGATATTTTGTTCTTCCTCACCTCAATCACAAGGTCTGGATAATGATTATGGATATTAGATACAATGATCTAAAATGATTAAACCCATCTATAGAAAATAGATAACCCCATAAATGATCACATGGAGAATGTTTATTTATAAAAAAATTGTAATAATGTCCAACAGGAAATCTTATCTATTTGTTTAGTTCTTGTTTGGTATTTATTAAATTCTAGTATGCTATAGTCAACTAACATAAAGGTATAAAATATAAGAAACTAACATCTTAATATCATATTCTAACATTAGCTTAATTCTGCTTTTGTTATATGGTGAGGCTGTATTTGAGTTTTGCCTCAATTTCAAATGATATATTCTTCCAGTACATAAGTTGAAAGAAGACTCATTTTGAAACTATGCTATTTTTATAGCTAAGGGAAAACAATTCAGCTATTAGACACAGACAATGAGACAGAAATCTTCCCCTAGAAATAGCCTTTCACTACTTCTGGTTCATTTTTGTAAGCTGATGTAAGTCACATGACCCAGCTTGCATTGCAAAGTACAGGTAAATCTCACCAACAGGACGCTGATGCAGGACATAGAGTAATATGACCATATATACAACACTTGAGATAAAGAGGGGGGAAAAAAGAGAACTATAATACAATCAATCATACTCGCTATCACAAATCTCTACAAGAAGGAAGCTATTATGTACCTTTATTTTTAAAACTACTGAGATCTTCAAATCATGTCTTTTATGCTTGGATGTTACAGGAATTAGAGAACATTTTGATACTGAGACAGCATAAAATTTCCAGGAAAGCTGGAGTGAGCATTTCAATACTACCGTTTATTCTCCAAGAAAAGAAACCATTTCATAGACAATACTTTATACTTTCTTACCTAGTATCTTTTTAACCAGAAATGGATTTTGTTAATATATGTTACTATCCACCAGAATAAATGTTTCATTTCTCTGCATCTTGTGCAGACAGTATAGTCAATTACATGTAAGAGGGAGTTCATCAATAGCACTTTTTAAAAATGCAAAAAATGTGGACAGAGAGCCAATATACATATTTTTCCACCATCACCTTCCACATCCTCCTTCTTCTTTCCTAGGAAACACACTCTATCAATTAAAAAGGCTTAGATATTTGCCTCTTTATCTTGAAAGTGGAAGCAGAATGTTATGGATGTCGGAGATGATGACCAATAGTGTTTTACATAATAATGTCACATGCATCAGCCCTATGCATCCTGCTGGCCTTAACACTGTACTTACTTAGTGATGTGATAGGAATGTCAGCCTTACTGGACTTAGTATTGTTTTCCACTTCTTTTTCTACCACCTGGCCTAAATTATAATACATAGTAACGAAATGAAAAAGTAATGCCATCTTAATCAAGTCTAATTGCGAAAATGAGATGTATAAGACGTTATGTTGAAAAACAAACTTTACAACTTTGGCGGGGGTGGGAGGGGGAGAATCGATGGCAGGGATGGTAAGGGGAAGAGGGGGGCAACAATGATTGCTATGAAATGTACTCATTACCTTGCTCATAAAATTGTAACCCCCCTATGTGGTATTTGCACAATAAAAAAACTTATTAATATAAAAATGAAAAGAATTTTTTTAGGGCTCTGGGAATGTGGCTTAATGGAACAGTTATTGCTTAGCATACATCAAACCCTAGGTTTGATTCCTCAGTACCACATAAATAGAAAAAGAAACACTGAAAGTGGAGCTGTGCCTCAAGTGGTAAAGTGCTAGCCTGGAGCCAAAACAAACAAACAAACAAACAAAAAAAAAACAGTTCCCTGTCCCTGAGTTCAAGTCCCAAGATTGGCAAAAAGTCATTTATCTAGTAAATGCAAAATAAATAACCCATACTTGTAATATACAATTGATCATTCCAACTGATGCCTAACAATAGTCCGTAATTTATTTTACCTATATTAGATTACTATTATTTAACAAAAGGGCTGGGAAGGTGGCTCAGTGGTATAGATTGCCTTGCACTCATGAGGCCCTGTGTTCGATTCCTCAGCACCACATAAGCAAAAAGAAAAAAGCCAGAAGTGACGCTGTGGCTCAAGTGGTAGAGCGCTAGACTTGAGCTGAAGAGCTGATGGACAGCGCCCAAGCCCAGAGTTCAGGCTCCGCGTCCAGACACCCCCCCACCAAAAAACAAAAAAAAACCCAAAAAACAAAAAACAATGTTCTGTTAGTAGGTCATGGCAATTTAATGCCAAGAATGTGCTTAGATATCAGGTGGAGATTAATCCTGGAAATTCAAAGATTCCAGGTTTTGAGCCGTCATTTCTAATCACAATGAGAAGGGTAGTCTATGTGAGATTTGGAAATCTTTTTGGTAAGTTATAGCATCAAAAAGGAATAGACTAATTAATAGTTTTGAGAAAAGAGAAGGAATAACTTCACATGGAAGGAATAAATGATAATAACTAAGTTATACCACAATCTGTTCTAGGGAACCATTTTTGGTTATTGAAGAACTAGTTATCAACTAGGCTTATTCCTCATTGTCTTTAGCATTCTAATTCCTTAGGCTAGTTCTTAATCTCTGTGTGATAAATGGTATATCCTTCTATGCTGTTCTTTCATTCCTGAACTCCTTTGCTTTCTAAAATCTTCAGTCATTTCTGATACTAAGTCCACATGCGCAGACAACAGAGGATGCTAATGTAAGAGTCCCATAACACGAGTCATTAATGTAACAACATGGAAAAGGAGGATATTTTTATTGTTCAATTTTTCTGAAAAGCTGCAATGTCATCATTGATTCAAATTTCCATTGTTTGTCTACATAGTGTCATTAAGTGCACATAAATGCAAATATAAGCCGGATGCTGGTCACTAATGCCTATAATCCTACCTACTGAAGAAGTTGAGACTAGAGCATTGTGGTTCAAAGCCAGACTGGCCAGGAAAATCCATGAGACTCTTATCTTTAATTAACCACCAGAAATCCAGAAGTGGTGCTGTACCTAAAGTGGCAGAGCACTCAACTTGAGCGGAAGAGCTGAGGGACAGGGCCCAGCATCAGAGTTAAAGCCCCATGACCACCAAAAACTGCAAATATGACTTCAAGTTTCCCCAAAAGGAACAACGAAGTCAATTGTAATCTTCCCAAACAGAAAAAATAATTCCAAAATGATTCAGTGCACCTACTTTTGCTGAGTTATTTAAGTTATGGCTTCTTTGCTTGACATATTCTCTTCTTTTAAAAATTATCAAATATTAACTTTATTATAAACTTCATCTAATAATTCTTGTTTCAAAAGAGAAGTCCATACAGTTGATGTCACTTGGTTTTCTTACTATCTCAGTTCAAAGTCAACCCAGGCAGGACAGCCTGTTAAACTCTTATCTGTAATTAAGCACTAAAAGAGGCAGAATTTGAGTTTTAGCTCAAGCAGTAGAGTAGTAGTTTAGGGGGTAGGTGGGCAGGAAAGACAACGGTATAGGGACAGGGTCCACCTTCTGGTTCAAGCCCCAGAACCAGCACAAAGTAAACAAACAAACAAGAAAATGAAAAACCCACATATTTCTTTAGGACCATCCTTAAAGCACTGGTTTGAGAAGAGGCTCCTTTTGCTGATTATACTCACTGGATCCTGCTTTTTGGAATCCTTATTGCTGTGGAGGACCCAGGACCAGAATAAAGAAATGGATAACTGACTTCTACAATAGGAGAATCATCTCAGGAGAGAAATATCCGTGCATAAGACACTTTAAAATCTCCATGTCTTTGTTTCTTTGCAGTAGAACACTTTTAAAACAAAGTTATTTCCTTTTATTCTATGTTGGCCTTGAAATGGAATATTGTTTCCTTTTCTAATACTCCCAACTGGAAGCTTACAGACAAGTTTTATATGAGTAAAGGACACACTCGAAAAGGTAAGGGACAAAGTTTCCTTCAGGCCTTGGATTCTTTTCTTGTACCATAAAAAGGACAGCACAAACTAACTTGAACTTTTTCATTTCTCTATGTTCAATTCCTCTCTTGGGATCAGTTTCCACTTCCAGTAACAGTTCCTTCCACTTACCTCCAGTAACAATCTATGATGCTGCTCCAAGTAAAATTAATATTTTCTGGTTTCATTTAAATAGCACAAGTACATCTTTGGACATGAGGTAACTTGTGTTTCAGAAATAACTTTTTAAAGAGAAAATATGGAATTTAAATCGCTTATAAAACATTTTCCATGTACACATGGCCATCTAAGATGATGTTAATTGAATGTACCCCAAGATAGTGACACAACTTGATTTTTCTCTCTTGCTATTGTTTTTAATGTATATAACATGTAGTGTGTATTTTTTTTGTATCTTGCATATACATTTTATTAATGTGGGGAAGGGAAGGGAAATAACAAAATGCTGAAACAAGGATACAGTATGACCCATTGTAACAATGAGTTGTACAAAGCACTATGTCGAAAATGAACTTTACTACTTGAAGAGGGGAGAAGGGAGTTGGGACGGTGGGGAGGAAAGGGATGGCAGGGGAAAAACAAAAGAGGAGGTAACAGTGCTTGATAGATTATGTACTCATTTACTTATTTATGTAACTCTAACCACTATTTACACCATTTTTACAACAAAAAAAATGAAAAAAACTTCCTGGAGTAGTTTAAGTTCAAATTTCCTAATTGCACTGTAATTAAGACCAATTTTAAGTGGGAAGAAGGTTCTCAGAAACATTTCTTTGTGAGTGTGTGTGTTGTGCATTATTTCCCAAGTGTACATAAGTTAACAGTAGGAGAAACAATAGGAATAATACAAGAAAAAGAAGTTTTGTGCTTAAGTTTAATAGTTCAATACACTACAGAAGACTCTACAAATAAGACAACATTGAAACAATAAATTCAAAGCCAGTAAGTAGATCTTTGGGAGTGAGATAGAGAAAGCATTACTACTAAGTGGAACATGAAGGATGAGGCCACTCTTGTTTTCTACTAGATCTAAATCATGGTAGCTAATCATGAAAATTTGTAATAACATAGTATGGAAGAATAATTCTGTTCACAAAGCAAGTCAGATATAAAAGCATGGACTTAACTGGAAAAAAAAGGCCATGTTGAGAGAGCAGGAATTATACTAGCAATGAACTGGTGGCTAAGATCACATTTCTTTTTCTTTCTTTCTTTTTTTGATGGTTGTGGGTCTTAAACCCACGGCTAGAGTTCTACCACTTGAGCCACAGTGTCAATTCCAGTTTTCTGGTGGTTAATTTGAGATAAGTGACTCAGAAAACGTTCCTACTGGTGCTGGATTTGAACTGCAATACTCAGATCTCAACCTCCTGAGTAGCTAGGATTATAGGCATGAGCCACCAGTACCCGGCTCAAGATCACATTTCTAGCAGTGTACACTCAGGATATATAATGTGTATGTTCATCTACCTTTGTATGAATTCTTGAGTTAAAAATCTGGGCTACAGGTTAGACTTTACATTCATGAAAGTGTTCCTAGTTTAAAACATGATACTCCTGGAAAAAATAAAAACTAAGAATGTAAAAGAGTCTGGGAAGTTAAGTTTGATTCCAGCCTTGGCAGAACAGTCTTTGCAACACTACCTGTAATTAACCAGCCAAAAGTTACACTAGAAGAATGGCTCAAGTGATGTAATACTAGTCATGAGCAAGATTGCTGAATAAGAGCTTGAGGATTTTGCATACATACATACAAACATTCACATACACACAGAAGCACTTACATGTGCAAACACACATATGAAACAACTCTCAGATTGTGTAGAAAAGTTAGAAAATAATAGAAAATATGTCCTGAGTAAGACTATAATCAAGTCATAATTTTCAATATTAGAAACTCCTCAAGTGAACTTTCCCCCAAAAAGCTTGAGAATATTACATAGGTAAGGACCAGACACAGTAAGAGAGGCAAGTAATCATCATGGAGGATCCATGGAGGAATGAATCAGAGACCCCTGCAGGTGCATCTGAAAATGTTCATATCCTGTGTCAAATGTTAGAACATCTTTGAAAATTGTACAGAAACACTTTGAGCAGTCAGTCTAGTGGATAAGATCATCGGAGAAGTTCAGAATTACTAGGATGCTTCTAGGTTAAATAAACCATCAAACTATGGTAGGACAATGTGATACAAGCCTGAAATTCTAGCATTCAGATTAAGACAGGAGATTAGAGAGTGGATTACATAGTGATACCTTCCCGTAACTAGTTAGTATAATTTTGCTTAATAAAACAAACCAAAAAACAAGACAGGAATTCACAGTTGGAAGTTAGGGCTAATTTTGTCATTATGTTTTGAGAAGTCAAGTTTCCTATTGAAATGCAACCCATATATCATCCTCAGTCATGTTTTAAATGCTCTCTTCATTGCAGAACATTCCTAGATGCAAAATAGCTCATGATTCCAAACCAAAAATTTAAAAAAGTAAGCATCATTCTGTTGGTTTCCACAGAAATGATGAAGGATTACAAAAGCTTAATCCTGGAGAAATAGCAAAATTTTCTAATGTAGGACTTTGTAAACCTGGCTAAATGAGAATTTAAATTTAAAATAAACATGTTTTGTTTGTAATTTTATATTCTACAGGATACTACAAAATTCTTTTTAAGTAGAAGTTTTAATTTACAAATTTACAAATTATTCTGGCATTCTATTTGTCTAGAATATTCTTTCAAGTGAGTTAAAGGACTTAGTTAATAGATAATTCCAACAGTTCATGTATAACATGGTAATGCTAGAAACAGTTGCCAACAAATGGATGATATTAATTTATAAATTTAGAAAAAGAGCAATGTTTTGAGGCTTTGGTGTAACATGGTATGAAGAGAGTTATTGTGCGACATCTTTTTTCTTCTACCTATACATAACACAGGAAGACATTTCCTTAATTACTTACCTCTGCATGCAATGAGAAAAATGCTAGGTTTGGGGTTTGTTTTCATTTTGTTTTTTTTGTTTTGTTTGTCCTAGGGCTTAACCGCTGGGCCTGGGCACTGTCCCTGAGCCTGTTATTGGTCAAGGCTACTGATCTACCACTCGAAACTCAGTAACACTTGTGTCTGGCTTTTCCTGAGCAGTTTATTGGAGATAAGAATCTAAGGAACCTTCCTGCCTGGGTGGGTTTTGAACCATAATATTCAGATCTTAGCCTCCTGAATATCTATGATAGATAAAAAGATGAGTAGAAATAATATTTTCAAGTTTTCTGATCTGAAGAATACCACTTGAGGGAAAACGATGCAGCAAAGTTTAGTGTAGTGTTTTTTCAGCAATCGAAAGGGCATTTCATTATCAGATGTGTAGAATTTTTTCACTATAATGATAAGCTAGTCATGCTGTGAATTTAGGGAATTTTAAGGTGCACCTTACAATTTGGAAAGTGTTGGGCTAGAATGACTTCACTGCATAAAATGTTGGGATTGATTGTCATAAAAATAATAGCTTACTCTGATGAACAAATGTTTACTCTAGAGGAATTAATTATTATGGATACTTCATAGTTTTATCTTCTACCAGAATGTGGCTAGTTTTTCTGTTGACTTTTAACTATGTAACGCCCCATTGGAAACTGCATTTTTTGCGGAATTAAATAAAATGCATACAGGCACTGTTTTAAATATCTCTGGTATGGCATGTTCAGAATTTGAAAATGAGTCGTTAGTAGTCATAGGAATTTTGAAGATCACATATACTCTGTCCTATCAACAAATATTTAGTTTTAAAAGTTAGGAGTTTCCAGAGAATTGAACTATTTTCTATGTAGTATGAGATAATACTAAAATAATGTTTTTTTCAAAATAATGACAAGTATATTTTGAAAATTTTGTATAGTTTGATAACATTCAAGTTGATGACCCTCTGATAAAGAGAGGGACAATTAATTCAAATTAGAAGCCAAATATTGTTCATTTTATTAAAAAGGTAATACACATAGAATAATATTTTCTATGCCAATACAGTGAAATTATATTTTATGTAGCTTGTTTTTAAATTTAATTTTATTGTCCATTTAATATATAAAAGGGGTTGCAGTAATTGAAAGGTAGAGAGTACATAACATGTCGAACTTTTTATCCCCTCCCTCTCATTTTAATCACAATTTTCATTCACAATACCCCTCATAAGTAGTAATGTAAATTTCCAAAATGTTGTCTTCTGAGTATTGCTATTGCATTGGTTTGCCCTTTGTCTTTTGTGTCACCATTTTGTTGTTCCTCTTCCTTTGCAACATTAAGATAAATATGTATACAATATACAGGATACTGAAATTAAATACAGCAGGGGATAAACCATAGGGGAACACTAGGAGTTCATTTTGCTCATCATCCACTTATATGGTCACATATACATAGGTATTGAGC
The DNA here is from genome assembly GCF_019054845.1 of Dipodomys spectabilis. Classification (NCBI taxonomy): domain Eukaryota; kingdom Metazoa; phylum Chordata; class Mammalia; order Rodentia; family Heteromyidae; genus Dipodomys; species Dipodomys spectabilis. The sequence continues at coordinate 446,169 of NW_024870810.1, forward strand.
CATTCTGCTCATCTGCTAAGACTACCCTAGACACTTCCTACTCATTACACATGAGGGAAACCATGGAATCTTTTTCTTTATATCTTGCCTATTTTACTTAGTAGGATTTTTCCAAGTCTTTCCATTTCCTTATGAAGCATAGAATTCCACCGTGTGTGTGTGTGTGTGTGTGTGTGTGCGTACCACATTTTAGTGATTCATTCTTCTGAGTGGTATATTGGTTTAAAACATGATTGCATGTAAGTATCAGTTAGGGTCATTCAAAAATTACAGATGCCACCTCCACAGGTATACTAAAATAATGATTTCTAAGTAACATAGTCTTTTATGTTGGTACAAGTGTTGAGATATCTGGATGAGTCTAATGTATATTTTGCACTGAATTAGGCAGGAAGATATCATATAGAATAAAAATGGTAGTGACAAAATATTCCCTTGAGATAGATTAAGGAGGCTGCCAGAAGTATGAAGAAATTCAGATAATTTAGGAGAATTTAGAAATGCAAGCTCAAGTTTGTCTCTTTAAATAAAAATTATGTAAGTAGATGGGCAAAAGAAGGGGAAGAGAAGAAATAACAGATAGCAGATCATTGAACCAAGTTAGAGTATAAAAAGATATAATCTATAACTTCCAAGTTAAAAAAGAGAACAATATAATAAGTACCTCTTAATTTAGGAACATGCATACTATTTACTTGGCTTTTCTCTAATTTAATGCTCCAAAATAAATGTAGATTTTATAAGAAAATTTAGGTGATTTCCATTACTTCAACCTGAACACTAACTGTGATTAGCCCTCTTTTTCTCGCTTTGCACTTGGAAAAATAGTCCCTAAATTGATGATGTTGTGGATGATTAGAGTCAGAGTTAGGGGCTTCTATTGTACAATTATCCCAGAATAGTTTAAAGCAGTTTTTCCCCCAAGATATCCAACTAAATTCTCTGAATCAATACTTTGAACACATCCTCACACCTGAGCACATAATTTGAAATTATACTTCAGCATTTCCTTGGCACATTCTACTTTGTGCCTTTCGCTTTTTTGCACATTCCTTTTGAGTTCATGGTTGCTCTATTTCCATTTCATCTTTACAAATTGCTGAGAACATTGTTCACCTACTACTTCTTCTTTGCACATGACTGTCTATGTATGAAGGTACTTTGTCTATGTTAAGCAATAGGGTAGTACTCACTCTCTGAGGAGAAAAGTTCCACAGTATAACACTATGCCCACATTAGAGGGTGTAGAATTTAAATTTAAATCATTTTGAGACAAACAGTGATATTAAAAGTGTAAGGCTCCCTAGGGACATTTGCTTGGAGCTCATTAGTTTTCCTAGGAAAAATATAAATATCCAGAAAATTTGGAGCTAATTGGTAAGTAACCAATTAACACTAGTTCCTAGATGTTGTGTTAATACAAGTCAAAATTGTATTATTGTTACATCAGAATCTTTCCCTACTTGCCAATGTGTATGAAAAAATGAAAGAAAGACAGTAACACAAAATGTCTGATATTTTTAGGCTTTTAATCCTACTGGTGAGGGTAATGTCTGAACTCTTCCATTCAATAAAAGTTTGAAGTTTATAAGAGCACTTCCTATATATAAGAATTTGTGGCAGGTTGATTGACAGGGTTATTACAGCATGGAGATATCCCTAACAAAAATTAGATTTGAATAGAATATATGTCAGTTACGATTTGTCAATGGTTAATGAGGCATTTTCTATTCTAAAGAAGAATCAATTCGAGGAGTCTTCAGTCACATCAGTAAAGATGTATGTTCAACCTAATACTTGATGTTACTTGTCCTACATTTATAATGATTAGGCTGATAAGATATCCAAACATATCTAAAGATATTTCAATAAAGTTCCAAACTGATATGGATACATGTGTCACTCATTGGAACTGAAGGATAAATTAGGCTTGTCTATGCTGTAGTTCAATCTTTAATCACCTGGCTAAAATAATCTTCAAAAATATTCACAGAATACTTCTAAGTAAAGTTCATGAGAGTTATATCTGTATAATTCTTCTAAGTTCAGGATAAAAGCATTTGTTCCCAGCATTTAAAATCAACAGGATCTGTTGAATTCATGGATCCAGAATTTCATGGCTTCACATTCATATCTCAAAATTTTATCAATATGAATTTCAACCACTAAGCCAACTTCTCAGCCTTTTTTCTTATAAATAAAATTATTAATTTCCACATTTTGATGGACTAAGCTATAGTTTTCAACCAAGTGTGATTAGTTCAATAACATTCTCATATCGATAGTATTCAATAACCAAAGTTTCCAATGATATATTAAGAGTATTTCTTCAGTACAGCTGTAAACACATGACCCAATTTACATAATTCTACTTACATATCTATAGTTACTTTAAAAGGACACAGACCGTAGAGCCAGTAGTTAAAATTTATTTTTATTTTTATTTCTGCATGAAACTATTTGTAAATTCATACCAAAAAACTGAATTTGACTCCTTATTTATAAGCTAAGGTGGAAGATCCTATACAATTCTCTTTGAACATTTGAAAACTTGCTTGCTATAATGATTGCAGTATTATACAAATTGATTTGCTATGTGGAGTATATCAATTTCTCCACAAATGCATTACTATATTTTGTGTAATCTATTTATATTATGGTCATACTAGTGAGTTTTCTTTTGATTTTTTCTTAGATACTAAAGAGGAACTTATTTCACATGCTTCTCCTATTGACTATTAATTTGCATATGTTCTTTAAAGAAATAACCTATTCGGGAAAAAAGTTATTTAGAATTAGAAAATATAAAAATACTTACACTAAAAATCATTGTAGCATTAACAGTGTAGCATTAACAAATACGTGCCCTCTATCTGTTGGATATTTTTTCACTTCTATTATATTGTCCTTTGAATTATGAAAAGTTTTCAGTTGATATTATCCAGTTTATTCTTGCTTTTCTTTACCCACTAATGCTCTCCTTATCATTTTTTACAAACCTTTACTGATCCAATGTCATGAATTTTTACACTTATGTTTTATAGGTTTTTACATCTCACATTTAGTTAGATAATCTTTTTTTTATCTTTGTATAAGGATTGAGGTAATAGTCTAAGATTTTATTTTAAATCTAGGGAGGCAATAGTGCCAGTACACCCATTTAAGATTCTGTTTTTATTTCATAAAGTCATGGAATCCTTTTCAAAATCTATTGACCATACAACTGAGAATATTTTTATTGTGAAAATACCTACAGAGTGGTTACAATTACATAATAGTATTAACAAAAGCATGCTATTTGCAGAGGAGTATTTAAAAGGAGTAATTTCTTATAAAATTGAACTTTTAATCCAACAAAATGAATACCAGGAAACTATCACTTGGAAGATGTGAGTGGAAGTAAAAGGGAAGGAATAAAGAGAGTTATGGAGGAAGAGAGTGAAGGCATAATATTCAATGCAGATAGTGTGTAAGTAGAAAAAATGAAAGTGAAGTGAGGTTTAGAAGGTTGTGGAAAGTTATGTAAAGATCCATTGTACTTATAAACTGATTTGTGGAATGGAAATTCTTTTGAGCAATTATTTAATAAAAATATAATTAAAAACAATGGAGACATCTAAACTTAAACTGCGTTCTCTTAAACCATGAGTCAATATAATAGTTTCCTCTTCAGAAATATTCTTTGCAGGTATTTTCCTCATAATAACAGAAAAGTGACCAGTGCAATGAATAGCAATACATCACATTGTATATTCTAAATAGACACAATATAAAAATCACAGTAAAAATGTTAGAATTCATCACATGATAAAATAACAGGTAGAAAGTATCAAATGCTGACTGATTGTTTTTCCAAGTACTTTACCTATGGTATCTAATTTAATCCTCACAATAATCCCATAAAGTGGAACTACTTCTATTTTTAATTCTCAGATGATGATATGGAAGTCTTCAGAGTTGGAATTACTAGTACCACATTGCACACATGGTAAGAGTTAGCCTGTGGCCCATCTCCCACTGTATCAAAATACCTCATTTTATTTTATGACTAATATACCAGCACTTAGTCTACTAATTCTAGGAAATTTCCCCAGAATTATTGTGTACACTCTAATAATATTTCACTTTATCTTTGTTAGAAAATAGGTAGCTTTAATATGAAAGCTCCAAGTTCATAATCAATTTATACCTCCCTGGTGAAAGGAACTGCAAAAGTATAACATTCTTGATTTCTAGCTCAAAATAGTAGAAATCATATTCTATCCCATGACTCAACACTGCACTGTTTGGGGACCCCATCTCTGTTTAACACAGTCTTACTGAAAGAATGACCTGCCTAATTCCGGATGGAAACAGACTGCATGTCTTATGGACCAATCATTTCCACATTATAGCTCACGTAAGTTGTTTACTATGAGAAGTATTTTGATTGCTTTTTATAACCAAAATTTTGAGAGAAATGTACTACTTTAAAATACTATTAAAGCAAGAATGATATAAAAATCACCTTTGACCCCAGATAAATATTTTACCTTTTATATACCAAAAATGCAGTGTGACCTACCATTAATATTAGGAACGAGAGGTTAAAAATCATAGACACCAAGACCTAAGTATGAATTAAAGACTCTCCAACTTGTGAATACAATTGGTTTAAAAAGTCATCAACACTACTGCATTTAAAAAAAATTCTTATGATACTGAAGATTCAATTATAAATTATTTACACGTGAAAATAACTCATTTTCTTTGGAGTAGGACACAAAACACAAGATTATTCCTAATCATTTTATTATTTTTTATTTTTTTCCTAATCATTTTAAAACCTTTATTTATACTACAAATTCACTCTTATAACTAAAGATTCTAAAAGTAACTGAAGTAAAGAGACACAACGGAAATAATTTAACTGCATCATCTTCATTCAAAAAACTGTGTTAATAGAAAACAAAGTTATATTAATAATTAATTAGCTTAACAAATTCACTTGCATTCTTTTATTCTATTTCATTTAGTTTTATAAAAACTTGATTTTCATAAAACGATGCATATAAAAGCCTATATACCCACTCACATTTTCATACCTTAACAATATTTATTTCAGAAATGTCTTTAGCTCTATAGTCAATGAGCTGAAATAATACTAAAATATTCAAAGGCTTTTCAGAATTTGCAAGACTCACTCTGTGATGTTATTTACATTGGAAAAGATATTGAAAAAGCCTTATTTGTTAAGTTCCTGTAGTTACTCCCACAAAAGAACCATTAGTGAAGATCCCTTTGCATGTTCAAAACAACTTCTAATAGATTCACACTCTGGAGACGAAATATGCTTTTTTTGTTTGTTTGTTTGTTTTTGAAAGTAATATCTAACAAGCATATCCACAATACTTATTTGCAGTTATTATAATGAGATATTCAAACGTAAAATTATTGGGTTGATTATCTCTTAGTGAGAATAGATATGATCTTACAAAGACAGTTATTTTCAACAGAAATCAAGAAAGAGTTTATCCACCTTGTGTTTCATGGAATAACCAGAGAGTAATACCTGTTTGGTCAAGTCGGGCAAACTCACTCCATGAGCGTATCTTAAAATTATAACCAATTTAAGAGATCAAATACATATTTTGTACTGACAGTCATCTTACAGCAATAACTTAGCACCTAATTATGTCTGTATCTCCTCACCTAACATATAAAAGAGCTGTAAGCAGTCTCTTTTATCTATCTTAATGTTGTAAATGCTTTGATTCTGATGATGTTATTATTTGACAAATAAAATGTACAGAAAGGTTGTCCAACTGAAATGACATGACAGAACAGTGATAAATAAAAACATTGCAACACAGTTAGCTCTTTTCAACCTCACCCTGTCGATATGGGCAAGCAACATTGCAACAGCACATGCACACATATACACATAAACACATGTGCACACATGTACACACACATATACATGCATGCTAAATTCAGGGTTTATTGTACAAAAACGTTCAAATTAAATATTAGTGATTAGTACAAATGATTATTTGCCTTACTACCTAATAATGCACAATCTATTCACCATGCCTATCAACATGTGACCACTTAATTTATTTTTAATTAATTAATTAACTAATTCATTCATTCATTTGTTTGGTGCTAATAATAGGGCTTGAACTCAGGGCCTGGCTCTGTCCCAGAATTTGTTATCTTTTTGTTTTAGTTTTCTGAAGGCTAGCATTTTACTGCTTGTACCACAGCTCCATTTCTAGCTTTTGTTGTTTTCTTTCAAATCAGAATCTAATGGACTATTTTTGTTGTTTGGTTTGGTTTCAAACCACAATCCTCAGACTTCATCTTTCTGATTAGCTAGGATTAATGACATGAGCCACCAGTGTGGCTTCTACTTCTTCCTCTATACTTATCTAATGCGCATAATTAAATAGTAATTTAAAACTGAGAGTATAGTAACAAGTTGTACAGTGATGAAATTGTCCTGTCAAAACTTCAAGTTAGTAATTTAAATTTCTTCTTAAGACCATACACAAAAAAATACCATGATATAGTATAAGAGAACTCACAATTGGACGTATGAGCTTCAAGAGCTTTTTAATAGATTCATTATTTATTGTTACCCAACATTAGGAAAAAAATGTACAATGCAGTAGTAAAATAGAGTCCTTTGCATGACTACTTAAATTCCTGTTTTTTTAAAGACACTTGTTTTCATCTACAAAAGTAGGCGTGTCTATTGGCTTCATGTGGTTTCTATGATTGAAAGTGCTTAATGAGAAGTCAAGATGTATTAGTAGTCCTTTGCTATCATTAAATCTCACTTTGATAATAAAATTTAAAAAATAATCTGCATAAAATATATTTTCACTGTATTGGTATAGTAAATATTATTCTCTTTGTTGTAACTTTTTAAAAATCAATAGTATTTGGCATCTAATTTGAATTAATTACCCCTTCTTTATTAGAGGTTCATCAACTTGAACGTTATCCAACTAGACAATATTTTAACAATATATTGCCAATATTTTGAAAAAAGAATAAATTTATTACTTTCTCATACTAAAACCGAAAATAGTTTAATTCTATGGAAACCCATAACTTTTAAAAGTAAATAAGTTTTTAAGAGGACAGAATATATGTGTTATTCAAAATTCCCATCACTAATAACTACTCATTTTTAACTTCTCAACATTCTATACTTGAGAGATTCAAAACAGTACCTGTTTGCATGTTATGAAATTCTGCAATAGATGCAGTTTCCAATGGGGTGTTATAGAATGAGAAATCAGCCAAAAAATTGCCATATTCTGGTAGAGGATAAAACTATGAAGCATCTGGAGGGGATGTGGACAGAAAGGAACCTTACTTCATTCTTGGTGGGAATGTAAACTTGTTCAACCACTTTGGAAAGCAGTATGGAGGTTCCTCAAAAGACTTCACATAGAACTCCCCTATGACCCCACAATCCCACTTTTGGGCATTTACCCAAATGTTTACAAACAAGACCACACTAAAGCGACCAGCACAACTATGTTTATTGCAGCATTATTTACCATAGCTAAGATATGGAACCAACCCAGATGTCCCTCAGTAGATGAATGGATCAAGAAAATGTGGTATATATACACAATGTAATTCTATGCCTCCATCAGAAAGAATGACATTTCCCCATTTGTTAGGAAATGGAAAGGCTTGGAAAAAATTATATTAAGTGAAGTAAGCCAGTCCCAAAGAAACATAGGTCCCATGGTTTCCCTTATTTGCAATACCTAGTATATGTATGAGTCAAGCAGAAAAGGTCAGATAATGTGATGTTAGGAAAACGAACCCTTAAATATGTATTTTAATGTTTTTTTTCTTTCATGCATGTGTTTCTAACGCATTTATAAGATTATTTCTTTGTTGCTTTGTATGTCCCTCTTCCACAGTGTAACCCCCGCTTTCACTATATTTGATATCAGTTTAACTTGTGGAGGAGATGGGGAAAAACAAGTCGTTTAAGGATTCAGGTGGACCTGTTGCAACAATGAGAAGTACAAAATGTCATGTCAAAAACGAGCTTTACAATGTCGGTGTGGGGGGGAGGGGGGGAAGGATTGGGTGCGGGGGAGGAGGGAGGCTGGGAAGGGAGGTGAAGGGTAAACAAAGGAGGAGGTTGCAATGCTTGGTAAGAAATGTATGCATTATCCTGCCCATGTAATTGTAACCCCTCCGTACAGTATGTTCTCAAATAAAATAAAGTAAAATTTAAAAAAAAGAAAAGAGAGGCAAGGGGTGACAGTGTCCAAAAAAAACAAAAACAAAAACAAAAAAACTATGCAGCATCTGTGATAATTACTTCTTCAAGCGTAGCCAATTGTTCATCAGAGTAAACTATTATTTCTATGACCATCAATCCCAAGATTTATGCCATAAAATCACCCTAGACCCTAGAACAGTTTCCAACTTGTAAGGTGCACCTTAAAATTCCTTAATTCACATCACGAATAGCTTACTCTCTATGATAAAATAGTACAACACTGCTAATGATGTGCTCCTTGTTCTGGAAAGAACACCACAAAAAACTGCATGAATTTTTCCCCAACTGCTATTCTTGAGATCAGAATACTTGCAAATATTATTTATATTTATACTTTAACTATCTTAGATATTCAGGATGCTAATATCGGAAGATTACAGTTCAAAGCCCACCCAGGAAGGTATCTTAGAATCTTATCTCCAATAAACTTTTCAGCAACAGCCAGACACAAATGCCACTGAGGTTGAAGTGTAGGGCTCGAGCCTTGAGCATAAACAGGCTCAGAGACAGTGTCCAGGCCTAGGGTTCAAACTCTAGGAAAAACTAATAAAAACAAAGAAAACAAACTCCAAACCTAGCTTTTCTCTCAATGTATACAGAGGCATGAAAGGAAATCGCTTCCTGTGTTACATATAGATAGAAGAAAGAAGATGTCATACAATTACTCTCTTCATACCATTTTATACCAAACCCTCAAAAAATTGCTGTTTATCTAAATTTATAAATTTTTAGAAATTTATAAATTTGTTGGCAACTCCGTCTAGATTATTCACATTATCATGGTATACACGAACTGTTGGAATTATCTATTAAGTTCTAATTATAACTCTTTTAAAAGAATATTCAAGGGAAATAGAATGCCAAAATCATTTGTGAATTTGTCAATTAAACCCTCTACTTAAAAAGAATTTTGTAGTATCCTATAGAATATGGAATTACAAAGAAAACCAAAGTATTTATTTTAAATCTAGATTCTAATTTAGCAAGGTCTACAAAATTCTACATTAGACGAACTTTGCTATTTCTCCAGGCTTAAGCTTTTGTAATCCTTCATCATTTCTTTGGAATCCAACAGAATGATGCTTACTTACTTTTTCAAATTTTTCGATAAGAATCATGAGCCATTTTGCATCTATGAATGTTCTGTAATGAAGAGAACATTTAAAACACAACTGAGGATTATATATGAGTTGCATTTCAATAGGAAACTTGACTTCTCAAAACTAGTGACAAAATTAGCCCAAAATTCCATCTGTGTATTCCTTTCTTGTTATTTGGTTTGTTTTATCAAAACAAAATTATACTACCTGGTCCGGGGAAGGTATCGCTATGTAATTCCACTCTCTAACCTCCTGTCTTAGTCTGAGTGCTAGAATTCCAGGCTTGTATCACATTGTCCTGCCATAGTTTGTTGGTTTATTTAATCTAGAAACACAGTAGCAATTCAGAACTTCTCCAATGATCTTCTCCACTAAACTGACTGCTCAGATTGTTTATGTACTATTTTCAAAGATGTTCTAAAATTTGACATAGGATATGAACATTTTCAGATGCACGTGCAGGGGTCTCTTATTCATTCCTCCATGGATCCGATCCCATTAATAATGATTACTTGACTCTCTTACTATCTCTGGTCCCTACCTATGTAATATTCTCAACTTTTTTTAAGAAAGTTCACTTGAGAGTTTTCTAATATTAAATATTATGACTTGATTCTAGTCTTACTCAGGGCATATTTTCTATTGTTTTCTAATGTTTCTACATATTCTGAGAGTTGTTTCATTTGTGTATTTGTGTGCACATATAAGTGCCTCTATGTGGATGTATGTGTTTTTATGTGTGTATGCAAAGGCCTCAAGCTCTTATTCAGCAAACTTGCTCATGACAGGTATTCCAGCTTTTGGCTGGTTAATTATAGGTAGTGTCTCAAAGCCTGTTCTGCTCAAGCTGGATGCAAACTGAACTTCCCAGACTCCTTTACATTCTTAGGTTTTATTTTTCCAGGAGTATCAACTTTTAAACTACAAACATTTTTGTGAGTGTAAAGTCTAACCTGTAGCCCAGATTTTTAACTCAAGCATTCGTATAAAAATGGATGAACATACACATTATATATCCTGAGTGAACACTGTTAGAAATGTGATCGTAAGCCGAGTGGTTGTGAGATCTGAGAATTGGGGTTCAAAGCCAGCCCGGGTAGGAAAATCCTGGAGACTCTTTTCTCCAACAACTAACAGAATACTGGAATTAGCATTGTGGCTCAAGTGGTAGAGCACTAGCCTTGAGCTGAGTAGCAGAGGGACAGCATCCAGTCTGAGTTCAAGTGCCAAAACAACAAAAAAGAACATAAGAAAAGGAAAGAAAAAGAAATGTGGTCTTGACATCAAATATAGTGAAAGCAGGGGTTATACTGTGGAGGAGGGACATACAAAGCAACAAAGAGATAATCTTATAAATGTGTTAGAAACACAGGCATGAAAGAAAAAAACATTAAAATACACATCTAAGGGTTCATTTTCCTGACATCACATTATCTGACCTTTTCCGCTTGACTCATACATATACTAGATATTACAAATAAGGGAAACCATGGGACCTACGTTTCTTTGGGACTGGCTTACTTCACTTAATATAATTTTTTCCAAGTTTTTCCATTTCCTAACAAATGGGGCAATGTCATTCTTTCTGATGGAGGCATAAAATTCCATTGTGTATATATACCACATCTTCTTGATCCATTCATCTACTGAGGGGCATCTGGGTTGGTTCCATTTGATGTCAGTATAACTTGTGGAGGAGATGGGGAAAAACCAGTTGTTTAAGGATACAGGAGGACCTGTTGCAACAATGAGAAGTACAAGTTGTCATGTCCAAAACGAGCTTTACAACGTTGGTGCGGGGGGGGGGGGGGGGGGGGGAAGGAGAAGGATTGGGATTAGGGGGGGAGGGGGGAGGCTGGGAAGGGATGTGAAGGATAAACAAAGGAGGAGGCTGCAATGCTTGGTAAGAAATGTACACATTATCCTGCCCATGTAACTGTAACTCCTCTGTACAGTATGTTCACAAATAAAATTAAATTAAATTAAAAAAAATCATAAAAAAAAAAAAAGAAATGTGGTCTTAGCCACCAGGTTCATTGATAGTATAATCCCTGTTCTCTCAAGATGGACTATTTTTTCCATTTAAGTCCATGCTTTATATCACTCCCATACATCTCCATATTGGACTTGGCTTTATTGTTTCAATGTTGTCTTATTTGTAAAGTCTTCTATATTGTATTGAAACCTTATACTTAAATACAGAACTTCTCTATATCCTATTATGACAATTGTTTTTCTTCCTGTTAACTCATGTACACTTGGGAAGTAGTGCACAGCAGATACACTCACAAAAAAATGATCTGAGAACCTTCTTCCCATTTAACATTCACCTTAATTTACAGAGCACTTAAGAAGTTTGAATTCAATGTACTCATGGATAATGTATTTATAAGCAATTTAAATTTCATATTTTCTCTTTCCTAAGTTGTCTCTGAAACACGTGTTACCTCATGTACAAAGGTGTCCTTATGCTATTTCAATAAAACCAGAAAACATTCATTTTATCTGGAGCAGCACCATAGATTGTTACTGTAAGTAAGTGGAAGTAACTATTACTGGATGTGGAAACTGAAACCAGGAGAGGAATTGAACATAGAGGAATGACAAAGTTCAAGTTAACTTTTGCTTTCCTTCTTACCGTACAAGAAAATAATCTAAGGCTTGAAGGAAACTCTGTCCCTGACTTTTTTGAGTGTATTCTTTACTCCTGTAAAACTTGTCTGTAAACTTCTAGTTGAGAGTATTACAAAAGAAAAGAACGTGCCATTTCAAGGCCAGCATAGAACAAAAGGAAATAACTTTGTTTTAACAGTGTTCTACTGCAAAGAAACAAAGACATGGAGATTTTTATGTGTCTATTGCATCTCTCCTGAGATGATTTTCCTATTGCAGAAGTCTGTTATCCATTTCTTTGTTCTGGTCCTGAGTTTTCCATAGCAATAAGGATTCCAAAAACAGAGGAGTATGAGTATGATCAGCAAAAGCAGCCTCTTCTCAGACAAGTGCTCCTTTTAGGAGGGTCCCAAGAAATTCCTGGAGTTTGATTTGTTTGCTTGTTTGTTTAGTTTGTGCTGGTTCTGGGGCTTGAACTCAGAGGCTGGACCCTGTCCCTGTACAGTTGTCTTTCCTGCCCACCTGCTAAAATCTAAATACTCTACTGCTTGAGCCAAAAATCCATTTCTGGTTTTTTGGTGTTTAATTACACATAAGAGTTTGACAGACTCTCCTGCCTGAGTTTGCTTTGAACTAAGATAGTAATAAATCCCAATGCCATCAATTGTATGGAATTCTCTTTTGAACCAAGAAATATTAGATGAAATTCATCATAAAACTAATATTTGACAATTTTTAAAAGAAGAGAATATGTCCAGCAAAGAAGCCATAAATTAACCCAGCAAAAGTAGGTGCACTGAATCATTTTGGAATTATTTTCTCTGCTTTCGAAGATTACTAGTGACTTCATCATTCCTTTTTGGAAATGAAGTCATGTTTACACTTTTTTGTTGGTTGTGGGGCTTGAACTCTGATCCTGGGCACTGTCCCTCAGCTCTTCAGCTCAAGTTGAGTACTCTACCACTTTAGCTATGGCACCACTTCTGGGTTTCTGGTGGCTAATTGAAGATAAGGGTGTCATGGACTTTCCTGACCAGGCTGGCTTTGAACCACAATCCTCTGGTCTCTACCTCCTGAGTAGCTATGATTACAGGCATGAGCCACCAATACTTGGCTCATATTTGCATTTAGTGCAGTTTTTGACACGAAGTAGACAAAGAATGGAAATCTATATCAAATGATGTGACATTGAAGCTTTTCAGAATAATTGAGGTAGTAATATGTCCTCCTTTTCCATTTTGTTACATTAATGACTCATGAGCTATGGGACCCTTACATTAGCATCCTTTTCTATCTGGGTAGGTGTATTTAGTATCAGGAAATGTTCATAGAGAAATAGAGAAAGACAGATTTTTAGAAAGCAACGAAGATCAGGTATGAAAGAACCGCATAGAAGGCGACACATTTCTCACACAGAGATTAAGAACTAGCTTAAGAGATTTAGAATACTAAAGGCAATGAGGAATAATCATAGTTGATAACTAGTTCTTCAATAACCAAAAATAGTTCCCTAGAACGGTTTCTGATATACCTAACTTACAGGACAAAATAGCAAGCCCACCTTTTTAAAACATAGGATCTCTCTTTACCTACAGTTGTGTTATGCATCTTGCATTCAGTATAGTTATTCTTTTTATTTTGTATCTTATTCATGGATATATTGTGTATTTTATTGAATATGGTGATTGCTATAACTGTGCTGACATGAATGACAACTTATTCCCATGGCTATAGAGTTGCCTATGTAGAATTCTCCATCCTCGCTGATACCCAGGACTTTCACAAGACAGGAAAACAGGTGGATTGATTGGCTTGTCACATCAAGGTGAATCTTTTGGCAGTTCTGGGATTGGAACTCAAGGCCTAGCAGACCCAATTGGTAAATGAATCATGGGGAACACACCAGCCTGTAAGACACTAAGGAGCTAGGCCATTCCCAGGACCTGAGACAGAGCCCTGGTGGGGGCCAATATAGTCATAAATTCATCATTTAAACAGATGATCTATGTTTATATACATGGGTGGGCAGCATCTTGTGTTCTGTGTAGTCATTCTCTTTATTTTGTGTCTTACTCATTGATGTGTTGTGCATTTTCTTGAGTATAGGATAACAGATATAATTATGGTGACCTAGATGACAACCTATTCCCATGAGCATAGAGTTGCCTATGCATTCTCCATCCTAGCTGAGACCCAGTACTTGCATAGCACAGGAAAACAGGTGCAACAACTGGCTTCTCACATCCGGGTGAATTTTTGGCAGTGCTGGGATTCAAACTTTGGGCCTAGGAGGCCCAACTGCCCAATGAGTAAATATGAGCACACCAGCCTGTTAGCCACTAACGAGCTGGGTCATTCCCAGGAACAGAGATTGAGTCCCAGGGAGATCAAAATAGTCCTGAATGCATCATTTAAACATAGGATGTACATTCATCTGTGTGTGGACTGCATTGTGCATTTAGTGTAGTTATTCTGTTTTGTATGGTATTCATGAAAGTTTTATATATTTTCTTGAGTATATGATGATAGGTATAACTGGGCTGACATGGATAACAATCTATTCCCATGGCCACAGGGTGGCCCATGCATTCTCCATCCTAGCTGACACCCAGGACTTGCACTGGAAAACAGATGCAACGATTGGCTTCTGACATCAGGATGAATTTTTTGGCAGGGCTGGGATCTGAACTCGGGACCTACCAGGCCCCATTGACATATAGGTCCATGTGAGCACACCAGCCTGTGAGCCACTAAGGAGCAAGGTCTTTCCCAGTACCTGAGATGGAGCCCCCAAGTGTGGTGCCAGGAGTGGGCACACAGCAGTCATCCATTCATAAGTTGAAGGTAGTAAGCAAATAAGTACATATTTGTATAGATTAGGAGAGATGGTAACCTGTGATAAAATCCAATCTCCAATGTGTTTACTGATTCTTGGATCTTTCCAGATGCCTCCATTTCATGACTGTGATGATTATTGCCACACTTAATCAACACTTCTTTACAAATAAGCGATACCACATGAGTCTTGCCTATCATTTCCTACTTATATCATGCATGAACTACTCATTCAAGGATGAGATCAATGCCATTCTATGACTTTTCCTGGTCCAGAAACCAATATCTCACGATTTCCAGCCATTGCCTTCTCATAGAGGGGCTGAATTCAAGCCTCAGGCATGGAAAACATACTCCTTAAATACATTTTAAAGATAAGATTTATACTTCCATACAGATGTTCAGGACATATCGTGTTTGGTGTGGTAGGATTTATACTTCCATACAGATGTTCAGTACATAGTATGCTTGGTGTGGTTGTTCATTTTATTTCATGTTTTATTTTTATTTACCAATTATTTTATTGATTCTGATGACACCTATACCATTTACTACATTGTTTACCTCCTGTCACATAGCATCTAGATTTGTAGATGTGTTCTCCATCATGCCTCACACCCAGGACTCTCCCAGAAAAGGAAAACATGTGTCACACTAGGCTTCTTAATCCAAGATTAAATTTTTTGGCAGTGATGGGATCTGAACTCAGGGTCTAGCAGGCCCAATTCATGAATGGGTGAGTAGGAGCACAACAGCCTCTAGCCAATGAAGCTGTCAGGTGGCTCCCAGGCACTGAGATCAAGCCCCAAGTTTGGCCAAAACAGCAATACATGGATAGGCAAATGGTGGTATAGAAATATATATATTGGTAAAGAATGCCAGTGCCGTCTATCTATTATTGAATGGCATCTGCTACGTTTCTTCCAACTCTTAGGTATTTATTATATCGACATTGAAATAACATTATTCTTTTCATGCTCAATAAACTATTAATTAAGATCAATCAGCATCCTAGGATTATTGCATCCAATTTTAGAGTAGACAAATGCATGAACTACTCTTTCAATCGGTATTCTTATGCATAGGAACAAGTCTTTTGTGATCTCCTGCAATTGGTAGGTGTAAGGATCAGGATTTGAACCCAGGGTCTATGTTGACATGTTGGCTTATGGCTTCCCTGACAGCCTGCCAGCCATCAGCAATGGCAGGTCAGGTCCACTTTGCAACCGTGTCATTCAGATCCAGATGGTCACCGTAAAAAGAAAAAAATTGTAAAAGCCTCCAGCCCTCTGCAGTTCACCACTTTTTGTGCTGTCCCACTTTTTTTCTTCCTGCAAGCCCTCTGGGCCTAGGGTCCCAGGATTCGCTATCGGTCCTGAGGCTGAACTCCAGCCTAGGGAGATCGAAGCTGAGGCAGAGTTGCCATGACCTGAGATCAAGCCCTGTGGTTGGCAAAATTAATTAATTAATTAACTAAATAAAAAAATAAAGCTCCTTGGATTGGAATTTCTACCAGTTTTCTTTCCTAGACTGGGATTTGAACTCAGTGCCTTGGTAAATCTATACCAATATGAGGGAAGGTGCAGAGTTGCCACTTCTTGATTTCAAACCCCATGCCAAGCCAGAAATAAATAAAGTCACTGACCTTGACAGGGAAAGGTTGTCGTGGATATGGGAAGGAAGTGGGGGAAAAAAAGGAGGAGGCAACAATGCTCAGGAAATGTACTCATTACTGTGCTCATGTAACTGTGACCCCTCTGTACAATATTTTTACAATAAAAAATGTACAAGAAATAATATATTGCTCAGATAAGCACTGTGGGGGTAAGGGAAGGATGTCTGAATAGCTGTAAAAAATTCTACACTGATGTTTTTTATAATGGTCAGTATGGAACTGAATAAACATAACAATTTCCAAAACAAATATTAAATCACTGACTTGGAACTGGGGCCAGTATTTTTACCATTGATGGAATTTGAGCACACCGTTCGGGCAACTCTTTTACCATTTGTGAACGTGAAGCTCACTGTCCTTAAGGAAAATAAATTCAAGTTAGAGTTCCCAGAGCCTGCAGTGGAAAAATATGTATATACATATGTAATATATGATATATATGTATGTCTGTACATTTATTTCATATTATTATTATTATTGATTTTGTATTGTTTATTTTTATTTTATTCATTTTATTGTTTATTGTATTTATTATTATACACATAATATTTATTATGTTTTGTACATCTATTATATAATTATACACAATAATTTAGGACATTGACTCATTTTTCATTACTACTTTATTAAGTGCTGAAACATGGTACTTAATTAAGTAGAGGCATTTGTCACAGACATCACATGTTTAGAGTCTGTCCACAGTATGTGCTTTGTCTTATTTACCTTTGGACAACTTCCTATAGGGATTTCTTTAGATGATTTATACACAGAAACCTTTTCTTGAGGATAAGCAAGTTGAGGAATAAAATTGTGAGGTTGGGGCTAGGAATGTAGCTTACTGGTAGAGATCATACTCAGCATGCATGAATGCCAGGATTTGAAACCTCAGTGCCACATACTCAGAAAAAGCCAGAAGATGTGGAGAGGCTCAAGTGGTAGAGCACTAGGCTTGAGAAAAAGGAACTCAGAGACAGTACCAAGGCCCTAAGTTTAAGCCCCAGGTCTGTCAAAAACAATAGGCCAGATGCAGATGCCGGTGGGTCACACCAGGAAACCTAGCTTCTCAGGAGGCTGAGATCTGAAGACCACAGTTTGAAGACAGCCTAGGAGAGGAAAGCCTGTTAGACTCTTACCTCCAATGAACCACCAAAAGACTACATGTGGCATTGTGGCTCAAGTGGTAAAGTGTTTGCCTTGAAGTGAAGGGCTCAGGGACAATGCCCAGGCTTCGGTTTGAGACACACAACTGTTAAAAGAGTGAAGGCTAATCAAAGTACTTTTCCTATATGCTAATTATGAGAACATTTTCTGGAAAATGAACGCTGGTGTACCCCAGAGTTGGAATCAGAGCTCAAAGTTCAAGTGTATCACATCCATATGCCCAGCCTCTCAGACACTAACATTATAACTTTGTGTCCTACAGGGTTCTGAAAGGTCCACTGTTGAAAGGCTTAATATGCTCCCCAAGCCCTTTACGATAAGTAGTTGACTTGTATTGTCAATGTCATTACAGTTCTGAACCTAGCAGAGAACCAATAGCTCATGCCCATCACCCCTGCTCAGGAGGCTGAGGTGTCAGGATCACAGGGTGAAGCCAGCCAGGGCAGGAAAGTCTATCACACTCTGACTTCCACTTCTGAAAGGTCAGATGTTCAAGAGCTTCCTGTGTTTCTCTTGATGATGAGATGTTACTTGCACTCTAAATGTTTATAGAGTTCTCAAGCTTTAGAAGAAGGAAAGAAATATTATTGACACATCCTGGGTTCAAATGAAGTTCTCAGGATCCAAGCCCTAGCCCTGTTAGCAGGAAGAACTCCAGTGTAACCCTGTATTTGAAGGAAAGAAAACAGTTTCAAAAGCCAGGCTAGGGGCAGAGACCTAGACCTGCAGGAGTAGGAGGCAGAACGTACACTCTCATCAGGGAAGTGAGCTGCAAAACCTCTTCATTCATTCCAGGCACAGCCAGCAATGGAGGGAAACCTGAAACATTTATTAGAGTTACACCATGGTCAGGCTTTTCTCAGCCTCTTCAAACATTGACTAATTAACCTTCCTTCCTCAGGGGAAGGGAGCCTCAAGCTATCTTTAGGTTACCAATAGAGAGCCAGTTAAGTGGGGGAGAGAGGAGTAACAGAGGAGAAAAAACCTGCTCTGTGGTTTTAGGGAGTGGGGTTTTGACTCTCCATCTGTCAGGTTTGAAGGCCCTTCTTCTATCTTTACCAGTCCATTCTCCTTCCTTCATTCTCCACATCATTATTGCAAATCCCCAGTCCAAGGAGAAGCAGAGCCATTTCTGTTCTGTTTCCAAGCACCTGAGTTAGAACCTGGCTATGCCCTCTATACTCTGGAGCTCTTTGCTGCCTGAGAGTTGAGACAGACAGTCTTCCTGTTCTGTGGTTGTGTGAAGGCGATGCTGGTGCCCTTGCACAATGCAGAAGACCTCATGACTGGGAAGTGTTCCCTTCTTTCCTTTTGATACCCAAGACCTGACTCGTCTATCATGTTTCTATCATCTATCTGTCTACCTACCTACCCCTACCTACCTACATACCTACTTACCTAGCTATATCTTTGCCAGTTGTTGGGTTGAACTCATACCCTGGGCACTGTCTCTAGCACTCTGCTACTTGAGCCACAGCACCAAATCTGGCTTTGTCTGTGTATGTGCTCCTCAGGAATCGAACCCAGGGCTTCCTGAATGCTAGGCAAGCACTCTGTCACTAATCCACATTCCCTGCCCCTTCATCTTACTCTTAAAGGTAGTTTTTGCATAAGTAATGCTACCATTTTATTTTCCCAAGTTTAAATTTCTGAACACCGGTTACTTCTCCGAACCCTCATTTTCTCTTTCCTGCCTGATTTGTGACTGTTTCTGCTTTGGCCTCATAATGAAATATAAATGAAGGCTGCTGAGAGCTTAAGTGTGCATCATTTAGGGACACAGGCCTGGAAACCTGGAAGAGAAAAGTGATGGGCCTGAAATGAAGAGAATGATGCAGTATGCCCAACTAGCAAATCTGAAAAATAAACCTGTAAATAAAAGCAGAAGCATTGCATAGGTCTGTTTGCACTTGGGGAGATAATATACATAAACACATAACTAGGTGTTGGGTCTTCGTCCGTCTTTGGACGGACAGGGTCCAAGGAGAGGTAAGTACAAAATGTGGCTGGTCGCCCGTTCCCCACCCTTCCTTAGCCCAGGAGATAATCAGATGCAGCAGGGAGTCAAACCAAGCAGGAACTCGTTTATTAACAGGGAGCATCCCATTTTTAAAGCAAAAGACTGCATGGGAGGAGAGGAAATGGGATCAACCAATCACTGAAAGGCCACACCTTAACATGCACCTAAGCTTCCATGAGTTGTTTACACACTGAACCTGAACAATTCCGGCTCTGCCCACTCAACTTCTTCTCAGGGCCATCTTTGCTACCCCCCACATATTCACCCTTTTTGTTTTAATGGCAGATCCACCTCCCAGTTAGTTATCTTTTTCCCCTCCTCTGTAAAGGTTATTTTAACAGGATTACATTTGGCCATGCAGGGGGTTGGAGGCAAGTCTGGGGAGAAGGAGGGCCCTTATGCATAAAAGCCTCTCCCAGTTACCTCTCATCCCCACCTAGCACAATAATAAACATTAGCCCCACCACAGCTAGAAATGTCCCAAGCAGTAAAATTTCAAACAAACTGTGTAGAAATAGCAAAGCAATCCTGGGCACCTGATGTCTTTCAAGTAAGCCAGTTCCTTG
This sequence comes from Dipodomys spectabilis, assembly GCF_019054845.1. Lineage (NCBI taxonomy): Eukaryota > Metazoa > Chordata > Mammalia > Rodentia > Heteromyidae > Dipodomys > Dipodomys spectabilis. The sequence goes on from NW_024870810.1 coordinate 466,438, forward strand.
TACGTGCCTTCAAGCGAGCACAGGGGTCAAGATGACCTTTAAGCTTTACTGTCAGCTCCCAACACCCCGTCGTCTTTGTCTAAAGAAGAGAACCCACCTGTCTTAGGTTGGGTAGATCGCCTTGTCTGTCTTACCCGTCATCGGGAACTTCTTCAGAGCAAAGCTGAAGGCCCTGTCTTAGGTTGGTAAGACTGGCACCCCCTCTTACCCGTCTCTGGCTGCGGTTCCTCTCGGGGAAATTTATTTACTTGGAGCTTGATCTTATGTAACTGGCTGGCTCATAAAAGTTTTGCATTGCACGTATAATGCAAGGAAGGCATAGAAAAAGCATCAGCAAAAGCATTCCCAGGTCAAGCAATGTCAGCCCTTTAACTTTAGGGATGGGATAGCAGTCTTTGCCACTTTAGAGTCCAGAGGTGGGGCTTGTTCTAGAGCAGGTTTTAGACATATTTACAGGACACATAACAAAAGGTAGTTGCACAAGCAATTAGTAAAAGAACAATTAGAGCAGGTAACATTAAAATAGATAGCTCCTAAAAAATATGTTTTAAACAGTCCATACGTAATGACATAGGGTGGTGATCAAAACGAAGGTCAGGCCACCATGTCGAAAGGGCAGTTTCTCTTGTGGTGCTATTGATGATTTCCATATGGCCAGTGCTGATCACTGCCCAGGTCACCCGTTGAGGTTGATGTGGATTCCGTAGCCATTGCAGGGACTGGGAGGGTCAGGACAGCCATCAGCTTGATTATCACTATCTGCAATTGTTAAAGAACACAAGAGCTTCTCAAGGGCTGGTTGCCCTTGGGGATGGTTAGTTTATCCTTGGGCATCCTCCTGTATAGAGGAAATGGGTAAAAACTTAAGGTTCCTGGCAGGAATCCAAATGGGAGCTGTCTCCCCTATGGGAAAAAAGCATCCAAATCCCCTGCCCATAGTAACTAGGGGGTCAGGTCTTCTCCATTGTTGTGTCAGGGGGTCCTTCCACCTGACTTTCACTTGGGGCTTAGGGTTTAGTTGTCCCCAGTGCTTCTGAAATCTGGATTCAGTTGCCTCTTTTGACAAATTTAAAATGTTAATGGTAAATAAAGCTATCTGTAACTGTATATGGAGGCTAACTCCCTCTTTTTTTGTTTTAATAATTGCTCCTTAAGACATTGATGATTTCTTTCTATAATTTCTTGGCCTTGGGGATTATAGGAAATTCCTGTAGTATGATTAATATGCCATCTGTCAAAAAACTCTGACATTGCTTTACTAACAAAACAGGGTCCATTATCGGTTTTAACTTGTGCTGGTAGATCCAAGGTGGCAAAGCAATGAAGAAAATGTGCTTGTGAATGTTTAGTCCTTTCTCCTGTATGTGCTGTGGCCCAGCATGCTCCTGAGTAGGTATCTATAGAGACAAAGATGTATTTAAACTTACCAAAGGCTAGGAAATGAGTAATATCTGTTTTCCAGAGGACATTAGGTTTAAGGCCTCTGGGATTTACCCCTGGTGGTTGTAAAGGGGGTACTTTTAAGAAGGGCTGGCATGTTTTACAGGTATGTACCACCCTTTTGAGGTCCTTTACAGGAATCTGAGGAAATCTATGCTGAAGACCTCTCCAATAAATGTGGGTTAAGTCATGCAAACAGGTAGCCTCTTGTAACGTTAATGCTTGCGGGCCAGTAGCTAACTGGTCCACACACTTATTGCCTAGGGAAAAAAATCTAGGAAGTTTTTAATGCCCTCTCAAATGTTGAATATGAAGGGCTCCCAGCCCTTCTAATAGGCCCTAAAGGGTAACCATAAGAGGGGAAATAGGGTTTTCATCCAGCTTGATATGTGCCTGGGGAATATGAGGGAGCACGTTAATCATATATAGGCTATCCGAATACAAATTAAAGGGTTTTTGAATGTCCTGAAAGACCATAACTACGGCCAGCATTTCTTTATATTGTGCTGGCCCTTGACAAGGTTGAAATCTTTGTTGGCTTGGGGTCTTTTGTTGCTCCTCAAAGGCTGCATAAGCAGAGCCTGCTTTACTTCCATCAGTGAAAACATGGAGGGCGTCAGGAATAGGTGTAGAAGAAAATAGAGATGGCATTTTGAAGGAAAGTCTCCATAACATGACAGTCCATTTGGATTGCCCATAATGGCATTCAATTTGGCCTAGAAACCCCTCCAAGGAGAGAGCAAGACGAGCGTTGGCTGAGAGAGCCACTTAACATCTGCCATCCGAAAAGGAAAAACAATGGAGTGAGGGTCAAGCCATAAAACCTTTGGGCTTGGGTCCTTCCCTTGACAATAACATCATTGAGTTGGTCTGCTTGAGAGTACGCCCGAGGCATGCAACCCAGCGGAGTGTGAACCCACTCTAATGGCTCCCCATTTTGAGTTAAAACTGCAGAAATTAACTTGACATCTGCAAACAACCAAAGAGAAATGGGCTCACAATTAGAACACCTCTTTAGAGAAACTTCATCCATGGCTTTTTGGAACTGCAAAAATATTGCCCTATGGCTGTCTGTAATTGTAATAACTTCTTGTGGTGTCCTGTCTTTTAACAGGGCAAATAAGGGCACAAGACTATCTTTAGGGACAGAAACCCATGGCAACAGCCAATTGACTTCCCCTAAAAGACTCTGAAGTTGGGTTAAGATTAGAGAGGCTGAAATATCCAGCAAAGGCTTAAGGGGGCTGGCCTGAGTCAAGGTAAGGTGGGTCCCGAGCACCTTAAAAGGGGCTACCTTTTGAATTTTATTAAGCGCTATGGTAAAACCCCCTTTTTTTTAATATGCCGAGAACCTGGGCCAGAAGGCCCTCCAGGCAGCTTGGGTCTTGGTGCCCCAGAATTATATCATCCATGTAGACATAGGCAAGGGTGGTATCTGAACCCAGCACAGGCCCTAAAAGTGTGGCCAGGTATTGTTGGCAAAAGGACGGGCTATTGGCCATTCCCTGTGGCAGCACCATCCATTCAAACCTCTGATCAGGCTGGGAAAAATTAAGAGAAGGTATACAGAAAGCAAACTTCTCGCAGTAATCTAGATGCAGGGGGATAGAAAAAAAAAAAACAGTCTTTAATATCAATCACAACCAAGGTATATTCTGAAGGTATAGCAGGAGTCCAGGGCATGCCTCTTAGGGGCATTCCTACTAGCTCCATCCTTTCATTTACCTTACATAGGAGCATATGCCAGGTCCCAGAGGTTTTTTGAATAACAAATACAGGTGTGTTCCAAGGACTTATAGAAGGGCGAATATGCCCAAGGTTTATCTGTTCCTCCACCAGAAGGTGGAGGGCTACAAGTTTAGGTTTGGTCAATGGCCACTGCTCTACCCAGATTGGGCTTCCCGGCTTCCACCTAATGGGAGGTACTTGGGGGACAGTGGCCTTTAGGATTGGGGGTGCACCTGAGCGGGTCCCTTTTGTTCTTCTCTGTGATTATGAAAGTTAAAAAAATCCCTTTCCTTAACTCCCTCTGGATCCTGATTACGCCTTTGTGCTTCTTCCCCATCCAGGATATCATCATAGCATGCTCGATGGTCTGTAGTGACCACAGCATCCATTTGTCTTAGCATGTCTTGCCCTAGTAAATTGGCAGTGAGGTTCTTTGCCACTAAAGGGCGTATCTTTCCCTGTTCTCCATCTGGGCTAGTCCATGTCATAAGGGTAGCCGTTTCTTTGGACGGGGAGTTACCCCTTACCCCCAATATCGGGGGTCCAGGTGCAAGCTTCCAGTCCAAGGGTACTTCCTCCTCCCTGAGTATGGTTTGGTCTGCCCTGGTGTCAATTAAGCAGTGAAACCTCTTTCCGCCTATGAGGATACTCATTTTAGGGTGGAGTCCTTCCACCAGGGAGACTGTCCAATGGACCTAGGCCGTCCTGCCACGAGGCTGCCTGGGCCTCACAGCAGAGGAGGTTCCTCCTTGAGTTAACGGGGCTGGAGGATGCCCCTCTCCTAGTTTAAAGGTTTCCCATCTAAATCAAACTTGGATCGGCAATCCTTTTTCCAATGATATCCCTTCCTGCACCTGGGGCAGGGTGTAGGGGCAGTTTGGCCCCCCAGGGCCAGTTGGCGGGGGATTGTCATGTAGAGTCCCTCTTAAAGTGCCCCTCCTGCCCGCATTTAAAACAAGTCCCTCTCCCCATTGGTCTTGGAGTTCCTCAGCCCTGGGCTGCCAGCGCTTCAGTAATAGCCTCAGTCAATGTAGATGTCTGAGACTGTAAAGCTAAAGCTAGTGATTGGGACTAGAGCTGTTGTGTTCCCACATCCTGTGAGGCCACCACCCATCTGCTCAGGGAACTCTCTCTCAGTCCCGCGCAGGCCATTTGGTGGTCTGCATTCATCCCTTCCCAGAGCAGCAGCTTTACAAACTGATCTCAGAGGTTCCCTGCCGGCAGCTTGCGGTGAACACTCTGTTGGACTCGGTCTATGAAATCAGGTAGAGGCTCACCCAGTTTTTGTCTCACTCCTGCCATGGGGGACTCAGTAGGCCCATCATCTAGTTTGTACCACGCAGCAAGTCCTGCCTGCCTTACCTGGTCACAGTACGGCCAGGTATTGCGGCCTGTTGGACGCCGGTAGAATAGGCTTCTCCCGTCCCTGCTAACATGGTATAAGTAATAGGTATTGCGGGTTGAGCCTGCCGGTTACTCTCCGCTCGCACTCTGCATTCCTCCTTAAAGAAGGCACACCATTTAATAAACTGAGCACTAGTAAGAACAGCTTTGGCCACATCCATCCAGTCCTTAGGGACACACGGATGATAGGCAATGTCCTGTAATAGGGTCTGGGCCCAGGGAGAGTTTGGGCCATCCTCCACCACTGCCTGGCGGAGCTCTTTAAGATCCTTAGCTTCCCATGGATACCATTCCAAGGGCCTGTTAGCCCCTGGTGCCAAAGTGACCGGATACGCTTGGGGAAGCAGATCATGTGGCCTAGAGTCTGGGCTCTTGGGTGGCCCTTCCTTTCCAGAGGAGGTCTCCGAGTAGGTTACTTCCCCAGCCCTCAGCCCCTCCAGTTGGTAGGGGTCTGGGACTTGGAAGTCCCTCTCGCAGGTCTCATAGGACGCCGTACCTCCCTTCCAATCGGGGGAATGGGGAGGGGGCCTAGGACTGTCCGGGGCACCTGAGTAGCTGCCTTTGCCCCTGCATGCACAGATAGTGCGTTCCCGGTTGAGTTTGACCTTTTCTTTTTCCTTTTCACTTTCCAAGTCTTCCTGTACTCTTTCTAGGCCTAATGTTTTCTCCTCCTCCTCTCTTCTTCTGTGATATAACATTACCCATATTTAGGGTTTCACTTACCCCGAAAGACTGCTTAGCCTCGGCCGGTATCTTTTCCTTTCGTGCCCCACGTTGGGCACCAGATGTTGGGTCTTCGTCTGTCTTTGGACAGATGGGGTCCGAGGATAGGTAATTGTGAAGTGCGGCCGCTAACCCGTTCCCGAGCCTTCCTTAGCCCAGGAGATAATCAGACGCAGCGGGGAGTCAAACCAAGCAGGAACTCGTTTATTAACAGGGAGCATCCCCTTTTTAAAGCAAAAGACTGCGTGGGTGGAGAGGAAATGGGATCAACCAATCACTGAAAGGCCACACCTTAATATGCACCTAAGCTTCCAAGAGTTGTTTACACACCGAACCTGAACAAATCCGGCTCTGCCCACTCAACTTCCTCTCAGGGCCATCTTTGCTACCCCTCACAACTAGGTAGGACATTGATACATAAACCTGGCATTCTCTTTTTGAATATTTTTTGTGGCCATCCCAGGGCTTAACCTCAGAGCCCGATGTATTCCTGAGCTATTTTGCTCAAGGGTGAGGCTCTACCATCACCACAGCTCCACTTACAGCCATCTGGTCATTAATTGGACAAGAGCAACTCCCAGGCTTTCCTGCCTGGTGTGGCTTGGATCTCCTGCTCAGCTTTCTCTCTCAAAGCTGGAGCTCTACCCTCTGGGCCACTGCTCCTCTTCTGGTTCTCTGGTGGTTTATTGGAGATAAGAGTCTCATAGACTTTCCTGCTCGGTTGGCTTTGAATGGCGATCTCCTGGGAAGGGTTCAAGTGGCATTCCTCAGGTATTCCCCGAGGAGCCGCTCCACACAAACCCTTAGTCTAAATCTCTACAGGTACTAGAGAAAAATGGAAACATGAAGATGCTACTAATGTGTTCTAGATACTTAATGTTGGAGACACAAAACACTCATAATTATTAGATCAGTTTATAAGCAAAAGGAGAAATGCAGACAGTATGAGGATCGTTCCAGATTTTGGTCCTCTCATCCTGAGACAGTAAATTAACTGCAGCTCAATGCTAAGTGACAGAACTGGCATGTCCTGTGGATATTTGCTCCCAAATCATCTGACACTCATTTCTCACTTTTGGCTTCAAACCTGTGACCAATCCCAGGGTAAGATGAGGAGAGAAAATCCTTCTCAACAAAGCAGCTATAACAAACATTGGGTAGTTTACTTATAAATTCAAACCATTGGAATGACCCTGTTAAGAAGTCATATTGTCCAGATTAACAAATGAAGAAGAAGAAAAAAAATGAAGAAGAAAAGAAAGAAGGTGTCAGTGGATGCTGACTGTAATCCCTGCTCCTCAGGAGGCTAAGATGTAGAGAATCTGAGTTTGAATCCAGTCAGTGTAGGAAAGTCCATGACACTGTTATTTCTAAGAGAAATGAGGCTGTGAATCAAGATTAATGTACTACCTTTTCGCAAAAGGAGCTCAGGGACAACGTCTAGGCTCATAGTTCAACCTCAGGACCTGCCCACTCAAAAAGAGCCTGTATCTCCATGTCCTTGTGTATATATGGATGTATTCCTATAGGTGAAGCTCCCAAGTAGCTCTGATGAGTGGCAACAAGCTAGGAAATTTGTATTCAATACAATGATTTCATAACAGAGAGTGTTTTGATTGCAGTGCATGTTCTGGGGCTCCTCTCACTGTTCCCAGTGTAATCTAAGGGTTTCTCTGCATCCCAGGTCTGCTGGAAGAAGTCTCTCTCACTGTCTGGTCAGTCAGACAAAAGGCCTCAGTACAGTACAGCTGGGTAACAAACAACTCCATCCAGGCCAGTTACTGAGGATGAGTGTGAATGAGCTCTGAAGGTCAGGAGAAAAAGACTTGTTTTTACACCAAGCTAACTCTCTCCCCATTGCTCTGTTTTAAGAGGAAGGCTTCATTTGTGCAACTCTCATGGCAGACCAAGTTCTGGGCACTTATCCTGCCTTTGTGAGACTATATTCCGGTGTTCAGATACAGTGCTCAATATTATTCAGGAGTCCTTCTGGCAGACAACTAGGGAACTCAACCTAATGAAATGTTTCATTGCCTGCAATGATGGGATTATGATGCCTCTCCTAGGTTTCTGCCAGCTTGGGAAATCCAAGCACATATCTGATATCACAAAACTTCCTGTCATCTAGGGCTGGTGAAGCTCATCAGGTTGTGGAAACTTTGACCTTTCCTATTTAAGCTCTGGATGGCTAGGTTTTGGGGTTGAACACAGGGTCTGGGTACTGACCAGGAGCTCAGTGCAGAAGCATAGTGCTTTATTATTTTGTGTAACAACTTCTGATGTGTGTGTGTGTGTGCGTGCACACACACACACACATGCATGTGCGCACACACATGCATGAGTCCTGGAGCTTGAACTCAGGACCTGAGCACTGTTCCTAGTTTCTCTTGTGGAAAGATAGCTCTCTCCTACTTGAGCCACAGAGCCACTTCAGGCTTTTTTCTAGTGATGTGGTCCTGAGAAATCAAGCCCAGGGTTTCATAGATGCACAGCACTCTACCCCTAAGGAACATTCCCAGCCCTCTACATCAGGTTTGTTAGCTCATTTCTGTCTTTTTTTATTGTTGTTGTCGGTTGTAGGAGTTGAAGTCTGGGCCTGGGTGCTGTCCCTGAGCTCTTCAGCCTAAGTCTTGTGCTCGCCACTTGAGCCACAGTGCCACTTCAGGTTTTCTGGTGGTCTATTAGAGCTAAGTGTCTCAAGGACTTCCCTGCCCAGGGTACCTTTGATCCATGATTCTCAGATCTCATCCTCCTGAGTAGCCAGGATGACCAGCATGAGCCACAAGCACCAAACTTCTACCTCAGGTTCTTGGTGGTTTATTGGAGATAATAGTCTCATGGGTCCTTTTGTGTCTGGGATAGTTTGGAACCCAGATCCTCAGATCTCAGCATCCTGAAAAGGCAGGATGACAGACCTCAACTACCAACCCCTTGGTCATGGCCTCCGCTGCAAGGGCGTCCATGGCTCCACATGATTGAGTGCTAGCCATGAGCCCAAGAGGTAAGGTCAGAGCCTAGGCCTCGAGTTCAAGGTTGATGACTGAGAAAAAACAAAACAAAACAATTGTCTACAGGAGACAACTCACTAGTTTTCAGTAATATATAATTTCATCCCTGCTATGGGGACCTATCTGAGCTTCAATATTCTTTTTGTTGTTGTTGTTTAATTTTTATTTTTTGTGAACATACTTTACAGAGGGGTTACAATTACATAGGCAAGATAATGAGTACATTTCTTATCAAGCATTGCAGCCTCTTCCTTTGTTTACCCTTCACATACCTTCCCAGCCTGCCCCCGCTCCCCCACCCAGTCCCCCCCCCCCGTCCCCCCCCCCCCCCCGCACCAAAGTTGTAAAGTTCGTTTTCGACATGACAACTTGTACTTCTCATAGTTGCAACGGGTCCACCTGTATCCTTAAATGACTTGTTTTCCCCATCTCCTCCACAAATTATACCGACATCAAATATAGTGAAAGCAGGGGTTATACTGTCGGGGAGGGACATACAAAGCAACAAAGAGATAATCTTATAAGTGCATTAGAAAAAAATGCATGAAATAAAAAAGCATTAAAATACATATCTAAGGGTTCATTTTCCTAACATCACATTACCTGACCTTTTCTTCTTGATTCCTACATATACTAGATATTGCAAATAAGGGAAACCATGGGAACTATGTTTCTTTGGGCTTGGCTTACTTCACTTAATATAATTTTTTCCATGTCTTTCCATTTCCTAACAAATGGGGAAATGTCATTCTTTCTGATGGAAGCATAGAATTCCATTGTGTATATATACCGCATTTTCTTGATCCTTTCATCTACTGAGGGGCATTTGAGTTGGTTCCATATCTTAGCTATGGTAAATAATGCTGCAATAAACATAGTTGTGCTGGTAGCTTTAGTGTGGTCTTGTTTGTAAACTTTTGTGTAAATGCCCAAAAGGCCTCAATATTCTTGTCTGCATAATCATCTCAGTTGTAGAGCTCTTACAAGGACAAGATATAAGAATGCAATCGGTAAGTACACAGCACATGGCACTCTTTACATGACTCAGCACAGAGCATCCTGTGAAAGACTCAGCACCCAGCACCCAGTACAGGACTCAGCACACTGCAACCTGTGAAGGACTCAGCACATAGCAACCTGTGCAGTAATCAGAATGGAGCACCCTATGGAGGACTCAGCACATAGCTCTATTCCACAAGCTGTCATTAGAATTAGGGTGCTTTAATCAGTATCATCATTCTTTGAAGTAAATTTTACAAACCATTAAAGTTCACATCTAATGGTTTAGTGGGGTTTGTTTTTGGGGAGGAGGGGTTGGCCATGGGGTTTGAACTCAAAGCATGGGGATATTGTTCTAATAACATTTGCTTAAGGCTAGAGCTCTACCATTGGAGCCACATTTCAAAGACTCTAACAAACTTCCTGCCAGGAATGGGTTTTAAAGCCCCTGAGAAGCTAGGATGCCGGGTGTAAGCCAGGATGACATGAATAACTCGTGGAGCTGGGTTGCAGTAGTTTACATCTGGCTAAGTCTGGTTAGGTGTCAGCTATCAGCATCAGACTCCTAGCTTGCTCTGTAATGAGGTATTTGAAGTTCAGTACTTCTATAATTGCAGTTAGAACATCCTCCCTTTTTTTGGCGGCATTCATGGGGCTTGAGTAAGAGCTTAGACACTGTCCCTAAGTGTTTGTGTTCAAGGCTAACACTCAATTGATTGAAAGACAGCAGAATTTCCAGGTTTTCTGTTTATGTGGCACTAAGTTATCTAACCCAGGGTTTCATGCTTACTAGGCGAGCACTCAACCACCGATCCACAGGAGTGAATGAGGTAAAAATAGAGAGAGATTGCTGTATATAAATATTATATACACAAAAAGAGATGTCTGCATATTATTAAAATATAGATAATATTACTACCAACTATAGTTATTAAATTATGTCTCCATTTATTGATGTGTCCCAGTTAACTATTAATAAAGCATTAATAATTACTCAATATCCTGTTATTGTTTGTCATATATGTACATATATCCATACATATAATTATATATTTCATAGAATGAGACCAATGTGTATATATTATTAAATTATGCATCATGTGTTACTACCAATTATTAGGTATTTAATTATGTCTCCACGTACTTTTTATTCTCTTAATGCTTAATAAAATATTAATTAAACTTAATGAACATCCTATACTTATTGCATCTAATTTTACGCTAGAATGCTTCACTACTAATTCAATCTGTTTGTCATTGATTGTAGTGACAATTCTTCCACCTATTACATTTCTTACCTTTATAAAATCCTATTACATAGCATATAGATTTGCACTTGAATTATATATCCTACCTGACACTGAGCATTTTCACAGAAAAGGAAAACATGTGTCACGCTTGGCTTCTCACTCCACGATTACATTTTTGGCAGTGTTAGGATCTAAACTCAGGGCCTAGAAGGCTCAATTCATGAATGGGTGACAGCCAGCACAGCAGCCTCTAGCCAATTCAGCTGCCATGCAGTGCACAGGCCTTGAGGTTGAGCCTGCCCCGTATGTTGACTTCAAATTGCACTTAGTGTAGTTATTCATTTTATTTTTTGTTTTATCATTTACCACTTATTTTATTGACTGCTATTACACATGGAATATTTACTACATTTATTACGTAGGATATAGATTTGCCTATGTTTGAAACTTCATACCTGACACCCAGGACATTCACAGAAAAGGAAAACACATGTCACCATGGGCTTCTTACTGCACGATTCAATTTTTGTGAGTGCTGGCATCTGAACTCACATCTTACAAGGCCCAATTCATGAGTGGGTGAGTGTCAGCATGCCAGCCTGGGGCATATGGAGTTGACAAGCATTTCCCACACCTGAGAACGAGCCATAGGGGTTGACAAAACAAGAACAGATTGACATGCAGATGGTAGTACACAAATAAATACAGATCTTTATAGAGTGCCAGAGATATCTATACATTATGCAGTTATATAGGCTACATTCCTACCAATTCTTGGGTATTTATTCTGCCTCCTCCATGTAATTAACATTATTGTTTTCATCCTTAATGAATTATTAATTAAATCAACCACTGTCCAAACTATCGTGTCCATGTAATTAATAATATTTGTTTAATGTGTCCAAAAATATTCATTAAAATCCATTGGCCTCCTAAACTCAATCTCTAATTTTATAGTAGAATCACTCAGGAACAACTAATTCAACCTTGATATTCATATACTTCTATCCTTATTCCTATGAATAGGAACGAGACTCTTAGCATCTCCCTCCATTGGTAGGGGTCAGGACTGGGCTTTGAACACAGGGCCTAGGTTGCCGTTTTGGCCTGTGGCTTCCCTGGAAGCCATTAGCCTTCACCATTGCCAGGTTACCAACAGTTTTCAGTCGTGTCATTCAGACCAAGGATGGTCACCTTGAAAAGAAAACAAATGTAAAACCGACATCCATCTGCAGGTAGCCAGATTTTTATCTGTGTCTTTTTATTTATTTTTATTCCGGTCAGTCTTTGGGGCCAAGGAACCCAGGTTCAGCTGTGGGCTCAGTGGCTGCACCACAGCCTAGCATGATCAAAACTGAAGCAGAGTTGCAATGACCTGAGCTCAAGCCCTGTTCTTGACAAAATAAAAATAAATTCATACATACATACATATATACATTCAAAATGTTTAAAAACCAATGAGGCTCCTTGGCTTGGAATTCACGCCATTTTTTCTACCAGGCCTGGGATTTGAACTCAGGGTCCGGGTAAAACTGCAGCACTGTGGGGGAAGGGGAAGCTCACCATGCTGGAAGACAAGAAAATCAGCCTTTTTCCCAGGGGCTGAATTCAAGCTCTAGCACTCGAAAAAATAATATTCGTATACATTTTAAATACATGATTTATATTTATATACACATGATTACTGCATATTGCAGCTACTGTAGTTATTCATTTTATTTTGTGTTTCATTTATTGATTATATAGAGAGTATGATTACATGTATAACATTTTTTACATTCTATTACATAGGATATAGATTTGCCTACGTATTATACTCAATTCTGAGACCCAGGACTTTCGCTGATAAGGAAAACAAGTGGGACAATTGGCTTCTTCCACCAGGATTAAGATTTTGGCAGTTCTGTGATTTGAACTCCAGGCCTAGAAGGCCCACTTCATGAATAGGTCAATGTTAGCAAACCAATCTGATGCAAATTAAGTTGTCGGGCAAATGTGGGGGACTTGTGTTTGAGGACTTGAGATCAAGCCATAGGTGTGGCCAATATATAAACATATGACTATGCATCTATGAATAAATTTATAGAGACTGATAGACGTTCATGTAGATTCTACTATATAACTCTATATAAAGAGTGATGTCTATATCTTATTTTTATATATTCTATTACTACCAATTATTTGGTCTAAAATTATGCGTCTATTAATTAATCACGGTAGGAGACTTAATAAAGTATTCATCAATGACCTATATTTATTGCATACAATCTTATACTAGAATGACTAGCTAATTAGTAATTCAGTTGGTACGTGTGAAACATTCTATTAGTGTTCCTATAGATAGGAACGAGTTCTCTAGAATCTTCAGCCGTGTGTAGGTGGCAGTCGCAGCATCGAACTCAGGGCCTAGGTGTCTGGGTTTTGCTCAGGCTTCACTGATAGCCCGAGAGCCTTTGGCCATGAAAGGTCACGTACAATTTTTAAGCCTAGTCATTGAGACCCAGTATGATCACAGTACAAAGCAAACAAATGTAAAACAGTTGTGTAAAACTTTCAGGTTTTTCCTCCACCATCTTGGTTGGTTTCTTTTTTTTTTGCCAGAGCTGGGAGTTGAAATTGTGTACTAGGATAGCTGGATCATCTGTGGGTGTAAAAGCTGCACCCCAGCCTAGGGTAATCAAGGCTGAAACAAAGTTGTGATGACCTGAGTTCAAGCCCCGTGCCTGCCCCCCAAAAATGTTAAGATACTGGCTAGGAATTTGGGCCATTTTTTCTGCCATACCTGGTATTTGAACTCACGAATTGGGTAACTCTATTGTGCTCTGGGTGAAGTGGAAGCTAACCTCCTGGAAGAAAAAAATTCAGGAGCATTTCCCAGGGTGTGAATTCTAGCCCCAGAACTGGCAAAAATAATATTTATATACATGTATAATGTATATAATATATGTATTTGCATAGATATTACATATTGTACCTAGGACACAATATTTTCACAGAGAGGAAAACAGGTCAACATTGGTTTCTTTCCTCATGTATTGCCTTCAGCAATGCTGGGATTTGAACTCAGGGCCTGGAATGCCCAATTCACCAAGGGGTCAGTGTAAGCAGAGCAGCCTCAAACAAATTCATTGCCAAGCAGTTCCCAGGACCTGAGTTCTAGTCCCAGGAATGGCCAATATATAAATACATGTATAAATTGTTGCAAATATATATATATATGTATATATATATATATATATATATATATAGAGAGAGAGAGAGAGAGAGAGAGATGTATATCCACTGTATATTTAAATATATAAATGCATTTATAGAATGTGAGATGTCTATACATTATTAAATTACATCTAATATATTCCTGATAATTATTAGGTATTAAATTATGCCTCCATTTAATGATGTATCATGGATTAAGGCATAATAAAGTGCTTCCTTGTGCAAAAGGAGCTCAAGGACAATGTCTAGACTCATAGTTCAAACCTCAGGGCCTGCACCAAAAAAAAAAAAGAGCCAGTAACTCCATGTGTCTGTGTATGTATGTATGTATTTCTATCAATGAACATCCAGAGTCATTATGAAGAAAGGCACCCTGCTAAGAAATTTGCTTTGAATAGAATGATGTCATGATGTCGAGAGCCCTGCAGGGAGTCTCTCTGCATGATAAGCTTGACTATCTCGCTGGAACATCTCTCAAGGCTATTTACAGAATCTGGTCTTTGCATCCTGCCCCAAACAAAGACCAGGTAGCTGCTATTGACCACCTTTTCACATTGCCCTAAGCAAGCATCCTGCAGCTGCTACGCCCAATGAAAAAGCTTCCTTATTCTAAGCATATAAATACCCCTGTGTGAAAAATAAAATTTGGCAGCTTGATCAGAATCCTTGTCTTGCTGTCCTTCTTCGTGTCTCTTGTCCCTTCATTCCTTCTCGGTTAGGTTCACTGCCCTGGTTGAAGTCCTGCGGGTCGGGACAACTGGCGCCCAACGTGGGGCCTTGAAAGTTAATGCGAGGAAGGCTAAAGGCAAAATAGGGTCTGTCCTCAGGATGTAGGGGAATGGTAAAAAAACAATCTTTTAAATCAATAACCATTTTGTAATAGTCCCTGGGAATAGCCACCGGTGTGGGAATGCCTGGCTGCAGCGCTCCCATTGGGCGCATAGCTTTATTAACAGCGCGTAGATCTTGTAAAAGGCGCCATTTGCCTGATTTTTTCTTTATAACAAAAATAGGAGTATTCCATGGTGAAGTAGAGGGCTCTATATGGCCTGCCACCAGCTGTTCCTGTACTAACATGGAGGCAGCCTCCAATTTTTCTTGGGTAAGGGGCCACTGATCCACCCACACAGGGGTTTGGGATTCCCAAATGATTTTATCTGCATGGGGCACAGGAGGGTCAGGGGCCGATACTAAAAATCCGAATACCCAAACCCATGTTTATCTATTTTTTGGGTAGCTTGGATGGGCTCAACGATTCCTTCTCCTGATTTTCCAAGACCCGTACCAGGGACAAAATCCATACTGAGCATTTGATGTGTAACCACAGAATTGGGACTAGCAAGGATAACTTTCATCTGGGTCAAGATATCGCGACCCCATAGGTTAACAGGGAGGTCAGGAACAACAAAAGGAGTTCCCTTATTGCCCTCTTTGTCAGTCCAATTAAGAACCCTGGAGCTTACCAAAGGGTTTTTTGACTGCCCTATGCCTTTAAGGTCAGTTAGGGACGGGGTAAGAGGCCAACTTGGTGGCCAATATTTTTGGGAAATAATTGTGGCATCTGCACCAGTATCCAAAATTCCCTGAAACTCCTTTCCTTCAATTCGCAGGGTGAGGGTGGGTCTTTTTTGAGTGATAGGCTGAACCCAATACGCATCAGAAGACCCCAAAGAAGCAGTTCCTCGCGGTGTGGTCTGAGCAGTGGAAGAATCCCCTGAATTTAATGGGAGCAGTATCAATTGTGCAAGCCTAGTTCCAGCTGGAATAGCTGCAATCCCATTAATGGCCGTGGCCAAAATTTTTATTTCTCCTGTATAATCATTATCAATAATACCAGGAAAAACTTGGACACCTTGTAAGGTAGCAGAGGCTCTTCCAAGAATAAGGGCACACATATGAGACGGAGGGGGTCCCAGGGTCCAGTGGGTATTATTTGAGGTCCTTGTATAGAGTCTAGTACTGTGTCGGTGGCGGCACAGAGGTCCAGTCCTGCACTGCCTGGGGTTGCCCGCTGGAGGGAGGCAATTGTGGAGAGAGGTGGGGGGCTTGTGTAGGACTGGGAGTTTGGGAGGGGACAAACCCTATTGCCCCTGGGCTTGTCTTGGGGATGGTCGGGGCCAGGGGCTGGCCCCGAGGGAAGTTTCCCGAAAACCGAGAGAGAATGGGCTGTCCAAGGGCATTTGTTTTGGATCTACATTCATTGGCCCAATGACGGCCCTTACCACATTTGGGACAAAGAGTGGCAGGGAGTGGTCTACCTGTAGCTTGGGAGGGCATTGCCCCTTGGCTTTGTTTGCCGAAGGGACATTCACGTGCAAAGTGACCAGGTTGTTTACAATTAAAGCAAGTATGCGAGCTGGGGACTGAACCTTGAAATGCCTTGGTAAAGGCAGCACCTATGGCGAGCCCCATGGTGTGAGCGGTTCCTACTCCAGCACAAAGCCTGACGAACTCAGAGAGGTCACCCTTGTTTTTATGTGGTCGGAGGACATCTTGACATGCCGGATTAGCATTTTCAAAGGCAAGATGTTTAACAAAGGCACCTTCACTTTCACTTGGCCCAAGAAGCCTTTCGGCAGCCAAGTTAAGCCGCGAGACAAAGTCACTGTAGGGTTCCTCTGGCCCCTGTCTAACCTTTGCCAGGGAAGTAGTAGCCGATCCCTTTTGAGGGAGACGCTTCCAAGCATAAAGGCCAGCGTTTTGAATTTGTGCCAAAAGTCCAGTAGGAAAGCGTGCCTGTTTAGCATTGGAATCAAAGGGTGCATTACCCAAAAGTTTAGTATAGGTCCAGGTTTTTGAAGATGTTTTAGCCAAATTTTTTTGCGCGGTCTCTCTACATTGTTCCTTAAAGTCCGCATTCCATAAAACAAAATCACCCCCACTAAGGGTGGCGCGGGCCAGGAACTTCCAATCATTAGGGGTGAGCCAGCGCGCACTTTGGTTTTCTAACAAGGCTAATGTATAAGGCGCAGTCGGGCCATATTGGGCACATGCATTTTTTAAGCTTTTCAACAAACCGGAGGGTAAGCCTCTTATACTCTTGTTGGCCTTTTCCCTGGGTGGGTTGTTCCTCTTCATCCCCAGTATCCTGCTCTTCATCCTCCTTTTCCTCCTCTTCTGATTCATCCTCCTCACCCTCTGAGGTCCTATCTGTCTGGCTCCGAGTTACTGGAAAGGCGAGAACTGATTGATGGCCTGATCTAACCTTAATTTTATCAGGCGTTTTTGGAGTATCGGCCAAGGCCAGTATGCGGAGTTCATAATCAAGGGACCGCAGTTCTTTTAAAAGTTGAAGGTGTTCTCGCCTATGTTGAAGAGTCTCGCGTAAAGGTGCCAGGTTAGGTAAAGCGGGGGGGGAGAAAAAACATCTGGATCAGGAGGGGCAGTGGGCCCTTGAAGGGCCGGCCACAAAAGGAAGGGATTTTCAGTAAATTGACCAGCAGTCATATCTAATACAACTGATGGGCAAGCCGAGGGGGGCCTAGAGGCATGTTGGAGAACCTCCTCTCCTGTTTTTACAAGTTTTAAAATTCCACTATCAAATAGAGAACCTTTTAAAACTTCATTAATCAAATTCCAATAGGAAAAGGCCGTAGCAGGAACCTTTTCTGAACCAAAGGTTTCATAATCTGTTAAACAATCTCCTACTCTTTGCCATCTTTTTGCATCTATGATTCCTACAAGTCCTCTATGAATGAGAAAAATAATTCTAAATCCTTTTTCTTAACCCGCATTCCCCGTGTCTTGAAGGCCTCCCTGAGGTCTGACAGAAATAGATCATGTGACGATATTGCTTGTCCCATAGTGGGCCACTTACCATGCGCCGTCCCCACTCTCCTCCTGGATCTGTCTCTCGGTGGGGTCTGTCGAGGCAATCTCGCGATCTCGGACTGTACTTGGCCAAGTTTTCCCGGAGGACGGCGTTCCTTCCTCAGTCAGAGGCTCGTGCCCCACGTTGGGCGCCAGTTGTCCCGACCCGCAGGACTTCAAGGGAACTCCTTTTGTTGTTCCTGACCTCCCTGTTAACCTATGGGGTCGCGATATCTTGACCCAGATGAAAGTTATCCTTGCTAGTCCCAATTCTGTGGTTACACATCAAATGCTCAGTATGGATTTTGTCCCTGGTACGGGTCTTGGAAAATCAGGAGAAGGAATCGTTGAGCCCATCCAAGCTACCCAAAAAATAGATAAACATGGGTTTGGGTATTCGGATTTTTAGTATCGGCCCCTGACCCTCCTGTGCCCCATGCAGATAAAATCATTTGGGAATCCCAAACCCCTGTGTGGGTGGATCAGTGGCCCCTTACCCAAGAAAAATTGGAGGCTGCCTCCATGTTAGTACAGGAACAGCTGGTGGCAGGCCATATAGAGCCCTCTACTTCACCATGGAATACTCCTATTTTTGTTATAAAGAAAAAATCAGGCAAATGGCGCCTTTTACAAGATCTACGCGCTGTTAATAAAGCTATGCGCCCAATGGGAGCGCTGCAGCCAGGCATTCCCACACCGGTGGCTATTCCCAGGGACTATTACAAAATGGTTATTGATTTAAAAGATTGTTTTTTTACCATTCCCCTACATCCTGAGGACAGACCCTATTTTGCCTTTAGCCTTCCTCGCATTAACTTTCAAGGCCCCACGTTGGGCGCCAGTTGTCCCGACCCGCAGGACTTCAACCAGGGCAGTGAACCTAACCGAGAAGGAATGAAGGGACAAGAGACACGAAGAAGGACAGCAAGACAAGGATTCTGATCAAGCTGCCAAATTTTATTTTTCACACAGGGGTATTTATATGCTTAGAATAAGGAAGCTTTTTCATTGGGCGTAGCAGCTGCAGGATGCTTGCTTAGGGCAATGTGAAAAGGTGGTCAATAGCAGCTACCTGGTCTTTGTTTGGGGCAGGATGCAAAGACCAGATTACCACTGTATTTTAGATCAAGAACAAGCGGCCCCAAGGTGGCTGCCAGAACGCCTGATAAAACAGGCGAATGGCTTACCACAACCCAGGGGAAGCCTTCCCCCCGAGGATGATGCCTTTTCTCTTGCAGATGCAGCTAGAACTCCAGACATGGACCATCCTGTTTAAATTTATTAAATAACAGATTAATCTCTTGGCTTCTAAGCCCATACAGGTTCATCACCATCGCCTTGATATGGCAGACGCCTTGATATGGCAGACGCCTTGATATGGCAGACCGCAGCATCGAGATCTAGGATTGACCCCAGGCTTTTAATTAGTGTTTTGCCATGAGCTTGTTCCAGTGGGAAACAGCCCTCCTTTTTTTCTTGTTTAGAAAACCCTTCTCCTTATTCATAACTCCTGACCATTCAACGGGCAAGACCTATTGCACCCTTGCCATAAGGGATAGGTTCGCCCCTCCTCCTATAGGCCCCTCCGCTTGGGGGAGGATGCACCTATGGGAGGAAGAAGAAATGCTCTAATCAAGGGTGCAGGTAAGACTGCAGGGGGATGGATCCGCGAGATCCCAAAACCCAAGACCCCTGAGTGGCAAGCTCTGGTGCATGACGGTTGGCATGCATACCCACAAGCCGTCTCCTCAAAAAACATGCCAAGGTCTGTAAAATTCCCCTCCCCGAGTGAGGACGCTCGCTCGGAGCGGAGAAAAACCCTGGGCCCTTAGAGGAACAGAGCCTCTGTCACCCCCTCAAAAAGAGCACCAACAATTGATGGTCAATTTTCTAAATAAGAAAGGGGGAGATGTCGAGAGCCCTGCAGGGAGTCTCTCTGCATGATAAGCTTGACTATCTCGCTGGAACATCTCTCAAGGCTATTTACAGAATCTGGTCTTTGCATCCTGCCCCAAACAAAGACCAGGTAGCTGCTATTGACCACCTTTTCACATTGCCCTAAGCAAGCATCCTGCAGCTGCTACGCCCAATGAAAAAGCTTCCTTATTCTAAGCATATAAATACCCCTGTGTGAAAAATAAAATTTGGCAGCTTGATCAGAATCCTTGTCTTGCTGTCCTTCTTCGTGTCTCTTGTCCCTTCATTCCTTCTCGGTTAGGTTCACTGCCCTGGTTGAAGTCCTGCGGGTCGGGACATCATAGCACAGAGCATGCTTTCAAGACAGTCATGTTCCTGGTTTAAAAAAAAATTAAGACCCTGGCTTGGAATTTGCACCATTTTTCTGGCAGCTTGGGATTTGAACTCAGGGTCTGGGTAATTCTGTGGAACTGTGGGGGAGGGGAAACACCGTCTTTGAAGACAAGAATTCCAGACCAGTTTCCAGGGCCTGAATTCAAGCCCCAGAACTGGAAAAATTAATATTCATACATGAGATCTATTTACTTACCTGGGTTTAATCCATATGATATTTATTACCATTATTCATTTATTATTTATTTTATTTAGTATTTTACATATATAATATTTATTTCATTCATCACGTCTTATCACATGGATTTATTTGCATATGGATTCTACATCATACTGAGACCCAGGACTTTCACCAAGAAGGAAAAAAAATGGGTCAAAATTGGCTTCTGACTCCACATATAAACTTTTGACTATGCTGGGATTTGAACTCACAGCCCACAATGCCCAATTCATGAATGGTTCAGTTGTGGAACAAAAGCTTTTGGCAAACTGAGCAGCCAGCCAGTGCTGAGGACCAACAATCTGGCAATAGTAGTGGCAGATAGATAGATAGATAGATAGATAGATAGATAGATAGATAGATAGATAGATAGATAGATAGATGTGTAGTTTGCTATATATGAGAGAGAGAGACAATGTGAGGATATTAAATTATATATATTATGAATTATTAGTTATTAAATTAGGTCTCCATTTAATGAAGTATCATGGTTTAATACTTATTGAAGCATTGGTGTAAAAAGAGTCAGTATTCCTTAATTAGGAGAATCATACCATGGTGCTAGAATGAAAGACATAATCCAATAATTTTTGTGTGGCATTCTATAAGAGAATCATGAACTAACTGCAAATTTAATTGTTACTTTTATTACAAGACATTAAGCATTCCCATGGATAGGAATGATTTTCTCATGATCTCCCTCCATTTGTAGGTGGTAGTCCTGGCATTTGAACTCCAGGCCTTGCAAATGCAAACCATTAGAATGACACTGTGAAGATTTCAGTTTACCACATTGAAAAAAGAACAAGAAGAAAAGAAATCCAGGTGTCAGTGGATCCTGCCTGTAATCTTAGCTCTTCAGGAGGTTGATAGGTAGAGAATGCCAGTTTGAATTCAGCCAGGACAGGAAAGTCCACCACACTCTTATTTCTGAGGAATCACAGGAATACAAAATCCCCATGAGTGGGGCTATTGCTCAAGGGCAGAGTGCTACCCTTGAGGAATCTCCCTAGGTTTCTGGAAGCTTGCTAAATCTAAGCACATGTGTAATATCACAATGCTTCCTGCCATCTAGGGCTGGTGAAGTTCATCAGGTTTTGAACTTTTGACCTCTCCTAGTCGGGCCCTGGGTGGCTAGGTTTCGGGGTTGAACACAGGACCTGGCTGCTGACCATGAGCTCAGAGTACAAGCTCAGTGTTGTACCATTTGCTGTTACAGCTTCATTTCTTTTATCTGTTTTGTGTGTGTGTGTGTGTGTGTGTGTGTGTGTGTTTATGTGTATGTGTGTGTGCACATGTATTTGTGTTTATACACTTGTCCTGTAGCTTGAATCCAGGACCTGAGCACTGTACCTGAGATTTTCCTATACAAGGATAGTCCTCTACCACTTAAGCCACACAGCCACTTCAGGCTTTTTTCTAGTGATGTGTTACTAAGGAATCAAACCCAGGGATTCATACATGCAAAGTATTCTACCCCTAAGACACATTCCCAGTACTCCACTTCAGGTTTCTTTCTTTCTTTTCTTGGAAGTTGGAAGAATTGAAGTCTAGTCTTGGGCGCTGTCCTTGAGCTCTTCAGCTAAAGCCAATTGTTCTACCACTTGAGCCACAGCACACTTTGAGTTTTTTAGTGGGCCACTGAACAGAAGCATCTCAAGGAATTTCATGCCCAGGCTGGCTTTGGACCGTGATCCTCAGCTCTCAGCATCCTGAATACTTAGGATGAAAGGTGTGAGTCAGCAGTACCCAGCTTATACTTCTATTTTCTAGTGGTGAATAGGAGATAAAAGTCTCATGAGACCATTTGTGTCTGGGATGGTTTTGAAGCCATATCGTCAGATCTCAGCTTCTTGAGTAGACATGACAGACCTCAGCTACTACACCACTATACCGTAACAAGCAAGTGCATGGGGTCAGCGGCAATGTTGGCTAACCACCTGAACCATCCTTAAACATGGACCAAGGAGTCTAACCCATGCGCTCAAGTCAGGGGTTTGCACCAAAGCCACCATGGCACAATGAAAATGAAGGCCGGCAGGGTCACTTGGGTGCAGGGTAGGCAGTCAACTGTAAGGATTTCCCTGCTGCGTGTTGCACTCTCCCCCATGCCCTTGTCTCCTGCCTTCTCCTCCCCTCCCTCCCCCCGCTGGCCAAGGTGGGATCCTAAGCACTCTGCACCTCAGAGAACAGACCAACCAGGAGTGTTCTGGGAGCACCTCAAGAAGGCAGAGCAAGGTGTGGCTTTTCACACTGACCTCCCTTTCCGTGGAGAAAGCCAACCCCTGTGCTGATAACAAGTCATGGGAAGAGAGGGGCAAGATCAGGGCACCCCCCTACTCCAGCAAGTACAAGTCTCCGACCTCATGGCAAGGGTGGGGAGAGACCAGCCAGACCCGGTTGCTGCACCCCTGCCTCCTGCACACGACAGGCATGGTGGGACGGTGAGGGCAGGGGCCCACGGGCAGAACGAGAAGAGTGGTCCATTCGCAATGAATGTCCGTCCCTCACCTGGCACAACCTATGCCTGGGCCTGAAGGAGATCGCAACATCTCCACATTAATCACACCAAGGGTATGGAGAAGACAGCCACATGGCACTTGGGAGGCAGTGACCCAGGAACGCAGCTTCTGAGAGGGCCATCCTGGGATAAACGTAGCCAGGACAGACACTGTTCATGAGTAATGAACGAAGCAAAATAAATTAAAAAATAAAAATAAAAAAGTGAAACCAAGATGGAATTTGCACGAACAAAGCAGTCTGAACCTGAGAAAACTGCCGATAAACTGGGAATCCGGGATAGGTCCCAAGCAGACAGGGGCAGCAAAGTCGGCCAGCCTGCCCTCATGACCTCTGCCACACATGGCGCCTCTCCCCTCCCCCACCCCAACATTTCCAGAAAAGCACAAGTGAGAGCTTGTCCCACTGTCTGCCTACCCGTTCTTTTTTTTTTTTTTTTGGTTGTTTGTTTGTTTTGTTTTCTTTTTCCCCTGATGGAAATGAGAAAACACTGCCAAAGATGGGTCAGGTCCAGGAAGAGACAAGCTGGGAGGAACCCCGCTCACTTGTGAAATTCATGAGCCAGGAGCTCAAACACAGCTAGTCCAGAGGAGGCTGCATGCCTCACCTGCCTGCACAACACACTGTCCCCACTCCTCCCCTCACAGGGAAAGGGGAGGGGGAAGGCCAGAGAGAGGTTTCTTCTAACACAGAGATGTTAGGTACGTCACACACACAGGTCTGGAAAACGATGGTGACAGTGCAATGGGAAGTGTGAGTCCACTCATGCATCAATAAATGACAGGAAAGTCAAACAAGAGCCCCTGGGTGAGAAAGGAAGGGGAGGTGGCACCCGTGGGACACTTATCCCGGGCACCAGATGGAACGACCTTCTGATCTTTCCTCCTCAAATCTGTCCAGACAGCTAGCCTTTTCTAATAGGCTTTTCCACTCTCTCTGGAGCAGTTCAGGGCATGAGGTGAGGAATCTAAACCCTAGACACGTATGTTGGAGGGTAGAGGCATCATCACTCACATGACTGTGGTGGACCTGGACTTGAGCAGGGTAGTGCACAGTGTGTGGAGGGGGGGCAGGTAGTGAAAGACCCTAGTATATGTTCTGCCACTAAGTCCCCCAGAGAACTTGCTGACCAACCCCCCCCTTCCGCGAAACTAAGCCTCCACCAAAGAGGGCAAGGCAGGATGTTGTGGTTAAACCGTTAAACCGGGAATAGGGAACAAAAAGACTCTGAGTTAACAATTAAAGGGCAAGTACAGACACGTCAGCTAACTCAACTGCCTGTGGAAAGCCCCACCGCTAACCCCTAAGTGGACCTTGCCTAACCCGTTCGCCTGACTCAACCCTACCAATCCCCACCCTAAACATGACTCAAAATTAGCCAATCAACACCCTGTAACCATGCATCTCGCTTCTGTAACCCTGCTTCCAGCTGCCCATAAAAGAGGGTGCTCTCATGTGCCCCGGTGCGCAAGTCTCCCGATAGACTTTGTCGCCCCGGGTACCCGTGTGTCCAAACAGGTTCCCAGCCACCGACCCGAACCTTGTGGATCTGGAGGTCGTGTGCACCTGGGAGCCTGGGCATGCCTGAATAAAACTCTTGCTGATTGCATCAGTACAAGTGGTCTCGTTGTTCCTTGGGAGAGGGTCTCTCTAGATTGAAAGGCACCCCACCCTGTCGGGGGTCTTTCAGTAGGAAACCCCAGGAGGAAAGACAGGGAAAGAATAGGGGCCCTGTTCCAAACATAGTGGAGGGGTCAGAGGGGCAATCCTATATCCCGGGGGTGATGCATGGTTAGAACCCACAGACCAGGCATACTTCTCTTTGGGGTTTGCAATGGGAACATATGCAGGCAGAAGTGTGCCAGGACACACATCTCTTCACAGACAGGTAGACAGGCAGAGCCAGGGGGTCAGGCATGGCAAACACCCTATTCCATCAACACACACACACAAAAACACACACACAAGTTACGGTGTGTGTATAATATCCACAAGGTAAAAGTTTATTCATCCATTCTCAAAAGAATAGGAGTAAGATTATGTCAGTTGCAGGGAAATAGACCTATGGACTATGAGCGGGGCAGGGGTTGGGGGGTTGTGGAGGCCAGAAGAACCAAGAACAGGTGATGCCAGAGGAAGACAGACTGGCAGAAAGACAAACAGACCGACTGACTGACCAACAGCAGGTGTTTTTTCTCCTATGTGGATACTAGACCTAAACTATAACTGGACATAATAACCTACACAGCACTCTGGGCAAACACAGTGTGTGTGTCCCCGTGTGTGTGTGACACATATACTCTCCTTTTGTCAGAAGGTGTAATTTCTCTGAACATTTAAGATATTGCAGATAAGACATAAGACGTAATAACTATAAGTAGCACAACTGTGAATGTACTATAATAACTAGACATGTTAGGATTAAAGTTGGAATTAGGAGGATAGAAATGTATCTGTAAAAATGCTATTGGTCGTTATTACAAGTACATTTGGTTTAGGATATTTCTGAAAACACCAATTGATCTTTCTTGGGATGATGGTCTATGATCACACTAATAACCACTTAAAAGCCAGATCATCTGTTGGATACATTTCAATTGGTTTATATTGCATCATCAAATATTTTTCTCTTCTTTTTATTCTATCTTCTCAATAAAGATCCAGTGGTATAAAGCTACTTTTATGCCCTTAATATTACATAACTGAAGTGATCTGCTTTGTTTTGCAGCTTTCTCAGCTTAATTCACTGAGGCCTATTTAGTCACACATGATGAGAGGTCCAGAAACATCTTTGGGGACACAGATGGCTTTTGTGTAGTAGGAAGACCCTTACTCACACAGGCAGCCCACCTAGTCGTCCGGAGTGACAGAGCCCACCGCAACAAAGTTGTTAATAAAGAAGCAACTTTATTGAGAAGGTTCCTACACTGACTAGCCAGGGCTGCAGCACAGGCTCGGGTGCTGATACTGCGACCCTGAGTAGCCCACGTACTTAGGTTTTTAAAGGCAAAATTCATAAGGTCAAGCCTGTTCATGCAGGTGACCAATGAAGTTGTCACACACCGAAAAGATTATACTAGACCACATGCAGGTGGCCAATGAGGTTACACTTTGTCACATAATGGCTGTTTAAACTTTTGGTTTAAATGACTCACGAATTCAACGGTAAGTTGGAGCTTACAGTAACCATACACAAAGGAGTTTAGTGGAGTTTCACATAAACAGGTGAAAAAGGTGGAGTTTATGATAAGCTCAGAATGTTGCCAGTATGAGCCAGATTACTGGCTATCTGTTTAATCATTCAGACCTTAACAGAACAATGAAGGTGGGTTAAGTTGTTAAGGGGAGGGGAACATAGAGGCATTCTTTCCATTCCAAGAACTGGGCTGGATGGAACCAAGGTCGAGTTAACCTTGTTTAGTTTTTTTTCTTCCTAAAACCGCTAAAACAAAGGCAAAGCCTGGAAAGAACCTGTACCAGGCTCCTCTCAGGGCCTACTTCATTTTGTAAAGTCTATTTGGGGAAATAGCAAATATAATCTACCATGTCCTAAAACGTAACAGATTATCTCTATGGGACCGATAGAAATATCTAGATGTACCCTGTCACCAGCCAGTTATTTTAATTTACTTAAGGGAAATCAAGTGAATAAAAGACTATTGGTAAGTTTATAAAAACAGGTAGCTGAGTAAAACAGCACCATGTGAAGAACGTAAAAATATATAGACAGCCCCTAACATCCATTGTCACTTCTGTACCTTTGCTTGCTAAAAAATCTGCTAAAACCTTGAGGAGTAGAGTGAAAGAGGCAGAAAACTGGGCTGCCCTCATCAAAGTAGGCAAGTACCACCTGAATGAATTTATTAAAAGGCATGGAGTAAGATTAATGCTTAATGTAATAGAAATTAGAAGTTCTGATTACTAACTGCTCATTTTTGCTTCTGTATGAATTGCTTTGAGCTAGATGATTTTATGGTTTTTGTATGATTTTAACTGTGACTGGTTTGAGTTAATCAGTACTGGAATGTCAGCCTGGGAGCCTAGAGATGCTTGGTAAAAGCCTTGACCAAGGGCGCAAAATCCTCAGAATTCTCCCCACAGCTGCAATGCCCTTCCTGGAGGCCAGGGCAGTAAGGCCCTAGGGAAGAAATATAATGTTTTAAGAAACCTAAGCAACTCCATTTTTGTTTAACACTCCATCTCAGTTCTGTGACTTGACTTGTGATCCACTTTAGTCCCAATGCTAGGATTTTATGACAGAAAGCCATGCACAATTCTTGGAGCCATAGATGGCGTTTGCTTAAGGTAGGTGTTAGCCCCCAAGTGGTGTTGCCCCCCAGCCACCTAGGACTAAGAGTTTCTGACCAACCTGTACTTCAGAGCCCAGGGAGAGACATGCCATGCATTCTGTTGATCCGGGTGTGACTCGTAACCATTTTCGGTCAAGCTATGGATCAAGGACATTTTTCTGTAAAGGTCAACCAATCATATTTGCCCAGATTAGCTTGCTTTAAATGTTAACCAGTCATGTAATTTCTTATGTAAAAGTTCCTTAAAGTTGTTTGTTCAATACTATAAAAACTGTGCTGATTCTATCCTCAGGGCCTCTTAGCGTCACCAGTTACCATGTGCACGGAGGACCAAGCTCGAGCTTGCAATAAACTGGTTCTTTGTTGCTTACATTGATCGTGGTCTCTGGTCTTCTGGGGGTCCCCGAATGCTGGTATAACAAATACATTTGGTATTCAGGTAAGGGGTAGGTTTATTCAGACCACCTGCTGGAACCAGATAAGGTTGGCACGCCACGTGGCTAGCAAAGACCTGGAAAAGAGAGCTGGGAAAGAGCTGGGAAAGAGAGCTGGCAAAGAGCTGGGAAAGGGAGTGAAAAGAGCTAGAAAAGGAAAGGCATCTGGGCCTTGGTTAGGCCTTATCTAGGGTAAGTGAGGAGAAAGGTGTAACCACATCAAATTCAGATGTGACCTCAGCGGATGAAGATGTGAGGTCTTCCAGCTGTGCCAGTTGCCTAGGTAATGCAAGTACTGGGTGGAGACTTCGTTGTGAAGAGGGTGGAGTCTTCTCGCCATCCAGGAGCAGAACTTACAACTATATAGTTCAAGAAATTTTATTCTGAAGCCGGGCGCTGGTGGCTCACGCCTGTAATCCTAGCTACTCAGGAGGCTGAGATCTGAGGATCGCGGTTCAAAGCCAGCCCGGGCAGGAGAGACCGTGAGACTCTTATCTCCAATAAACCACCAGAAAACCGGAAGTGGCGCTGTAGCTCAAGTGGTAGAGCGCTCGCCTTGAGCTGAAGAGCTGAGGGACAGCGCCCAGGCCCAGAGTTCAAGCCCCATGACCGACAAAAAAAAAAAAAAAAAGAAATTTTATTCTGATATGTATATAAAAAGTTTACCTCAGTGGATGAAGACATTTGCATGAAATTGCACCTAGTGCAGCAATTGACATTTATAACTCTCCCTAAACTATCGCATTGCATTTTTTCCATTTTCTTGGCACTCCTTCAGAAATGTTCCCAAGTCTCATTTTTTTACACATTTCAGCCAATGGGACCCTTTTTCATAATACTGATGTAAAGACATTTGTGTTACTGTTTATAAATTACAATCATAAATAAACTGGTACAGTTTGCTCGTAAGACGTAATATCCAAATGAATTCCAGGATACAGAAGCCTAGGAGGTCTGTTGCTATAGTTGGCTGCGGCAGGGGTGGCCGCAGCGTTTGTTTTGAACTTTGGGTTTTTCTTTTTCTTTTCAGTAGGGTGGGAAAGGGGGGCGGAAATGGAGGGAAGCAGGGCAACCCAAAGCAATATGGTTTTTGACATGCACTGTGTGGAAAAATCACCTATGCAACTCGTGGGCAGGGATGTGAAGGGAGAAACTGGGGGAGCAAGCAAAAGAAGGGGTAACCATGTCTAGAAAATAAAAAAAAGTAAAGACACACCCCCTGCGGCCCCCCCTTCCCCCTCCACTCGGCCCTGCCTTCAAGAAAATTTCCTTGTTTGCTGTTTTTTTTCTTCTGTTTTATTGTAAATAAAGCCTCAGAAGAGAGCTGGCAATACTTCATCACTACTCTCTTCGCCAGCCTCCTCCATCAGCCCCGAATCACTCTCCGTCACTCCATGAAATGTCCAATAGTTTGCACCCCAGAACAAGGGAAAAAATGTCAGACTCAAGATCGATCAAAACAGAACCCACACTTAGGAAGGTCTTGTGAGGAAGGAACACCTCCCCTCCCAGGTACACACACCCATACGCCCCTGCATCCCTGCCCACACAGGTCATGAATGGCAAACCCCATCCCACCCGGGCCAGAGATTCCCTATCACACAGAGAGACAGACACACAAATCACGGGGTGTGGAGAGAGTCGGAAAATGAAAAAAACATTTTCCCGGCTTGACCTATGAATGGGCCTGGGTTGGCATTTTGTCCTCTGGGCCCTACAGTCAATTCATGGAGATCGCTCCTCTCTCCTCATCACTGTAATCCTATCTGATATTTGCCAGAGATGAACATGCTGTGGGGACACTTTGGTTCATCGATCTAAACTAGGGACCGGAGGTGGGGGGAGAAGGGAAGCCTAGGAAGACTGTTGCTATAGTTGGTGGTGGTGGTGGTGGCAGTGCAAAGGTAGATTACATGTTTCCATGCATACCTGTGCCTGTGTGGTAGGAAACAGCAGCAAAGATCAAGGGGTACAGGGTGTGGGTGGTGGTTGTGGTGGTGGTGTGTGTGTGTATGTGTGTGCACGCAAGCGTGCATGTACGCTCCAGTCCTAGGGCTTGAACTCAGAGCCTGAGTGCTGTCCCTTGGCTCTTGAGCTCAAGATTGGCACTCTTCCATTTGAGCCAGAACTCCACTTCTGTCTTTTGGGTTGCTTAATTGAAGACACGAGGCTCACCAAAGTGCAATGCCTTTATACCTCTGATCATATAACAAGAAGTCTTCCCCTTTCTTTGTATTTGTTAGCGTCGATGTTGCTTTGTTTTCTCTACTTTTTTCCCCCTTGTTTCTTCCTTCATCTATTTCCATGAGAGCCAAGAAATGGAGGGACCAAGAGTGAAGAAGTACAGCAGTGGCACTCACTAGACACTATGTTGGAAGTGAAGACACAACCTGTGGGTGGGGAACACAACTTGAGGGAGGGAAAACCTGTGAGAGAGCCAGGGAAGGGGTGAAACTGTTCAACAAAATAAAGTACTCTTATTTTGGGGGTGGGGGAAGATGGGAGGGCAGGGATGGTAAGGGGAAACAAAGGAGGAGGCAACAATGCTTGATAAGAAATGTATTCATTTCCTTGCTCATGTCATTGTAACCCCTCCATATGTATTTTCAAAATTAAAACAACTTATTAGCCGGGTGCCAGTGACTCATGCCTATAATCCTAGCTACTCAGGAGACTGAGAACTGAGGATCGCGGTTCAACACCAGCCCAGGCAGGAAAGTTTGTGAGACTCTTATCTCCAATAAACCTCTAGAAAACCGGAAGTGGTGCTGTTGCTCAAGCAGTAGAACGCTCGCCTTGAGTTGAAGAGCACAAGGACAGCGCCCAAGCCCAGAGTTCAGTCCCCATGAACGACAAAAAAAATTTTTATTAATAAAAAAGTAGGGCTGGGAAGGTGGCTCAGTGGTAGAGCGCTTGCCTTGCATGCCTGAGTCCCTGGGTTTGATTCCTCAGCATCACATAAGCAAAAGGAAAGAAAGCCGAAAGTGGTGCTGTGGCCCCAGTGGTAGAGCGCTAGCCTTGAACTGAGGAGCTAAGGGACAGCACCCAGGCCCAGAGTTCAGGACCCACGACTGGACCCCCCCCCAAAAAAAATTACTCTTCTTACCACACTTATGCAATGTAACCGTTCCTTTTTTCTTTTTTCTTTTTTTTTTTGTGGGTGGTGGGACTTAAACTCTGGGCCTGGGAGCTGGCCCTACGCTCTTCAGGTCAAAGCCAGTGCTCTACCAGTTGAGCCACAGCACCACATGCTATTTTCTAGTGCCTTATTGGAGATAAGAGTCTGGTGACTTTCCTGCCCTGGCTGGCTTTGAACTGTGATCCTCAGATCTCAGCCTCCTGAACAGCTAGGATTACAGGCATGAGCCACAGGTGCAGGCTGGCGTACTGTAACCCTTATGCATGTCACCATTTCCCTAACAATTTGTAAAAATCAAAAGAGAGAGGAAAGGGAGACAACATCCCCTCGTGCCCGACAAAAATGGAAATGGAAGCCACAGTACGTAGCAGCCTGAGAAGTAAAACCCAACGGGCTTCTAACTGAATTGAGATTCTTTGAATGTTTGTGCGATGTTAATCACAAAAACAGAGGGACAGGTTTCTATTGTCACTCCTTTAGAGGAATGGGAACAGGGACAGGGAGAAGAGAGGCAGATCTTGGCCTGACCTGGGTGGGAATATGGAAAGGAGACAAGAAGCCTGACCTCCTCCTTCCCCTCTGTCTTTACTGTCCAGAGGGTGGGAACTTAGGGGTCTGCCACTGGGACATCCCATTGTCACAGTCACTCCTCCCGGAGTGAGCACTGGCAAGCATGACAGCTTCCCTGCTGGCCTCTCTCATTCTGTCCCTGGCAGGCTTGGGCAGCATACTACCCACAGGGGGCGGGTGGAAGTAGTCTGACAACCTCAGCTAGCAGGAAGTCAATGTCTGCTGCTGGTAGGTAGGGAGGGCCCCAGCAGAAAAAAAAACAGAGAGCTGACTTTTCCTGCCCAAGTGCAAAAGAGGCCAGTTTTGTAAATGTTAGGTTTTTAAAAAGAGGTATCCGAGTTAAGAACAGCAACACACATGTGGTATTCAGGTAAGGGGTAGGTTTATTCAGTAGGTCTGCTGGGACCAGGCAAGGTTGGCACTCCACATGGCTGGGAAAGGCCTGGGAAAGAGAGAGAGCTGGGAAGGAGAGGAAAGAGAGAGAAAAGAATGAAAAAAGAGCTAGAAAAAAGCAGAGAGAGAGAGCATCTGGGAAAGAGAGAGAGCTGGGAAAGAGAGAGAGAAAGAGAGAGCTGGGGAAAAGACCTAATATAGAGCTAGAAAAGAGAGAAAATAGCTAGAAAATAAAGAGCTAGAAAAGAGCAGAGAGAGAGCAGAGAGTCTGGGCTTGGGCTAGGCCTTATCTAGGGTATGGGCAGAGAAAAGTGTGGCCACATCAAATTCAGATGTGACCTCAGTGGATGCAGATGTGACCTTCCAGGTGTCCCAGCTGCCTAGGTAATGCAGGGACTGGGTGAAGACTTTGCTGCAAGGAGGGTGGAGTCTGCTAGCCATCCAGGAGAGGACCTTACAGTAAAGAGGGTGGGGGGAGGGGTGGGGAGGTTCATCCACTCCCCCCCTTATGAAGTTAAAGAAGCTCAGGGATGGACGCCCCACCCGCCACACTGCCAGAGTGATCTGCAGAGGACTCAGGGCAGGGGCAGGGGGTGGGCTGGCTTAAGACTGGCACCCCAGTCAGCTCCTCAGGGAACTTTAGGCAACTTTCCTTTGTCTTGTAAATGTCATCATGGCAATGACTTAAGCACCCTGACAGAAAAAAGAATAAAGAAGAAGAAACAAACACTCACCCCTAGCAGGCCTGCCTGAGTTGAGGCCTTGAAATCAACCCCAGTAAGGCCACTAAATTAATAAAAATCATTCTAAGAAACTATTGACGGAGGACCCTTGGGATGAGGTGATTAGGCTGTGTACCTGTGAGGCGAGGTGGCCATGTGTTCCAGCTTTGTGCAAAGATGTTGCATTAACTCGCCTATCTGCCTTCCTAGAATTGAACATAGAGGAAAGCAGGATAAATTCCAGGGGGAAATGAGGTCTGGGAAAGTACCACCAAGAATTCAGAAAAAGACAGCCAGACAGCTTCCTAATGAATGGCTCCAGTGAAGTCACATACACATCCTATTTTCTTTGTTTCTCAGTCCCTCATAAATGAACAGTTACTAGGAAAGAAAAATTAATAGGTGGGGTTTGGGGTGGAAGGGAAAAGAGCAGCTCCCTTCTTCTGTGCTTTTGCCCAAACAATGAGTATACAGTGTGTGTATCACACTATATATAAGTATATACGTATGTGTATTAATACATATGTTTTTATGTATGCATATATACATATATGTAAAAATAAATGAATATATGTGTGTTTATACATACATACCTATATGTATAAATAAATGAATATGTGTATTTATATATGTACATATATGTGTATGGGTATGTATATATGTATATATATGTATGTATACATACATACATATATATACATATATACTGTATATGTGTGTTTATATATATATATATATATATATATATATATATATATATATATATCACGTACATAGACAACAAAAGCCAAAAGTGGCACTATGGCTCAAGTGGTACAGTGCTAGACTTGGGCCAAAAAGCTGAGTGGCTGAATGACAGTGCTCAGGCCCTGACTTCAAGTTCCAGGATTTCCCATCCCCCAAAAAATAATGAAAAAGGAGAGAGGGGGGAAAAAGAAAGAAAGAAAGAAAGAAAGAAAGAAAGAAAGAAAGAAAGAAAGAAAGAAGGAAGGAAGGAAGGAAGGAAGGAAGGAAGGAAGGAAGGAAGGAAGGAAGGAAGGAAGGAAGGAAGGAAGGAAGGAAGGAAGGAAGGAAGGAAAGAAGAAAGAAAGAAAGAAAGAAAGAGAAAGAAAG
Organism: Dipodomys spectabilis; assembly: GCF_019054845.1. NCBI lineage: Eukaryota > Metazoa > Chordata > Mammalia > Rodentia > Heteromyidae > Dipodomys > Dipodomys spectabilis. The sequence continues at coordinate 499,747 of NW_024870810.1, forward strand.
AAAGAAAAAGAAAGAAAGTGTTAATGATCTGTTTTCCTTACCTGTAAAGTAATGCCCCAAACATCTAGAAATTCAGATTGTAGCAAAGATATACAACTATCTGTGCATAACTCAGCTGCCACATCCCCCTCTCCCCCACGCACTTTAACCTTGAAAACACCCAGGAAGTCAAGGAGCTTTGTGCTTTGTGTATCTTCAAGAGTACCCACACTGTGTTAGAGTATGTCCTTATCTGTCTGTCTGTCTGTCTGTGTCTGCCTTTTTTTTTGTCTGGTTGTCTGGTTGTCTGCTTGCCTGCTTGTTACTTACTCCATAAAACTCCACCAGAGTGACTCCTCCAGAAATTCTTATTCAATGATCGAAATCAATGACCCTAAATGAAGAGTCCCTACATTGAAGTGTAGAAGTCACTAATCCTCACCTGTGTTTGGTGACAAGAACTCCATACCAATAGTCTACCTTAATACATGAGCACAGGGAAGGAATAGTTTATTCAGGTGATCTAATCAGTCACACTAATGGGTCACTTGCTCCCCCTCCATGTCTCCCTCTGTCTGCCTGTCTGTGTGTTGGTTTGTGTGTGTGTGTGTGTGTGAGCGCGCACCTGTGTACCTGTGTGTCTGTCTGTTGTTTCAGTTGATCTAGTTATACGTGTGGATCTCTCAACCCCCATCTCTCCCTCTGTCTGCCTGTGTGTCTGTGTGTCTGTCTGTCTATGTGTCTGTCTGATTAGTCAGTTGGTGTAGTTAGACTTGTGGATCTCTAGCTCCCACTCCATCTCTCGATCTCCCTCTTCTCTGCCTGTGTGTTGGTTGGTCTGTGTGTGTGTGTGTGTGTGTGTGTGTGTGTGTGTGTCTGTCTGATTGTTGATTCAGGGGACCTAGATGGACTTGTGGATCTCTCGATCCCTTTCCATCTCTTCCTCTGTGTGTCTTTCCATCGGTCGCTGGGTCTCTGTCTCTGTCTCTCTGTTTCTGTTTCTCTGTCTCTTTCTCTCTGCCTCTCTGTCTCTGTCTCTGTCTTTCTCCCTCTCTCCCCTCTCTCCCTTTCCCTCTCTCTCTCTCTCTCTCTCTGTCTCTCCCTCCCCCCACTCTCTCTCTCTTTCTTGCTTGTCTTTGTGGACTCCTGGAAGAATTGTATTTCAGGCCCAGGGGGCTCTGCTTACTCTACTTGCCAGCCTGGAACCTGCCAGAGGCAAATTCTTCCTCAGTGACCCCAAAGGAAGGAGGGAGTAGGAACCAGGACCCCAAAATAGACTCTTATCTCCAATGAATCGCCCACCCTGCCTGCCCACCAGCCCATGTCAACCCTCACAGAACATGAACGCCCACATGAGTTGAAGAACATGCAAAGACTCAGTTTAGAGTCTTCTCATTTTGAACGTTGACACTCGGTCTGTAAACAAGATGGATGCCTCTTTCCCTGCTGCTGCCATTTAGGCCCGAGGTTTTAGGGAAGCACTCTACCACCCAGACACATTCCCAGCCCACGTCCTTGAGAATGTCTCAAGGATGGATGGCTAATTTTACTCAATCATCATCTGGTTTCCAGAAGGAGAAAATGTCTCTGCCCCCCTCCTGCAGTCCCCCCCCCCCAGGCGTCTTGCACACAAGATGGCAGTCCTTCTTATGATATTGGAGCTGCTACACCACACCACACCACACTGTGGCAGAAAGTTCCTCCTATTGATTGTCTGGCCTCAGGAATTAACTCTCTCCCCAAGCTGAGATGAGCCTAGGCCACTTTTCCTTGGGAAAGGATATCTATGAGGACAAAAATAAGTCCAAAAACAGAGCAAACTTATCCATAAGACAGGTAGAGCACAAAACCTCTTGGTTGGTAAAGAAAAACCGCAGGCAAAGGCTAACCAGCCGGGTGGTGCTGGTGGCAATGGTTCACTGCCCATAATCCATCTGAGGTGCTGAGTGAGGAGGCTGAGACCTGAGGATAATGGTTCAAAGCCAGCCCGGGCAGGAAAGTCCTTTTGAGACTGTGCATCTTGATGAGTCACCCAAAACGCCAGAAGTGGAGGTGGACTTGGGGGAAAATGCCCTAGTGAAGATTTCCTGGAGGCTGAATTAGTACTGTGTAATGAAAGAACACAAGCTCCCAGAGGACAGTACTGTACCTCTGGTTCTGGGCGGGCAGAACCCGGTGCAGACTCATTATGGTGACAAGAAAAAAAAATCACAGAGGTGGGCTGGGAATATGTCTTAGAGTGCTTGAAGCCCTCGGTTCAATTCCCCAGTACCACATAAACAGAAAAAGCCAGAAGGGGCTCGAGTGGTAGAACACTCACCTTGAGCAAAAAGAAACTCAGGGACAGTGCTCAGGCCCAGAGCCCAAGCCCTGGGACTGGCCAAAAGGAAAAAGGAAAAGCAAATGATGATAATAATGAATTATAACATATATGTATGTGTCTGTTAGAACTCTCACTACCCACTACCATGTTGGTGAGGACTGACTGACTGACTGACTGACCAGACCTATGTTTTGCATCTCCTGCCACCCCATCCACCTTGTCGACGGCAAACCCCCGCCATCTAATGGTTGATTTGGGAATTCCAGTTTTCTCTCACGAAATGCATGAAAAACCACGCACTGAGAAAACTGCTCCTAAGTCCTTCTTTTCCAGGCCCAGGCTGGCTGGCCTTGAGAGAGACTGCCTTCTTTTCAGAGAAGGGGTGGGGTAGGGTGGGGATGATGATGTGCCTGGTTGGGGTATGGGGCCCATGCATAGGCAGGCAGGCAGGCAGGCAGGCTCAGATTGAGATCTTTGTGTTTTGGAGCACCAGTAGCTCAAGCCCCAGGATTGACTGGTTAAGTGGAGAGAGAGGAAAGGGAGGGAGGGAGGGCGGGTGAGAGAATTCAAACAAGAGAGAGAGAGAGAGAGAGACAGACAGACAGACAGACAGACAGACAGAGAAACAGAGACAGAGACCTCGATGTCATGAATTGGCCTGGGTGGCCTACATGCTCTGTCGCATGAGATCTTTGAGTTTCCTCCCTCCCTCCCTTGTGCATACACACACAGTCACACAGAAACACGGAAATGCCCTCTGCCTCCTCTCCATTTGTTAATGCTACAATGTTAATACTACAATTATCCTGAGCCTTAAGTATTTTTATATCTCCTAATTCTATATACATTTCTTTTCTGAATAGGATATTTCGTTAAAGAACACATGTAAATTAATAGTCAATAGGAAGAGCATATGAAATAAACTCCTCTTTACTATCTAAGAACAAATAAAAAGAAAATTCATTAATGTGACCATTATATGAAAAGACGACACAAAATATAGCAATGCATTTGTGGAGAAATTGATACGCTCCACAAAGCGGATCTATTTGTACAATACTGCAATCATTTTAGCAAGCAAGTTTTCAAGTCTTCAAAACCTCAAAGAGAATTGTACATGATCCAGCCGTTAGATATTTATGTATGTATTAAAGAGAAGTAAAAAACAAAAAAAAAACTTGTTTGGACAGGTAATGTATGTCATTGACAGTGCACTGGAACAGTATATATGAGACCCTGAAAAAAATCCCCAAAAATAAATTTGAAAAGACACACTATAGAAGATATATGCTGGACAAATTCCTGTAAGTGAATTTTATATCTATTTTATTTATTTATGTTTATTATGAAAATACTATACAGAGGGGTTACAATTTCATGGGCAAGATAATGAGTACATTTCTGTTCAAGCATTGTTGCCTCCTCCTTTGTTTCCCCTTCCCATCCCTTCCCCTTTCCCCAACCCCACCCCCTTCCCGCCAACCCCACCACTACCACCAAAACCACCATCACCACCACCACCCCACCAAAGCTGTTAAGTTCGTTTATCGACATAACGACTTATACATCTCATTGTTGTAATGGGTCCACCTGTATCCCTATTTAAACAATTCGTTTTTCCCTTCCCCTCTACAAATTATACCAACATAAAATACGGTGAAAGCAGGGGTTATACCATGTGGGAGGGACATACAAAGCAACAAAGAAATCATCTTATACATATGTTAGAAACAATCGCAAGAAAGAAATAAAACATTTGAATCCTCATCTTGGGGTCCATGTCGCCTAACATCAACTTGTGTGACAGTTAATGTTTGTGTCACATGTATACTAGTTATTGCAAATAAGGGAAACCATAGGACCTATGTTTCTTTGGACCTGGCTTATTTTTCCAAGTTTTTCCATTTCCCAACAAATGGGGCAATGTCATTCTTTCTGATAGAGGCATAGAATTCCATTGTTTACCTATACCACATTTTCTTGATCCATTCATCTACTGAGAGATGTTTGGGTTGGTTCCATTTCTTAGCTAAGGTAAATAATGCTGCAATACATATAGTTGTGCTGGTAGCTTTAATATAGTCTTATTTGTGATCATTTGGGCAAGTGCCCAAAAGTGGGATTGCTAGATCATAGGGGAGCTCTATGTGGAGTCTTTTGAGGAACCTCCATACTACTTTCCAAAATGGTTAAACAAGTTTACATGCCCACCAACAATGCAGTAAGGTTCCCTTCTGTTGATAACACCTCTAGCATCTGTTGTTATTAAAGTTCCTGATTATAGCCATTCTAACTAGGGTAAGGTGGTATCTCAATGTTGTTTTGATTTGCATTTATTTTATGGCTATGGAGGTTGAGCATTTCTTCATGTGTCTATTGGCCATCCTTCTTTACTATTCAGAGAAGTTTCTCTTTAAGTCTTTAGCCCAATTTTTTATTGGGCACAAAGAGGAAAAACCTCCCATGCTTCTGGATTGGAAGGATAAGAATCCTGAAGATGGCAATACTTCCCAAGCTATCTACAAGTTCAATGCGATACCTATCAATATTCCAACCTCATTCTTCAAGGAAATAAGAGAGGCCATCCAAAAATTCATATGGAACAATAAAAGACCCTGAATATCAAAAACATTCCTTAACAGAAAAAAAACAGTGCTGAAGGAATATCAATACCAAATTTCAAACTCTACTACAAAGCCATAGTAATCAAAACAGCTTGGTACTGGCATAAGAACAGACCTCAGGACCAATGGAATAGAACTGAAAACCCAGAAATGAACCTACAGACATATAGCCATCTAATCTTTGATGAGGGAGTTAAAAAAATAGAATAGAGGAAAGACAGCCTCTTCAGTAAATGGTGCTGGCAAAATTGGTTAACTACTTGTAGAAAACTAAAGCTAGATTCTTATATATCACCCTGCACCAGAATTAACTCCAAATGGATCAAAGACCTCAGAGTCAAAGCAGGCATTCTGAAAACATTATAGGATGGAATAGGAGAAACCATAGGTCTCCTTGGTACAGGCCGAAAATTTCTTAATAGAAACCTAGAAACACAACAAATCAAAGAGAGGTTGGACAAATGGGATTGCATGAAATTGCTGAGCTTCTTCATGGCAAAGGGTATAGCTAACAAGATCAACAGAAAGCCCACACATTGGGAGATCTTCATTAGCCATACAATGGACAAGGGTCTCATATCTAAAATATACCTGGAAATAAAAGAATTATGTCTATTTTAATGTCTGTTTTAATGTTTGCAGCATTTCTATTTGAAGAAATGCAAGTTTGTGAAAATTAGGCTTGGAAAACCTATGATTGTACGATTCATTTCCAAAGCACTAAAATGTATACAATAAAAGGAGATAATATATTGCATTTGAATTACATGTCAGCAACAAAAACTATTTTTAAAAATACTTCACATAATATGCAGAATACCTAGAAAGATGTTTTTGGTGTTGGCTAAAAACTTTGTCAACAACAGTTTTTGAAACAAAGATGTGATTTTTGTTTATTTTGAATGTATACAGAGATAGCTCAATCAAGTGTATGTGATAACTGGAATAGCTAGGTATTATATATCACTTATAAGTGATAATATTATCTGGAAGAAACTTTTAGCAAATGACAGAAGACACAAATCTATGCATCTGAATTTTATGAAAGGCATATATTACTTGCTTAATCCATTGTTTTTCTCTACTTTGCTAGGAAAAACTGTATTCTCAAGATAAGAGCCATTAGCAGTGAAAAGAAACAAAATATACAATCATCTTGATTTATTTATGAAAACAACAAATGAAATAAAACAATTCCACTTAAGTGAGTCCAATATTAGTGTCTATGAAGATGTTCCTGAATGCCAACATCCATTGTATTTTTGGAATTTTAATTTCTATGAACATATGAACACTAGAAGAAGAAAACAAAAATAGTCTTACAGCGAACCATCCTTGGAATAATTTTCTTAATTGTCTTGAAATTACAAAAGAATTGATAAAATTCAGCAAATGATCCTTTCTATGGAAATCATTTAAAAATGTTTATCACTTATTATAATTCAAATACCAAGGAAGGGTAATTTTATAGAATCATTACAAATATCATTTTATTTCTATCATAAAATAGAATAAATGACCAGTCCCAATATATTATCTACTTATCATTATTCTTAATTCGTAATCATTACCTGAATATCTTAAACAATCTAAATTGTCATGTCTTTAACGTAGACATAAATATTCTGTAATTTTTACTTAACATTTTCCAAGGGCATGTATTCATTTTTCTAAGAAATGTTCACAGCAGTTAAAAGATCCTTTTGTGAAATTAATGTGATATATTTTGTTGTTGTGGGTGTTGTTTGCGAGTCCTGGGCATTGTCCTTAAGCCTTTTTATGCTCAAGGAAAGCACTCCACAACTTGAAGCACAGAACTAATTCCTGTTTTTTAGTGGTTAATTGGAGATAAGAATCTAACAAGTACTTTTCTGTCTGGACTAGTTTGAAAACAATTCCAAAATCTCAGCCTCCAAAGTAGCTAGAATTATAGGTGTGAGTTACCAGACCATGGTTTGATGTATTTTTTTTTAATTTTAATTATGTTTTAAGATGTTTGTTTCACGATAATGTACATCATTCTACACATAAATTTAGATATATGTATGTATTTCTGATGACAAATTCTCTCTAAAAAGTATGGCTTTCTCCACATAACTTTTACATACATATATATATTTTTTCTGAACACAAATTTCCTCTAAAAATTTTATGCAACTAATTTTTACCTTTTTCATTTCAAAGATATACAGTCTATTTTTCTAAAATTTTCCTATAGTAAAATAACTAATATTTCAATAGAAAGTAGAGTTTATTACTTTCAAGGAAATTTTAGATATGCACATGATATTGTAGTAACATTTACACTATATTACTTAATAAATTCTGTTCAAACTCTTAAATATTTTTGTGTAATGACAGGGAGAGAAGAAGTTAATTCATAGTCTTTAGGAATTTGCAATGCTTCAAAAATCTATTCCATAATTTGATATAAGCACATATTCAAGCTACCTGATATGATTCAGGTTCTTTCTTTCTTTCTTTCTTTCTTTCTTTCTTTCTTTCTTTCTTTCTTTCTTTCTTTCTTTCTTTCTTTCTTTCTTTCTTTCTTTCTGGGGGGTCCGGTCGTGGGGCCTGAACTCTGGTCCTGGGTGCTGTCCCTCAGTTCTTCAGCTCAAGGCTAGCACTGTACCACTTGAGCCTCTGCACCTCTTCCAGCTTTTTTCTTTTTGCTTATGTGGTGCTGAGGAATCGAACCCAGGGCCTCAGGCATGCAAGGCAAGTGCTCTACCACTTAGCCACCTTCCCAGCCCCAGGTTTTTTTTCTTTCTTTATTTGTTCAAAATTTTAATATGGATGCATAACACTAGTAACATTAAAGTTATTAATCAAAAAACAAATAATAGTAATATCATAGACATATAAGACTTTCAATAGTTAGCACTTATGTTGCAAATAATAATTTTATGAAGATGTTGATGACCACAGTGTACCCTGATGATTACAATGTTGTGATTGAAAAGTAAAATATTTGGATATTTTTGAAGCTAGATTTCCTACACTGAATACATAGTAATAAACAGCATTGGATTACATAAAATAAGAATAACCAGAGTAGAGTTTCAATATCAAGAAATACAATCACATAAACAGGTAGACAGTAAAAACACTAATGTTATTCCTGCAGTCTCTCTAATGTATCCTCACTTTTCTTGGTCTTATTGTTTTCTTATACATAAAATCATTTATTTCCACATTTTGATGGACTAACATGTAGTTTTCAACTTAGTGTGATTAGTTCAAATGATATTCTCATATAGATACTATTCAATAACCTATGTTTTCTAATGTTATATTAAGAGTATGATCTTTAATAGAACTGTAAACACAATTTACATAATACCACTTACATATCTACAGTTGCCTTAAAAGGACACAGGCCTTAGAGCCAGGAGGTAAAATTTATTTTTATTTCTGCATGAAACAATTTGTGACTTTATACCAGCAAATTGAATTTGACTCTTTCCTTATTTGTAAGACAAGGTGGAAAATGTAAGGACTCTTCACTTTTCTTTTTTCTTGCTCTAGAAGTAAAAAAATATATTCTTCAATATTCCTGGTAAATTACATCCATTTACAGATGAGAAGTATAAGGCCAACCATCAATGTAGTGAGTAAATAATAATACTAGAATTTTTGGGGGGGGCGGTTCCTGTTGTGGGGTCTGAACTCTGGGCCTGGATGCTGTTCCTCAGCTCTTCAGCTCAAGGCTAGTGCTCTAACACTTGAGCCACAGCGCCACTTCCGTCTTTTTTTCTTTTTGCTTATGTGGTGCTGAGGAATCGAACCCAGGGACTTAGGCTTGCAAGGCAAGCACTCTACCACTGAGCCACCTTCCCTGCACTAATACTAGAACTTTTGTCTGAGCTCTTCACTCTGTGTACATATAAAGAACAGTAATTTGGTGATGGAGAGAACCAATATGAAAAGACTATGGGGATAAAAAACATACTTTGTAAAAGGTTTTTAAGACTAAGTGACCAGTGATGTTTACATGAAACCGGCTGGTGTCAGGGCAACAAAGGATTACATAGAAATGATATTATCGACAGAAACTGTGAAAATCTTGATCATTCATCTTATCTAATGGGTGGAGTAGAAAGGTAAGAAGAAATCTAAAGTGCTTCTATATCTCTGGCCAGGCAACTCTGTTAGTGATATTCTTGGTGATAAGGATTACAAGTGGAAACGATGGATTTAGGGAAAAAAACTCTGATAGTGCTAAAGTTTATATTAAACAGATGCAAAGATAGGTCGGTTTAGACATCATCAAAATATAGACAACCATGAATATGAAAAACAATAATAAAATCAGGCATTATTAAAGGGAAGAGGCAAAAGAAGTTCTGAGCAATGTGAGCACCAGTGTGGACAAGATTAGAAGAAAGAGATAAATAAGGAAACAAGAAATTAATAAACACAGATTTACAGAAGTAAAGAAAGGAAAGAATTTGCAGGAAGAAAAGATAAAAACTGTTACAGAGATATTGAAGGAAATATGCTATTTGGATTTGAAAACTAAAAACACATAGACAAGTTCAATAAGAACAGTGTTTTGGTGAACTGGTAGAGATATAAGTCATATTGGTGAAATTTTTAGATATGAATGTGAAGCCATAAAAAATTCTCGATCCATGAAGTCAACAGATCCCGTTTATTTTAAATGTTGGGAACAAATGCTTTTATCCTGACCTTAGAAGAATTATACAGATGTAACTCTCATGAACTTTACTTAGAGGTATTCTATGAATATTTTTGAAAACTTTGTTTAGCTAGGAGATTACAGATTGCACTACAGCACAGAGAATACTCATTTGTCCTAGAGTTTTAATGAGTTAACCATTTATCCACATCCGTTTTGAATTTTACTGAAATATCTTTAGATATGTTTGGATAACTTATCAGCCTATCCGTTATAAATGTAGGAAAACTAACACCACATATTAGGTTGAACATGCAGCTTCACTGATGTTACTGAAGACTCCTCCAACTGATTCTTCTTTAGAAGGCATTTTCTAATGCCTCATTAGCCATGACACATCATAACGGCCATATGCTCTATTTAATTCAAGTTCTTGTTAAGGATATCTCCATGTTGTAATAACACTGTCCATCAACCTGCCACAAATTCTTATATGTAGAAGTGCTCTTATAAACTTCAAGCTATTATTGAATGGAAGAGTTCAGACATTACTCTCACCACTACAATGAAATGCCTAAATATATATGGCATTTTGCTTTAATGCCTTTCTTTCATCTTCTCATACACATTTCCAAGTAGGGAAGGATTCTGATGTAACAATAATACAATGGTGACTTGTAATAACACAACATCTAGGATCTAGTGTTAAAACGGATACTTAGTAATTCACTCCAATTTTTGTGGATATTTATATTTCTCCTGGGTAAACTAATGAGCTCCAAGAAAATGTCCCAAAGAAGTCTTTCAATTCTCATATCACTGTTTGTCTCAAAATGCTTTAAATTCTACATGCTCTAAAGTGGGCATAGGGTTATATTGTGGAACTTTTCTCCTCAGAGAGTGAGTACTACCCTATTGCTTAACACGGACAAAGTACCTTCATACATAGACTAGGTATGTGCAAACAAGAAGTGGTAGTTGAACAATGTTCTCAGCAGTTTGTATAGATGAAATGGAAATAAAGCAACTGTGAACTCAAAAGGAACATGAAAAAAAATACAAAGGCACAAAGTAGAAAGTACCACGGAAATGCCAAGGAAGAACAATTTCAAATAATGTTCTCTGCTGTGAGGGTGTGTTCAAAGTACAGCTTCAGATAATGTAGGTGGATACCTTGGGAAAAAAACTGCTTTAAAACATTCTGGCATAATCATACAAGTAGAAGCTCCTAACTTTGGCTCTTCTATCAGCCACAACAACATCAAGTTAGGGAGTATTTTACAAGAGCAAAGTGAGAAAAAGAGGACTCATCACAGTGTTCAGGTTGAAGTAATGACAATCACATAATTTTCTTAAAGTATTCATTTACTTTGGAGCATTAAAGTGGGAAAAAGCCAAGTAAATATTTTGCATGTATCTAAATTAAGTGCGATGTATTATATTGGTCTCTATTTAACTTGGAAGTTATAGATTATGTCTTTTTATACTGTAACTTGGGACAATGTACTGCTGTCAGTTATTTTATTCTCCTCCCCTTCTTTTGCACTTCTACTTACATAATTTTTATTTAAAGAGACATATGTGGGCTGGCATTTCTAAATTCTTCAAAATTATCTGAACTACTTCATATTTCTGGCAGCCTCCAATATTTTTCTCAAGGGAAATATTTTGTCACTACCATTTTTATCCTATGTGATATGGGATATCTTCCTGCCTAATTCAGTGCAAGATATACATTAGATTCATCCAGATAGCTCAACACTTGTACCACCATGAAATACTAACTTACTTAGAAAGCATGATTTTAGTATATCTGGTGAGGTGGCAACTGTCATTTTTGAATGACCCTAAGTGATACTTACATGCAATCAGGTTTTAAACCAATAAGCCACTTAGTAGATGAACAAATTGACAAAATGTGGTTTATATATGCATGGTGGAATTCTATGCTTCCAATTCATAAGGAAATGGAAAGACTTGGAAAAATCCTATTAAGTAAAATAAACAATACACAAAGAAACAGATTCCATGGTTTTCCTCATTTGTAATAAGTAGGAAATATCTAGGATAGTCCTAGCAGATGAGAAGAATGGCTCAATAGCTATATATATATGACCATATAAGATGATGCTGAGCAAAATGAACTCCTGGATATGGAAACAGAGGCTTTTCTTTGTGGTTGTTTTTTTTAATGTACTATATGATTTCTTTTTTCTTTTGTGTTTTCCCCTCTGGTTTATCCCTTGTTGTATTTGATTTTTGTATCCTGCATATTGTATATAAATTTATCTTAATTTGGCAAGGGAAGAAGAACAAAAAATGCAAAACAAAGGACAAAGGGCAAACCAATGCAATAGCAATACTCACAAAACAACATGTTGGAAATTTACATTAACACTTGTAAGGTATTGGGAAAAGTCTGAGAAAAATTAGGGCGGAGGTAAAAAGATCTACATGTTATGTATTCACTACCTTACAATTACTGCAACCCCTTCTATACATCAACTTGACAATAAAATTGAATTAAAAATGAGCTGCAAAAAATATAATTTCACTGTAGTGGTACAGTAAATACTATTCTATGTGTATTACCTTTTTAACAAATGAACATTTTGGCTGCTAATTTTAATTAATTACCACTTTCTTTATCAGAGGGACATCAACATGAATGTTATCAAACTAAACAATATTTTCACAATATACTTGCCATTATTTTGAAAAAAATATTATTTTAATATTGTCTCATACTAAAACAGAAAACAGTTCAATTCTATGGAACTCCTAACTTTTAAAACTGACTAATTGTTAAGAGGACAGAATATATGTTCTTCAACATTCCTATGACTACCAACTACTCATTTTCAAATTCTGAACATGCCGTATCAGAGACTTTCAAAAGAGCAACTGTTTGTATTTTATTTAATTCTGCAATACATGCAGTTTCCAATGAGGGGTTACATATTTAAAAATCACCAGAAAAAATAGACACATTCTGGTAGAAGATAAATCTATGCAGTATCTATAATAATTAATTCCTTAAGAGTAAATATTTGTTCATCAGAGTAAGCTATTATATATATGACCATCAATCCCAAGTTTTTAGGCCATAAAGTCATCCTAGCCCAACAGTTTCCAACTTTAAAGGTGCACCAGAAAATTCCCTAAAATCACCTCATGGCTAGCTTATCACTATTGTGAAAAAATCCTACACCTCTGCTAATGTGATGTCCTCTTTGATCTGGAAAGAACACCACAATAAACTGAGCTGCATCATTTTCTCCCAGTGGTATTCTTGAGATCAGAACACTTGCAAATATTATTTATTTTTATTTTATTATATTATATATATTAATCTCTGATAGATATTCAGGAGATCTGAATATCTGAATATTAAGATCTGAAGATTATGATTCAAAGCCCACCCAGAAAGTAAGGTTCCTTACATTCTTATCTCCAATAAACTGCCCACGAAAAGCCAGACACAAGTGGCATTGAGGTTCAAGTGGTAGAGCAGTAGCCTTGAACAAAAGCAGGCACAGGGACAGTGTCCAGGCCCAGAGGTTAAGCCCTAGGACAAACCAAACAACAAAAACAAAATAAAAACAAACCCCAACCCTAACATTTTTCTCATTGAGAGGCACGTAATTAAAGAAATTTCTTAATGTGATAGGAATAGATAGAAGAACCAAGATATCACACAATTACTCTCTCCATACCATGTTACAACTAAGCCTCAAAATATTGCTTTTTCTAAATTTATAAAATAATATCATCCATTTTTGACAACTCTGTCTAGAGTAATCACATTATTTTAAACATGAATTCTTAGAATTATCTATTGGCTAAGTTCTAATCATACCTCACTTGAAAGAATATTTTAGGCAAATAGAATGCCATAATCATTTGTAAATTTGTCAATTAAACCCTATACTTAAAAAGAATTTTGTAGTATCCTATAGAATATGAAATTACAAACAAAACCAAAATATTTATATTAAATCTAAATTCTAATTTATCAAGGTCTACAAAGTCCTACATTAGATGAGTATTGAAATTTCTCCAGGCTTAAATTTTTGTAATTTTGATCATTTCTTTGGAATCCAACAGTATGATGCTTACTTTTTCAAATTTTTGGTTGGAATCATGAGCCATTTTGCATCTAGGAATGTTCTGTAATGAATAGAGTATTAAAAACACAACTATTATTTCTAAGAATTTTTATTTTTTAGTTTTTCATGTCTCCATTCTATGCCTCCCCTCCTCTCATCCTATCCTTTTCTTCTCTCAATATCATATTTAATCTTACATAATTTTTTCCCATTTTTCGTTCTTTTTTTATTTTAATCACTCTCCTATCATTCTGTCCAATCCATTTCCCTCTTTGAGTTTAGGACTTGGTTAAATTCATTCTCCTTTGACCTCCCCATATCTCTCTAATTCTATTTTTCCCCACATTTTTCCCTAAAGCTAATAATTTCTGGTTTTCCAAATTCTTCTTTGCTGTTCTTAGTCCATTAATCCATAGTTGTTTGATGTTTAATAGATTGTATCTGTTGAAATAGATTGTTTCTTCAGCCTTTTGACAGTGCATCTATAGGACTTTGGTTGATCCTTGCCTTAAAATAGTGTTCTTGCACAAAACTGGTGACATGCATTTCAATAGGAAGCTTGACTTCTCAAAACATAATGACAAAATTAGCCCAAACTTCAAACTGTGTAACCCTTTCATGTTGTTTGTATGTTTCATTGAGACAAAATTATACTACCTAGTCCAGGGAAGTTATCACTATGTAATTCCACTCTCTAAACTCCTGTCTTAGTCTGAGTGCTACAATTCCAGGCTTGTGTCACATTGCCCTGCCACAGTTTGTTGGTTTATTTAATCTAGAAACACACTAGCAATTCTGAACTTCTCCGAAGATATTATCCACTAGACTGACTGCACAGACTGTTTATGTACAATTTTCAAAGATGTTCTAACATTTGACACAGGATAAGAACATTTCCAGATGCACCTGCACGGGTTCTCTGATTCATTCCTCCATGGATCTGATACCTTTAATAATGATTACTTGATTCTCTTTCTATCTCTGGTCCCTGCCTATGTAATAGTCTTAAACTTTTTTGAAGAAAGTTCACTTGAGGACTTACTAATATTAAAAAATATCACTTGATTCTATTCTTACTCAGGACATATTTTCTATTGTTTTCTAATTTTTGTACATATTTTGAGAGTTGTTTCATTTGTGCATGTGTGTTTGCACATATACGTGCCTCTGTGTGTATGTAAATGTTTGTATGTATGTACGCAAAAGCCTCAATCAAGCTCTTATTCAGCAATCTTGCTCATGATTAGTATTCCATCACTTGAGCCATTCTTCCAATCCAGCTTTTGGCTGGTTAATTATAGATAGTGTCTCAAACACTGTTCTTCCCAGGCTGGATGCAAACTGAACTTCCCAGACTCCTTTACCTCCTTAGTTTTTATTTTTCAGCAGTATAAACTTTAAAACTAGAAATTTTTTTTGAGTGTGAAGACTTAGCTCTAGCCGAGATTTTTAACTCAAGAATTCTTATAAAGTTCAGTCAACATACACAGTACATATCCTGAGTGTACTCTGTTAGAAATGTGATCTTAAACCGTGTGCTGGTGTCTCACGCCTATTATCCTAGCTACTCATGAGGCTGTGATCTGAGGATTGCAGTTCAAATCTAGCACGCGTAGGAGTGTTTCTGAGGCACTTATCTCCAATTAACCACAAGAAGACTGGTAGTGGTGCTGTGGTTCAAGTGGTAGAGCAATAGCCTTGAGCTGAAGAGCCGAGGGACATCGCCCAGGCCCAGAGTTCAAGCCCCCCCCCTACCATAAAAAGAAAGAAAGAAAAGAAAGAAAAGTAAATGGCCTTTTTTTTTTCATTTAAGTCCATGCCCTTATATTAAGTTGCTTTGGAACAAGAATTATTCTTCCATTCCACGTTTTACAAATTTGCTTCATTAGCTACCATGATTTAGATCTAGAAGATGAAAAAGAATGGCCTCATCCTTCATGTTCCACTTAGTAGTAATGCTTTCTGTATATCACTCCCATAGTTCTAAATACTGGCCTTGGCTTTATTGTTTCAAAGTTGTCTTCTATAGTATATAGAACCTTTACACTTAAACACAGAACTTTTCTTTCTCCTATTATTCCTATTGTTTCTTCTACTGTTAACTTAGGTACACTTGGGAAATAATGCACAACAAACACACACTCACAAAAAAACAAAAACAAACAAACAAACAACAACAAAAATTTCTGAGAAACTACTGCCCACTTAAAATTGGCCTTAATTTACAGGAAACTTATGAAATTTGAAGTTAAAGTACTCCTGGATAATGTTTTTTTTTCATTTTTTATTGTAAAAATAGTGTACAGAAGGGTTAGAGTTATGTAAGTAATGAGAATGTTTCCTATAGAGAATTGTTATCTCCTCTTTTGTTTTCCTCTGCCATCCCTTTCTTCCCCATCTCTCCAACTCCTACTTCCCCTCCCCAATTTGTAAAGTTCATTTTCTATCTAGTGTCTTGTTCATCTAATTGTTACAATAGGTCAAGGATACAGTATTTTGTTATTTCCCTTCCCTTCCCCACATTAGAAAAATGTATGTACAAGATGCAGGGCACCAACATCAAATTCAGAGAAAACTGGGGTTATATCGTTGAGAAAGAGCAAAGAAGAGAAACAAAAAAAATCACATAGTACATTTTAGATACATTTAAAACAATAGCAAGAAAGAAAAAAGTTGTGTAACTATATTGGGGTTCATTTCACTTAACTTCATCTTATATGGCCATATGTACATGAATAGTATTTTTGTAAGCCATTTAAATTCCATATTTTGTCTTTACTAAGTTGTCTCTGAAACACATGTTACCTCATGTCCAAAGACGTTTTTGTGCTATTTCAATGAAGCCCGAAAACATTCATTGTACCTCGAACAGCACCATAGATTGTTACTGGAAGTAAGTGGAAGGAACTGTTATTGCAAGTGGAAACTGAACCCAAGAGAGGAATTGAACATAGAGAAATGACAAAGTTCAAGTTAATTTGTGCTGTCCTTTTCTACTCTACAGGAAAAAAACCCGAGGCTTGAAGGAAACCCTGTCCCTGACTTGTTCTAGTGGTTTACTTACTTATATAAAACTGTACCATGAAGCCACATTCCTAAAGCCCTAAATGACTTTCTTAAGATAGCATTACTTTTTCATTCTGTTACTATGTATTATAATTTTGGCCAGGTGGTAGAAAAGGAAGTGGAAAACAATACTAAGTCCAGTAAGACTGACATTCCTATCACATCACTAAGGAAATACAGTGTTAAGACCTGCAGGACTCGTAGGGCTGCTATATGTGAAATTATTATGTAAAACACCATTAACAGTTATCTCTGACATCCATAACATTCTGCTTCAACTTTCAAGGTCAAGAGCCAAATATCTAAGCCTTTTTATTATTTGGGTATGTTTCCTAGGAAGTAAGAAGGAGGATGTGGAAGGTGATGGTGGAAATATATATATATATATAGGCTCACTGTCCACATTTTCTGCATTTTTAAAAATTGCTACTGATGAATTTCCATTTACATCTAATTGACTAAGCTATCTGCACAAGATGCCGATAAATGAATATTTATTCTGGTGGATAGTCACATATATTAACAAATTCCATTTCCGAAAAAAAAAATACTAGGTAAGAAAGTATAAAGTATTGTCTATAAAATGGTTTCTTCTCCGAGCAGAACAAAATGTAGTATTGAAATAATTACTCCAAGTTTTGTTGAGACTTTATGCTGTATCAGTACCAAAATGTTCTCTAATTCCTTGGATTTGCCTGATTTTTTAAAATAGGTTTTAAAATAAATAGTAATTTTTAATTTTTTAAAAAATAAGTTAAAATAAATAGTAATGTGTTGTTTGCTTATGGCAGGCATGAAACAAGACTGCATTAACATTGTGTGCAAGTTGAGGGGCTACATTTTATCAGAATCTAAACAGAATGAAAAATAGATGATTTTAAGACAAATAGCTTATGTGTTGTTCAAATTTAATGAAAGAATTATACAGGGTATAGTAGAAAGAATGGTATACACTCAATGTGGTATGAAGCAAAATACCTTCCCAAAATATCTATCATTCCCAAATATCGAATTCCTCAAATGTAGATTTAGATTATATATATGTAAAATAATAACCTTTCAACACCTAAGGAATGCAAGTTTAAATAATTATCAGATGGGGGAACTATACTCAAATGGGTACTTAAAAGTCCCACCTGTAGTTCGAAAGGGACATGATTAGGTAATTTCCATCAGAAAGATGTAAAGATGGTACATTTGAAGATAAAGCAAAAGACAACAACCCAGATTCTGAAGTTTCTGGAAAGCAGAACAAGAAGTAAATGCCTTTTCCACTAGAATCATCTGAAAAGTATTTTAGCTCTGTCGGTGGCTCGATTTTAATCTAGTGAGACTTCTTTTAGATTTCTGTCCTTTAGAACTGTAAAATGATTAATATGGATTATACAAGCCACTTAACTTGTGGAAATTTGTTACAGCACATTTGGTAGCACATTTAGTTTAGTAAACTAATTCAACCTCAGCCTTTTCCTGATGCAACTACGGGGACAACACATGTTCTTGTTTCTGAGAATAAGAAAAAGTTGCCACCAGCTTTGGACACATTTATGATGTATATACTACTAAGGGCCTTGCATTAATGAAGTCTTGAAATTCTAAGCAAGGTCTAAGTAAGAAGCTCCCTATGTTTATTTTCACATTTGAGAATCACTAAGTACCAAAGTTATGTAGAAGGCTAGAGTAAGAATATGGAAATGAAATCTATCTCCTAATATTATAAAGATAATTTATACCATTTTGAGTTACACTTTCTAAAGTAATAAAAAAATAAGGTAAAACAGAAACAGAAACTCAATTTTCTATCCTTCCTAACTTTCCAACAGGAATTAGAGAATCCAGTAAAGATATAGCAATCTCAGGATGGTATAGGATCACTAGATGGTGGAAAAGAAGGTGACAAAAATGGATCCCCTGAAACAATGGGAAACAAAATCTACACGTACAGATTGTGATATAGCTAGAAAATAGTTTCCACTATGCTAAGACTTTCATATTTTAGTTTTGTTTACAAAGCAAGATTCCTCTCAGGAAATGACTCTTTATTAATACTCAAGGGTTTGCAGCTTATAACCCAGCAACAAGCAATGCTTCTAAATGTAAAAAAGCATGATACTAAGAGTAACCAAGTCTACTTTCATTGTTATAGCTGATAAATAAGAATGATCTTGAGGAATAGTCAAACAATCTTGAACTTTTTCATACCTTTCTTCTTCTCCAACATGAGAAGTCCTAGGCAAGATACGTAAAACATTAATAAAGTTCTTTTATATTTTTTATTGTTCACACTAAAGCAAATGCACTTTTCCTCTTTGCAAGCCTGACTTTGAAAGAGTCAGACCCTCACAATTTTATAAACAAAAGTTTACTCCTTTTGTATAGGTGTTTTCCTGACTTTGGGTGTTGCTCTCTATTATTTTGGCAACTCCATAGAAAAACAAGATAAATCCATTATGCTAATATTGGATTGCTCAAAGTCAAGCTGTCTTCAAACAAACTTTTCTGTTCCCTTCTTACTGCTAATTAAGGTTTAATTATTGCTCTTTAAGTGATAACAAAACATGATACTTTAACGTATATTCTCATTGAACCAGGGGAAAACAGTAAATTCTGTGATTGCTTTTTTAGTTGATTTCAAGTATTTTCCTTTGCTGTTTTCATTATTGCTATTGATCCGGTCTTCTAATCAGGAACACAGGGTTAAAGAAAGAGATCTTCTTAAGATATAGGATGTTAGGTAGAAAAAATAGATGTATAATTAAAGATTTTCATCTCTTAAGAGACTGAAAAGCTATTACTGGCATGGTTAAGATGACTTGAATGTTTTGGTTTTTAAACTAAGTGAAATGCATGTAAATTGTTACAGTTGTTCCAAACAATGACTATGACTTACACTTTTCTGCTCCAATGAGATGAAAACTCTGACAAGGTTGGAGGGCATATCAGTTTTCTGGTAGAAGAGTTAATGTTAGAAAGCCAAGGGAGATTACTAAAAGAGCACTGCCTATCACGAATAAGTTCATTATACTCAGTACATATAAGTATATAAACATACAAAAATGAATTGAGTGAGAAATATGTGATTTACACAATTGATTAAATGACAACTAAAACCAGAAAACACTTCTCTGAATTTATATAAACTAGTATAACTAGTGAGGATATAAATAATTTTAGAATATATATTTTAACATTTATGTCAAAATATTTGTTTATTTATAACTGTTTATTTTTACTTGTTGTCAATCTTGGGGCTTGAAATCTCGGACTGGACACTGTCCCTCAGCTCTTCAGCTCAAGACTGGTGCTCCACCACTTGAGCCACTGCCAGTTTTCTGGTGGCTCATTGGAGATCAGAGTCTCATGGACTTACCAGCCTAGGCTTGCTTTGAACCATCATTCTCAGCTCTCAGACTCCTTAGTAGCTAGGGTTACAAGCATGAACCCCTGGCACCTCGCTACATAATTATTTTTTATACATTTATGAAGTATTGAGTGGTAATCACATTCATTTATATGTTGTGTAATGATCAAGATATATAGATATATATAGATATATATATCTATATATCCACTAATTTCTATATGTAACATTTCTTTTTAGTGAGACTTTTCAAAATCTTATCTTTTGGCTGTGATGAAATATCTATTCTTAACTATAAGCATTTTGCTTCTAGTTGTATAATATATTTATTTTTAGTCATGGAAGTCTGCTAATTAAACTTATATAAAACATGAATTTTAACGTGAAAGAAATTCATAATTCCTTTACTTGCTTTAGAAAAACACTTATGCCTTTTGTTTTCAATTTATTTCTGTGGGAATGTGTAAAATTCATTGATTTAACTGTTAAAATTAATAACAGTTACATTATTTCAAGTTGATTCAAACTTGTATTTGAATGACACTTAACACAAATATACTTCCACTTTCTTCTACCACATAATTAAAATAATAGTAAAGCAAAGATTGGTGTTATCCATTCATGTGGAGAATCCTAGAAACTCAGGAGGCTAAGACCTGAAGATTTTGGTTCAATAGCAGTCTAAACAGATAGAAATGTGAAAACTTAATTCCAATTGTCCAGCAAGAATGATAAGGTGAGGATGTGACTCAAGGAATAGAGTGTCATCAGCCATTAGCAAAAAATTCAAGGGAGACCAATAAACATTGAGTTCAGGCCCTAAAAATGGCTCATACAGTCAAGACAACAACAAAAAAGTAATATGAACAGCAATAATGAAGACAAAATAGTAGAAAAGGTCATGAGGAATGTTGTGTAAACATCTGGAAGACAGAAATCATTTGACAGGATTTTGATTCATGAGACCGAAAAGTCACAGTGTCATTTGTACAATCTCATTGTACTCATTGTGTTGAAACCTAGCTACTGAGTAACTCTTGAAAGAGGAGATTGGATTACCTGAAATAGCAGACATTGCCTGTAACTATGCACCATCCCACTCTGCAAAAATCTAAAATTGAGCTTGTTAATTTAAATAAAACCTCATGTTAGAAACTGTATGGTTCACATAGACAAGGGTCCTTATTTTGAGTCTTCAGACCAGTGCTTTTATTTATAACCACTCCTGCTTTACACCCATTCCCTTGAGCATCTAAATCTTACTAAGCTGCAGCAAGCCAAGGCTTTGAACTAGACCCCCTTGCCTTAATCCCTCCTTTTCTCCAGCTACAACTCATTTCACCTGCTATCTATGTCTTAGCATTAGTTGTTTTTGTTCAAATCCCCACGGGAAAACTCTTATATTCGTATAATCCCACTATAAATAACCTAAGTAGAAAAGGGAATAATAAGTGTTTAGCACTATCTGAGGGTCTCATCTGGAGGTTTGCTCCCAAATAAATCTGATCTACACTCTCTGTTTTTTTCTCCATGGCTTTTGAGTCTGACAAATGATTGGTTTAGTTTGATATAATCCCATTTATCCAGACTTACTTTGGAAGTTTTGACCAGTGCCAAGGAGCCCTCGTGTTTCCCTTAACTCTTCCTATAACATTCTCAAGTTATCTGGACTTACATTGAGGTCTTCTATCCATTTGGAATCTATTCTGGTGCAAAAGGATATATAAAGATGTAACTTTAGTTTTCTGTGTACAGCCAATTCTACCAGTACAGTTTTTTGAAGAGGTTGTTTTTCTTCCATCCCGTGTTTCTGGCTTCCTTATAAAAGATTATGTGCCTATAGGAGTGGATTCGTTTCTGGGTCTTCAATTCTGTTGCTTTCAATGGAAATTCTTTGCTTTCAATGGAAAGAAAGGCATTACACCATTCCTGAGGAAATGGAAAGACTGGAAATTAGTCAGAGCCAATTCATTATATGCTGCATGGTTTTCCTCATTTGTAATAACTAAATATGTCTGTAAATCTACAAATTAATCCAATAGATAGTAAAGGACCAATAATTACACTTGGACATGATTAACTAACAGCACTCTAAGCATTCACATGGCAAGAACAAGGGATGCTATTCTTATAAGAGATTATCAAAATGGCTCAAAAGCTATGTGCCTATGACCATATAAACTGTTGCTTGTTGCAATGTACTCTAAGCATCAGCAATACATGTGAAATACATACATCTGTATATAATTTTAATAGATGTCATGAAAGGAACAGACTTTCCTGTAATCTCAAAAGCAAAATTTTTAGTTTAGAAGATAAAATTGAGGAAAGTTTTCAACACATAAACTAGAATACATAGGGAAAAATGTGGGAGAGAAAAGATAAGATGAAAAGTAGAGTAGCTATCTATTGAAGAATTCATAAACAATTTCCAAAACTATACAAGGGAGTTGGGGTACAGCTCAGTTGTAGGACTAGACTAAAATATACAAAGCCATTTGTTCAATCTCCAAGAAGGCCTAATAATAATTAATAGTAGTAATAATATAATTACTTGAAATAAGTGCTTTTAGAGAGGACTGAATCCTAAAACAATAAACAAAATACTCTCAGTTCTTGTATCAAATGACATGAAACTACAAGAATGAAGAGAAAATAGTTTTCCTTTTCTATCTTTCCCTTTCCTTTTCTGTTTTCTTCTTTTCTTTTTTCCTTTGGCACTACTGGCGCATGAAGTTGCTAAGGCTCTGACCACCTTAGATTATTTTTCAGAGGAGATCTTACTTTTTGCCCAAACCTTCCTCGAGCAATAATCTCTTACTGATAGTTTCCACAAACGTGAGATAACAGGGAAATTACACTATATCTAGTTTTTTTTGTTTTTGTAGTCTCTCAAGAATTTTTTGTCAGATCTGGCCCTGGATATTGGACTTCTAATCTCTGCCTTCTAATTAGCAAGGTATATTTGATCTAAAGCTTGGACCCAGATTATTTTTCAATGGAAACATCCAATATTGACTTCTGTTTTCTAGAAATCATTAAATTCAGTCGAGGTTAGTATGTACCTTTATGATATTATCAGAAGAACACAGAGAATTCCCTTGAATATTTTTCCAATTTATTTAAATATTTCTAGTATGACATCACAAATAGGAAATTAATATTTCACAAGTACCTTTTTTATTGTGAAAATACTGTAGAGAGGGATTAACTTACACGGGCAAGACAATGATTACATTTCTGACCAAGCATTGTAGCCTCCTATTTTGTATCCCCCTCCCATCACTTCCCATTTCTCCCCCACCCTCCTATCCAATCTCTCGGTCCCCTGACCAAATTTGTAAAGTTTGTTTTTTGACATAATGACTTGTATATCTCATTGTTGCAATGGGTCCACCTGTATCCCTATTTAAACGATTTCTTTTTTCCTTTCCCCTCCACAAATTATACCAACATCAAATACAGTGTAAGCAGGGGTTATACCGTGAGAGAGGGACTCTAACAGATGTTGGAGGGGATGTGGACAGAAGGGAACCTTACTGAATTATTTGTGGGAGTGTAAACTTGTTCAACCACTTTCAAAAGCAGTGTGGACGTTCCTCAAAAGACTCCACATGGAGCTCCCATAAGATCCAGCATTCTCACTTTTGGACATTTACCCAAATGATCACAAACAAGTCCACACTAAAGCTCCCAGCGCGACTATGTTTATTGCAGCACTATTTACCATAGCTAAGATATAGAACCAACCCAGATTCCCCTCAGTAGATGAATAAATCAAGAAAATGTGGTATATATACACAATGGAATTCTATGCTTCCATCAGAAATAATGACAGTGCCCCATTTATTAGGAAATAAAAGGCTTGGGAAAAAATTATATTAAGTGAAATAAGCCAGGCCCAAAGAAACATAGGTCCCATGGTTTCCCTTATTTGCAATAACTAGTATATATCTGAGTCAAGCAGAAAAGATCAGATAAGTTGATGTTAGGGAAATGAACCCCAAGATAAGTATGAAAATGTTTTTTTCTTGCTGTTTGTCTATGCTTAAGTAAGCAGAAGAGCTACTTCCTCTGCTCCCAGGAGTCTGTGACATGTGCTTTCCACATGCACAAACACAATCCTCAGATAATCCTGAGGCCCGAACCTGCATCATTCTGCCCCTCCAACACAGACCCTGAGTCTTCACAGGGGTTTTCTTGTGTGTTTGGTTGTCTACGGGCAGAGGCCTTCTAGCTGGGCTTCAGGCACAGAGCTGATATTTCCTGTCTGTTGGTTGCAGAGTGTAAGCTTTTCTTCCTGGCCAGGTTTTGAATTGAGATCCTTTCATCTTAGGATTCTAAGTAACTAGGATAAGAAACATGAACCACCACCAACTGGCTTGTTTTAGAAGCATTGGTTTTCATTCATTGCTTATTTTCCTGGAAGGTTGATCTAGACAGGTTGCTTGTACCTCATGATAAGGTGATTTGAATAATACCCTTTGCCTCTGGCATTTCTGAAACTCATTTTCTTAGTTGTAGGCAAATGAATTTGTTCTAAAGCCAATAGCATTTTCCTTCTGAGATGTTAGGTAGTTATTTAAATCTCATATCCTTTCTTTTTGCAAAGCAATAAGGATGTTTTTGTAAAACCCTACTTCTTGAGAGTATTATAGTTAGAAGTTATCATGTGCACACTTTCATATAGTCTCTCCTTTTATAAACTTATAAGATTGGGTGGAAGAATGATGTTGAATTAGTTTGATAACCACTCTAGAGTTTTTAAGCTTTAATGCTTATTAACTCAAAGGGGGATTAAAAACATTCAGAATAATGGAATGTGGCTACTACTTATTTGATGTATGTGGAAAGATGATCAGAATTCGTATGATTAATATATCTTCAAATTTCTAGTGGTAGACTGCTATGCTGCCTGGGAGGAGATATTGTTGATGCCAGGGCTTTGAAAGCTGGTAACCAAGCAAAATATCTGGGGAGAGCATTTGTTAAGGATATAATTTCCAAGGCTCATAGAAAATATATTGAACTAGGATGCTAAGTGATGAATGACTGAGCACCAAATTTTGTTTATTTACTTCTTTGTTCTGTGACATCCTAGGATTTGGACCTAGGTCCTGGGTGCTGTCCTTTAGTTTTTGCCTCAAGGCTAGTGCCCTACCAGTTGAAGCACAGCTTCATATCCATATATTTGGTGGTTAATTGGAGATCAGTCTTACCAAATTTTGTCTTTGGGCTTGCTTCCAACATGATCCTCAGATATTAGCCTCCTGAGTATGTAGGATTCTAGTTGTGAGCCACCAGAGCCCAAGTAGAATCACATTTTAAAAGTATTCTTTAGGTGAATCAGATGTGTCTGACTATTATTTTAGCACTTTGGTTCCAGGGGGTCATGTCAGATGTAGATGAAAATAAGAACTTTTCTTCTAGTAATCTGCAGTAACCAATATCTATCTAATTTATTCCTATCTTTATTTCTGACCTTTTTCTTCATTGTACCTTTCCATTCTTACTTCACAAGCAAGCATGTCAGTGCTGTTTTCCTTTTCTGAAACAAGTCAGTTCCATTCCGATCAATAGGGGATGTACTTGCTGTTCTTACTGCCTGGAGTACCTGCTCCTACATAATTGCCTGGATGATGGCTCGCATAACAACTATCTCCTCTTCAGGGCAATCTCTTCCAATCCCCATTGTAAAGTTGTTGCTACAAAACCACCAATGTCATGTCTCTGATTTATAGAAATTATCATTATGATTTCTGGTTTTCTTTTCAGCATGAAATTGGTGGGGAGAGAACCGCATTCATTTCTGTTTCTCCAACACCTGTAATAGTGTCTAGTCCTTGGTGCTCAGAAACCTTACATGGAGATCAGCCTTCTCAAGCACAATTTATCCTAGGTCCTGGTCAGGACAGCTCTTCAAGCTGAAGTCTGGTGGCTAGTAGTCATTCCTCTCATTCTTTGTGCCTTTTGGTGTTTTTGAGTCCACTTCAGTGCAAAACCAGTGCCTAACACCTATTTGCTGCTATGGCAAAGGTGGTGTGACATCATAGAAATTATGGCCATTGTTTTGGGTAGCTGTGTGAGGACACCCATCCCCACACAATTTCCCCAATATATGTGTCTCTTTTGCATAGGAGTGCATTCAACAATTCAGCAACCAAACTGTCACCCAGTTCCTGATACACACATATTTGCTTTCCATTTCCTTTAGAAACAATAGAAGAATTCAAGACATGCTTTGAAGACTTGTCATTGAATTACTGAAACAGTGTATACAATTTTATGTATTTGTAAGTCTTTGTCCATCTCTCTTGAGCCCTTGCCATATTTCTATGTGTTTGCAGCTTGGGAAGGGAAATAATGTATAATTCAGTATAGTCAGAGAATATAGTTCAGAAGGCTCTTTTTAGATCCTTTTGGAGGGAATGCCAAGTTTCCATCTGATGTTCTACAGATGGCCATCTTGGTACAGGAACTAAGTAGACTGTCACAAGATAAGAGGCTTGTCCTGATTTCTACTGACTTTCCTCTGGGGTCAGGGTGTGTGATCCACTGCATATGTGTCTCTTTGCTACACTGGAGGGCCCAGGCCTCCTCTGAAAATCTAAGGCCATGGGGTAAGAGATTAAAACTCAGAACCAAGCTTTCCACATCACTAAGATCACAGGCCTGGGTCTCATAGACTCAAATTATAGATGCTTTTTTATACATAGTGTAGTCAATTCCATTATATTCACTTCATAGATATATAAAAATATATGCATATGTTTGTTCATCTATTTATAATCAGTGTTAGATCTAGAAATGCACAAATATACATTTATATAATTATAATCAAATTAGATCACTACTTTCTCCAATAATATTTTACACTGTTTTGTGAAATAGTCAAGACTAAAAATTTAAATGCCTTTGTAGTTTGAAAAATCATATTGAATCTTATTTATTATATAATATACTATATATAACATCAAGAAAATGGTCTTATGTGAGCAAGCCATTACATCATTGGGCTCTGAGAGATGACACTTTCTCCTTCACAATGGAGAATATGGAACTCTGAGAGCCAGGCAACTGTAACTGATAGCTCAAGCTAGCTCACTTGGCCTGTGGCCCAGGAACAAGAAAGATGTTCCTGTGTTGTTTTCAAAGTTCAAGTGACTCAGGTCTCAGACATGAGAGGTGTGAGTGCCTCACTTGATGCTGCAGACATTGGATCAGCATCAAACCACAAATCCAATGTTTCAGGCCTTTTTATATGAAGAAACCAAGGGGATCACAAGGCAACTCAGCAAGGTAAAACTATGACAGGAAACCTATTTAATCTCGTCATTGCCCACAGTAGAACCTTCTTCTGTGTGCTTTTATGTGTGTATACGGAGAAAATATGTACTGTGTACTTTTCAATCCACTCTATTACTCAATTTGAAGTGAACTCCCATTTCTATGTTTCAAAGATCCATTCTTTTTACCACCTCAGTGTTACAATGAGTCAGCCAGAACCCTGAAAGTGCTTTATAATATACGGAGCCTGGACTCAGGCTTATTGGAAATGCTGGTAATGGACCTGGTCCCTGAATACCTGAAAGGTGATCTCTTCTATGTTGGAAATTTCCTCCACCACTATAGAGAGTGAGGGACAATGGAAGAGTTGCTGGATGTTCTGGTTAAAAAGTGAGTGTTCCTTTTTCAAACTCAGAGCTATGAGACTCCTTGGCTGATTCTTGGAATACTTGGTACCTCTCTGATACTGTTTTACTGGGGTCTGATCACAGGAGCATGGCTTGAGACAAAGAAATGCACTCCCCAGCTAATTCCTTAGGACCGACCTGCCAGAAAATTTCATTTTCCTTAGAAACTAGTGGAGCCTTAGCAGTTTGCTTGCTGAGAGAACAGGATTAGAAGAAATAGCCAGTGGTACCCAACATCCACCCTCACCTAGGAAATCACTATCTTAGAGTCCTTTAAAGGAATATAGACAGTAGAAAGAATGCAACTTGAACTTGAATTTGGGGCCTGAGTGCTGTCCCATTCGTAGCACTCTACCATTTGAACCCCAGGTCCAGTTCTGGCCTTTAGCTAGTTAATTGAATTTTACAAAGTAGACTGGGTTCAAACTGTGATCCTCAGATCGCATCCTCCTGATTAGTAGGATTAGAGGTACAAGGCATTGTGCATTTATTTGTACAGATGCTTATAAGCATCCTCACAGAATTTCCTTGAAATGGAATAGACATACCTCCACTTTTTGTCTGTCATGTTTACATTACCATGTGGGTCTTAGCCAGTCCCATGTGTGTCCTGTTAATTCAGAAAAGGAGAAACATAGAGTTAACTTCCTTCTCTCATCCCATTGGTAAAGATCCTTCTACCGTAACTGGGAAGATGAACAAGATGAACATGTATGTGGACGTTGGCACAAAAAGAAGTTCAAACTGGGTATCTTTGAGGTTTCTGAATCAAAGTCAAATTTCTTCTTTGCACACCAGTTGTGATTTTCACCAGGGGGTTGAGGCTTGGCCTTTCAGTGGAGAGCAGATTACACAGTTATGAATGTGGTTTTGTGGATTACAAGGAGGGCTGTGCATAGCAAGTCAGATCCAATGGGGAAACAATGATCTCCTCCTATCACAGGGAGAATTTTAGAGGATTTTCTTTGAGAAATTCCTAGAAGTGGGATGTGAGGAGCATCCTGCTTGCGGGAGTCTCTTCCCATTTCCCAACATGCAAGTCCCATGAGAAAAATGCTTTAGTACAAGGCTCAGGATGGAGAGGGCAGGCTTACATTTTCCTTATTACCAATCTGCCCACAGCATCATTTGCTCCATCTTCCCTATGTGGGTGGACTTCTACCCTGATTATTAGTATGAGCACGAGAATTATGACAGTCTGAAAGAACTTACACAGTATGTCAAGTTCAACATGCCTTCTTCATACTTGCTCTTCAGCTTACATATTCTTCTGTAGTAGCTGAAGAAATGCATGACCCATGAGACCAAGAAAAAGAGGAAGAAGTCCTTGCTTAGATGCCTCAGAACTGGTGAGTAGAGATGGAACCTGAGTCTCTAGGGATGGGCCTGATTGGCCAAGAGCCCTTAGTACTCCCAAGCTTGGCAAAATGTCCTTTTATGGATATTCTTTGCCAGGTAATATCTGTTCTCCTTTTGAAAGAACTTAGAAGTAGCCACTCATTAGAAACACTCTACCTTTTTATAATCAGTGTTCAGCCAAACTCAAGTTCTAGAGCTTCCCCTACTAGATCCTCATGAAAGTTTATTCAGACCTTAACTTCTAGAATGTTAAGATTCTTGTACCTATTTCCATTCTCAGGTTTGCATCACTGTAGTGCAGCTCCTCCAGAACTGCAGAGAAAGAACTCATCAGTGATGTCGTCTATGGTGTCTGATGGAGATCAGAAGCCATCACTTATCTCCAGAAAGCATGTGAACAGAGAGTTTTATTCAATTTGTAGAAAGGCTCAAGCAGGTTTTGAATCCTGTGGACATCCCACTGTTTCTGAACCCCACATGTGATGCAGGTGTACCTGCACATAGCACCAAGGAAGAAGGTGTTCCAGGATGTCTTCCAATGATGCTCACAACCCAGCTAGATCAGCTCCAAACCAGTCAAAAAGACACATCTTGATCTGCAGGGTAAATGTGTGCTAATGGAAAATGATCCCTGTCTATGTTCAGGAAAACCAATAAGAGAGGTCCAAAATCTAGAATCAGTTGAGGAAAGGGAATCTTTCCTCACAGAATACCCGGACCAATCTGTCCTCCTATGAGGGATACAATTTCCAATTGAGAAATTAGAATCTGTCCTTCCCTGGACTCAGGAAAAAAACCTGTCTTTAATGAGGAATTAGATCCCCTTGAGGACTTTGAGGCAGAATTTCTGCCTGGAGGCCACTTAGAGGCCAATCTAGATTTAGAGATTCCTTTCCCACTTCCTGGGAAAATCTTTATATTTCTTTTTGTTCTCATTATGTTAAAATTTTCATTCTATTTATTTTTCTAACTTTATTAAAATGTCAATGTTTTGATATATTCTTGAATTCATGAATCCTAAATATGTTTCTTTTTAAACCTAAAATCTGAAGCATTGTGCATACGTGTTCTGTTTGTGTGGGGGAAACAGAGTGACAGCGGGGTGTACAAGAGAGCCTACTGCATATAAAGGGAATTGTTAAATGCACAGGGAGCGGCAAGGAAGCCAGGTCATGCCTGCATGGGGTGATTAGTTGGCTACAAAAGTTCTAGGACATAGCAAATCAGATGTCCTAGAAAGCAATTCTGTCAATTGGGACGAATGCCACAATAATTATAGTGGTATGTGTTTCACTCTTCCAACAGTGAGTTCAAATCTGTATACATCTTCATTGTGCTTTTGGCAAATATGGAAGAAAAATTTGGCTGCAATAACATAAAAAAATCTACTTAGGACTGAAAATATTTGGCAAAATATATAAGAAATATGTATATTCGAAAGTAAAAGCCATCATCAATAAAAAGAAGACTTGCGTAGATGAACAAGCAAAAAATCAGGAAGAAAAATAGCAATTTAACATTCAAATGAAACAAAAGAACACTAGAAATCACAAATTAATTCAGTACTCAAGAATCTGCAGGAAATGCAAATATTTAAAAAAAATAACCTATGACAAGTTTATGAAAATCCTGACTACATGGGAATCTACTGTTGTGAGTATAGTGGTTAAAGCCCAGACTGGACTGAAAGAACTGTACACATGTCATGTGTATGTTATTCTAAATTTCAGGAAGAATAACATTAGGTGGACTGAGGCCAAGTAAGAAGCCAGATTCTATCTGAAATATAATCAGGATAATTTAGGGCTGGGGCATGACAAATTGGTAAGAACTCCATTTAGGAGACACAAGACACACAATTCAAACTCTAATATTATGGGTATTAAAGAAAAAAAGCTATGACTTCAAGTAATTGGAATAATTGTAAGATTTGAATATTTGGTTGGAGAAAAAAAATCCATGAAAGAGATAGAGTGAACCCATGTTACAATGCTTTCTACATAAGTGATACTATTGTGTGGTACTCCAGACATAACAGAGTTACCTTGCAAATGAGCATGGATGTGCGTTTGGGCGATGGAAATATTTTACTTTTAAAGGTGTAAATTAGATTTTTGGGGGTAGGTTGTAGTTCTTTATTACTTTGAGCCACAGTTCCAATTCTGATTTTCTGTTGGTTGTTTGGAGATAGGAGGTTCATGGATTTTCTTGCCTAGGATGGCTTCAAAACATGATCGTCAGACCTCAGCCTCCCAAGTAACCAGGATACCAGGCATAAAACATCAATAATTTTTAAATAATTTAGTAAATTGTACTGTTACAGAAGTTATAAATTATCATTATAACCTGTGTATTATATATATATATATATATGTATATATCAATGCATACAGATAGAACTATTTTAGCATACTTTTGTATCTACAGTAGATTTATGAAAAATCATCTTTTGTTGTAAAATAAAATGCAAACAAAAGTTAATAATGAGGAGCAAAACAAAGGAAATTGTCACATGTTTTTTGTTGTTGAATGGAATATGAATTGAGAGAATCAGTTTGGGAAAACCATCTTTAACAAAATGGATAATGACTATTAATTCCAATCCCTTTATTTGCCCATATTGTGCATCCTCACACATGAGTTGAAATCACACCACACTTTTTGCTTTTGTATTTAACTCACCTGTTATAATTTAGGGACTAGTTGAAGTAATCAAATAAATATTAAAATAATAGTAAGTGAGGTTATGAGTTAGAGCTGAAAATGATTTTAAATATGATAATAGCTAATTAAATTGCATTTTTCTTACTTTTACTCTATTGTCATGCTCCTCATTCCCACCTTAGGAAAGTACAATAAATTATGTATACAATTATGAAAAAAATGTATTGAAACAATATCGGCACAGTGTGGTTTTAGCTTATTGACACCTGCAGGGGGTAGTGTGTTTTTGAGGACTTGAAGTGATGGAGATGAAGGGAGGAATGTGCTTATTCTGGAAAATTGACTAGAAGATTGCTCCCAGAAAGATAGTGATGAATTCTTCCAAAAGGTTACCATAAAATCAATTTCACAACCATTTTCACTGATACATTATACACCATAGCCAAGTTATGGAAACAGCCCGATGCCCTTTTGTGGAGGGATGGTTGGAGAAAGTGTGGCACATATACACAAGTGGATTTCACCCATCCATTATGAAGATCATTACATTATTTGCAAAGAAATGGATAGATCTCATAATATGTTAAGTAAACTAAGTCAGAGCCAGACACAAAAATAACCCATTTTCTGTCACATATTTGGAAGCTAGAATTTAATGCAAGTTTACACAACAGTATTAACCAAAGCATGCTATTTTCAGAGGAGTATTTAAAAGGTGTAATTTCTTTCTTTTTTAATTTAATTTAATTTTATTTGTGAACATACTGTACAGAGGGGTTACAATTACATGGGCAGGATAATGCGTACATTTCTTACCAAGCATTGCAGCCTCCTCCTTTGTTTACCCTTCACCTCCCTTCCCAGCCTCCCTCCTCCTCCCAATCCCAATCCTTCTCCTTTTCCCCCTTCCCCCCCCCCCCCCCCCACACCGACATTGTAAAGCTCTTTTTGGACATGACAACTTGTACTTCTTATTGTTGCAACAGGTCCATAAAAGGTGTAATTTCTTATAAAATTGAAATTTATAAAATTGAAAGTAGGGTGAGGTTTGGAAGGGTGTGGGAAAGTTATGTAAAGATCCACTGTATTTATAAACTGATTTGTTGAATGGAATTTCCTTTGTACAACTATTTAAGATAATAAAAATATAATTAAAACAATGGAGACAACTGATCTTAAACTGCCTTCTCTTCAACCATGAGTCAATATAATAGTTTCCTCCTCAGAAATTTTCTTTGCATGTATTTTCCTTATGATGACAGAAAAGTGACCAATGCAATGAATATCAATACATCACATTGCACATCATAAAGATACAAAATATTAAAATCACAATTAAAAAAACGTTAGATTTCATCACATGATAAAATAACAGGTAGAATGTATCAAATACTGATTGATTGTTTTTCCAAGTAATTTACCTATGCTATCTAATTTCAACATCACAATAATCCCATAAAGTGGAACTAATTCCATTTTTACGTCTCAGATGATGATATGGAAGTCTTCAGAGTTGGAATTACTAGTACAACATTGCACATATGGTAAGTTTTAGCCTGATTCTCATCTCCCACTGTATCAAATAACTTCATTCTATTTTATGACTAAAATACCAGCACTTAGTAGACTAATTCTAGGAAAATTTCCCAGAATTATTGTGTACACTCTAATAATATTTCACTTTATCTTTGTTAGAAAATAGGTAACTGTAATATGAAAACTCCAAGTTCATAATCAATTTATACTTCCCTGATGAAAAGAACTGCTAAACTATAACGTTCTTGATTTCTAGCTCAAAATAGTAGAAATCATATTCTATCCCTTCACTCAACACTGCGCTGCCTGGGTACCCCATCTCTGTTTAACACAGTGTTATGGAAAGAATGACCTCCCCAATTCCTCATGGAAACAGACTGCAGGTCTTATGGACCAATCATTTCCACATCGTAATTCACCTAAGTTGTTTACCATGAGAAGTATTTTGATTTGTATTTATACCCAACATTTTGAGAGAAATGTGCTACTTTAAAATGCTATTTAATAAGACTTAAAGAAAAATCACCTTTGACCCCAGCTAAATATTTTACTT
This sequence comes from Dipodomys spectabilis, assembly GCF_019054845.1. Classification (NCBI taxonomy): domain Eukaryota; kingdom Metazoa; phylum Chordata; class Mammalia; order Rodentia; family Heteromyidae; genus Dipodomys; species Dipodomys spectabilis. Next base: position 533,657 of record NW_024870810.1, read on the forward strand.
TTCATATACCAAAAATGCAGTGTGATCTATCATTAATATTAGGAAGGACAGGTTAAAAATCATAGACACCAAGACCTAAGCATGAATTAAAGACTCTCCAACTTGTGAATACAATTGGTTTAAAAAGACATCAATACTACTGCATTTTCTCAAAATTTCTTGTGATTCAATTATAAACTATTAACACTTGAAAATAACTCATTTTCTTGGGAGTAGGACACAAAACACAAGATTAATCCTAATCTTTTTTAAAGAACTTCATTTATACTACAAATTCACCCCTATAACTACAAAGATTCTAAAAATAACAAGTACAGAGAAACAAAGGAAACAATTTAACTGCATCATCTACATTAAAAGGACTGTGTTAATATAAAACAAAGTTATACTAATAATTAGCTTACCAAATTCACTTACATTCTTTAATCCTATTTCATTTACTTTCATAAAAACTGGGTTTTCATTAAATGATGCATAATAAAGCCTATATACCCACTTACATTTTCAGATCTTAACAATATTTATTTCAGAAATGTCTTTAGATCTATAGTCAATGAAATGAAATAATAATAAAATATTCAAAGTCTTTTCAGAAATTTCAAGACTACCTCTGGGATGTTATTTATATTGGAAAAGATATTCAAAAAATCGTATTTGTTAAAGTTGCCGTAGTTACTCCCATAAAAGAGCCTTTAGTGAAAATACGTTTACATGTACAAAACAACTTCAAATATATCCACTATCTGGAAATGACACATGCTTTTTGTTTGTTTGTTTGTTTTTGAAAGTAATATCTAAGAAGCATATCCACAATAAGGTTTTTCAGTCAATATGGTGGGATATGCAAAGGTAATAAATATGGGGTTATCTCTTAGTCAGAATAGATATGATCTTACAAAGAAATATATTTTCAACAGAAATACAGAATTAATCCACCTTGTGTTTCATGGGAATAACCAGAGAGTAATACCTGTTTGGTCAGGTCGGTCAAACTCACTCCATGAGAATATTTTAAAAGTATATCCAATTTAAGAGGTCAAATACATATTTTGTACTGACAGTCATCTTACAGCAATAACTTACTACCTAATTATGTCTATATCTTCTCACCTAACATGTAATAAGAGCTGAAAGCAGTCCCTTTTATCTAACTTGAGTAAATGCATTAATTATGATGATGTTATTATTTGACAAGTAAAATATACAAAAGAGTGATTCCACTGAAAAGACATGACAGAACACTGATAAATAAAAATATTGCAACACAGTTAGCTCTTTTCAGTCTCACCCTGTCCACATTGGCAAGCAACATTGCAAAAGCACACACACACATATACACATACACACATGCACACATGTACATACATATATATGCATGCTAAATTCAGGGTTTATTGTACAAAAAAGTTCAAATAAAATATTCGTGATTAGTACAAATGATAATTTGCCTTATTAAAAAATGATACACAATTCAGTCACAAAGGGTGTTTCATTTTACCTGCCTTCCCCATGTGACCACTTAATTTATTTTTAATTAATTAAATAAATAAGTAATGCATTCATTTCTTTGGTGGTAATAGGGGCTTGAGGGCCTGGCTCTGTCTCAGAATTTAGTTTTTTTTAGTGTTCTCAAGCCTAGCATTTGACTGCTTTTGCCACAGCTCCATTTCTAGCTTTTGCTGGCTACTTTCAAATCAGAATTTAATGGGAATTTTTTGACTTGGTCTGGTTTCAAACCACAATCCTCAGATTTCATCTTTCTAATTACCTAGGATTAATGACATGAGCCACCAGTGTGGCTTCTACTTTTTCCTCTATGTTCATCTAATGCACATACTTACATAGAAATTTAAAACTGAGTATGGAACCAAGATGTACAGTGATGATATTGTCCTGTCAGAAATTCAAGTTAGTAATTTAAATTTCTTAAGACCATACAGAAAAATACTATGATATAGTACAAGAGAATACACTATTGAACATATGAGCTTTAAGAGTTTTCTAATAGGTCAATTACTTATTGTTACCCAATATTAGAAAAAAAGTATAATGCAGAAGTAAAATAGCAGTCCTTTACATGACTACTTAAATTCCTTGTTTTTTTAAAAAAAACACTTGTTTTCATCTAAAAAAGTAGTCCTATCTATTCTCTTCATGTGATTTTTATGACTGAAGGTGCTTAATGAGAAGTCAAAATGTATTAGTAATCCTTTGCTATCAATTAAATCTCACTTTTTCTTCTTGGAGAATATAATGATCAACACACTAGTTCAGAATCAGCAAGCAATAGTTCAGAATCGTGCTCACAGTGCAAGTAAATCACCAGTAAGTAATCCTCGATGCCATTTTCCACAAAATTTTGTCATAGATATAATCAGCCTGCCTTCTCTAGCTGCTTTCCTAGCCTGGACCTATTTCTTTATTGTACAGAAAAAGTGTGATTTAACTGTTTTCAGTCAGATCTACTCCTAGAATTATCAAGGATTTACATTCTTGTCTGTAATTTGGTCAGAGCTACGTCTCTTTATGTAGACTACTAAAATGTATTTACTAATTTCAAGTAAATACATAATTCTATTTCCATCTTTTTTAAAAAATAAAATTCTATTTGTTCTATAAATTAATCAGAGGCATGGATTTTGTGGCTAGCTAGGTCATTGCACATTGCAGTCTCTCTCTTCCTCTCTTTCATGGTTCTCATAGATAATAAAACTGCTCCATAATTATCCTAATTTTGCTTTTATATTTTTGGTTGCATCATTTCACTTTCTGCTCTGTCATTTCCCAAATCTTTTATATAGAAAGCATTATTTCATATTTTCTCATTCCTAAAAGAAGCTGCACACGAAGACACTACTGGTTCTCCTTTTCGTTTGGTACCTTTGAATACGGAGGAACATCTTTCATCTGCTCTCCATCAATTCTCTACTTTCCAGTTAGAATAATTTAAAATAATGAAAATGGAAAACGAGAAAATAAATCATGGTGAAAAAAACAGATGTAGAAAATTCACCGGATTTTTCTGACCAGTTCAACCAACGTGAACTATTGGGGAAATACATGGACACCTCATTTCCACTGTCACTGAAAGTTTCTGCTTAGGCAATTCTGATTAAGATGAAGAAAAAAATGAAAAAATGATGAATGGTATAAATTGCAAGAAAAAAATGGAGTAGGATCCAAGCAAATTTCTTCTTTGGGCTGCTGAAAATAATCGGCTTACTACAGTGCAGTGACTACTTTCCAAAAAGGCCACTCATGTGAATACTAGGGATGAGGATGAGTATATATCCCTTCATCGGGAAGCCTACAGTGGACACTTAGACATTGTCTGTGAGTTGGTGGCTCAAGCAGCAGATATTCATGCAATAACTGTAGATGGGTGGACACCGTTGAACAGTGATTATACATGGAATAATACTAGTGTGGCCATTTTCTTCATCATGATGCAGATACCAATGCCAAAACTAAAGGCCTTTTGAACACCTTGCACCTTGCTGCTGGGAATAGAGATAGGAAAGATATGTTGGATCTCCTTCTGTTGCACCATTTTATCAAACCAGGTCTGAAGAACAACTTGGAAGAAACTGCATTTGATATTTCCAAAAGGATAAGTATGTATCACTACCTCTTTGAAGTTGTGGAAGGCTGTACATATTGTTCTCTTAAGTTTAATGGTTCGGTTAAGTTTCTTTTTTGCCCTCTTTGTTTTTCTTTTTCTCTTTTTTTTTTTTTTTGGAGTTTTTTTTTTTTTTTATTAAGAAAATACCATACAGGAGAGTTACAATTACATGGACAAGGTAATGAGTATATTTCTTACGAAGCATTGTTGCCTCCTCCTTTGTTTTCCATTCCCATCCCTTCCCATCTCCCCCTCACACTCCCCTCCTGCCCTCCTTCTACCACCCCCAAGCCAAAGGTGTAAAGTTCGTTTTTCGACATGACGTCTTGTACATCTCATTGTTGCAATGGATCCACCTGTATCCCTATTTAAACGGTTTGTTTTTTTCCCTTCTCCACCACAAATCATACCAACATCAAATACAGTGAAAACAGGGGTTATACCGTGGGAGGGAAATACAAAACAACAAAGAAATCAACTTAAAAATATAATAGAAACAATCGCAAGGAAAAAAAAGATTTGAATCTTTATCTTGGGGTTCATTTCACCTAACATCAACTTATCTGACCGTTTCTGCTTTTCTCAGACATATACTAGTTATTACAATTAAGGGAAACCATGGGACCTAGGTTTCCTTGGGCCTGGCTTAGTTCACTTAATATAATTGTTTCAAAGTCTTTCCATTTCCTAATAAATGGGGCAATGTCATTCTTTCTGGTGGAGGCATAGAATTCCATTGTGTATATATACCACATTTCCTTGATCCATTCATCTACTGAGGGGCATCAAACATGACCATACGAAAGCTACCAGAACAAATATATTTATTGCAGCATTATTTACTATAGCTAAGGTATCAATTAAGTTTCTTAAACTTCAAAATGCCAGTCCATTCTTTTGTTTGTTTGTTTGTTTTTCATTGTGAAAATGCCATACAGAGGGGTTACAATTGCATGAGCAAGATAATGAAAACATTTCTTATCAAGCATTGTTGTCTCTTCCTTTGTTTCCACTTCCCATCCTTTCTCATCTCCCCCCTCTCCCTGTCCTCCCACCCCAACCAAATTTGTAAAGTTCATTTTTTGACATAACAATTTGTACATCTCGTTGCAATGGGTCCACCTGTATCCCTATTTAAAGGTTTGTTTTTTTTTCCCTTCCCAGCCACAAATTATACCAACATCAAATACAGTCAAAGCAGGGGTTATGCCATGGGGGAGGGACATACAAAGCAACAAAGAAATCATCTTATAAATATGTTCGAAACAATTGCATGAAAGTGCCAGTCCATTCTTTGTGTCCATAGAAAATATTTTCACAATCCAAATAACAGCAATATCTTCCTGTAAAAATTCTGGGGAATTCTTCCAAGTGAATTGTCTGATTTTGATGTTAAAGTATATTCAAGAGTTTGTTTTTGTATACATGTATAATGATTTCTGCAGAGTTTGTGATTTTTTTAAATCAGAAATAATTTGAATTTATCTGTTGAAATGAGTAGTACAAAAACTAAAGATATTTCTTGTGCTTGTCTGAAAAAAAGGATATTTTTAAATATTGTATATTCTGTGTTTGCATAATATCCATAATCTATTTCATTCTCTCCTAGATATAATTTGAATTCTACATTGTTTTGTAATACATAGGTTCATTAATAAATGTGTCCTGTAAGATTGCATTCCATATATAAAGTTAAAGAGTCCTTTTTTTTTCTAGGTCCTTATACTAGTATATTTCTTTGGGATAAAATGAGAATTTAACTAATTTCAAAAGTTTTGTAAAGGTTATGCTATGTAAAGGCATTTCTGATATGAAGATTTAATACACTGATATGAAACTAACCTTTAATTCTAGGACTTACATGTATTGTTACTCTTGTAATTATGTAATCAACTTTTTAACAACTGCTTTTCATTTCTTGCATCTGAAGAATGAAAAATATGGAATACTATACAAATTTTCATTTCATCCTTGTGCAAATGCCATGTTAATCTCTGTATTGTTTTAATTTGTGTAGACGTGCTGCTGAAGCATGTAGTATCCTCTAAATTTAAGTAGTTAATGATGCAATCTTCAAATAGGCTTATATCTTTGCGTGTCTATTTGTAACAAGGAAACCTTATTGTTCCTAACAATATTATTGATCGTTTTTTCCTAAAATTGTGTATATAGTGGAAAAATTATATTGTTTCGTCGATTGCTCACATTTGCAATTTTTTTGTCACTGACTATTTTAAGTCTTTTTCATTTTAGATTTGATCATACTTTGAAGCATTTATAGCTAGGTCCAAAAGTGATGGCTTTTTCAAGTACTTATTTGTCCAACTGAGTTAGCTTTGTGGAGCTAATGGATCCAAAGTAAACCTTGCTTAAGAGCTACTTCTAAACTTCTCCAGCTTAAAATTTCCCAAATGAGGTCTTACTGGCACAAATGTCTACCTGACCCTTTACCCTTCTTCCATGTAGGAACAGACCAACCAGAATATCTTACCCTGAAATCATACTTTGTCTTACTGGAAGAAAACTAATCTTAGTTACAAGGGATCATAGAGAGATGAACAGTTCAGACAGAACTGTTCAGACCAGAAGGTATTTTATCAAAATATAATTGTTTATGATACTTACCATTTCAAAAGTAGCTAAAGCCAAGAAGGTGAAAAATTGTTCATATGCATGATTACCTAATGTCATGGTCTGTCTACCTTCCAACCAGGAAGGAACTTACACTACTGTCTTTCTATCAACAAATATTTCCATAGCTCCAGGAGAAGTCCATGTGTTTCTCCTCGATATTAGGCCTTAAATTAGTAATGCTTTAATCACAGTGTTTCCTCTTGTCTCCAGACTGTAAATCCACAAATGGTAAAACTTTAGGTCTAGCTCTACGAAATACTGTGGTAGAGATAATGCAATATTACTTTAAAACAAAGTTGTCTTTAATACCCTAACCACCACAGAACAATGTAAAACATGTGCTGTTTTTTTATTATTTTATACATAGATATATATTTTATTTTATATTTGCTGATTTTATATTTCACACAGTGAAACTTACTAGAATTAATTGATAATTTGATAAATAAATTGATAATTATTTATTCCAATGAATAGAATTGGAATATAAATAATTAGGTTTAGGGCTGGGAAGGTGGCTCAGTGGTAGAGCGCTTGCCTTGCATAACTGAGGCCCTGGACTCGATTCCTCATCACCACATAAGCAAAAAGAAAAAAGCCAGAAGTGGCGCTGTGGCTCAAGTCGTTTGACCGCTAGCCTTGAGCTGAAGAGCTGAGGGACAGCACCCAGGCCCAGAGTTCAGGCCCCACGACCGGAACACCCCCCCCCCAAAAAAAATAAATAAAATAAAAAAATAAATAATTAGGTTTAGAATATATATCGGAATATAAAGTATCAATGTAATGTCTTGAGTATAAGCTTGTGATACCTTCTAAGTGTTCTTGGTCTTCTGAATTCACATGGTAAAAAAATGTTGTTTTCCTCTAATCTATAAGGGATTTTAGTCTTCTGCCCTGTTCATGGTTTTAACTCGCTGGTCCCAAAATGTTTTTCTCCATATTTCTGAAGCATTCCTACTGATTATACCCAAATTTTGCTGATATGATCTCTAAAAGATATTATTCTTCTGCAGGACCCATGGGTCCTAGGATCCTAGGTCCCAGTTACCTGCATCATCAGATAACAGGTGCAAGACTTCTCACCTAGGCCCATACAACATGCCAACAGAATGTAATTGAAGACCCATCTTAATTTCTCATTTCCTATAATATTTTAGGGCCTCAATTCTTTGAGAAGAAGGAATTAGCAGTAAGCAATTGTGAAATGCAAGGGAACTTAAAATGAAGGATGAGATCATAAACTCTGAGAGAAAGTACTGTAATTCAAATTTTCAATTTACAGATGACCAGACCATATTAGTGAACAACATCACAAAGTGTCACAAAATTATTTTTAATACCCCTCCCCTAATGATTAATGAAAGATTTCAGTCCAGCATTAGTGGGCCCAGAAAATATTACCTGGAAAAATAGATCTGTAATTGGTCTAACCAGGCCCGGAAAACTTGACTTAGAGGTCAAATGTAATCTAGAAAAACATTAATTGTGAAGATCCTTAGTGCTTCAAAACTTTGGTACTCCAGTAAAACTTGGTTCTGTGGTATAAAATGTTGTCATTCTCAAAACATTTAATCTCCTGAAAGTGTATTTTTTTTTCAAATAAACTTTTAAATATCACAATCGCCAAAATAACATTTGACAAATAGATGATCCTTAGTGACATTATAAGCTTTTCAAGTGTAGGGAGCAAGTTACAATAGAGTTGATTTATTTACCCAACACTAATGCCATTGTTTCAACCACTCATTAAAGTGTAGAAATAATACCACCCACCATTTGTGTTGTTCAGTAGGTGCCTTCCAGAAATATGTTAAATAGATCAACCTCCCAAATTTCAAACGCAAACATTAGCTAATAAAGTAAATTTCATCACTTAATAAGGTACATTTTAAAAAGCCACAAATAGTTGCCTTATCATACGTTGTTTTATGTTTTCCCTATAAGTCTAACATAGTAAGTCTTGAATATGGATACTCATCAGAGATGTGACAAACATAAAATCTGTCTTCTATTTCTATCATATTCCTCTATAGTAAATTTTAATTTTCTTCTTTTTCCAAAACTTATAGGTAGTAGAAAATATTATCCCATAGAAAGTAAAATAATCACACACCATTGTACATAGACATTTATAAAAACCGATAGTTAGGAATACATTCTAAGCCATTTTTAAACTTTCTTGTTGACTAAAGATTAATCTTTCAAATGAATGAGAATAAAATCAAGTCTAGGGGCTTCACATCTCCAGTCTTGCACATTATTTGCACATTATTATTGCAGATGAACAAATTATGGAAATGTAAGTTGACATAAGTTCAAGTATATACAGGATTGAATCTCCAAAGAATGAAAATAAACCTTTCAAAGTATTAACAGACAGTTTAACAGAACGATTATCAGGAAGTTGAAAGCAGAGAGGAATAATAGTAAAGACATAGAATGAATGAAAAATGGAACAAGGGACAAGTACAGCTAGAATAGTCAATGTACACATGTGATAAAGGAAGTGGTAAATCTGAAATATATCTTGGAGAAGGGGTTGATTGACAATGATAGAAGGAGTGAATCTGATCCAGGGGCATTGGACAATTAAATGGACATATTTAATTGTAACACACTTGCACAACCTTTTGAAATTCAGTTAAAGAACACACAAAAATCACAACCAAACAGCAATCTTTAGAGAGTATGAGCATGAGGCTGTTAATGGAAGGCAGTTTTGGGAAAAGCAAAGATATTCAAAGAGGGAAGTTTACGGTAGGTGAGAATTTTGAACAGATTTAAATAGATTGTCTAAAGTTATAAATCACCTACATCTGCTGCAAATACTATCTTTCTTCTGCGAGTTCTCTTTGTCTGAAGTGGACACTCCAGTACTGAGACATACTTGATAGCTTGTGAAGATAGAATGAAATAAACAAGATCAAGGACCCGTTACTACACTGGAGAGAAAACAATTCTCTATGTTTTCTTTCATCTCTCTTCACTACTCTCTCTTCATACTTTTAAGTCAATGATTTTGAATTATATATTTCCTTCTTTGTTCTGACAAAGTAATTGGTCAAAGTAATTCACTAAATATTATTTTCAATTTTTTTCTTTTCTTTTCTTTTTTGTCGGTGGTGGGGCTTAAACTCTGGGCCTGAACGCTGTCCCTGAGCTCTTCAGCTCAAGGCAAGCACTCTACCACTTGAGCCACAGCACTACTTCCAGCTTTTTTCTTTTTACTTATGTGGTGCTGAGGAATCGAACCCAGGGCCTCATGAATGCAAGGCAAGCGCTCTACCACTGAGCCACCTTCCAGGACCCATTTATTTGTTTGTTTTTGTTGGTCATGGGGCCTGAAGTCTGGGCCTAGGCACTGTCCCTCAACTATTCAGTTCAAGAATAGCAATCCACCATTGGAGCCACAGTGCCACTTTTGGCTTTTTTTTTCTGCTTATGTGGTGCTGAGGAATTGAACCCAGGCCCTCATGCATGCAAGGTAAGCACTAAACTATTGAGCAACCTTCCTAAACCTACTATATTAGTTATTGTGTATTTATTTTACATCTTTTTTTTGGGGGGGGTCCGGTTGTGGAGCCTAAGCTCTGGGCCTGGGTGCTATCCCTAAGATCTTCAGCTCAAGGCTAGCACTCTACCACTTGAGCCACATCGCCACTTCCAGCTTTTTTCTTTTTGCTTATGTGGTGCTGAGGAATCGAACCCAGGGCTTCAGGCATGCAAGGCAAGCGCTCTACCACTGAGCCACCTTCCCAGCCCCCATTTTTTTCTATCATGCTGCTTACTTATTCAAGCGAGTCCAATAAACTTCCCCCTTGCACTTGTTGCCATGAAAACCTAACATTTATGTTAATCAGGACAAACTCTAATGTAAAACTTTGTCTCCATAAAACCAGTCCAAGAAGCTGTGATCACAAATATATGGCTATTCTTTTTTCTTTTACCTTGAAAATCTTCTGTGTCTAAAGTGCCAACAAAAATAAGTACTCCAACACTTTTTGGTTCAATCACTTCTAACTCAAAGTTATATTTTGCTAACAAGATGCTTAGGGGAAACTGAAGAATACTCCATTTTATCTTCTCTCTTTAGACTCTCCTTAGATATCATATCAGGAACAGCGAAGTCATTTTTGCAAAATTATTTCAATAGATTATTTTTCTCTTGTCTTGCATTTGCTCAACAAGATGAATGGGGGAGAATAGAGTTAAATCACCCATGCCTTGGATGACAGTGTCTGTTACAAAGGACAATGCTTGCATGTTCTACTTCTATGTCCTCTTAACTCTTGCCTGATATCCAATTAATCACAGCTTCTTGGCTTCAAGTCTAGTGAAGCTGAAGCACTATAAGGCCTTCCCCACTGCTAAACCTTCATGGTTTCTCCTTTAAAACTCTTTTAAGTTGCATCATTTGGATGTGGAATTTATTTTGATATTCCATTCAATCAGTTCTGCATTGTAGTGAGCCAAATTGGCTCTATAAAATCACTTTAGGTAGCACAAATATTAAGACAATCTATATCAAAAAGTTTTGATCTCCCTCCACTGATGAAGCCAATACACTTAGCTAGGGCTTCTAAGAACACTGTTTTCTAAGCTTTTCCATTTGCTCAATTATTTTGTGACCCCCAAACTTTTAGGCTTTTGTACTAAGAGACGTTTTCACTATCTCATGATAATAAGGGTATTATTTTTTGTGAGCCACTTTGAAATGTGAAATCACTGGTGTGAAGTATCTAATCAGATTTTTTTCTGTGTTTCAGTGCTTCACATGCAAAGACCTCATGGAAAGTATTATAAACAGAAATGTGTAAGCCCAATGCCTTCTTTCATTGTGGAGGGCACTTTGTCCCTAAATATTTTGACCCAAATTATCTTTTTCAAAGAATTGCTGTTTGTTAAGTAAAGGCCAATTCACAAATTTTGATGTCTTTTTTTTTTAAGAACTTTGAATTTAAATTCCACTACAACCTTGTTTCACACAGTGAGTGTATATTTCCCGGGTAAGGACAATTCTCACGGAAACTTACAGGATTTATAGGAAGGTTTCTTAAGTTTGTTTGTTTAGTGTGAAAATGAGCCATCTTCACCCACATTGCTTCCTCTCCACTAAGTCTCCATGGATTTCTTTGCACGAAAGCCTATTTTCCCAGGCAATTTTAAATTTTCTTCATAAGCTAAGTTGTTAAAAATTAAAATTTACCTGTCACAATTTTAAAACTCTTTTGAAATTCCTTTATCAGAACCACGAATTCACCAATCCTAATTCCACCTTGACCATCAAAAACAGTTACCATGTTGTTTTCACAATATAGTGTCCATGCAACTAATATTTTCCAGTGGCTTTGTTATGCATACATATGACCATATAAGATGATACTGAGCAAAATTAACTCTAAGATATGGAATCAGAGATTTTTATTTGCGGTTGTTGTTTTCAATGTATTAAGTGATTTCTATATTCTTTGGGTTTTCCCCTATGGTTTATCCCTTGCTGTATTTGACTTTGTACCCTGTGCATTATGTATACATTTATCTTAATTAGGGAAGGGAAGAGGAACAAGAAAATGGAGACACAAAGGACAAAGTGCAAACCAATTCATTAGTAATACTCACAAGACAATATGTTGGAAATATACATTACAACTTGTGAGGGGTATTGAGGTGAAGAAAAATTGTTAGAAAAATGAGGGAGGGGATAACAAATTTGAAAAGTTATTTATTCACTACCTTACAGTTACTGTAACCCCACTGTACATCACTTTGACAATAAAATTAAATTTAAAAAGTAAGCTGCATAAAATAAAATTTCACTGTATTGGTATAGTATTATTATTTATATAGTAACTGTTAAAAATCATTACTCTTTGGCATCTAATTTGAATTAATTACTCCTTCTTTATCAGAGGGTCATCAACTCGAATGTTATCCAGCTAGACAATATTGTCACAATATACTTGCCAATATTTTGAAAAAAGAATAAATTTAGTACTTTTACACACATAAAACCGAAAAAAGTTTAATTCTATGGAAACCCATAACTTTTAAAAGTAAATAAGTTGTTAAGAGAACAGAATATATGTGTTCTTCAAAATTCCTATGACTAATAACTACTCATTTTCAAATTCTGACCGTTCCATACCTGAGAAATTCAAAACAATACCTGTTTGCATGTTATGTAATTCTTCAATAGATGCAGTTTCCAATGAGGTGTTACAGATTGAGAAGTCAAAAGAAAAATAACCACAATTGATAGAGCATATAACTATGAAGCATCTGTGATAATTATTCAAGAGTAAGCAATCTCAATATTTATGCCATAAAGTCATCCTAGCCCAACAAATTCCAACTTGTAAGGTACACCTGAAAATTCCTTTATTTCACATCATGAATAGCTTTTCTTTATTGTAAAAAATACTACACCTCTGCTAATGTGATGTCCTCATTGTTTTGGAAAGAACCCCAATAAACTGGGCTGCATCATTTTTGCCCCAATGGTATTCTTGAGATCAGAACACTTGAAAATATTATTTATATATTTTTTAACTATTATAGATATTCAGGATGCTAAGATCGGAAGATTATGGTTCAAAGCCCACCAGGGCAGGAATGTTCCTGACATTCTTATCTCCAATAAACTTCTCAGAAAAAGACAGACACAAGTGGCACTGAGGTTTAAGTGGTAGGGCACGAATCTTGAGCTCAGAGACAATGTCCAGGACCAGAGTTCAAGCCCTAGGACAAACCAGTAAAACAAATACAGAAATAAAAACGAACCCCAAACCTAGCATTTTTATCATTGTATACAGAGGCACGTAATTAAGGAAATTTCTTCCTGTGTTGCATATAGATAGAAGAAACAAGTTATCACACAATTATTCTCTTCATACCATGTTGTACCACACCCTCAAAAAATTGCTCTTTTTCTAAATTTATAAATAATATAATCCGTTTGTTGGCAACTCTGTCTACATTATTCACATTATCATTTGATACATGAACAGTTGGAATTATCTGTTAACTAAGTTCTAACTTTCTTGAAAGCATATTCTAGGCAAATAGAATGTTAGAATAATTTGTGAATTTGTCAATTAAACCCTCTACTTAAAAAGAATTTTGTAGTATCATATAGAATATGGAATTACAAACAAAAACAAAATACTTATTTTGAAAATAAATTCTAATTTAGCAAGGTCCACAAAGTCCTATATTTGACAAAGTTTTCTATTTCTCCAGGCTTAAGTTTTGTAAACCTTTATAATTTATTTGGAAACCAGCAGAAGGATGCTTACTTACTTTTTCAAATTTTGGATGGGAATCATGAGCTACTTTGCATCTAGGAATATTCTGTAATGAAGACAGCATTTAAAACACAATTGAGGATTATATATGAGTTGCATTTCAATAGGAAACTTGACTTCTCAAAACATAATGACAAAATTAGCCCAAACTTACAACTGTGTATTCCTTTCTTGTCATTTGGTTTGTATTATTGAGACAAAATTTTACTACCTGGTCCAGGGAAGGTATCACTATGTAATTCCACTCAATAATATCCTGTCTTATTCTGAGTGCAACAATTCCAGGCCTGTATCACATTGCCCTGCCATAGTTTGTTGGTTTATTAAAATCTAGAAATTAAGCAATTCTCAACTTCTATGAAGATCTTATCCATACAATGACTGCCAAGACTATTTATGTACTATTTTCAAAGATGTTCTAACATTTGACACAAGATATGAACATTTTCAGATGCACCTGCTGTGGACTCTGATTCATTCCTCCATGGATCTGATCCCTTTAATAATGATATACTTGACTTTCTTACTACCTCTGGTCCCTAACTAAGCAATAATCTTAAACTTTTTTGAAGATAGTTCACTTGAGGACTTTCTAATACTTTCTAATAATAAAATTTATCACCTGATTCTATTCTTACTCAGGACATATTTTCTATTGTTTCTAACTTTCTTATATATTCTGACAGTTTTTATTTGTGTATTTGTGTGTGCACAAATAAGTGCCTCTGTGTGTATGTGTATATTTGTATGTATGTATGCAAAAGCCTCAAGGTCTTATCCAGCAATATTTATCATGACTGTTATTCCATCACTTGAACCATTCTTCCAATGCAACTTTATCTGGTTAATTATTGATAGTGTCTCAAAGACTGTTCTACCCATGATGGATGCAAACTGAACTACCCAGATCCCTTTAAATTCTTAGGTTTATTTTTCTAGAAGTATCTACTTTTAAACTACAAACATTTAAGTTTAAGTGGTAGCCCAGATTTTTAACTCAAGAATTCACATACACATTACATACACATTACATATCCTGAGTGTATACTGTTAGAAATGTGATCTTAAGCTGGGTGGCGGTGAGATCTGAGGATTGAGATTCAAAGCCAGCCCCAGTAGGAAAGTCCTCGAGACTCTTTTCTCCAATTAACTACCAGAAAACTGGAAGGGGCACTGTCACTCAAGTGGTAGAGCACTAGCCTGGAGCTGAAAAGCAGAGGGACAGCACCCAGGGTTCACGTGCCACAACCAACAAAAACATAAAATATATAAGAAAAGGTATGGCTAGTGTAATCCCTGCTCTCTCAAGATGGACTTTTTTTTTCCAGTTAAGTCCATTCTCCTACATCTGACTTGAATGGAACCAGAATCATTCTTCCATTCTACTTTTTACAAATTTTCATGTTTAGCAAGGGTGATTTAGAAAGGGAGTGGCCTCATATTCATGTTCAACTTGGGAGTAATGCTTTCTCTATGACACTTCTATAAATCTACATACTGGACTTGGCTTTATTGTTTCAATGTTGTCTTTTTTGTAGAGTCTTCTATATTGTATTGAACACTAAAACACAGAAATCCTCTTTCTCCTATTATTGCTAATTTTTCTCTTACTGTTAACTCATGTACACTTGGGAAATAATGCACAACATATACACTCACAAAAAAAGATCTGAGAACTTTTTTCCCATTTAAAATTCACCTTAATTTATGGAGCACTTATGAAGTTTGAACTCAATGTACTCTTGGATAATGTATTTATAAGGAATTTAAAATTTATATTTTCTCTTTACTAAGTTGTCTCTGGAACACTTGCTACCACATGTCCAAAGATTTCCTTGTGCTATTTCAATGAAGACAGAAAACATTCATTATACCTCAATCACCATCATTGATTGTTACTGGAAGTAACTATTACTAGATGTGGAAACTGATCACAGGAATGGAATTGAACATAGAGGAATGACAAAGTTCAACTTAACTTGTGCTTTCCTTTTTACTGTACAAAAAAGAATCCAAGGCCTGAAGAAAACTCTGTCCCTGACTTTTTTGAGTGGGTTCCTTACTCATATAAAACTTGTCTGTAAACTTCTGGTTGAGAGTATTACAAAAGGAAATAATGTGCCATTTGAGGGCAAGCATAGAACAAAAGGAAATAACGTTGTTTTAAAAGTGTTCTACTGCAAATAAACAAAGACATGGGGGTTTTAAAGTGTTTTATGGATGGATATTTCATGCCTAAGATGATTCTTCTGTTGCAGGAGTCAGTTATCCATTCCTTTACTCTGATCCTGATTACTCCATAGCAATAAGGATTACAAAAAAGCTAGGTCCAGTGAGTATAATGAGCAATAGCAGGCTCTTCTAAGACCAGTACTCCTTTAAGGAGGGTCCTAAAGAAAGACCTGGGGTTTTTTGTTTGCTTGTTTGTTTAGTTGTGCTGGTTCTGGGGCTTGAACCCAGATGCTGGACCGTGTCCCTGAACAATTGTCTTCCTGCTCACCTGCCCCCAAAGCTAGTATGCTACTGCTTGAGCCAAAACCCCACTTCTGGCCTTTCTTGTGTTTAAGATAAGAGTTTGACAGACACTCCTGCCTGGGTTGGCTTTGAACTGAGATAGTAAAAAGCCAAGTGACATCAACTGTATCAAGACTTCTGTTTTGAACCAAGAAATAGTAGGTGAAGTTTATTCTAAAGCTAATATTTGACAATTTTTAAAAGAAGAGAATATGTCCAGCTAAGAAGCCATAATTTAAATAACTCAGGAAAAGTAGGTGTACTGAATCATTGTGGAATTTTTTTCTGATTTGAAGATTACTGTTGACCTTGTTGTTCCTTTTGGGGCAACTTAAAGTCATATTTGCACTTTTTGTTGGTCATGGGGCTTGAACTCTGATCCTGGGCACTGTCCCTCAGCTATTCAGCTCAAGTTCAGAGCTCTACCACTTTAGATACAGCACAACTTCTGGGTTTCTAGTGGCTAATTGAAGATGAGTCTCACAGACTTTCCTGACCAGGATGGCTTTGAACCATAATCCTCTGGTCTCAACCTCCTGAGTGGCTAGGATTACAGACGTGACCCACCACCACTCAGCTCATATTTCCATTTAGTGCACTTAATGACACTATGTAGACAAAGAATGGTAATTTGAATCAAATGATGACCTTGCAGCTTTTCAGAAAAATTGAGATAGCAATAAATAACTCCTCCTTTTCCATGTTGTTACATTAATGACTCATGAGCTATGGGACCTTTACATTAGTATCGTCTTCCATCTGTGTAGGTATATGTAGTATCAGGAAGTGTTCATAGAGAAATAGAGAAAGACAGAATTTTAGAAAGC
The DNA here is from genome assembly GCF_019054845.1 of Dipodomys spectabilis. Lineage (NCBI taxonomy): Eukaryota > Metazoa > Chordata > Mammalia > Rodentia > Heteromyidae > Dipodomys > Dipodomys spectabilis. The sequence goes on from NW_024870810.1 coordinate 550,558, forward strand.
AACAGAGATCAGGTATGAAAAAACTGCGTAGAAGGAGATACATTTATCACACAGAGATTAAGAACTAGCACAAGATTTAGAATGCTAAAGGCAATAAGGAATAATCCTAGTTGATAAGTAGTTCTTCAATAACCAAAAATGGTTCCCTAGAACGGTTTCTGGTATACCTTAGTTACAATCATTTGTTCCTTCCATCTGGAGTTAGTCCTTCTCTTGTCACAACTGTTAATTAGCCTCTTCCTTTTTGGTGCCATGACTGACCAAAAAGGTTTCCAAATGTGACTTGGACTACCCTTCTCATTGTTATTAGCAGTGACCACTCAAAAGTGTGGAATCTTTGAATTTTCAGAATTAAACTTCATTTGACATATAAGCACATTCCTGGCATTAATTTCTGTGACCTATTGAACAAAACTTTTTGTCAACACAGTATACTAATGTAGGTAAAGTACATGAATGAGGTACTATTGTCAGGTATCAGTATGGAAGGAGCAATTATATATTCCAAGTATGGCTTACTTTGCATTTACTAACTAAGTGTTTGGTTTTTTGCCAGTCCTATAGTTCTGGGGCTTAAACTCAAAGCTAGGTAATTATTCCTGTGCTTCTTTTATTTTTCTCAAGGTTAGCACTCTACCACTTGAGGCATAGCACCACTTCCAGTGTTTCTTTTTCTGTTTATGTGGTACTGAGGAATTGAACCCAGGTTTTCATGCAGCTAGGCAATCACTGTACCATGAAGCCACATGCCTAGAGCCCTAAATGACTTTATTAAGATGGTATTACAGGGCTGGGAAGGTGGCTCAGTGGTAGAGCACTTGCCTTGCATGCGTGAGGCCCTGGGTTCGATTCTTCAGCACCACATAAGCAAAAAGAAAAAAGCCAGAAGTGGTGCTGTGGCTCAAGTGGTAGAGCGCTAGCCTTGAGCTGAAGAGCTGAGGGACAGTGCCCAGGCCCAGAGTTCAGGCCCCACGACCGGAATCCCCCACCCCCTGCAAAAAAAGATGGTATTACATTTTCATTCCATAATTATGTATCATATTTTTGGCCTGGTGCTAGAAAAGGACATAGAAAATAATACTAACTAAATAATAATGGTCACTGTCTAGCCAGGGCACAGGGAGGCTTACCTCATGGAGCTGGTTCAACAGGCTGACCCCCAGCCTACCTCCAGAATGAGATGGCCACCTTGGGTTCCAGCCACATGGGGACTCTGGGCCACCTCTTCCAGCACCCATTCAACCAGTTCCTGTGTGTGAGAGAAAGTCAGAATTACATTTAAGCCGGTGCTGGTGGCTCAGGACTATAATCCTAACTAAACAGGAGGCTGAGATATGACAAACATGGTTCATAGCCAGCCGGGGAAGGAACATCCATGAGACCCTTAGCTCCAAAGAACCACCAGAAAACAGGAAGTGGCACTGTGGCTCAAGTGGTAGAGCTCTAGCCTTGAGCTGAGGAGCTTGGGAGTAACACCCAGGTGCAGAGTTCAAGTCCCACGACTGACAAGAAGTGGACTGAATAGGTCATGAGTTGGTCACCTGGCTTCTCCAGGCCTCGTCTTCCTTAGCTGCAAAACTGAACACAGTGAAGGATCCCCTCCCTCATGGGAATAGGGTAAGGATGAAAGAGAGCCATGTTCTGTTTCATAATCCCATAACTGTCTCATGACTAATAACAGGCCCCATCTGAGCCTTTTCTGGGTTATCTTCCTGTTATATGTTCAGAGAATTGGCGAGAACCATATCTGACAGCCTCTCCCTCTGTGCCTGGACCTGCTCAAGAGATCCCTCTGTATTAATCCCTTGATTTCTCACAACTGTCCCATGAGAAGACTGAGGTCCAATGGTGGAGGCTCAACCCAAAGCTTTACCTGTGGTCAAGGATCGGTTGCTGTAGACTGAGAGTTTGGGACAATCATGTAAGCATCAGCTTAGACTGAGCATGGCACTATATGTCTACCATCCCAACTACAGACAACCACTCCTGGTGGTGCATGCCTCTCATAGATAGGAAGACCATGATCCAGCCCAACCTGATCACAAATTGAGTCTCTATCTCAGAAATGCCCCAAACAGAAAGGCATGGTAGAAAACCTGACTGACAAGCCTAAGGACTTGAGTTCAAACCCTAATATACCAAAAAGAATCAGAGGTCTGGTGCCAGAGGCTCATGCCTACAATCCTAACTACTCAGGTGGCTGAGATCTGAAGATCACAGCACAAGATTTAAAATAGGATTGGCCTTGCAAAGGTCATGATGAGAAAACCTGGAGTCTGACCTATGCTGTTGCACTCCATACTAGCAGGGCTCACATCTTTGCTAAGTGCTGACCACACTCTCTGTCCCCCTAGGAAGCCACCCCTGTGGGCCACACTCCCAGGTCCTCCCAAGCTCCCACTGACACTAACCAGGCCCAAGAGAGTACACAGCTCCAGGACACAGAGATCCCTTGTTCTTATAATTTAACAATGTTGGGTCCACTTCAAGCCTCTCACTATTCCAGGCCCCCAGACCTCAGCTGTGAAGCCCATTCACCCCCCCCCCCCCAAAGATAGCAGGCAGAAGTTACCAAAGGACCCAGCTTCCTTGTTTCAACCCACTTCTACACACACACACACACACACACACACACACACACACACACATACACACACACACATTCAGACCAGTGACAGAAGACTCGTCCATGCAGCACCTGCAATTTTCCAAATGATCACTCATCTGAGCACAGTCAGGCTGTACAAGGAGGAAGATGATCTCTCTCTCTCTCTCTCTTTCCCTCTCCCTTCTCTCCTCTCTCTCTAGCTCTCTCATGCACGCGGGCGCGCGCGCACACACACACACACACACACACACACACATACACATATACACACACAGACAGACTCAGAGCAGTGCTTCTCCAGAGTTTGTTGGTTCTTCATTTAGTACAATGTGCAAGCTGGAGCACCGGGTTCCCTTGGAAGAATCAGGGGCTTCCACTCAAGAACACCGTTCTAATGACTCAGCACCACCCTGCCTCTCCTTTTCTCCAGGGCCAGAACATTGACACCCCATTCACAAAACCCTAGGCCAGGAAGCTGGGTAAAGGTGTCCTGAGACAGGTTGCTCCTCAGAGCCAGGAGACAAAACAAGCACAGAGTCATGGTGTACCCAAATGAGTGTCTTACCTGAGGTGGGGGCAGTGTTGGGGAAATGGATGGGGTCCTAAAGTCTACATATATGGACTTACTCCCTACTTCCAGCATATATGCTTCTGGGCCACTTGGCGGATTCTTGGGAAGGACAAGGAGACCAGATGGACTGGGACCACCAGAAGAAGCTGGCAGAGCTGGGAAATGTGATCACCCTGTGAGAACTGTTGACAACTGAGGAAAGGAGCAGGCTGGGTGTATGTGTGTGTGTTGGGTGGTGTTCCTCCCAGATAATCACCTTCTATCTGACCCCAGCACCCTCACCTCCCAACTGGGCTTTAATTGTATCCTCTTCAGGTGAAAGCATGACTGAGCACAGAGGACAAGGGCTCACACAGCAAGGAAGACCTATCTTCTGCACCCAACACCCCCCACCAGCAGCAAAAAGGAAAAGACCCTAGAAAGCAGGTGTGGAGGTGCTGTTCCCCACCTCTGACTAAAGCCACCATGTTCCCACCAGGGAGAGGAAGGGTGCAGATGAGTGGCTATGTTGCTCCCAATGGTCCAGGCCAGGGGCCCTGTGGTGCCCCCTCCTTACCCATCTCTGCATCTCCCCATTTCCTGGGACATTGACTGCTACGGATGGGTTTGGAATCCCCTGGTCGACACCCCCCCACACCCCTGAGACACATTTGTGGCAGAGTCTGGGCTGGAGTATAAGGCACAGATGAGGTGGGTGTCTGGGTCGGAAGGGGAGGGGATAGATGGTGCAGGGGTCAAAGGGTACAAGCCTGGGAGGTGGACACTCATGTGCTGCTGGGAAAAGCTGTTGGCTGCGGCTCCAGGTGGGTCTAGCAGTGACGGCAGTGGCAAGGCAAACACTCAGGCCTGGAGCAGAGGACCTCACCAGGTCGTGACCACAAGCCGGCCTGGTGCTTGCCATCACCTGAGGACTCCGAGAGGCACCGTGGGTCCAAGCAGGCAGTGTCAGGTTTGAAACGTGGCACTGGGCAGAATGGGGAAGGGGGATAGGGCATGGGCGGGGCATGGCAGAGCTGAGCCAGGCCTCTCCTCCTAAGCCTTGAGTCTCTTGCTCACCACTCAGCCACCTCTACCTTCCTCAACTGCGGGTAATGGTGTAAACCAACAGAGGGAATCCCGGTGCTACCTAGCAGCATGGAATATAGGTGTGGCCACAATTCTTATATCACATTGGTCAGAAAAAAATATGAAAGCATGAGGGTGTGGCCAGAATCCTGTGATGCAGGCAGCATGGGTGGAGTCAAGATGACAGTGGCTCCCACAGCCCTTTTCCCAGGGAACTCTGTCCAATTCAGTTGGAGACAAGAGGGTGACCTGCTTTAGCTGGATGGCTGCACAGATTGTTGTGTATGACTGTTTGTTGCCAGTCCTGGACCTTGAACTCAGGATCTGGGCACAGTCTGTGAACTTCTTTTGCTCAAGACTAGCCCTCCACCACTGGAGCCACTCAGCTTTACTTCTGACATTGTTGGCACTGAATTTGGGTCTCAAGGACTTTCCTGCCTAGGGTGACTTTGACCATGATCCTCCTATCACAGCCTTGTAAGTATCCAGGAGGACTGCTGAGAGCCAATGGTGCCTGCCTAATCATTGGTCTTGCTGATGTTCTTGCACAGACTGGTGAGTTCCCTATCCTCGGGTTTAAGTGGCGGGAGCTGCAGTCCACAGTTCAAATCCTGGTCCTTCGACCTCCAAATATCAGGAGATCCTAAGAAACTCGTTCCTATCCATGTGATTTCCAATGGAATGTGATGTATGTCATGATTGAATGAGCAGTCCTTGAATGATTCTAGGATAAAATTACACACAATTATAGGACACTGATCGATTTTAGTTAATACTTTATCATTTAAACAATCACATACATTAAATGGAGGCATAATGAAATACCTAAGAATTGGGCTTCACATAGTATAAAGGTGCAATTTTTTCTGCCAGGATTGGGATTGGAACTCATGGTCTGGGTAATTCTGTTTCACTGTGTGGAAAAGAGAAGCTCACCTCCTTGAAGTCAAGAAATTAAAGTCTGTTCCTTAGGCCTGAATTCAATCTCCAGCACTAGAAAACATGCTATTCATATACATTTGAAATATTTGATTTCTATTTATATACATATGTTGACTCCATATTGAATTCAGTGTAGTTACTCGTTTTATATTTTGTTTTATTCATGTATTGACTGTTTATTTTATAAACTATTATGACACATAGAATATTTATTACATTGATTACATAGGATATAAATCTGTTTATGTATTCCACTTCATAACGGACAATCCAGACATTCACAGAAAAGGAAAACGTGTCACTATCAGCTTCTTACTCCACGATTCATTGTTTGGAAGTGCTGACATCTGAAACCATGGCCTGAAACCATGTCTATATATTCAGTTATATAGACTACATTCTTACCAAGTCTTGGGTATTTTTTATGCCTCCATGTAACTAATGTTATTGTTTTCATCCTTAAAAAACTATTAACTAAATCAGTGTCCTGAAGTTATTGCATTACTGTATGTAATAGTATTCTTTTAATGCTTCATAAATATTAAACAAAATCACTCACCCTCCTGAAATCATGCTGTCTAATTATATAGGAGCATCATTCACGATCAACTCATTTAACCATGACATTGATAACACTCCATTGTTAATTCTATGGGTGGGAACGAGTCTCTTAGTATCTCCTGACATTGGTAGGTGTCAGGATGGGGATTTGAAATCAGAGCCTATGTTTCCACGTGGTCTTATGGCTACGCTTATAGTCTGCAAGCCTTCAGCAATGCAAGGTGAAGTACCCTTTGCAACAGTGGCATTCAGACCCAGGAGGGTCACCTCACAAAGGAAGAAAACGTAAAAAGACCATTTTGTCACATTTTTTCTGTGCAATTCTTTCCCCACAAAACCTAGGGATCTAGGATCTCAGGATCAGCTGTGGGTCCAGTTGCTTTACCTCAGCCTATGGTGATCAAAGCTGAGGCAGAGTTTCCATGACCTGAGTTCAAGCCCCGTTCTGGAAAAAAAATTAGCTCCCTGGCTTGCAATTCACACCAGTTATTCTGCCAGACTTTGGATTTGAACTCAGGGTCTGCGTGAATCTGCAACACTGTAGATGAAGGGGAATTTCATCGTACTTGAAGATTCGAAAGTCAGGCCTGTTCACTAGACCTGAATTCAAGCCCCAGCCTTGGAAAACATACTATTTATATAGATTGTAAGATAGGATTTGTTATTACCTATAGATGTTCAGTCCATACATGTTTGGTGTGGTTGTTACCTGTATTTATTGTTTTATTCATTTATTTAATATTGATTTTACTATGATGACACCCATTCCGTTTATTACATTGATGACATCCTATCATATGGCATCAAGATTTGTAGACCTGTTCTCCATCATGCCTGACACCCAGGACTCTCAGAGAAAAGGAAAACAAGTTTCATACTCAGCTTCTTACTCCACAATTCCATTGTTGGTAGTTCAGGACCAATTGGCAAATAGGTCAAGGTGAACACACCCGTCTGTCAACAACTAAGGAAACCGGCCATTCCCAGGATATGACATTGATCCCCAGGGTGGGCCATGATAGTCATAAATTCATTATTTAAACATAGTATCTATATTGACATACATGTGTGGACAGCATCTTGCGTTTGGTGTACCTCTTCTCTTTATTTTCTGTCTTATCCATGGAAGTATTGTGTATTTTACTGAGGATGATGACAGATATAACAGTGCTTACATGGATGACAACCTATTGCCATGGCTATAGGTTTTCCTATGCATTCTCCATCCTAGCTGAGACCCAGGACTTTCATAAGACAGGAAAATAGGTCAACTGATTGGCTTCTCACATCAGGATTCATATTTTGGCAGTGTTGGGGTTTGAACTCAGAGCCTATCAGGCCAAATTGGGGAAAGGGTCAAGGTGAGGACAAAGGTCTGTGAGCAGGATTACCCTCAATACCCTCCAAGTATGGTGGCTGAATTCAAGCCTCGGGTCTGGAAAACATACTTTTTATATACATTTTAAAGACAGTATTTATACTTCCATACAGTTGTTCAGTCCATATCATGTTTGGTGTTGTAGGATTTATACTTCCACATAGATGTTCAGTCCATACCATGTTTTGTTTGGTTATTTTATTTCTTGTTTTATTCATTTATTTACCATTTATTAAATTGACTCTGATGATATCTATACCATTTATTACATTGTTTATATCCTATCACATAGCATCTAGATTTTATAGATGTGTTCTCCATCATTCCTGACACCCAGGTCTCTCCCTGAAAAGGAAAACATGTGTCACACTTGGCTTCTTACTTCAAGAATATATTTTGGCAGTGCTAGGATCCGAATTCAGGGCCTAGAAGGCCCAATTCATGAATGAGTGAGTGTGAACATGGCAGCCTCTACCCAATGTAGCTGTCAGGTGTTTCCTAGGTGCTGAGATCGAGCCCCAGGTTTGGCCAAAACAGCGATACATGGATAGGCAGACGGTGATATACAAATAAATATATATTGTTAAAGAGTGCCAGAGCCGTCTATCTATGCTTGAATGACATCTACTACATTCCTACCAACTCTTAGGTATTTAATATACTGTCATTGAAGTAATATTATTCTTTTCATGCTTAATAAACTATTAATTAAGATCAATCAGCATCCTAGGATTACTGCATCCAATTTTAGACTAGACCGATGCACGAACTACTCTTTCAGTCGGTATTTCTATGCATAGGAATGAGTCTCTGGTGATCTTGCGCCATTGGTAGGTGTCAGGACAAGGATTTGAGCTCTGGGCCTATGTTGACAGGTTGGGCTATGGCTTCCCTGATAGCCTGCCAGCCTTCAGCAATGGCCGGTCAGGTCCACTTTGCATCTGTAGAACCAGGATGGTAACCCTGCAAAGAACTTCAAGATAAGTAATCAAATGTTTTTTTTTTCTTTCATGCAATTGTTTCTAACATATTTATAAGATGATTTCTTTATTGTTTTGTATGTCCCTCCCCCACAGTAAAACTCTTGCTTTCACTTTATTTGATGTTGGTATAATTTGTGGAGGGGAAGGGAAAAAAACAAATTGTTTAAATAGGGATACAGGTGGACCCATAGCAACAATGAAATGTACAAGTCATTATGTAGAAATCAAACTTTACAACTTTGGTGGGGGGGAGGATTGGGTAGGGGTGGGCGGGGGGGTGGTAATGGAAGGGATGTGAAGAGGAAACAAAGGGGAGGCAACAATGCTTGATAAGAAATGTACTCGTTATCTTGCCCATGTAATTGTAACCCCTCTGTATGGTATTTTCATAATAAAAAGAAAAAAAAATCATAAAACCCCCAGCCCTCTGCAGCTCACTACTTTTTGTGCTGTCCCGCTTTTTTTTTCTTTCTTCCTGCAAGCCCTCTTGGTCTAGGATCCCAGGATTGGCTATTGGTCCAGAGGCTGCATCCCAGCCTAGCGAGATCAAGGCTTAGGCAGAGTTGCCACAATCTGAGTTCAAGCCCATGGTTGGCAAAAGAAAAAGAATGAATAAATAAATAAATAAGTAAATAAATAAATAACTACATTATTTAATGAAAATAAAAAAGAAATAAAGCTCTCTGGTTTGGAATTTCTGCCAGTTTTCTTTCCTAGCCTGGGATTTGAACTCAAGTTCTTGGTAAATCTGCAGCAATGTGAGGGAAGGTGAAGAGTTGCCACTACTTGAGTTCAAACCCCGTGTCAAGCAAAAAAAAAAAAAAAAATTAAGTCACTGACCTCGGAAGGGGGAGGTAGTTGTGGAGATGGGAGAGAAAGGATGGTAGGGGGAAAACAAAGGACGAGTCAACAATGCTCAATAGGAAATGTACTCATTACCTTGCTCAAAAAACTGTAACCCCCTGTACATCATTATTACAATAAAAAACATATATAAAAGAAACAATGTAGAGCTCACAGAAGCACTTTGGGGGGTAAGGGAAAGATGTCTAAATAGCTGTACAAAATTCTACACTGCTTTTGTTTAATGTTCAGTATGGAACTGAATAAACATAACTGTTTTCATTTAAAAAATTAAGTCACTATCATGGAACTTGGGCCAGTGTTTCTGACATTGCTGGGATTTGATCTTACCGTCCAGATAACTCTTTTACACCATGGGTGAAGGCAAAGCTCACTGTCATTTAGGAAAAGAAATTCAGGCTAGAGTTCCCAGGGCCTGCATTAAGGCCCTGCAATGGAAAAAATGTTTATATACATGTGCAATATATGATATATACTTACATATATATGTTTATTACACATTAGGATTATTGTTATTGATTTTGTATTTATTTTATTTTTATTTCATTCATTTATTCATTGTTTATTGTATTTAGTACTATTACACACATAATATTTATTACATTTTGTACATCTATTATAAAATTGTACACAAAATTTAGGACATTGACTCATTTTTCATTAATACTTTATTAAGTGTCGGAACATGATACATAATTAAATGGAGGCATCTTTCAGTCATCACAAGTTTAGAGTCTGTCCCCAGAATGGGTTTTTCTTATTCATCTTTGGACAACATCCTATAGGGTTTTCGTTAGATGATTTATACTCAGAAGCCTTTTCTTGAAGATAGGCAATTTGAGGGATAAAATAGTAAGAGTGAGGTTGGGAATGTGGCTTAGAGGTGAAGATCTCACTCAGCATGCATGAATGCTAGTTTTTGAATCCTCAATGCTACATATTCAGAAAATGCCAGAAGCAGTGGAGTGACTCAAGTGGTAGAGTGCTAGGCTGGAGAAAAAGAAGCTCAGAGACCGTGCTCAGGCCCTACTTTCAAGACCCAGTGCTGGCAAAAACAATAGGTCAGATGCCGGTGGCTCACACCTGAAACACTAGCTTTTCAAGAGGCTGAGATCTGAAGACCACAGTTCAAAAACAGCCTAGGCAAAGAAAGTCTGTTAGACTCTGATATCCAATGAACCACCAAAAGACCCACCTGGCGCTGTGGCTCCAAGTGGTATAGTGTTTACCTTGAGCTGAAGGGCTCAGGGATAGTGCCCAGCTTCAGTTCGAGACACAAAACTGGAAAAAAGTGAGGGTTAATCAAAGTACTTTTCTTATTTGCTAATTAGGAGAACATTTTCTGGAAAATGAATGTTGATGTACACAAGAATTGGAGTCAGAACTAAAGGTTCAAGTGTAGCAGCTCCATAACACCAGCTTCTCAGACTGTAGCATTATAGCCTTGTGTCCTACAGGGTTCAGAAAGGTCCAATGTTGAAAGGCTTAATATGCTCCCCAAGTCCTTTGTGATGTGCAGTTAACTTGTATTTTCAATGTCATCACTGTTCTGAACCTAGCAGAGCACCAGAAGCTCACACCCATCACCCTAGCTCAGGAGGCTGAGGTGTCAGGATCACAGCATGAAGCCAGCCAGGGAAGAAAAGTCTATGACACTCTGACTTCCACTTCACCACAGATAAAGCAGAAAAGGGCTCATGTGACAGAGTGCTAGCCTTGAGCCAAAGAAGCCCAGGGACAGAGCCTAGACCCACAATTCAAGCCCCAATACCTGCAAAACATTTAAAGCAAAGGACAGAAAAGAGCAAAAAGCCAGTAACTCCCTTTGGTTTTGATCAATCTATTTCTATCTCGGAAGCTCCTGAGGAGCTAGCAGGATAAGCACCAAACTAGGACATGGACTAGGAGTGGAGACTGAGTTTCACGGTCAAGTGTAGTAGATCCATCTGCCCCACCACACAGGAGAAGATTGTAATCATCTTGTGTCCTACAGTGGGCTTCTGAAAGGTCACATGTTCAAGAGCTTCCTAGGTTTCCCTTGGTGATGAGAATTTACTTGCATTCTAAATGTTCTTAGAGTTCTCGAGCTATAGAAGAAGGAAAGAAACATTATTGACCCATCCTGGGTTCAAATAAAGTTCTCAGAATCCAAGCCCTAGCCCTGTTAGCAGGAAGAATTCCAGTGTCACAGTGTATTTGTAGGATAGAGAACAGTTGCAAAAGCAACCTAGGTGAAGAGGCCTAGACCTGAAGGATTAGGAGGCAGAATGTACACACTCTACAGGGAAGTGAGCTACAAAATCACTTCACTCATTCCAGGCATGACCAGCAATGAGGTGAAACCTGAAACGTTTGCTAGAGTTACACCCGCGTCAGGCTTTTCTCAGCCTTTTCAATTAACCTTCCTCCCTCAGGTGAAGGGAGCCTCAGACTATTTTAGGTTAACAATAGCCAGTTTAGTGGAGAAGAGGGGAGGAACAGAGTAAAAAAAAATACTGCTCTCTGGTCTTAGGGAGTGGGTTTTTGATTCTCTGTCTGTCAGATTTGAAGGCCCTTCTTAGCTTTCATTCTCCTCCTCATTAATGCAAATCCCCAGTCGAAGGAGAGAGGCAGGGCCCTTTCTCTTCTGTCTCCAGGCACCTGGGTTAGAACCTGGCTCTACTCTCTTGGCTCTGGGGCCTCTGGCTGGTGAGAAGTGGGACAGAGACCTTCTTTCTGCTCTATGGTTGTGTGAAGGCAATGCTGGTAGCCTGGCACATTGCAGAAGGCCTCACCATTGGAAAGTTTTCCCTTCATTCCTCCTGACTTCTAAGACCAGATACAGATACATCTATTATCTATGTATCTATCTATGTATCTATATAGGTATCTATCTAGGTATCTATGTATCTATGTATGTATCTATCTATGTATGTATGTATCTATCTGTCTGTCTATCTATCTATCTATCTATCTATCTACCTACCTACCTACCTACCTACCTACCTAACTACCTAGCTAGCTAGCTAGTTAGCTATTATCTCTGTGCAAGTTCTTGGGTTGATCTCAAGGCCTGGGCACTGTCTCTAGCACTCTGCTACTTGAATCACAGCACCAATTTTGGATTTTTCTGTGTATGTGCTACTGAGCAAACGAAACCAGGGCTTCTTGCATGCTAGGCAAGCACTCTTTCACTAATCCACATTCCCAACTCCCTCATCTTTTTCTTAATGGTAGTTTTTACATAAGTATGCCACCATTTTATGTCCCCAAGTTTAATTTTCTGAATACCGGTTATTTCTATGAACCTTGATCGTCTCTTTCCCTGCCTGATTTGTGACTGTTCCTGCATTGACCTCAGAATAAAATGTAAATAAAGGCTCCTGAGAGATTAAGTGCGCATTATATAACACTGGAAAAGAAAAGCCATAGGCCTGAAATGAAGAGAATGATGCAGTATGCACAATGAGCATATCTGAAAAATAAATCAGTAAATAAAAGCAGCAGAAGCATTGCATATGGTCTGTGGCACTCAGGGAGGTTATATACACACATGAGTAGGTAGGGCACTGATACATAAGTTGGCCATCTCTTTCCGAATTTATTGTGGTTATCCGAAGGCTTAAACTCACGGCCCAATGTATTCCTGAGCTTTTTTGCTCAAGGCTTAGGCTCTATCACCGCCACAGTTCCACTTTCAGCTATCTGGTCGTTAATTGGACATAAGCCCCTCCCAGGCTTTCCTGCCTGGTCTGGTCTGTATCTCCTGCTCAGCCTTCTCTCTCAAAGTTGGAGCTGTAACCTCTGGGCCACTGCTCCACTTCTGGTTTTCTGGTGGTTTATTGGAGGTAAGAGGATCACAGACTTTCCTCAGGCTCGCTTTGAATGGCGATCTCCTGACTAGGATTCAAGTGGATTTCCTCAGGGATTTACCAAGGAGCAGCTCCACACAAACCTTTAGTCTAAATCTTGAGAGGCACTAGAGGAAAACAGAAATATCAAGATGCTTATAGTTTGTTCTAGATAATTAAGGTTGAAGACACAATACACTCATAATTATTAGGTCATTTTATAAGCAAAAGGAGCAATGCAGACAGTATGAAGATTGCTCCAGCTTTCAGTCCTCTCATCCTGAGACAGTAAATTCACTGCAGCTCAACGCTAAGTGAAAGAACTGGCAGGTCCTATGGACATTTGCTCCCAAATCCCATGACACTTATTTCTCACTTTTGACTTCAAACCGGTGACCAGAGGAGAAGATGAGGAGACAATATCCTTGTCAGAGAAAGCAGCTATAAAGAACATTGGGTAGTTTACTTATAAATTCAAACCATTGGAATGACCCTGTTAAAAAGACAGATTGTCCAGAGTAAAAAATGAAGAAAACAAAGGCAGCTGCCAGTAGCTGCTGACTGTAATCCCAGCTCCTAAGGAGGCTGAGATATAGAGAACCTTAGTTTGAATCCAGCCAGTGTAGGAAAGTTCATGGCAACGTTATATCTAAGAGATCAGAGAAAAAACCAGAAGTGGGGCTGTGACTCAAGGCTAATGCACTACCCCTGAGCAAAAGGAGCTCAGGGACAATGCCTAGGCTCATAGTCCAACTCCAGGACCTGTCCCCCCACACACAAAAAGCATGTAGCTCTAAGTCTTTGTGTATGGATGGATGTATTCCTATGGATGAATCTCCAGAGTAGCTATGATGAAAGGCACCAAACTAGAAAATGTGTTTTCAACACAATGATTTCATAGCACAGAGAGGGTTTTCAAGACATTGCATGTTCCAGGGCTCCCCTCACTATTCCCAGTGTAGCCTGAGGGTTTCTCTGCATCCCAGGACTGCTGGAAGAAGTTTCTCTCATTGTCTGGAGAGGCATACAAAAGGAATCACTCCTGTACATCTGTGTAACAAACAACTCCGTCTGCACCAATTAGTGAAGATGAGTGTGGGTAGGCTCTGAAAGTCAGGAGAAAAAGGACTCTTTGTACCTCAAGCTATCTCTCTCCCCAGTGCTCTGTTTTGACAGGAAGCCTCCATTTGTGCCACCTCCCGTGGCAGGCCAAGTTCCCTGCACTCATCCTGTCTTTGTTAGACTATATTCCAGTGTTGAAACAAACTGCTATAATTAATTCAAGAGTCCTTCTGGCAGACAACTAAGGAGCTGAACCTAATGAAAAGATTCCTACTTGGCAATGGTGCCTCCCTTGGTTTCAGGAAGCTTGTTAAATCTAAGCACATGCAAAATCACAATGCTTCCTATCATCTACAGCTGGTAAAGCTCATCAGATTTTGAAATCTTTAACCTCTCCTAGTGGGGCCCTGGGTGGCTAGGTTTCAGGGTTGAACACAGGGCCAGGGTGATGACCGTGACCTCAGAGCACAAGCCCAGTGCTTTACCATTTTTTGTCACAACTTCACTTCTGTTCTCTGTGTGTGTGTGTGTGTGTGTGTGTGCATACACCAGTCGTGGAGCTTGAACTCAGGACCTGAGTACTGTACCTGAGTTTCTCCTGTACAAGGATAGCATTCTACCACTTGTGCCACAGAACCACTTCAGGATTTTTTTCTAGGGATGTGGTACTGAGGATGCAAACCCAGGTTTTCATACATGCAAAGCAATCTACCCCTAAGACACGTTCCCAGCACTCCACTTCCGGTTTCTTTCTTTCTTTTCTTATAAGTTGGAGGAGTTGAAGTCTGGGCCTGGGTGCTGTCTCTGAGCTTTTCAGCTCAAGTCTGGCGCTCTACCACTTGAACTCCAGGACTCTTTCAGGCTTTCTGGTGATTCATTGGAGATAAGCAGCTCAAGGAATCTCCTGCCCAGGCTTGCTTTGGATTGTGATCCTCAGCTCTCAGGCTCCTGAGTAGCTAGGATGACAGGCATGAGTCACCGGTGCCCAGCTTCCACATCAAGTTTCTAAGTGGTGAATAGGAGACAATAGTGTCTGGGATAGTTTGGAACCCAGATCCTCAGCTTGCTGAACAGACAGGATGACAGACCTCAGCTTAAAGACACCTAAGCCGAGACACTTTGCTCCAAGGGGTTCCTTGGCTCCGTGTGGTAGAGCGCTAGCCATGAGCCCAAGATGAAACTCAGCGCCTAGGTTCATGATGGAGAAAACTAAACCAAAACAATTGTCTGCAGGAGACAAGTCACTAGAATTCAGTACATACATAAATTTGGCCCTGCCTTGGGGATATATCTGAGCTTCAACTTTCTCATCAGCACAATCATCTTACTTGTGGAGCTCTAACAAGGACCAGATGAAAGAATACACCATGTGAAGGGCTCAGTACATAGCACCTTGTAAAGGACTCAGCACACAGCAACCCGTGAAGGACTTAGCACCCAGCACCCCAGGAAGGACTCATCACATAGCTGTATCTCACAAGCTGTCATTAGAATTCAGATGCTTTCATTAGTATCATCATTCTTTCAGAAACCCATCACAAATCACACAAGTTCACATCTAACCATTTAGAGGTGTGGTTAATGGGGGGTAGGGTCGTCAGCTTCAGGGATTGCACTCATAGGTTGGGGGTACTGTCCTAAGACCTTTTCCTCAAGGCTAGAGCTCTACCAATTTGAGCCACAGCTCAGAGTCTCTCAGACTTCCTACCAGGGCTGAGTTTTCAACCCACCAGTGTCAGATCTCATCCCCCAGCAGCTAAAGGGGATCCAGCAATGTCTGGCTGGCTAAATGGAGTTGGTTTGCAGCAGTTGACCACTGGCTAAGTCAGGTTAGATGGCAGCCATCAGCTTTAGACCCTCGGTTTGCTCTGTCATGAGATATTTGAAATCCTGGCCTTCTATAGTTGCAGTGAGAACTTTCTAACTTGTTTTTTGGTGCTTGAGTGACAGCACCTCTTCTGGCTTTTTCTGTTCATGTGATAGTGTGGAAACGAACCCAGGGTTTCATATATACTAGGCGAGCACCAGGAGTGACAAGTGTAGTAATACATATGTAGATTGTTTTATATATATATACATATATATATGCATAAACAAGAGAGCGATGTGTGTTTATTATTAAATTATATATACTATATTACTACCAATTATCGATAAATTATTTCTTCCTTTATTTAAGTATTATGGTTGAATACATAATAAAGTATGAATTATAACATTCCATTAGCATTCACATGAACAGGAATGAGTTTGACAGGGTCTCCCTCCATTTGTGGGTGGCAGTCCTAGCATTCAAACTCCAGGCCTGGGTAGTTTACTTCAAATGCAAACCATTGGAATGACACTGTGAAGATTGCAGATTGTTACGATTTTAAAAAAGTACAACAAGAAGACAAGAAAGCAAGGTGCCAGTGGCTTCTGCCTGTAAACCTAATCCTAGCTCCTCAGGAGGCCGAGATGTAGAGAATGCCAATTTGATTTCAGCTGGGGTGGGAAAGTCAGTGAAACTCGTCTTTCTAAGAGATCACAGGAAAAATAAGACATGAATGGGGCTGTGCCTCAAGAACAGAGTGCTCCCCTTGAGCAAAAGGAGCTCAGGGACATGGCCTAGGCTCATAGTACAACCCTGGACCTGCCAAAAAAACAGGGAGGCAATAACTCCATATATCGGTGTATGGATGATGGACATTTATCAGGTTGCCCATGCCTAGTCCCCAACCTAGGCAAGCTGGGACATGCCCTCAAAGAGTACTAAGTCTGAGCAGGCAGCTTGAAAAAAGCTTCTTCTCTGGCATTGAAGAATGGAAGCCTTATGTTCTTGCTGAGATGTCCCATCGGGATACCTAGTAGCCAGTCACTGCCTCCAGGGAGACCACAGTTCCTAGGCTGTAAGAGTTATCAAAGGTGCTGGCTCCATATTCTGTATCCCTCTGTAGGATGTGAGCCTAGACATCTGGGGCTTGGTGGTTATCATTCATTTATCATTCCTCATTGCCAAGTCACAGGCCGGTCCAAAGTCTTGGCAAAGATATGAAATAGTCAGCGATTTCTACCCTGAAAGTGGTAAGCCAATAAACCCCGCCCTCATAATTCCCATTAGAAGTGAACTTTGGGCTGTGAATGTGTCTTAGTGGTAGAGTGCTTATGTAGCACCCACGCACGAAGCCCTGAGTTTGATTACTCATTACCACAGAAACAGAAAAAGCCAAAAGTGGCACTGTGGCTTAAGTGATAGAGTGCTAGCCTTGAGCAAAAGAAGCTAAGGAACATGCCCAGATCCAGAGTGCAAGCCCCAAGACTGGCAAAAAAAAAAGTCAGCCTGATGAGATATATTGTTCTGGGACTCAGAGGAGGGCCGAGATTATAGGGAAGAGGTAGGGTAGAGGGCAGGTGCTCGTAGCTCACCCTTATAATCTTAGCTACTCAGGAGGCTGAGTTCTGAGGATACCAATTGCAAGCAGGAAAGTCTATATGAGACACTTCTCTAATTAAACAACCAAAAAGCCAGAAGTAGAGCTGTGGTTCAAGTAGAAGAGTGCTAGCCTTGAGCACAAAAGCTCAGATACAAGAAACCATCTAGACCATGAATTCAAACCCAGGACTGGAACACACATGCATACGCATGCACGAGCGCGCGCGCGCACACACACACACACACACACACACACACACACACACACACACATACCAACATAGAGCATTTTCCAGTCAGCCTTCACAAATTCCATCTCTAGCAACTCAATATTTTAAAAAAGAGGGAGAAGGGAAGGTAAGACTTGCTCCAGGAGGTGATATAACCAGTACCAAAATTCCACAGGAGTTCTAAGATGTGGAACAGGATAGAGAGCCTCAGGCAGAAGGTACAGCATGGGCAAAGGTCCTGAAGTGTGGTGTAGAGCAGATGGTGTGGGTGGAATGAAGGTTCTGTGGCTTCAGACAAGTCTGGAAGAATATTCAAGGCTGGGTCAAGGTTTGTACTTGAGTCACAGGTAGGGCAGAGGATGGGGTCCCAGAATGGGGCACAGGGGAGGATTAGCTTGTCTTTTCACCATGGACCCCAGTCATTTCCTGTGTCTGGAAGCCTATTTTTCACAGCTCTGGACCCTCAGGCCTCCTTGGCATGGAGGAGTCAGGGCAAACGCAGGGAAGAAAGCTTGCTTAAGAAAACTTCTAGCCCAAAGCCACCAGTGGCTCAACCTCTGTAAATCCTAGCTACTCAGTAGACTGAGATCAGAGATCGTGGGTCAAGCCAGCTCAGCAGAGGAAAGTTAGTGAGATTCTACTTGATGATGAACTACCAAAAGCCAGAAATGGAGATGTGGTTCAATTGATAGAGTGCCAGCCTTGAGGGAAAAAGTTAAGAGACCAGAGCCCAGACCCCTGAGTTCAAGCCCCCGTATTGGCACTTAAAAAATAAAGAAAAGTTTTCAGGAGCTCCTAGTCCACTGTGGTGAAAGGCTAGATCAGCCGAGCGCTGGTGGCTCTCTTCCTAGCTCCTCAGGAGGATGAGATGTGAGGATCGTAGTTCAAAGCCAGCCCGGGCACGAAAGTCCAGGAGACTCTGATCTCCAAGGAACCTCCAAAAACCAGAAGTGATGCTGTGGCTCAAGTGGTAAGCTGAAGATATGGGGCACAGTGCCCAGGAACAGAGTTCAAGCCCCATGACCAACACTTGGCTTGCCTGGACCTCACTCTGTGGCTCTAAGCAGGGTATTTTCAAGTGGGCCTCTGAGGGTCTCCCAATGTCTAGGTGTGCTACAAGTCTTGAGAGCAGCCTCTTTGGAGGCCTTTGCCTACAGAGCAGGCCACAGTACCAGAAAAGGGTTGATCTTTGGGGCACGGAGGTCATTGGTCGGGTCATCAGAATGTCATCAAAGCATGGATGCAGTGTCTATCTGAGTATTAAATCGATGTCTCAGACCATGATTCTGGGCTAAGAGGGGCAGGAGCTGCAAAATGGCACACCATTTAACACCCACTCACACGGGTATCACAAGAGTGAGAATCTGTCAGGCACACCTTGGGTGAGTGTTGAGTTGGGTTCATGAAAGACTTGTAGGCTCAGGAATCCACAGCTGGCTGGGTGTTGCTTGTAGCAGTCGCTATCTCTGGAGTCCCAGGGCTCGGAGCCCTGCTTTTCTCACCAGTGCTCAGGGGGCAGATGAAGGTCTGTAATCATGGGCCAACTACAAAGGAGCATCCCTAGTGTCCTTCCCTTGGTCCTGTGGCCCCTTGCTTGGATGGAGGGGCAGGTTCCATGGAACTTACTGTCATGGCCCAGAAACCTCAGCCCAAGAAGGACTTAGGGAGAAACCACTTGATCTGCCTTCAGAGTTTTCTCTGACTAAGCCTTAGGACTGTCCACAGTTGTAGCTCAGCTCATCATTACCACCTTCCTCTGTGTGATGTGTGTGTGTGTATGTGTGTGTGTGTGTGTGTGTGTGTGTGTGCATGCCTCTTGGTACTAGGGCTTGAACTCAG
This sequence comes from Dipodomys spectabilis, assembly GCF_019054845.1. Taxonomy (NCBI): domain Eukaryota; kingdom Metazoa; phylum Chordata; class Mammalia; order Rodentia; family Heteromyidae; genus Dipodomys; species Dipodomys spectabilis. Next base: position 569,903 of record NW_024870810.1, read on the forward strand.
GGCCTGGGCTATGTCCCTGAATTTTTTCATTCAGGGCTAGCACTCTACCATTTGAGCCACAGCTTTTCTTCCAGATTTAGGGTGGTTATTTGCAGAAGAATGTCTCACAGACTTTTCTAGCTGGGATGCCTCTGAATGACAATCCTCAGAACTCAGCCTCCTGAGGAGTTAGGAACATGAGAGAATGACCTATTAGCATCTGGCCACATTTTCCTTCTTTGCTAAAACATAATACCTCTCTCTCCCAGCCGAGCACCCATGTACAGCTATACTTCCTACCTCAGGTGTCAGAAGAAACATACCCTCCCCTGCGGACAAAGAAATGGGATCAGGTTTGGGCTTTATGTTCTCTGCACACTCAGGGGATGCTGAGAGCTGATATGGATTTCAGAGATCTATGCCAGGGCAAATAGACAACTGTTGGAACAGAAGAGAGGATGAAAAGTTATCCTTGCAGCTGGGTGCTAGTGGCTCATGCCTGTAATCCCAGCTACTCAAGGCTGACAACTGAGGATCTACAAGATTCAAAGCTAGCCTGGGCAGACTCTAATCTTCAATGAATCACCAAAATGCTGGCAAGCAGAGCTACCCTAGTTCAAGTGGTTCAGCACCAACCTTGTGCAAACAAGCTAAAGGATACCACCTAGGCTCTGAGTTCAAGCCCCGGAACACACACATACACACACGGGCCTGTGCACATGCACACATCAATATCCTTAGGACAAATCAATGGCTCATACCAGCAATCCCAGCTACTAAAAAGGCTGAGCTCTTAGGGGGGCAGCTTGAAGCCAGTCCAGGTAGGAAAGTCTGTGAGACTCTTCTCTCCACTAAACTACTAAAACAGATAAAAAGTGAACTGTGATTCAAGTGGTAGAGTGTTAGCTCAGGGACAGTGCCTAGGCCCTAAGTTCCAGCTCTGAGATGTTTTTGTTTTTGTTTTAATAAACACCCTTTGCCATCCCAACCCCTACAGGCAATAAATTCAGATTTTGGTCATCCTAAATCTCACTTCAGTTTCTGCCACTTCCACATCACTGCCACAATTGGCTGGTGTGTGGCCAGCACTGGGTTAAGAAGTGAAATTACACAGGGGGGAATAGCCAGGTCAAGGCTAATGCCCCAAAACATTGAGGTACTGGACATACCAGTCTCTCATCCCCCATTTCCCTGGCCCTGGAATCTAAAGTCTGTGCCTCTGTATTTTGGGCATCTGGAATTGTCTAGAAGGGCCTGAGGGGCCCAGCTGGGGCCAGAAGATAGACTTGCCTGCGATAAGGTACATTGACATTTCCTAGACAACAACGGATACTTACAAGCCACCTTGGCCTCACCTCCATGTAGCCCCAGATCCTCCTTGTTTGGGCAGCCTTCAGTCAGTTATCAAGCTCAAGTTCGCCAGAGCCACTGGCAACCATCCTACCCCCACTCCACTGCCAGCCTGCTGAGAGGGACATGCAGCACAAGGCCCAGCTGAGGAAAAGGACAGGACATTTCATGAATGAGTGCCACCCCTCCAGAGGCAAGAGGAGAACCTATGCCAGCCAGCCCTGATGACCCAGAATCCCCTGGAGGCATACAAAGATATGGACAGCTGGACTTGGGCCTCAAAGAAAAGCTGGAATTTGCAGGTCTTTGGCGATTTAGGACTCATTGTAGACACTGATAGGGGTCTAAAGGCAAGGTTGCCGTGGAGGAGGGACACCATCCAAGGTCAAGAAGAGGTAGACAGGTGCCCAGGAAGGGGACAGAGAAAGATAAGAGAAAAATACACACAAAAACACAAAGGGGTATCCCAAGGCCTCCTTAGTCACTGAGAACCTGAACATCCCAACCCCCAAGAAGATGTTACTAGTATCCTCAGACCAAATGTAGAGAAAACTCAGAGCCTCTCACACATCTGGAATGGCTCATAACACAGCATGGCATTTCCTACTGTACACACCGCTACACATAAAACTCAGCTACCTTATTTTTGGTTGTCAGTCATGGGGTTTGAACTTTGGGCCTGTGTGCATTTCCTCAGCTCTTCAGCTGAAGGTGCACACTCTACCACCGGAGCCACAGCACCACTTCCAGTTTTCTGGTGGTTCATTGGAGATAAAGTCTCACAGACTTTCCTGCCCAAGCTGGCTTTGAACTGCGATCCTCAGCTCTCAGCCTCCTGAGTAGCTAGGATGACATTTGTGAGCCACTGGTAGCACCTGGCTTCAGCCACTTTTCTACAACCAGGGGAAACCCAACTTGTCATGCCACCAACCACATGCAACCCTTCACTTTAGACTTTGACACCAGCATCCAAAACCATTATTCCATGGATGGAGAAAATATAATTGACACTACCCTCCCACCCCTGCTCCCATTCGCCCACTTCCTGCCTAAGACAGGCCACGACCTCTGAGTTCTTGGTAAAGCAACCCCTACCCTGCTGTGACTTCACACTTGGGAAAACCTGGGGAGTTCTTAGAAATGTCTGTACACTGAGGCCAGCACCTGGTCTCCCAACAACCGCACCCTACTCATTCACCATCTCTTGCAGGCAAGGGATGTCTTTCTGTTTTTTTTTTTTTTTTTTTTTTGGTTGAGAGGCTTGAACTCAGGACTTGGGTACTGTCCCTGATGATGATTTTTCCTCTAGGCCGGGGCTCTAACATTTGACCCACAGCCCCACTTCCGATTGAAGATTGGAGATGAGACTCTCAGGGAACTTTCCTGCCTCGGCTGGGAAACAAGATCCTCTGGATCTCAGGCTCCCAATTAGCCAGGATGATAGGCGTGAGCCACCAGTGCATGGTTTATGGTTTCTCATTCTTTATAATTTCCACCTAGTCCTTCTCTAGACACTACCACCTAGACTCTCCTCTATTTCCTTCAGGGACAGCAAAGGGAGGCTCAGAATCTGGGTAGGGCCATGGGCATTAAAGGGCCCCCTCCACATCTGTACCCCTCTCTAAGCTCTCATCTGCCTCCTCTGGATGGCCTGGTCGTCCGGAGCAGATCAGTCCCAATAGGACTTCTGGAGCCTGCCCTGTATCCCCCTGCCCCAATCAATGGGTACGTGAGGATTTCTGGGGCCAGCTCCATGTCCCGGTGGAAGATATTGGGAGGGTTGCTGATAACTGGGTCCAGGGGTGCCCAGGGCAGAAGGAGTGTCCAGATCCTTTCTGTCATAGAAGGAGACACAAAGCATGGATGGATCTACTAAGAACTACAGGGCATAGCCATCCACCTGTCACCAAGGTCCCTTGGAGTGCTGTTTTATGTTGACATTCCTGGGGCTTGAGCTCGGGGCCTGGGCACTGTCCCCAAGCTTCTCTTGCTTGAGGCGATTACTCTTCCACCTGGGCCAAGGTGCCACTTCCGGCTTTTTCTGTGTATGTGGAACCTAGGAATCGAACCCAGGGTTTCCTGTGTGCTAGGCAAGCCACTACTGTTAAGACACAATCCCAACCCTGGATAGCTCTTCTGTGACCCCTCGGGTCTGTCTTGGGACAGTTTTGAACATCTGAACCGAGTTACCAGCATTCCTGGCTGGAAATGAACACACTCAGCTATGTTGTCCTTTATCTACAGCATCATTGCTCTTTGTGCTCCCTGTCAGATCCTCCTTGTTCAGCAAGATCCCCTTTCAAGTGTTGCCTCTAAGAAGTCCGCTTCAATTGCTCTGGCAGAGGAGGATCTTCTCCATTCTGCAGGCTGCCAGTCTTGTCTCATTGTGCCTTCCTTCCGGTGTGGTTTGAGAGCACACAAAGGAGAAGGACTGGCTTACACCAACCAATTTCTGAAGGCTCTGATACACTACCCAGGGACTGGTGCTGTATCACCCTCTGTGAGAGGGCACTAGAGACCCAGACAGTCTGGGGGCAACAAGATTGGGCCATCATTTTTTGTGGGCTTGAACTCAGTATGTGGGAGCTGTATTTCTGAGTTTTGGTGCTCAAGGCTGCTGCTCTACCACTTGAGCCAGAGCTCCACTTCTGGCTTTTTGGTGGTTCCATGGAGAGAAGAGTCTCACCAGCTTTCCAGCTTATGGCTGGCTTTAATCTTTGATCCTCAGATCAATCCCTAGTGAGTAGCCAGGATGTCAAGCATGAGCCTGAGCCAAAGGTAATGGGCAACAGAGCTTTCTTTTTTATTGTGAAAATGTCATACAGAGGGGTTACAATTACATGGGCAACATAAAGAGTACAGAGCCCTTCTTTTCAGTTTCTGTTTATCTCATGTCAATTAGCAAGCCCTAATTAAAATAGTCATTTACAGGGGGTCAAGTTCCTTTCCTAGGTCAGTTAATCTAAGGAGATAAAGAGTCTTTGAAAAGGATAGTTTGAGTTGACATAGATGAGTGTGTGTGTGTGTGTGTGTGTGTGTGTGTGTGTGTATGTGTGTGTGTGTGTGAGAGAGAGAGAGAGAGAGAGACAGACAGACAGACAGACAGACAGCCCGACAGACAGACAGAAAGACAGACAGACAGACAGACAGAAAGACAGACAGACAGACAGAAAGACAGAAAGACAGAGAAAGAGTATGAGTTCCAGGGATACCTACCCCCGTCTCTGCAGTGCCTCATCCTCCTAGTGGTGTGTCCATCCAGGATCCCCACCCCAAAGAAGATGGGTAGGGGAGGGTACATGAGGTCACATCGAGTGGGATGATCTGAATTCTATCCTGCAACTGAAGCCTGGAGAGATAATGGAGAGGAGAGGTTTAGAGGAACATCAAGGGAAGCCCCTTACCTTTGGCTACAAGTACTAGAGAGAAGACTGAATCCATCCTTTCTGGTAGTAAGATAACAAGTGCCCAATATTCATTTATTATTTTTTGTGAGGCCTAGGGCTTGGATTCAGGGCCTTGGTGTCATTCCTGAGCTTCTTTTTAGACTGAGGCTATATGACTTAAGCCACACCACCACATCTGGCTTTTTTTCTGGAGGGGGGGAGTTGGCTTATGGGAGATAAGTCTCTCACAGACTCTCCTGCCTGGGCTGGCTTTGAGTCACGACCATCAAACCTCAGCCTCCCAAATATCCAGGATGACTGGTGGGATCCACCGGCACCTGACTGCCACCATCCATTTATAATCCCCTAAGGCCAGTGCCGGGCCACCTGCACTGCACCCCCATGGTTGTGAGTGGGAAGCAGACATGGGTGGGTTTAATACTTGAACAGCCTACCTACCTTTGAACATTGTTCCGGGTCAGTTTGATGGAGGCTTTCTCCTTATTCACAGCAATCACTTGGCTCTGTCACAATAACAAATGTCCTCTAAGAGGTGTCAGGTCTGGGGTCTTTTCTCTGCACACCAGCCCCCCCCCCCAAAAAGACACATCCCAGCCAACAAAGTAGAGAAAGAGTGAATTCATTTTTTTTAATAGCCAAGGTCTGGCCAGATAAGGGGTGGTGAGAATCAGAGGCCTGGGATTGTGCTGGGTGGTGGGAAATCCAAAGCCTCCTTATCCATTTTCCTTTCACTATCTTAACAAAGGGTAGTGGGGAAGGACTTATGGGATGGATGGAAAATGAATAACCATCATGAGGTAAGCCCTGGCACAGAGGGGCTTACCTCAGGGAGCTAGTTCAATCAAGTTAGGACATTCAAGTACAATCTCATATGGGATCCCCTGAACTGATTTGCATTTCTTTTATGACCAGTGATGCTGAGCATCTCCCTTCTCTTTCTGAGAGGCCACACTATTACAGGTTTGTAGTGTCTCAACAGAGGCATAGAAACTTGTAATATTGTGTTCTTTGTAGTAAATTCACTTCACTTGGTGCTTCCAATGACTCCTATAATTTATAGTAAAGGTTTATACTATTTCCCTTACTGATTAAAAAAAAAACACTGATTTTCTAAAAGCATATGAAAAATCCCTTTGTCAGGGGTCCCTGTGAATACTAAGGAAAATTTTTTACTGGGAAATTTTATTTGGTTTCTTGTTCTTTACATCACTTAAACACATGTTGAATTTGGGGTTTCCCCACCAAATCTTCAACAAACCAGAGACTATGTAGCTTCATTGGATTTTGCTTCAAAAGTTACAAAATATTTTGACATATTTTTGATTTGGTGTTTTGGGCGTTTTTGGCTTTTTGGAATGCTAGTGGGCCAGTACTCAGGCTTGAACTGAGGTCCTAGAGCTCTCGCTTAGATTATTTTACTCAATGCTGTCACTGTGCAACTCAAACCACATCTCCACCTCTGGCCTTTTGCTACTTAATTGAAGATAAGATTCATGAGGATTTATTAGCTTTGGTTGGCATCAAACTGTGTTCCTCAGATCCCACCCTCCTGAGCAGCTAAGATTATAAGAATGACCCATAACCTGGATATATTGTGCTCCCTATGAAACCTAAACAAGGGCACATAATTCTGAAGCATGTGTGTATGTTTATGTTTTTCTAAAATAGTTAGAAAAATATAGTCCTTTCTGTGTGGGTGAATGTGCTGAGGGAAATGAGGATGAATCTTCTGATTTTGAGGAAAGATTTCACCTAGGGCTTTTCACAGACTGAGCTACGCTGTACAGCATTCTTGAGACCAAAGATGAGGTAAATGATGTCATCATCCCATTCATCTACACCCCTTGCTAACATATGCATACACTGTGGAGTTGTCATGAGTATTTTGTGTATGAGAGCCAGTACTGAGGCTTGAATTCAGGACCTAGATAGTGTCCCTTAGCTTTTGTATGCGATGCTAGCACACTACCATTTGAAACACAGCTCAGCTTTCTTCTTTTACTGTTTAATTGGAAGTAAGATTGCAATCTGCTATCCACTGAAGTGCCAAGCCTCAATCCCCTGGTGAAAATCACAACTGGTGTGCAAAGAAGAAAGTTGACTTTGATTCAGAAACCTCAAAGATACCAAGTTTTAAAGGACAAAACTTCTCTTTGTGCCAACGTTCAATTACTTTTTAACTTGTGTATCTTCCTCCCAGTTATACTAGAAGGATCACTACCAATGGGGGGAGAGAAGGAAGTTAACTCTATACTTCTCTTTTTCTGAACTAACAGGACACACATGGGACTGGCTAAGTCCCACTTGGTAATGTAAACATGACAGACAAAAAGTGGAGATATATCTATACAATTTCATGGAAATTTTATGAGGATGCTTATATGCATCTGTCCAAATAAATGCACAATGACTCATGCCACTAATCCTACTAATCAGGAGGGTGAGATCTGAAGATCACAGTTTGAACCTAGTCTACTTTGTAAAATTCTAAAGACACTTATCTTCAATTAACCAGCCAAAGGCCAGAATTGAACCTGGGGCTCAATTGGTAAAGTGCTAGAAATGGGACAGCACTCAGGCCCCAAATTCAAGTTCAAGTTGCGTCCTTTCTTCTGTCTATATTCCTTTAAAGACCTGCAAGACAGTGATTTTCTAGGTGAGGGTTGATGTTGGCTCATTCCTTTAATCCTAGTCTCTCATCAAGCAAATTGCTAAGGCTCCACTAGCTTATGAGGCAAATTAAATGTTCTGGCAGCCCAGTCCTAAGGAATTAGCTGGGGAGTGCACTTCTTTTTCTCAAGCCAAGCTCCTTTGATAAGACCCCAGTGAAACAGTCTCAGAGACGTACCAAGTATTCCAATATTATGCCAGGGGGTCTCAGCCCTGGGTTTGAAGGAGGAACACTCACTTTTTTTTTGTCACTCATGGGGCTTGAACTCTGGGCTTGGTTGCTATCCCTCAGCCCTTCAGCTCAAGGAAAGAACTCTACCACTTGAGCCATAGTACCATTTCCAGTTTTCTAGTGGTTTATTGGAGATAAGTGTCTCATGGACTTTCCTGCCGGGGCTGGATTTAAACTGTGGTCCTCAGATCTCTGCCTCCTGAGCAGCTAGGATGGCATGTATGATTCACTGGCACCTGGCTTAGGAACACTCACTTTTTAAACAGAATATCCAGCAACTGCTCCATTGTACCCCACTGTCTATAGTGGTGGAGTAAGTTTCCAACATGGAAGGGATCACTTTTCTGGTAGGGAGGGACCAGGTCCATTATCAGAATTTGCAGCAAACATGAGTCTAGGTTCCATATATTATAAGGCATATTCAGGGTTTGGTCTGACTCATTTTGACACTGAGGTGGTAAAAAGGAATGGATCTTTGAAACATGGAAATGGGAGTACACCTCAAATTGAGTAATTGTAATAGAGTGGATTGAAAACTACACAGTAAATATTTTCTCAGTCTACACATACAAACACACACAAGAAGAAGGTTTTAGTGTGGACTAGGATGAGATTAAAGAAGTTTCCTGTCATAATTGTACCTGGCCTGAGTTGCCTTGTGATTCCCTTGGTTTCTTCTTATAAAAAAGCTTGAAACATTGTATTCGTGGTTTGGCACTGATCCAATGTCTGCAGCATCGAGTGAGGCACTCACACTTCTCATGACTGAGACCTGAGTCTCTTGAACTTTGAAAACAACACAGGAACATCTTTCTTTTTCCTGAGCCACAGGCCAAGTGAGCTGGCTTTAGCTGACTGTCAGTTCCATTCACCTGGCTCTCAGAGTTCCACATTCTATTCCATTGTGAGGGAGGTAGTGTCATCTCTTGGAGACGAATGATCTAAGCTGCCTGCTCACATAAGACCATCCCAAAGACAAACTGGAGGCTGAAATAGCTCCTTCTACATCACTCTATACACATGTGGACATTGTCAAATCCCAACATCCTCAGCTAGGCCTAGATACCGGCATGGCCTCAGCTTCAAAGAGCCTTTCCAAGGTCAGATCCATGCCTTATTTCTCACTTATTTCTCTCATCCTGCACAAATCATTTTGCCTCTCAGGACCCTCTCAGGCTTTCATGTGCTTCTCACATCTATTTTTGACATCTATTTCCGAGGACATTGTTAGGTTTTTGTTTCCTAATTTTCTGTTTGCTCTTGAAGCCCCTGTGTGCTGTCATCTTAAAAAAAGGTAAGTACTCAGAGGTGTGAAAATCAAACAAGTATTGAAAAACAAACATTACACATACAGTCAGACATTTTTACAGGTATACATTCTTGTAAGATAAAAGAGTATTTTTGATAATTTTGTTATATTTTATGACAGAGGGGAAGGGGAGAAAGGAAGAGGTGCTGCATTGTCTTCTCATAATGCAATGATTATTATTTAAAAATAGTATAGTTGAAGGAATATAAGATTTAAAGGTAAAAACTGTGCTCCTGTTCTTTTCATAAGCTAGTCATTTTAAAAGTATTTCTCACTAAAGTCTTGTGGTCTGTGTCCCATGAACTATCCTCCTCCTTCAAAATAATCAAGGAAAAACCTTTACAAATAAGTGGGCTGTTTTCCAATCTCTGGATAAGAATTTAAGGTACAACATTGTCTGCGATTTTATGCATGTACATGTGTGTGGGAGTGTGTGTGTGTATGTGTGTGAATGTGTCTGTACATATATGTGTGGGAGTGTGTGTGTGTATGTGTGAGAATGTGTGTCTGTGCATATGTGTGTTTTAGGAATTGAACTCAGTGACTAAATGAAATGCAGAAGCATCTTTTCCTTGACTGTAGTGCTCTACCAATTTTGCCACAGTTCCACTGCACACTTTTTTGCAGTGAAATGGAGAGGAGAGGCTCATAAAATTTCCTGCTTAGGTTGAACTAAATCTCAAGTCTCAACTTCCTGATTAGCTAGAGTTATAATTATGAGCCTCCAGAACCTGGTGATAAAGCATTGTTACTGGAGTCATTGGGGTTGCAAGTTTCAGTAGAGCTTCACAACATTCTATATCATAAAACAGCAACAGAAAAACCCTAAGTTAAAATACAATAATAACATGTAATTACAATACAATTTAGTGATATAGTCTGCTAGCAAAACTTTCAGGAAACCTTGGTCTTAATGATTCAGCAACACAAAAATCAAACAAAATGAGAATTTCAGTAGACTCTACGAATTTTTTAATTCCATCTTATTAATTTCAAAACATAAGAAACAAAAGCATTCATACTTATAAGGAGAATGTAAAAAAGATAAAAGATGGCAGATTAGGAGGAAAATTCTACACTGAAGGAACATTTTGTCATGGTGAATATATGGTGGTATTCTCATGGTGAATATATGATAATGTTCTTCAGAGCAGCAATAGATAAATATATATTTACTACACATAGTCTAACTTGTCTATCCTTACCAACTTCTAATCTTCTAGCACACATTATCAATATATTCCAAAAAATAACTAGCAGAGTCAGGAGGTTGCCAAAATACATAAGCTTCAATGTGTTAGGTGATAAACGTGCTAATTGTATTGACTATTCTATATATTGAACATCTAGGGTGTTATCATTGTATCTCTAAATATGTACAAACACTACTTCAAAGTGAAACAAAATACAAGAAGGGTTTGAAGGCATATGCCTGTAAACATAGCTATTTGGGACAATAGTTCAAGACCAGTGTAGTTTTATCTGCAATGCTCCCCAACCACTGTCTCTGCGTGATGGAATATGTCTATCATCCCAGGTCCATGAGGATCTGAGAGTAGGAAGATTTCAATTCCATGCCATACCAGGCAAGAACTTCCACATGGCTCCATCTCAACCAAAGAAGGTTTAACACTGGCTAAGACCTATCTCCCCTACCCAGGTGAAAATGAAAATAAGAGCATTGTAGTATAAGAAACAAACAATATTGAGGGAGTTCCAGGGAGATGGTGGAGGAGAAGCTGGAGGCTAAAAAAGCTCTTGCATAGAAAGCAGTTTTAGAGTTCCAGTGAACAGTCCTAAGCCAGAGAACCACACCAAGTGTGCCATCACAGGACAGAGAGTTAGGCCAGAGAGGGAAAATCCAGGCAAGGAAGGAGATAGATCTGAGCTCTTGCCAGCAGCCGCCACCGCCACGGCGACAGCCATGATGGCAGTGGCCGACCCCCCATACATGAATCACAGAGAGTGTGGGACAAAGGAGCCAGACGCAGCAAGCGAGCAGATTCTACTCAACACCAGCAAGAACCGACAAGGAACAGACATCTTCATCCTGCAGTTCACAAACCAGAGACCACCCAGGAACCTAGAAGCCTGACATCCTCACTCCTTCTCAGGGAGCAGAGGAGGGAAGGCCACCCCTCCCCCCCCAGTACTGGAGATCTCCATCTTGGATACCGACAAAGCTTGGCGGAGCTGCAAGCTCCAATTCAGGCCTTGGAAGAAAACAATACAGTCATTTAGCAGGTCACAAGAAGCTAACCTGACCTGACCTGCCAGACTCAGCTACATCCAGGGAAAAGTCACCCCGCTCAGGTGCCAGCCCTAGGAATGGCTTTCTTCACTGGGTAATCAGAGCCAGAGGCTGCCCCTCCCTTTAGCAGCTTTGACAATCAATTGAAATTCAATAAACAGAAACCCTGAGAATGGCTCCAGGCTGGGCTCTGTGAGTTTCTCACAAACTAGCCCCCAGGAAAAGCTACTGTTTGATGAAATGCTTCAACTCTACCCAGAACCTAGCCTCATCACAGGATCTCCAAACTTGAGGAAAAACCATTTCCCTCTTTTGTGATACTCAGAGCAGATCTACCTCCCATTGAACTAACCTGGGAGGAGGATCGCAAAATCCTGGGTAAAGCAGAGCATGTTTTTGCCTGTTCGAACAAACTGACTTAAGAAACCAACCAAGCAATAGGACCACAAGCAGACCAGAGTCTCCAACAAGAGGCTGGTTACAGACACAAGGGAGATACAGGATTTTGCCCACCCCTCCCAAAAAAAATCAAAGAACTTTTTTTTCTTCTTCTTCTTTTTTTAACTTTTATAATTTTTTTTTCTTTTCTAAAACTTTTTTAAATTTTTAATTTTTACCTTTTTTGAAAAAGATTGTTTTCTAGTAACTTTTTTTCCTCTTATAATTTTTATTTTAGGGATACATGTGTGTGCATTTTTCTTTCTTTTTTTTTCTTTCTTTTTCTAAAAATATTTTTCTTTTTGTTTTTTGTTCAGCTCTACTGAACTTCTGATCTTTTTTTTTCTTCCTTTCTTATCCTTTTCACCTTTTCTTCTCTTTTGTTCTTCTTTTGTGTCTTAATTATTGTTCTGCACATCATCAGATAAACCCGGAGTTGACTATTAGACCCTATCCCCCATTGCGTACACACTTAATCCACAAATTTATTGCTCATTTCAAAACTTAAATTCCTTAATAGCAGTACAACTTCTTTATACCTTTATAATATTTTAAGTATTTTTATTTTTAAGTTTTTCACATCTCCTTTATATCCCTCCCCTTCTCTCATTATATTCACTTTCTTCTCTGAATAGTTTGTTTTCTGTTTACATGATATTATTAATTTTTCCTCTTCTATTTTTTCTGGTCTCTTTTCTTTTCCCTTTCTTCTTTTTTTCTCTCTTTCTACTTTCATCTTATCCAACCTATTTCCTGCTTTGAGATTATTAGGACTTACTTAACTCTCCCTGTGCCTTCCCATATCTCTCTATTCCTATTTTTTACCCACATCTCTCCCTAACCCTAATAATTTCTGGTTTTCTAAATGTTTCTTTGCGGTTGGTAGCGCATTAATATATAATTGCTTGATGTTGAATAGATGTATCTGTTGAACTACCTTGTATCTGCAGACTATTGACTGTGCATATTCAGACTTTGGTTGATGCTTGCCTTAAGAAAGTGTTCTAGCACAAAACTGGTGTTATTTTCATCCCAAACGTGCAGAGTAAGCCGGAAAAACACAAGAAAAACGGCAAGTCCCGGTATCTGAACTCCCACTCATGATGATAAGGGGAAAGAACAGATAATGAGTAATCCAGAAGACAGTTCCCAAATAGCTCTACAAACACTGCTGGCAAACATGATAAATGAAAAGATTGAAAACATTCAAAGGACTCTGTATGAGCGTGATAGGGAGAGAGAGGAGGCAAACCAAAGGTCAATGCAGGAAAAGACTGAAAACCTACAAAGGAATCTGTATGAGTGTGATAGGGGGAGAGAGGAGGCAATCCAAAGGTTTATACAGGAATATCATGAGCATGAGGAAGCTACTCAAAAACTGATACAGGATTTGCTTGAACAGATTGAGAATACTCAAAGAAAAAGGCAGGAATGGAGTGAACAGGCTGAGAACACTCAAAGAGAACCACAGGAATGGCATGAACGGGAGCAGGAGGAGGCTAAGCAAAGAGTAATACAGGAATTGAGAGAGCAAGATAAGAATACACAAAGATCACTAAAGGCATTCATGGGATCCATTAACAAAGAGCTGGAGGAAGTAAGGGAGACCACAAAGGGAATGCTGAGTGGAACCCAACAGAAGGAAAGGGAGTCCAAGGAAACCATAACCAGTCAAATAAGTGATTTGAGAATAAACACTAAACACCAAATTAAGGAAGTAAAGAAGTTCATACAAGATCTAAAACAAAGCTTCAACAAAGAATTTGAAGCCATCAAAGCTGAACAATTAGAAGGAAAAGAAATAATAAAGTAGAAAGTCTTGACAGCAGGTTAGACCATGCAGAAGATCGAATCTCAGGGATTGAAGACAGTCTAGATATTATAGAGAAAGAACATACAACCATGCAAGACAAGCCCAAAAATATGATAGATCTATCCAACACTTGGAAGACACCATCAGAAGGTGTAATCTAAGGATAATGGTTGTAGAGGAGCACCTAGAAACATAAGTTAATGGTCTAGGAAATTTGTTTAGCAGAATCCTAGCAGAGAACTTCCTAAACATGCAAAAAGATAGGCCTATTCAGATACAAGAAGCTGTTAGAACTCCAAATAGACCAGACCAGAATAGGACATCCCACTGTCACATTATAATCCACACAGGATCAATCCAGAACAAGGAAAAGATACTTAAAGCTGTCAGGGAGAAAAGGTTAATCACCTATAAAGGGAAACCAATTAGAATCACCTCAGATTTCTCAGCAGAGACAATCAAAGCAAGAAGAGCCTAGAATGATATATGACATGCCCTAAAAACAAACAAATACCAACCAAGAATACTGTACCCAGCTAAACTCTCCTTCATAACTGAAGGCCAAATAAAAACCTTCCATAGCAAAGAAAAATTGAAGCAATCTTCTCCACCAAACCAGCCCTACAAAAGATTCTTAAAGATTTCCTACACATAGAAAACCAACAAGACCACAATAAAGGCCAAGAAAATGCACCCAAACTGAGAATCCAAAACCATTAGAAGAACACAGTTTTCACAGTCCCCAAGAAGGTGGATAACATGGCAGGAAATCCCAAATACCTCTCAGTCCTATCTATCAACATTAACGGATTTAACTCTCCAATTAAGCGACATAGACTGTCTAGTTGGATAAAAAAAAAACAAGATCCTTCTATACGCTGCCTTCAGGAGTCACATCTTGCCCATAGAAGCAAACAAATTTTTGATGTTAAAGGCTGGAACGAAATCTACCAAGCAAACGGCCCCCATTAACAGGCGGGAGTTGCAATCCTAATATCAGCACCACATGGATCATTTTCTAAAGTAGAACACATTTTAGGCCACAAAGCAAACTCGTCCAAATTCAGAAACATTGAAGTTATACCTTGCATTCTCTCTGAACACAAGGGATTAAAATTAGAACTCAACACCAAAAGCCATCAAAGAAAATCCGGAAACACATGGAGTCTGAACAACACACTGCTGAATCACGAGTGGGTCATGGAAGAGATTAGAAAGGAAATTCAAATGTTCATGCTATTCAACAAAAATGAACACACAAATTACCAGCTCCTCTGGGACACAGCAAAGTCAGTACTCAGAGGCAAGTTTATAGCCCTGAGCTCCTACATCAACAAATAGGAGAGATTTGAAACCAACAATTTAATGACATATCTAAACCTTCTTGAAAAAGAATAGCAAGATGAACCCCAATCCAGTAGACGGAAAGAAATTATTAAAATTAAATCAGAATTAAATGAATTAGAATCCAATAAATAATAGAGAGAATCAACAAAACAAATAGTTGATTCTTTCAAAAAATTAACAAAATTGAGAGACCCATAGCAAATCTTATCAGAAAAAGAAGAGAACACACCCAAATAAATAAACTGAGAGATGAGAATGGAAACATCACCACGGAAACAACCAAGATTCAGAACATTATAAGGGAATACTTCTCAAAACTTTATACTAATAAGTTTGAGAACTTGGCAGTAATGGACCTTTTCCCTCAAATATTGACATGCCAAAACTAAACCAAGATGAGTTAAATCATCTTAACAGGCTCATATCAAGCATTGAAATGCAAAGAGCAATAAGAGATCTCCCAGCTAAGAAAGTCCAAGACCAGATGGTTTTACAGCGGAATTTTACAAGGCCTTCAAAGCAGAGCTCACACCAATACTCCTCCAACTCTTCAATGAAATTGAAAGAGAAAGTTCCCTACCGAAAACATTCTATGAAGCCATCATAACCCTCAGCCCAAAACCAGGCAGGGACTCATCAAAGAAAGAGAACTATAGACCCATTTCTTTGATGAACATTGATGCAATACTTCTCAACAAAATTTTGGCCAATCGACTTCAACAATTCACCCAAAAAATCATAGAACATGATCAAGCAGGATTCATGTCAAGGATGCAAACTTGGTTCAATATACGCAAATCAAATAATATTATTCATCACATCAACAGGAGCAAGAATAAGAACCACATGGTTATCTCAATAGATGCAGAAAAAGCTTTCGACAAGATGCAACACCCCTTTATGATGAAGGGTTTGGAAAAATTAAGAATCCATGGAACATTCCTCAATACAATAAAGGCTGTATATTACAAACCTACAGCCAGCATTATACTTAATGATGAAAAACTAAAGCCATTTCCTTTAACTCAGAAACAAGACAAGGATGTCCACTCTCTCCACTTCTCTTCAATCTAGTATTAGAATGCCTAGCTACAGCAATAAGACAAGATGCAGACATAAAGGGGATCCAAATAAGGAAATAGAAGTAAAACTCTCCCTCTTTGCAGATGACATGATCTTGTATTTAAAGAATCCCATAGACTCCACTCCCAAATTACTGAAGCTGATTCAAAACTTTGGCAAAGTAGGAGGGTATAAAATTAACCCCCCAAAATCAATGGCTTTTCTGTATGCCAACAAGGAGAAAAGTTTTGGTGAAATTAGAAAATCAACTCCATTTGTAATAGCCCCACAAAAAATAAAATACCTAGGAATTAACTTACCCAGAGAAGTGAAGGACCTCTATGATGAAAATTTTAAAATCTTGAAAAAGGAAATCAAAACAGAAAATGGCAAAACCTCCCATGCTCCTGGATTGGAAAGAGTAACATCGTGAAAATGGCAATACTTCCCAAGGCTAACTACAAATTCAATGCGATACTCATAAAAACTCCAACCTCATTCTTCAAGGAAATAGAAGAGGCAACCCAAAAATTCGTATGGAACAATAAAAGACCCTGAATAGCAAAAACGCTCCTCAACGGAAAGAACACTGCTGGAGGAATATCAATACCAAATTTGAAACTCTACTATAAAGCCATAATAATCAAAACAGCTTGGTACCAGCACAAGAACAGACCTCAGGACCAATGGAATAGAATTGAAAACCCAGAAATGAACCTAAAGACCTGTAGCCATCTAATCTTCGATAAGGGAGCTAAAATAATAGAATGGAAGAAAGACAGCCTCTTCAGTAAATGGTGCTGGCAAAATTGGTTAACTACCTGTAGAAAACTAAAGCTAGAACCTTATATATCACCCTGCACCAGAATCAACTCCATATGGATCAAAGACCTCAGAGTCAAAGCATACACTCTGAAAACATTACAGGATGGAATAGGAGAAACCTTAGGTCTCCTTGGCTCAGGCCGAAATTTTCTGAATAGAGACCCGAAACACAACAAATCAAAGAAAGGTTGGACAAATGGGATTGCATGAAGTTGCAGAGCTTCTGCACGGCAAAAGACATAGGTAGCAAGATCAATAGAAAGCCCACAGATTGGGAGAAGATCTTCACTAGCCATACAATGGACAAGGGTCTCATATCTAAAATACATTCGAAACCCAAAAAATTAAATCCCCCAGCAACAAATCCTCAAAGAACAACTGCCCAATAAATAAGTGGGCTAAAGACTTAAAGAGAAACTTCTCTGAAGAAGAAAGAAGGATGGCTAATAGAAACATGAAGAAATGCTTATCTTCCCTAGCCATAAAAGAAATGGTAATCAAAACAACATTGAGATACCAGCTCTCCCCAGTTAGAATGGCAAAAATCAAGAACTCTAACAACAGATGCTGGAGGGGATGTGGACAGAAGGGAACCTTACTGTATTGTTGGTGGGAGCGTAAACTTGTTCAACCACTTTGGAAAGCAGTATGGAAGTTTCTCAAAAGACTTCACTTAGAGCTCCCCTAAGACCCAGCAATCCCACTTTTGGGCATTTACCCAAATGTTTACAAACAAGACCACACTAAAGCTACCAGCATAACTATGTTTATTGCAGCATTATTTACCATAGCTAAGATATGGAACCAACCCAGAAGCCCCTCAGTAGATGAATGGATCAAGAAAATGTGGTATATATATACACAATGGAATTCTATGCCTCCATCAGAAAGAATGACATTGTCCCATTTGTTAGGAAGTGGAAAGGCTTGGAAAAATTGTATTAAGTGAAGTAAGCCAAGCCCAAAGAAACATAGGTCCCATGATTTCCCTTATTTGCAATATCTAGTATATGTATGAGTCAAGCAGAAAAGGTCAGATAATATGATGTTAGGAAAATGAACCCTTAGATATGTATTTAAATGTTTTTTTTCTTTTACTCATTTGTTTCTAACGCATTTATAAGATTATTTCCTTGTTGCTGTTTATTCCCCTCCCCCACAGTATAACCCCTGCTTTCCCTATATTTTATGTCGGTAAAACTTGTGGAGGAGAAGAGGGAAATCATGTCGTTTAAGGATACAGGTGGACCGGTTGCAACACTGAAAAGTACAAGTTTTCATGTCGAAAACGAACTTTACAACTTTGGTGTGGCCGGGGGTGGGGGGAGGATTGGGTTGGGGGACTGGGAGAGGCTGGGAAAGGATGTGAAGGGTAAACAAAGGAGGAGGCTGCAATGCTTGATTAGAAATGTACTCATTATCTTGCCCATGTAATTGTATCCCCTCTGTACAGTATGTTCATAATAAAAATTAAAAAATGAAAAAAAAGAAACAAACAATATTAAACCTGCCAAAATAAACCATCATGAACAACACACAACTAGTGTTTGTTCCTCATACCATTCATCTGAACTATAGCTTCGATTATATATGTGAACCAGGGGCATTAAGCAGTTCATCATTTTACAAATGAGTATTTGAGTGTCTGCTTTGACTCCCAAGGTTTTGATCCATTTGGAGTTGATTTTGGTGCAGGGTGATAGATAAGGATGGAGCTTTAGTATTCTATAAGTAGTTAACGAATTTTGTCAGCACCATTTACTGAAGAGGCTGTCTTTCTTCCATTCTTTTTTTAGCTCCCTTATCAAAGATGAGATGACTATACATCTGTGGGTTCATTTCTGGGATTTCAATTCTATTCCAATGGTCCTGAAGTCTGTTCTGTTGCCAGTACCAAGCTGTTTGGATTACTATGGCTTTGTAGTTGAGTTTGAAATTTGGTATTGATATTCCTCCAGCACTATATTGTCTGTTAAGGTTCGTTTTGGCTATTTGGGGTCTTTTATTATTCCATATGAATTTTTGGATTGCTTCCTTTATTTCCTTGAAGAATGAAGTTGGAATATTGAGAGGTATCACATTTGTAGGGAGCCTTGGGTAGTATTGCCATTTTAACGATATTAATCCTTCTAATCCAGGAGCAAGGGATGTTTTTCCACTTTGTAAGTTCTGTTTTATTGTCTTTTTCAGGTCTTTAAATGTTTTCATCATAGAGGTCCTGCACTTCTTGGTTAATTCCTAGGGATTTTATTTTTTGTGGGGCTATGATGAATGGAGTTGCTTTCCTAATTTAAGCCATGCTTTTCTCATTGTTGGAATACAGAAAAGACATTTTTTGAGGGTTAATTTCATACCCTGCAACTTTGCCAAAGTTTTGAATCAGCTGAAGTAATTTGGGAGTGGAGCCCGTGAATAGGAGAAACCCTAGATCTCCTTGGCACAGGACAAAATTTTCTTAATAGAGACCCAGAAACACAAATAATCAAAGAAAGGTTGGGCAAATGGGATTGCATGAAATTGCAGAGCTTCTTCATGGCAAATGATATAGCTAGGAAGATCAGTAGAAAGCCCACAGACTTGGAGAAAATGTTCACTAGCCATACAATGGACAAAGGTCTCATATCTAAAATATACCTGGAATTCAAAAAATTAAATCGCCCAACCACAAATCCTCAAAGAAACTACTGCCCAATAAATAAGTCGTCTAAGACTTAAAGAGAAACTTCTTTGAAGAGGAAATAAGGATAGCCAATAGACACATGAAGAAATGCTCAACTTCCCTAACCATAACATAAATGTAAATCAAAACAACATTGAGAGACCACCTCACCCCAGTTAGAGTGGCTAGAATCAAGAACTCTAATAACAGATGCTGGAGGGGAGTGGACAGAAAGGAACCTTACTGCATCGTTGGTGGGAGTGTAAACTTGTTCAACCACTTTGGAAAGCAGTATGGAGGTTCCTCAAAAGACTCCACATGAAGCTTCCCTATGACCCAGTAATCCAACTTTTGGACATTTACCCAAATGATCACAAACAGGACCATAAGAAACTACCAGCATAGCTATGTTTATTGCAGCATTATTTACCATAGCAATGATATATCCAACCCAGATGTCAATCAGTAGATGAATGGATCAAGAAAATTTGGTCTATATACACAATAGAATTCTATGTTTCCATCAGAAAGAATGACATTACACTTTTTGTAAGGAAATTGAAAAGCGTGGAAAAAATTATATTAAGTGACATAAGCCAGGCCCAAAGAAACAGAGGTCCCATGTTTACCCATATTTGCAATAACTAGTATATGTCTGAGACAAGCAGGAAAGTTCAGATAAGTGGATGTTAAGTGAAATGAACCCCAAGAGAAGGATCCAAATGATTTTTCTTTCTTGTGATTGATTCTCACATATTTATAAGATGATTTCTTTGTTGCTTTGTATGTCCCTCCCCTACGATATAACCCTGCTTTCACTGTATTTGATTTTGGTATAATTTGTGGAGAGGAATGGAAACAACAAATGGTTTAAATAGGGATACAGGTGGACCCATTGCATCAATGAGATATACAAGACGTTGTTGAAAAACAAACTTTACAACTTTGGCCGGGGGAGGATGGGGAGTGTGGTGTGTGGTGGTGGGGAGGTGTGTGTGGGGGAGATAAGAAGGGATCAGAAGGGGAAACAAAGGATGGGGCAACAATGCTTGAGAAGAAATGCACTCATTACATTGCCCAAGTAATTGTAACCCCTCTGTATTGTATTTTCACAATTAAAAAAAGACTTTTTGAAGACAGGTGTCAATGGCTCATGCCTGTAATCCCAGCTTCTCATGAGGCTGAGATCTGAGGATTGCAGTTCTAAGCCAGCCCAGGAAGAAAAGTCCCCATAAGACTCTTTTTCCAATTAACATCTCAAAAGCCAGAAGTGGCTCCGTGCCTCAATTCGTAGAGTGCTAACTAACTTGAGCACAGAGTCTCAGGGACAGTGCCCAGGCCCTGAGTTCAAGCTGCACAATTGACAAAAAAATAAACATTTCAAAGTCTGAATTACTTGTGAATTAAAATGTCAGCATTGGTATAGAATTCTATAATCTTCTACAGATTTCATTATATTTGTGGTTAGAAAAAGTAGCACTTGAATAAAGGACGTTTTTTTCATAAATTAGGACAGATTGTTCTCTAACTAGAGGAAATTGCTGGACTCATACATAATATTTTGGTTGGTTTTTGTTTTGTTTTTAGGACAGGATGAGAAACCTTATTTCTGCCAATGGCCATTTGGATATGTATAACATCATTCACAGGCCATGCAGAATTAACAGTAAAGACAGGACACAGTCAACTGGCAATAAACTTATTTGTCTTTATGCCATGTTCCAAATGATTTTTTTAGCTTATATTTCCCCATGGCCTATAGTTTCCTATTCCTGATTTCCTCAAAATACAAGCATGTTCCACCAATTCAGATTTGAGCCAGGCAATATGTAGTATTAGTGTCAAGAGTCGAAGAAAATTGTAATACAACCACGGAAGCATGAAACCAACACTTTAGCAGCTGGACACTGAGGACTCAGGCCTATAATCCTTGCTACTCAGGAGGCTGATGATCACAGTTCAAAGCCAGCTGGAGTGAGAAAATCTGTGAGACCTTTTTCTCCAATTAACATCCAAACAGCCATAAAGGGAGCTGAGGCTTGAGAGGTAGAGTAACCTTGATTACAAAAACTCAGGGGTAGCACCCAATCCTGAGTTCAGCTGAAGGTCAAGCACAAAAACAAAACAATCAACAAAAACAAAAAAACCGGGAGAAAGCTCAGGAAGGGTGGCATTGTCTACAAGACAAATGTACACATTACATGAATTGTGAAATGGTAACATCGCTGTACACACCTTAGTAACAATTAGATTTAAAAAATAATCTGAGAAATCCCGAAGCCATGGAGCCTAATGATGCGCATCTACTTTCTAGAATTTCAGAGCCCCATTCTCTGACCTGGTAGCACACAGGTTGTAGCCCAGGGTGATGAGAAAATATGAAGCCAGAGATCCTTTCAGATTGTCCTACCAACTCTTTTATTACTTTAAGCAAAAAAAACAAAACAAAGCAAAGTAAACAAAATAGACTTTATGGTTAATTAAGCTGCAATTAAATATTCCAGGCCAAATTATATTGTTAAATGATGAGTTAGTACATATGTTTTGTAGATACTGAACTCACATGTGTCACAAAAATACCCATGAATTCATAACTAGAAACTTTGAAGTGTAAAGTATATTAATTAGGTGAGTTTCATTAGGTAGCCAATGAAGAGAACACCGCACTGTATTCAGTCAGGTAAAATCGTTTATTTACTGAACTGCTGCCCATGCCATATATGGTGGAAAGGCATGTACAAAAAAATAGAGCGACCCAACCTTGAGCCAGGATTCATCTAGGCGAAGGACCGAATGAGGTGTGGCCAGGTGGGGGAAAAGTCTGGCCACACTGGATCTAGATGTGACTTCAAGGCCTGGGACTCTCCTCTGGTCAGATGGAAAGTGTGACCAGAGGCTGACCAGGTTGTGACTTAGCAGGAGGGGGAAGTGGCTGCCTCCAGGTGTGCCAGATACCTAGATAATACATGAAGGGTGGAAACCAAGCCAAGAAGTGGGGAGGTGTCTGCATAGAGTCTGCATGGCCTGGAGCAAACCTAATACCAAATACAGGTAGTACCTCTGCCATGTGACTCTTGACTCCAAACAGTTCATTCTCAATTATTTTCTTTCTTTCTCTCCTTCTTTCTCTCTCTCTCCTTCTTTCTCTCTCTCTCTCCTTCTTTCTCTCTCTCTCTTTCTTTCTTTCTTTGTATCTTTCTGTCTTCCTTCCTTCCTTCCTTTTTTCCTTCCTTCCTTCCTTTCCTCCTTCTCTGTCTCTGTCTCTGTCTCTCTGTCTCTCTCTGTCTCTCTCTCTCTCTCTTTCTATTTCTCCTCTCACTCATTCTCCCTCTCTCCCCTACTGAACACTTTCTGAGTTGAACTCACAGGCTTGGAAGAGCAGCTCAAGTGACGAATGTGAAATTTAATTTAGTGTTACCTTACACCTCAACAGCATGGCATCTCATGCCATTTGGAGGAGGAAAGCAAGCACGTTCACTGCATTTTCTGAGGTCCATCCTGGGAAGGTGTGGAAGATTCCACCCTCCTCTTGGGGAAATCTCAGCCCAGTTTCTGCATCAGGAGAGGTGACTGCCACCAAGTGTGCCAGTTACCATGTGACGCAGATACTAGTCAGAGACTTAGCCTCTTGTGGTGCTGAGATTAATGGCATGATTCAACATGATCCACTAGATTGTTAGGATTGGGACTTCCTAAATTTTTGGTTAGGCTTTGTTCAAATTGTGATCTATTTATTTCTGATTGCTAACCATGATTAAATATGTGAGCCAGCACATCAAACCATTTAAAGTCCTTTATCACACATGGAAGACATGAAGTTTCTTTTCCCAAGTGACATACAAGTTGACAGACAGCAAAAGTAAATCCTTAATTCTGGTCTAGATGTGTTTTTAATGTGAAACAAAATTACTTAGCAAAATATCTGACTACTGTGATTATACTTTCAAATTTACCTTATATTTCAATATCAAATCACCTATATTAGCCAATGATTAACTCAAATTACCTGTAATCATTTATTTCTGTCATATCTTCTAAAGGTAGGCAGAACAAGAAAGACTAGACTTGTTAGGGGCGGGGTCTCTTGTGGAGTAGGTGGGACTTTAGGATGGAGGCTGGCAGGTGGACAGGTTTTCAGTGGAAAAACGTGGCGTCACTGTGGAGGAGGCTGTTTGGGGCAGAGCTTGGAGGAAGAAGATCAAGGTTACAAAAGAGGAGGTTACTTAGAGGAGGGGTTCTGGTGGAACATTGTGAGCCCTAGTGGGCATGTAGGGTGGTGATTCACATAAGGCAGGGAAGAGAAAGGAGCCTGACAGAAGTTGGGGTTTCTGATGCAGTAATGTGGAACTATTAGGGAGAGGCTTTTTGGCGTCTGGTTTTGAGAGGATAAGGCGATGCTAGAAAAACGTGGGCTAGAAAGTGACGGGGTTCCTCGTGGAGAATGGCAGGCCTTTGGAAAGTGTGTTAGGGTGGAGGTGGGGTTTCTGGCAGAGCAGGATGTAGTTGCAATATATGGAGGAGTTTTTCAGAACCAGGGCTTTGTGACAGCAGGGATAGGATACAGTGGACTAGACTGGTTAGGACGGGGTTTCTGGTGTAGCTAGTCACCACTTCGAAAAGAGGAGTAAGTTTGGGTGGGGAATTAAGTGTTGCAAGGCAGGACAAGGACTTTGGAAAGGGTTTCCAGTAGTGCAAGGCAACCTTCACCAAGGGACTATTGAGGGACAGTGATTTACAGTTGAGCCTGTGAGGCTTCCAGAGGGAAGCCAACTGGTGCAGTGGTTTCCAGTGGAGCAATGTGGGTGTTGAGAGATGAGATAGTGTGGTGGGGGTTTTCTAGTGGGGTTTTTCTGGAGCAGGGCAGGGCTTGGATCCATGGGCCTATTGGAGGAAGGGCTATGAAAAGGAGTGGAAGGTCTACAAAGGTGTAGGATATTATGGGCAGGATATCTGGTGTAGTACCGTGTGTATCTCAGGGAGGACCCAATAGAGGGAGGTTTATCTGGGGAGCAATGCAGGGCATTGAAAAGGTAGATATGGGAGGTGGAGAGGCTTGTGGTGAAGCAAGGCTGGCATTCCAGGCAGGAGATGGGCTGTGTGACAAGCTTCTGACCAACCAAGGTGGGGCTTCAAGGGCAGTTATAGGGAAGTGGACGTGTTTGGTATAGCATGATGGGCTTTGTGGGAAAGATTATGTTTAGGGCTAGATTTAAGAGGTTAGGCCACTTAAAAGTAGACTAGTTATGGGCGGAGTTTCTGATGAAACAAGGTAGGGCTTGAGGAAGAAGTCTGCTTGGGGGTGGGGAATGAAAGGAAAGGGAGGAGCTTGGAGGTACTACAATATGGGGGCAATGAGAATGTGAGGGACTAGCGTAGTTAGGGATGAGTTATATGGTGGATGAAGTGAGAATTAGAGGGAAGAGCCAATGTAGGTGTGGTTGTTGGTGCAGCAAGGAGGGACATAGAAGGAGGCGATATAGATGTGGCCTGGTTTCTGGTGGTGCAGAGCAGGGATTCCAGGAAGGGGTGGAGTAGAGGAATGCTTTCCCTGTAGCAGAGGAGGACTTTCAGGAAGGTCACAGTCAGGACTTTGAAAGTTTATGGCAGGACTACCAGGGGGTAGGTTACTTAAGGTTGTGCTTTTTAAGGAGGAGAAATGTGTTTCCAGTGGATTCAGTCAAGTTTTATAGGAAGTAGGGATAGGAAAGTGGCAAGACTTATTGAAGAGTGGAGCTACAAAAAGTAAACCGTTACTGTTAATAGAACACAATTTTCTGTAAGTTTTGAATTATATTACTTTTATGTATGCGAGAGATACTGGAGAAAGTAACCAAGTAATAATTCCTTCCTAGTGAAATTTTTCTTTATTCCAATTGAGTGAAAATAAAACCACAGGTCACATTAGGCTGAGAGACACAAAGTGGACTAAGACACATAAAGCATTGGAATTGATTCCCTAGCACAACCTTTAAGGACCACAAATAAAATTTTAAAATGTCTCACTTAGTCACAATGGACACTCTATTGTCTTAAAATTGTGAATGAATAGAACCTTTTCTCTGACCATTTTAGAAATCATAAAAATAAGTGGCAATGTTTTAACTTTATATAACATTGGAAAGTATACTAAAAATAATTAGGAAAATCTAAAATTGTACACAGAATGTTTGTTCTCCAGCAACAATTTTAATCTAAAAGAATTTAAAACCAGAAAATTGCCAAATAGTGAGTTTGCAGCATTGTTTCTTTTTAGTTCTCAAAATGGTGACTTAAGCAATGTGTCTTTATCATTGGATGCATCGATGTTAAAACATATCTAAGAATGTGAAGCACTACTATACAAACCCTGAAGAAACTCAGAAGGATCTGTGAAATGATGTTGCAATAAAATTGATGACTAATTACAGTAGGAATTGATCTTCACTAGGCTCAAAAATATTTTCCAGAAAAGGCTACATTGAAAAAAAAAAAACAATGAAAAGAAAGCAGGGAGGCAGACTTTGAAGTAAACATTATCAAATGAACAACATCTATGGAGCCATGATTGCAATCTTCTTTTACCTAAGTTACAGTTACTGACCCATGTTCTTCCCTAATGCCAAATAACAATACCATGACAATGCAGTAATCATTTTCAAGGCATTAGACTTTACAGAAAGAATTCAATGAATGTATTGCTAGAAAATAAAGATAGATGTTTGAGATAAAGATTGAAGAAAATATCCCGAATTTCTGTCCCTTCGAGGTGAAGAGGGGTACAAGCCAAAGCACAAGGAGAACGGATGGAAGTACAATAGTGCACACCAGTAGTTCCCAAGGTGCAATGTTGAATGTAACAGGGGAGAAAATCAACATGACCATCAAAGGACTTAGCACTTGAGAGTAGAGGGAATTACATGAAAATACATGGAGAATTACAAAGGATGCCCTTGCATATTTGGCAGAAGTGTGCATGGCATAGAATTCTAAAATATGAGGAGATATTATAAGAAACTACTTGTACTCAAATGGTGCGATGATCAGTAATAAACATGATTACAGGACATTGAATAATCATAAAGGTCTTGCTTCAGTAGGAGATAAATTCTGTTTTGAAACACCTAACACACTATAAAACCAAGAGAAGAAGTTTCAAATTATATATAAGTGACTTGACTGCAACAAGAGAGTTCAAAAAATAAAATCACATAATGTGGATGCAAAAGGTTAACATTATAAAGGTAATCTTTAAACAATTCATATTTTATGGGACTAGTACTGATTATAAATTATTTTTTTTCCTTACATATTTTGGATTCACAAAACAACAAACAACAAAACAAAACAAAACAAATGACCCTTGACAATAGAGCTGGATGCCAGTATCTCTATCTTACTAGGCTGAGATTGGAAGCTCATGGTTCACACACATGGCTGCAGTAGCAATCCATGAGACATTTATGTTCAATTGTTCAATCAAAGACAGAATGAAACATTGGTTCAAATAGTACAGACTCAGTCAGTCATGAGTGAAAAAAAAAACTAGCAAGAATTTGAGGCTCCAAGGCAAGTTTCATTACTGCACACACACGCGCACACACACACACACACACACACACACACACACAAACCCACACACACAAATGGAATCAGAGAGGAAGAGGCAGAGAAAAAAGGGATTGTTAATAGTTTAAAAAGTGAACCTTTCTGATGGAGGCATAGAATTCCATTGTGTATATATACCACATTTTCTTGATCCATTCATCTACTGAGGGACATCATGGTTCGTTCCATATCTTAGCTCTGGTAAATAATGCTGCAATAAACATAGTCGTGCTGGTAGCTTTATTGCGGCCTTGTTTGTGATCATTTGGGTAAATGCCCAAAAGTGGGATTGCTGGGTCATAGGGGAGCTCTATGTGGAGTTTTTTGAACCTCCATACTGCTTTCCAAAATGGTTGAACAAATTTACACTCCCACCAACAATGCAGTAAGGTTCCATTCTGTCCACATCCCCTCCAGCATCTGTTGTTAGAGTTCTTGATTATAGCCATTTGATACAGGTGGATCCATTGCAACAATGAGATGTACAAGTCGTTATGTGGAAAAACAAACATTACCACTTGGGGGGAGGAGGAGGACATGGTGGGGGACGGGGGACTGATGGGAAGGGATGGGAAGGGGAAACCAAGAGGGAGGCTACAATGCTTGATAAGAAATTTAATCATTATCTTGCCCATGTAATTTTAACCCCTCAATACAGTATTTTAACAATGAAAAAAATAAAAGTGAACCTATCTGCCAGGACTATCCTAAGCATACATTAATTAATGAAAATGAGGGAAACCATGGATGCTATGTTACTTTGAGTCTGGCTTCCTTCACATAATATGATTTTTCCAAGTCTTTCCATTTTGTTAAGAAAGAGGCTCTGTCATTCTTTCTGATAGAAGCATGAAATTCCATTGTGTATATATACCACATTTTCTGGATCCACTCATCTATTGAGGGGCATCTGGATTGGCTCCATATTTTAGCTATGATAATAATGCTGCAAAAACATAGTTGTGCTGGTAGTTTTAGTGTATGTGTATGACAAAGATATGACAATAAGTATATATCTAAAGGTGGAGGCATGAATATGTTAAAAACAGGAATGAGAAAAGGATGTCCACTCTCTCTACTACTCTTCAATATAGTAGTGTACTTTCTAGCAAGAGCAATAGGCAAGAGAAAACCATAAAGGGGATGCAAATAGGGAAGAAGTAAAACTATCCCTTTTCACAAATGAAATGATCCTGTATATAAAGGACCCTATAGCTTCCTTCCTCAAGTTAGTAAAGGTGATGCTAACTTTCAGCAATGTAGGAGGGTATAAAAACCACAAGAATCAGTAGATTTTCTGTGTTACCAACAATGGGACTGATAGATTAAACCATAATATTCTGCAATTGTGGCCAGCCTGGAGCACATTTTCCCAAGAATATTCTGTAGTGTAAAAGAGGAACAACTATCAAAATAAAGGTGAAAATACTTGTCTGCTACAGACTGATTCATGTTGCTTATATCGGTTGTTGTTTTCATTACTTCAAACACATGGATAATTTATATTGGGATTACAAAAATTGCAAAGGATTAATGGAATCACCATTCAGTTTACTTTCATATATCCAATATAATACACTTAACCCCTTACGGAAAATTAAGTCCAACTGTATAAACAATGTCAGGAATATAAAATAAGCCTCAGTAAGTATTATCTGGCACAAATACACCATCATCTACTCAGAAATTCAGTCTCTCTATAAATATTTATTTGGTACAAAATAATAAAAATTTAATTAATGAATATGACTTTTAAGTGTCATCTGAAATACTCCTCGTGTATATAATTTATATAATTGTATAGATGTCACCTAGACAGGAATTTAACATGCGTGTAGAAATCAAATTTCCACAATTTAAGCTAGATGAGAGGAGTCATACCTTCGTGTAGTGTGTGGTGTGAATTTTACAAGGCTGCACCCTTCAACCTAATACCAAATTCATGTGCAATAATTTCCTATTTGATGTTGAGTGCTAAGTGTAGAATACAATTTGAATTACCACATCAATTTACATAAATGAAACAATAATGATGTATTGTTTAAATTTTAATGCTTCTCAATTTTACAATTCCTGAAATATATCATTAAAATTAGTTTCACATTTCTCTTTTCTATAGCTACTAAAATTATACATTAAACATTCAATATTAAGAAATCAATAATAAGTAACCTATTATTATAATGATATACTATTAAACTGTGATTTGAAGTATATTTCTAACAAATTGTGATGTAAAAAACATTTAATAGAATTATGGGTAATATTTTTTAAACTCACCAGCTTGTTATTTGTTTCCTAGTTGTGTCATTTATTATTGTTCCAAGTCATCTCTCCATGTTCATTGTTTTTTATATATTTTTTGGGGGGGACGTCCGGCCGTGGGGCCTGAACTCTGGGCCTGGGCGCTATCCCTCAGCTCTTCAGCTCAAGGCTAGTGCTCTACCACTTGAGCCACAACACCACTTCCACCTTTTTTCTTTTTGTTTATGTGGTGCTGAGGAATTGAACCCAGGGTCTCAGGCATGCAAGGCAAGTGCTCTACTACTGAGCCACCTTCCCAGCCCTCCACCTTAATTGTTTAGTTTTCTATTTTATCTCTATTGGTTTGCTGATTGTGCATTTTCCCCTTTTTAGTGACTGACATGAGGATGAAAATCTGTATGATAGCTTATTACTTCCTATGTTACTGTAAAATTCCTGTTGTCTACAGCTGTTCTACTCTTCATTGTATAATACAGTATTTCCCCCACTTCCATCTCCTGTATTTCTGCTCTCATGTATGTTATTTTATTATTTAAAATTTTATTGTCAAGGTAATGTACAAAGGGGTTATAGTTACATAAGTAAGGTAATGAATTCCTTTTTTTCTAACTTGTTACCCCTTCCTTCATTTTTCTCCCTCTTCCCTCCCAAACCCCCCAAGAGTATTTCCAATATATTGTCTTGTGATTATCACTTTTGCATAGGTTTCCCCTTTGTCCTTTGTCTCTCCATTTTTTTCACTTTCACTTCCCTAGTTGAGACCAACATATTTACAAAACCCAGGGTATCAAAATCAAATATAGTGATAAGTCGGGAAAACACAAAAGGTTAAAAAGAAATCACATAGTACATTAAGAACAACAACAACAAATAACATGTCTTGGAGTTCATTTCGCTTGGAATCACCTTATATGGTCATATGTACTTAACAATTGAGCTATTCTGCTCATCTACTAAGATTATCCTTGATGTACACAATAATCCTCCCCTATTAACCAGTAATCCCACTTCTGGGTATTTATCACTGTGACCACAAACAAGGCACAATTATGTTTATCACAGTATTATTTACCATAGCTAAGATATGGAATCAACCCAGATGCACCTCAGTAGATGAATTGATCACGAAAATGTAACACACACACACACACACACACACATACACACACACACATACACACCTATATACACATGGAATACTATGCTTCCATCAGAAAGAATAATACCACCTCTTTGTCAGGAAATGGAAGATATTGGAAAAAATCACATTAACTGAAGTAAGCCAGACTTAAAGAAACATATGTCCAATGGGTTCCCTTATTTGTAATAATTAGTTTATATCAAAGATAATCTCATGTATTTTAATTTGACATTTTGTTCTATGTTGAGCATACAACATTATTGCTATCTTATTTGTTATTATTTCTACAAACCGGCAGGTATATTTAAAGAATTATGTTAATCTCATCCATTACTGAAGGAGAACAACTAAAAGAGCAACCCCTACAAGGAAGAACAACTCCTACTTAATTAGCTTCATTCCTATGTAAAGCCAGTGTTGTCCGCTGCATCCTCATATTGTACATTACAACTCTATACTTGGTCATCCTGTATATCTACTATCATCTATATTGTGACATAAATGCCCCAGAAATTCCAGTTTGCTTTACTTTTTGAAAAATTTCTCTGTTGTTTTAGGTTGGTGTGTGTGTGTGTGTGTGTGTGTGTGTGTGTGTGTGTGTGTGTGTGTGTTTGGACAAAGATCCAGAAGACAACATTTTTCTTTATTTAGAATACATCTTTCAGGTCATTGTAAGTTGTGGCTAACGGGAGAAGTCTCTTGCTAGTTTAGGGATGAAACAAAAATATATTTGTGCATGCACCACAGTTGCTTTATTAGTCTGTAGTTGAACACATAACTTTGATTTATATCTTGCTTGTTGTGGATAATGTGAATAACAATGAACTATAGATGTATTTACTAGTTACCCAGAGAGAAATAATCATATGATTGGTGGGTCAGATGATATTTCAACTCTGTATTTCTTTAGAAAACTCCATACTACTTTCTAGAATGAGAATAATAACCGGTATTTTAACCACGAGTGTAGAAAATTTCCTTTTCTCCACACTATCACCAACATAATTACGTTTTGAATTTTTTGAAAAGGCAGGTTTTTATTATGTGCTGTACCCAGACTGGCCTTAGGCTCAAATCCTCTTACTCCAACCTTCCAAATGCTTGGAATTACAAGCCTTTACCACCACACCAAGTTCCTTTGATTTTTTTGCTGAGTTATAATAGTTATGAAGTAGTATCATAATAATTTTGAATTGCATTTCTCTAATGACTTCTGTTCACAAAGCATTAATCCAGCATAGAAGTGGTATTAAACACAACTTTGTAAACCCACTGGTGATTTTCAGGGCATTTTGCAAAATATGGCTATTCAGAACTTTTGTCGATTTTTAATCAAGTTCCTTGTTAATCTCATCTTTAATCTCTATATACAAAATCAATAATTAATTCAATATAGTAGAAAGGAAAAAAATTGAGCAACTCCTCACAATTTTCAATTTTCAATAACATGATATTGCTTAAATCATTTTCTGTTTACGCTTGAGACTATATAACTCAATTTATTTAGACCTTTTACAAGGCTCTCTGTATTTTATTTATTTTATGCTGATTGCTCTTTCCAAATCCTGCATGTCTAATTCTCCTTGATTTCTTGCAGTCTCATGTAGTTCAGGTTTCAAACTGAAGAATAAATTGAAGGAAGCAACCCAAAAATAGAGTTCCTCTCATCTGATGATGCCTCTACAAGAATGAGGAAAGAGGGGCTGGGAAGGTGGCTCAGTGGTAGAGCGCTTGCCTTGCAAGCCTGAGGCCCTGGGTTCGATTCCTCAGCACCACATAAGCAAAAAAAGAAAAAAGCCGGAAGTGGCGCTGTGGTTCAAGTGGTAGAGTGCTAGCCTTGAGCTGAAGAGCTGAGGGACAGTGCCCAGGCCCAGAGTTCAGGCCCCATGACCGGACCCAAAAAAAAAAAAAAAAAGAATGAGGAAAGAGTTCATCCTGCTAAGGACCTTTGTATGATAGGATATCAAAAGGAGAATTCATTCTTCTATGTCTTCCCTGCCTTTGCAATTTACCTTAAATGATGTAAAACTCAATATACTGCTCAGTTACTTTTACGTTTTATGAGTTTTGCACATTATCATATGGACTTCACCCCAGTCTACAGCATTCCTTCATTATTCTGTCACTGATAGTTTTACACTATCAAGACATAAGATAACCAGTTTGATTTACAGCATGAGAAGTTATCCAGCTGGTTTCCTTGGAAGCACAGCATAGTCAATAAATAACATTACTTCTGGTTGCTCACTACATGTAATGATTCCTGTGATATATATCACATTCTGTTTAATATTAAAAAAAAAACTACTGGGTAAACTGAAAGCTCATTCATAGAAGTTTATGCTAAGTATTTCAAAAGCTTTATGTCTCTTAGGTCTTAAAAAATTTGCTGTAATGCTAATGTTATTACCATTTTAGTGTTGAGAAAAATTGTAATTCAAGGCACTAAGTGCATTGCCCAAAGACATATAGTGAGGAAGGAAATGAGTCAAAGTTTCCAAAAGCCTTTCAGCAATACAAAAATGTAGGTAAAATCTCTCCATTCTCTTATACTCTCAATTCAATATTCATATTGTCCAATAAATAATAGCATAAAAAATATTGCCCACGGTAATTGTTTTCTATCACATTTTGTCTTCAACACAGACTGAGTTGGTGACTTTGGGTTATCATGCACAGTGCTGAGATTATAAATTGAGGTCCAAAAAGAGCCAAATTTTTCTGTCCCACAGTTCCAGTATTCTTTTTAAAAAGTACTAAAACTTTTAAATACCATTACTTACTGTCTTTTAAGTATCCCAAAACGTAAACAATTCACATATAGTCACTCCAAAATGCATATAGTCACTCCAAAATGCTTTAAAAGTAGGAAATAATAAAACAGGCCCTCCTAAACTAAAGTTTCTTCTACACTTAAAATTATTCCTAAAGCCTTGTACTGGTTTGTCATACCTGTAATCTTGTCTACCCGGCATATCTACAAAGGAGCATGGGATCTGTGAATAGGAGTTGGAAGCCAATTAAGGCAAAAAAAAAATCAAAATATTATTTTTCAAAAATTTAAATGAACTAGCAAAGGTCCAGGAATGGAGATGTAGCTCATATAATAGCTCACAAAGCTAGAAAGGAAAGGCCTTGCAAATCCTTGAAGCTCTGAGTTCAAACTCTGGGCATGCCAACATGCACGCACGCACACACATGCACACGCACACACGCGCATACACACGCACACACATACACTTATTCAAAATATCTTCAGGTCAGTATTTTGCATTAATTTCTTGTTTAATGATATTATATGGTTAAAATAATGGAAATAAACTCTTCCATCATTTTTAAACGTTTTTTATTGTAAAAATACTGTACAGAGGGGTTACAGTTACATGAGCAAAGTAATGAGTATATTTCCTATCTAACATTGTTACCTCCCCCTTTGTTTTTCCCCAACTACCTCTCCCTTACACCTCCACAAGTACACACTTCACCCCCCCCCCCACCCTGCCTAAATTGTAAAGTTAGTATTTCAACATAGTGTCTTGGGCAACTCATTGTTATAATGGGTCAAACAGTATCTCTATTTGAGCATTTTGGTTTTTCCCTTTCCCTCTCCAAATTAGAGAAGTGTATATAAAAGATGCAGGTGCATCAACACCAAATACAGTGAAAACAGGGGTTATACCGTGTGGGACGACCAAATTAAAAAAAAAAAATCTCATCGTACATTATAAGTGCATTAGAAACAACAGCAAGAAAGGAAAAACACACACTTGTGTCCCTAGCTTGGGTTCATTTAGTTTAACATCACCTTATCTAGTCATATGCACATAGCTTTTGACCTTTTCTGCTTTTCCCAGACATATATAACTTATTGCAAATAAGGGATACCATGGGACCTATGTTTCTTTGGACTTGGCCTATTTCAGTTAATATAAATTTTTCCAAGTCTTTCCATTTTCTAACAAATTGGGCAATGTCATTCTTTCTGATGGATGATAGAATTCCATCACACACACACACACACACACACACACACACACACACACACACACACACACACACACAATGTTTTCTTGATCCATTAATCTATTGTGGGGCATCGGGGTTGGTTCCATATCTAAGCTATGGTAAATAATGTTGCAATAAACATAGTTGTGCTGGTAGTTTTAGAATGGCCTTGTTAGTGATCATTTGGGTGAATGCACAAAAGTGGGATTGCTGGGTCATAGAGGAGCTCTATGTGTAACCCTTTGAGGAACATCCATACTTCTTTCCAAGTGCGTGAACAAGTTTACACTACCACCAAGAATATAGTAGGGTTCCCTTCTGGTCACATGCCCTCCAGCATCTGTTGTTGTGGAACGCTTCATGAATTTGGGTGTCATCCTTGCGCAGGGGCCATGCTAATCTTCTCTATATTGTTCCAATTTTAGTGTATGTGCTGCCAAATTGAGCACAGAACATTTTTTATATATAAAGTGGAATTGATTTTTTTAAACTAGATAATTCAACAAAAAGCAAGTTCAAAAGAATTGTGAAATTTTAGATCCAGATATTTGTTACATAAGCACACATTTAAGAATAAAGTCAAGATTGATATGACAAAAACAAAATGAGTCCAGATGTTTGTTGTTCAAGAGATGTGTAGGAGGAGGAATTCAATTATTCTATACAGGGCACCTCTCATAATGAACACTGCAGCAAGTGTTAAGGTGTGTTAAAAGTTTTAATGTTTTAAATATGTTTAATTTTGGGAACCTGCTTATATATGCCAAAATTAAGACTGTCAGGTCATAAAACTTTTCCATAAAGTATTTAAGATTTATGGTAGCTGACATATATTACTAAGTATGTACATTTCAGAGTTTATAGAAAATTTATTAATGAGAAGTTGCAAAGTCTTTGTGTAAAGAAACAGAGCAAAGAGATAAGACTTTAACTACACAATTTCTGTTGAAACTTTAGGGCTTCTTTTCTTTATATGTTAGCAAGGAACAAATGATTATATAAGCCATGTATCAGTGATGAGTGAGACATAAAAAGTTATCTTACAGTGTAAATTTAAAGGGTACTCATAGCTTATAAAATTCTTGTTGAACATCATAATCTTAGCTAGTTTTAAATGTACAGGAATATGAGCAAATTGTAAAATCTAATATGTAGTATACTTCAAATATTGGAAATACTGGTATTTGGCTTTTATTTTATTAATCATTAATATTTAATTATTGGTTTTCTTTATTTTTTGCATTATTTTCTTTTTTGCAATATAATACAACTTTTTTAAGTCGTCATTATGAGGTATTTTGAAAATGTTACTGGGATGACCATTTTTTATAGGTGCATGTGAATTCACAGCGATCAAAATTAAGAACAAAATATTGATTAAAAATTTTCTCAATTAGAGTCTGAATCAGGAGTGTTGATAAATGTCCACACATAAAATCTTAGCCTTAAGCTGAAGCAGTGGTTTTACAGAGTTGAGGCCACAAAAGTGAGAGACTGTGTTTTGTTTAGTTTTTTGGTTTGGTTTTTGTTGGTTGTGGGGCTTGAACTCTGGGTCCTGGGTGCCGTCCCTCAGCTCAAGTCGAGTGCTACCACTTGAGCCACAGCATCACATCTGTCTTTTTCTCCTTATATGGTGCTGAGGAATCAAACCAAGGGCCACATGCATGCAAGGCAAGCACTCTAACACTGAGCCACCTTCCAAGAACCGGAGAGACTGTTCTTTTAAAAATCATCTGAACAACATTTACTTTCTGCTTTGGGTTATATAATGAAATACATGAATATCTTTTTATGTTTTTGTGAATTGTCATACTTCTAAATTTATACTAACTTCAGCCATTTCATCCTTTTCAAAGTCATGAAATATCTCTGAGAGTTTGCTTCTGTGAAGACTGTTTTTGCATTTATAATTTCTTCTGAGTAATCTTTAATTTTTATCAAAATTAATTTATATTTTTATATTGATGGATTATCAGACATCAAATACCTTCAAATGTACATGGAGAGTCTAAAGATAGCAGTATGAAGGTTCTCATACAGCTCTTGTTTATCTGTTATGCACTTCCAGTATTATGATATTTCTCTCTCTCTTTCTCTCTCTCTCATTTTCTCTCTTTCTCTTTCATGCTCCATGTCTGCTATTTAGAATTTCTGCTGGTCTACTATTATCCTTCAGGATCCACTGGTTTTGTGGGAACATGATAGGGACCATCAGTTACCCTTGCACTCTTTAAAAGTTATAAGAGTAATGTGATATTATTCTTTGCCATTCTAAATGGCAAAACAACAGATCTAGGAATTCCTTTTCACTTTTATTTCTATTATAATTTTATCTCATAGGCATCCATTTGTGACCTAAAAGTTCTTTTTCTTTTACAAAGAATGTTTTTCTTTTATTATCAGTCAGTAACCAAAACAAAGCTATCCTAGGGAAAGTAGGCTGAAGTTGTTCACAGGGATGAAAAACAAGGTAATGGGGGAAATGAGCACAGATCCTCAGAGCAGTTTATCATGTACATTTTGTGAGAATGGCAATGTGCTGGGAACTCTAG
This sequence comes from Dipodomys spectabilis, assembly GCF_019054845.1. Lineage (NCBI taxonomy): Eukaryota > Metazoa > Chordata > Mammalia > Rodentia > Heteromyidae > Dipodomys > Dipodomys spectabilis. The sequence continues at coordinate 606,792 of NW_024870810.1, forward strand.
ATTAAATCACTGAACAGCTGATATATATACACATATATTTATATATTTATATTTATTTATATTTGCATATATGTGTGTATATGCCCTTATATATGTACACATGTATGTTACTATACACACAAATATACACATACATATACACATGTATACATGCACACATGGAGAAAGACACATAGATACAGCCAACACAAGTTTCACTAATTGTTGAATATTCCTTAGATGGAATGCTTGGAACCGAATATGTTGAAGATGTCTTTGTCTCTAAGAGTTTTTTTTCCACTCATCTTATCTCCTAAAATTGGTAGTTTTTGCCAGAATCGACTTGCAACATGCCGTACAAGTGATAACAAATCACTCAGAAATCTCAGTAAGTAATGGTCTTATGGTGTCTCCTTGCTCCCCATGGAATTCTTGCTCTTGTAGACAGTCTCAAAAACCAAAGCAGAAGAATATCCTGGTAAAAAATAAGGTTATAAGGCTTTAAATGGCATCCTTCCTTGAGCTTTTTTACAAAAGCTACCATCAATTCCTTGAGAGCTTGTTTGGAGGTTCTAGCAGGGGAGCTCAGCTACCCATATATCCTTGACCTAAGACTGATCCTCCTCTATTGGGGATGGTCGTCCTCCTCGACCGAGTGCACAGTTTCGGGAGGGACACACATGTAGCGGTGAGGGAGGAAGGGGACACCCAGCCGGAGCAGCCGAATCAACCCTGGCGATAAATGGGGTGACAGATGTCGCAGCAGATCGCCCTCACATCCAACTACCATCAATTCCTAAGCAGATGAATGAGGCCTCAGAAGACTGGACCTCAGGTCAACACTTAACCAACCCATGTGAAAAGTCTAAAGTTAGAAAGGCTGACTGAGGTCTTCCATTTCCTGGCCAAGAAATTAAAAATAAAGAAAGTTTTTTAATGTATTAAAAATTGAAAATAATTTGTAACCTGTCAATAAATGTGTACAATACAATTATACCAACTGACAAAAGATGATGTGCATTTCACTTATGTGCTTTTGGACTTGGTGAGTGACGATAGGTGTGTCTACACAAGTAGAATAAGCATAAATCAAGCCAGCATTTCTTCATTTAAGATACAAGGAAAGGATGCAAGTTGACCCACTGTAGCAATGGGATGTACAAGACAATATCAGACGGGGGTAAAGTGGGGAGTTGAGGAGGTGTGCAGGGAAGGGATGGTAGGGGAAAAATCAAAGGAGGGGGTAACAATGCTCAATAAAAAACGTACTCATTACCTTACTTATGTAACTGTAACCCCTCTGTATATGATATTTACAAAAAATATATTTAAAAATATGAAGAAAACTTCTTCTATACTTATATGAAGTATTTGTCACCCAATATCAGTAAGGTACTGGTTTTAGGACCACAGGCATATTAAAATTTTGGATGCTCAAATTCTCTACATAAACACAGTATATTATTTACATTAGAATCTGCCCACAACCTAGTGCAGTATGATTGCTATTAAAAATTTTACTACATTTTATATTTGTAGTGGAAAAGTATATGCACTATCAACGGATACAAATTTTTCAGATAATTTTTGTCTGCATATTGTGGATGGAATTGGAAGAGCAATTATGAAAAACCCAAATTTCATCACCATGAGCTGTCTGTAAAATGTAACAAGGATCTAATACAGCATCATTGAATGGTGTGGATCTTCAAGAAGAAGTACTTGAGTTGAGACATTATCAGAAAGTGTAAGCACGCAAGGACTTTTTAGAAATGCAGCTGTTAGATTTCTCATAGAGAGCTTTCATAACACTTTGTGAAACACAAGTCAGAACCTCACTGAAGTGTAGAGAGATTTCCCTCACCTTTCTGTCAAGCTCAGTCATTATCAATCAATTTATAGCTAATCTTGTATAATCCTCTAATAAGAAAATGTTTATGGAATGTTATATGCAGAAAAGCTGGTAAGGATAACTTTTTCCAATTAGGACTGAAGGATTGACCTGCCCTCCCCACCACGCTATTGTCCCAGGCCCATACAGACTCCAGGCAAAATCCCAGGTACATGTGACCTCCTTGGAAGTGCAGGGAAATCCACGTAAGCCCATTGTGGGCCAAACTGAAAGTTCCCCACCTTCCTTGACTTAGGGGCTTTTCATTAACTTCTACCTCCTTGTTCAGACCTCCTATAAAAACCCAGATCCTATCCCAGCTCCCTCACACAACCTCCCAATGCACTGGAAGGATGGTGCCCCTCATTGTGCCTCAATAAACAGTCCTCACCTGTTGATGATGTAGTTCAGCCTATTCCTTTTCCATTCTCCTCCATTTTCCTAACATATGGTTCTGACACCCTGGAGGACTGGGTGCCCTCTGCCCAGGGGCCACACCCCTCCTTGCCACCCCTCATGGAGGCTTTCTGCTACCTTCCTCCTCCTTCCAAGGCCTTTCTCCACTGGGAGAACAGAGCCCTCAGAGCTTACTTTGGGCTAAACAGCCACATGAAAGACCTCTTGATCTTTGCCTTTGTAAACAGTGCAAGCAGTGGACAGCAACCCTGCTGTGGCTTGAGGTATTATTGGCCCCCTGCATAAACCCAGAAAAGGTCTCTCCCCCTATTCTTTCTCTTTTACTCTGTTCCTGGACTCTTATCTCCAGGCTGGAGGGTCTTTGCCTTTTGGTCAACTTCACTCACCATGTAAAAGCCTCAGTACAAGATTACCAGCCCAGTCTGTAGTGGAGGTGCAACGAAATGGACCCCAGGAATCCAGGATTCCCTTCCTTCCTTCCTTCCTGTCTGTGGGAATCCAGGAGACTCCAGGAGTGTCTCTTTTCCTGACACCATGACCCCCTGTAATTAGGACCTTTGGGGATGCTCTATCCTAATTACTTGGATATGTCCATCTGCCTTCCCAAAACACCAGGGATGCCTGGAACAACGGGACAGACTCAGTAGTCCTACCAAATTTTCCAAATTGTCTCCCAGAGACACCCCATTGGTATGACTGTGGTCTAATCTTAAGAAACTGGGCTGACTGATTTACAGTAAAAAAAAATCTGAAGTGTTTTTCTTCCAAAATCTGGTCTCGTTATCATGGCCACCACTGGCCTAAATTTGGAACCTTAGGTTTTCCTCTTAGTGATTTAAACAATTCTCCAACAAAACGGTGGGGAGTCCCAGGTCCCCTATACATAAGCCCTCCTCTACCTCTGCTCCAGAAAACCCCCCACTCTGCTTATTCTGTTCTGTTCACCAAGTCCTTCTCTGACCTCCACTCCAGAGTTCCCCCTACCCGCTCTCCAGCCTTGCTCACCAAGCCCTTCTCTGCCATGATTCTCCTAACTATCTCCTCTAAAAAGTAACTCCTCATCTTGTAGCAGCTCAATCTGTCTCTCACCCCTTTTCTCTCCCCCTCTCCCTTTCTCTCTCACTCTCTCTTTTCTTTGATGACCTCTGGCACCAAAGATCCTTTTCTCTTTCCTTGCCCTTCTAACTGCACTCTTGCTATTTGCAGTTGGTCCAGCTTATCTAGGCTAAGACTGTCTGCCTGTGTCAAGCAAACTCCTTCTGCTCACCCCTGTCCCTGTGCTTTCCTGTCTGCCTACCTGTGTAGCTGTCACAAGGTGAGGATGGGCATAGGCCTCCAAAGATAAAACAGCAAGGGCTGGGAAGGTGGCTCAGTGGTACAGTGCTTCCCTTGCATGCCTGAGGCCCTGAGTTCAACTCCTCAGCACCAAATAAGCAAAAAGAAAAAAGCCGGAAGTGGCACTGTGGCTCAAGTGGTAGAGCACTAGCCTTGAGCTGAAGAGCTGAGGGACAATTCCCAACCCCAGAGTTCAGGCTCCACGACTGGACCAAAAAAAAGAAAAACAAAAAGATAAAACAACAAGCTAACAGCCCTGTTAAAAATCCCTCTACACAAACCCCTCCATACTTATACACTTCTCAATCCTGTTCTATGGCTAATACACCTTCTTCCCTTCCAGACCCTAAATAAATAGGCCTCTGCTCTGGAACTTTCGTTAACCTGTCACTGAAAGTGTATGGGTGTCAAAAACACTGAGGACAGCCTCTCTCTTTTACGGCTCTCTCACTTTATCACACTGAAATCCCATAAAAGAAACAAACCAGTTCTTTTTCTTTTTGGACTTAGACAATAATCCAATCCTTTTCTCTTTCCTGAGTCCACTCACATCAAAATCTTTATTCTTAATTTCTTCTCTAGGAGACTGCAGAAGAGAAATCCCTCCCTCTCACATCTTCCAATAACTCTCTCTATCCACTCACTCAAACACTCACTTTTCAGCACCTTCATTATGCCACATCATCCCTTTAAATGTCTTCATGTTAAAAGTGTTATTTCTTCTCCTTACAGTGGCTGTTCAGCCACCCTCTCCCCCAATTCTCTCTACATGCCCTGGAAGCTGACAGCTAGAAAGAGACAAAGACCACATAATGGATTTTTCTACAACCTCCACTCTTCCACCAACCTTACTCCACTCTCCTCTTCACTCTTCTAGGGGTTAAAATATTTAAATCATATAATATGCCTCATCACCAAAATCGATTTAAAGATTTTCTGCTCTTGTTATTAATGTTTGTTTAAGGGTGGAAATTCTGTTTGTCAAAATTTGCCTTGCATATTGTTTGGTATTGCCTACTTTTCTGACATTGACACGTGTTTTTATCATATTGGGCAAAACAATATCACTTTGCCACTGGAATTAAAAAAAACCCATATGGTTGGTTTTCATTTTTTTAAAAACTTAAGTGCACCTTAAAACTTTGGTTTAAGTATAAGTGTGTGAACATGTTCAGCATAATCTTATTATAATACATAAAACCTGTGTAAAAAGTTATCTTCTTCTATTTTTTGATACAGATATTTCCTATCAAATGTGCTGTTTGTTAAAACATTTTTATCAAGGGTAGTAGTAAAAGGAATGAGACCCAGCTCATCTACTAACCAGCTGTGATGAAAAACACCAGTAAGGAGGTAAGAATTGTCTTAATGTTTGTTCCACATATCTGTTTCTGTCCTCAGAAAGTTCGAGTATGTAGGAGATGGTATGAGTATGCCTTAAAAGACAGCTTATGAGTAAAGTTTGTATGTATTTATTGGCTGTGATTTAACATTAAAACTAGCATGTTATTCTCTATATCCATCTAAAGTCAAGTGTCTTTAGCCAGTCTGTGTATAATGTTGTAAGTAATTAACCATTCATCCGAGGGATGCAGTCTAGCCAAGATCCTGCCTGAAGCATGCTACCGCCTCCATGGTATACTGGACTCCTGCCTGACTCGATCACACACAGCTGATTCTTGGTAAAAGACTCCTTTAGATTTACAAAAACTAGACTCTTGTGGGACACTCTCTATAAACCTTACCCAGCCTGACCTGAAAAAGCCAGCTGTGTTGTTATGCTATTAATACATGTATAGGCCAGGAGAGCCTCTTACACACTTTGGTTATAAGGTTTCCCAGGCAGCCAAGCTATACTCAAACCCTCATCCTAGCTATTGAGTTGTGTCATTGCAGAGTTCTGGCAAGTATTTGTTGATCAATTTTTGACAGGGTGCACATAAGCTCTACTTGTTCCCACTGATCTCCTTGTTACTTTGATTGGAAATTATAAAGTGTTTTTGTGGCAAAGATTGCAGTTCAAAGCCAGCCCAGGCAAAAAATCCCTGAGACTCTATTCCTATACAACCAGCAAAGAACCAGGCTGGAAGCTGGCTCAAAAATTAACCATCCAAATGCTAAATGTGGCCCTGTGACTCAAAGTGGTAGGATGCTAGCCTTGAGCAGAAGTGCTCAGGGAAAGTGCTCAGGCCTTGAGTTCAAAGCCCATATCCTAGCCACAAGCAGCTAGATTCCAGGACAAGGCGGAAAAGTATAAGAGGAGATGATGTCACATCAGCCACTTTGTGCCTGTCCTTTCAAAATTAACCAGAGCCAGGAGGTCAATAGAAACAAGTTGAGAAGCTTGTCCATCTAATGTCCATATCTGTCTAACTTCTAACTGGACAAGAATTTACATTCTTGCCTTTGTTACCAGCTATTTATAGGAAATGATCAAAGTCTCTCACCAGGCCCTTTACCTTAACTACTCCAATCCAGCCCTAGTTTCTGACTGGCTATGGGCTCATGATCCAAATGGAACTTTTCTGGTTTGTGCTCTGGGTGTGTTTTCCTATGTAACTCATATCAACCAGTCAGCCTTTTGCTTGATCTCAGCATTTTCAAGTTTCTCTCTAACAGGATAATAGCCCTGACTCAAGACCTGGGACCATGTCAAGGCCATCCTATTACTGCAGGCAACCAGAGGCTTTGCTTACACTGCCTTGGACCGAGCACAGACATGGACCTGAAGACCCCAGCCCCAGTGACTCCTCGACACCCCCATGCCAGCTGAAGGCAGCCAGAAAAGACCCCTTTTTATACTCCACCTTTTATACTCCAGGTTTCAAAATGATTGGAATCTGCTTTGTTCTCATAACTCCATGTTAATCCTCTATCAGCCCAGTTCTTTTTGTATCCAAAGATCCTATATGAAGAACTTGCCTCTCCCCTCTTGGCCCTATCCTTTTATGTATCTGAAGATGGAATATGAAGGATTGACCCCCACCCTACTATCCTAGGCCCATATAGACTGCAGGCAAAACCCAGGTATATGTGAACTCCTTTGAAGTGCAGGCAGGGCAATCCACCTAACCCAGCTGTAAACATCCCATTGTGGGCCCACACCTTCCTTGAGCTAGGGCCTTTCCATTAACCTCTACCTCCTTGCTCAGACTTCCTATAAAAACCTGATCCTGTCCCAGCTCCCTCACACAACCTCCAAACCTGCTGGAAGGGCTTTGCCCCTCGCTGTTCATCAATAAACAGTCCTCACCTGTTGATGATGGAGTTCAGCCTATTTCTTTTCCATTCTCCCTCATTTTCCTAACAAGGGCAGTCTGTTTTCTATGATCAAGAAGAGAGAAAATTAGATAAGCATCCATTTACAGCCTTCTGAATAATTCTGATTCTGCCCACGTCAGTTATCTATCCATACCTATGTCCGAGTGAGAGGATTTTAGAAGAATTTAGTGTTTTAAAAATTAAAATTAAATGTAGAATGAAATTGGTTCCAATGCATCACTTTAAGATATTTAGAAACAACTGAGAAACCTAAAGGTCTATAAGTTTTTTTTTATTGGAAGTGAAGGGGTTGTGGAATTTGGTTCTCTATATTTTAAGCAATTTGCAAAAAGAATTGGCAAAATAAAATTTACATTTGCAGCAGACTTGACACATAAATTTTTGTATATTGAAAGAAACACAAGCCATAACAATATGTCAATGCTATCCTCTTATTTATTTCTAAACGTTTATGATTTTTGTCTCTTAATATTAAAACTTCAAATTTGTTTTAATCTTTATCAAGTTGTGCAAAGAGGTTTCGCTTCATCATGTCAGTGTTTAATAGAGTATATGTGCACTTCAATGTATAATACATCTGGAACATTGAAATCTTTCCACTTTTCTTCCTTCCCTTACCCCAACACCACCTATCCCTTCAAGTATCCTACTTATATTCTCACATATGTACATTGAGTGATATGACTGTATTAGTCCACCATTTCCATTAGGGCAGAAGTGCCCTACTCCCTTTAAGCCCAGATCTCCCTTTTAAGACTTGTTTCAACTTCATGGTATTTTGTTAAATTTCTCTGCTTTTGGCATTTGGCTTTGGGCTAACCACATTCTCTCTTCCATGTTTAACCTACATAAATGAGGTTATTTCTCCACATTTCTAATCTCTGAATGGCTGAGATAGGTCTCCTTTACTATGCATCTGTCTTTTTTTATCATAATTTGTGATATTAACTCAAAACTGCTTTGCCTTTTGTCAGCAATTGGGCTGTTATATCAAAGTAAGTGGCTTAAAAACAACAGAATTTTATTACCCATATGCTAGAAGCTTAAGCATTGATTATAAAAATGCTTGTTCAAAGTAATTCCTTGTCTTTTGGGGGTCCACTTTCTGGTTCATCACAATCTATTTGCTGGACATTCATATGGCAGAGTAGTTATATTGGGCTTCTTTTATCAGGATCATTATTGTAATGCCATCTCTGAAAGGTTGATTCTAATGTCACCAGCCGGGGGAATAGAATTTCCACATGTGCATATGAAAGGAGTTACAACGTCCAATACACTTTGCAATTTTTTCTTTAACTCAGTGTAGTGTATCCTTTGGATATTATTTCATAGAAATAATAACTTAAGGACAAGTTTATATCATGTGACTTATGTGAATGATTCTTCTTGCAATGGGAATAATTAGAGTGATGGCAAAGTGAAGTATGATTGTTCAGTGGCTCTTGAATCACATCATAGGTAATCATGTAAACGTGGTACAGCCTATCTACGGCCCTTCTGATGTATTTGAACAAGCTCTGATGAGTTAATCGCTTTCAGAAATATTCGATTGAGCCAACAAATACAGATCTCCTTTGATTTAAATCATGGCTTGCTTGTAGGACTCAAACAGACACCAAAATCAGAGGATGCTAAATTCTCTGATAAAATATATAATAAAATTTTTATAATTAATATAGCATGAAGACTGTAATATTAATAGCACTATAAATACTTGTATTCATATTATATAATATATTGACATCCTTTGGTTTAATCAGTTTTTAGAATATTTATAACTAAGTGTAAATAGTATGCAAATAGTTATTTGATGATGTATAGAAAATGAGAAAAAGATTTGCATACATATTACTACAGATGCAAACATATTCACCTGGTTATATATGATCCTTCATTTGTTGGTTTCATTCATGCATAGAGAACATACAAAGAAGTGAAAATTGCAAACTTGAACTTACTAAAGGATTAATTACATGAAGTTTATGTTGGGCTAAATAGATTTTATGAATTAAATTGTTTGTCCCTTCCTTTCTCCCACCCTTCCTTCCTTTGTTCCTTCATTCCCTCCTTCCTTCCTTCCTTCCTATTTTCCATCCTTCCTTTCTTCTGTCCTTCCTCCTTCCTTCCCTACATCCCTACCTCTCTCTCTTTCTCTCTTTCCTTCTTCTTTCCTTTCTTGCCTTTTTCTTCTTTCTTTCTTTTTTCCTTTCTCTCTTTCTATTATTCTTCCAATCTTCTTTTCTTTCTTTTACTCAGAATATTTTTTATGTTTATAGAAAAATACAAACTGCTGTACTCTAAGGTGTTATGAGTAATTATAAATATTAACTAGATTGATATTAATTTTAATGACCTACATTATATCTTAAGACATATTGTACTAAAAACAACTTCACAAATGTTGCAAGATATGTAACAAATATTACTGTTCCTGAAATTGTTTATTTCTTCAAACTAAAATAAGCATTTAGACATATATTGTGTGTGTGTTTGTGTGTTGTTCCTGTGATTTTAACTCAAGACCTGTCCCCTAGTTGTTTTTATTTCCCTCAAGGATATTGCTCTATCATTTGAGCCACAATTCTATTTCTGGCTTTGTGTGTGTGTCTGTGTGTGTGTGATTAATTGAGATGTGTCTCACAAACTTTCTTGACAAGGCTGGCTTTGAACTCCAGCCTCCTGAGTAGCCAGGATTACAAGCTTAGACACCCATATGTATCACAGATTTCATATATCCAAGAATACAATAAATTTCATATTATTTGAATGCTAGAGGATCAATTTAACAAATAACATAGATATTTATTTAGTTATTAAACCTGAACCTGTACTGTGAAAAAGTTTTCAATTTTTTGAAAAAATATGCACTCAAAGATTTAAATGACAGAATCTTTGGACAAATTGAAATACTCTATTATTCAATAGCAAAAAAGGGATCATTAATCAAATTTCTCATGTAAGCTAAAGGCAATAGGCTCTATCAGGCTGAATGAAGCAATTTTTCATTAAATTAAATATTATCTAATGTGGTCACATGATTTTCTCTTCTTTTTAACCTAAAAGTTTTTGACACAAAAATGTAGCTTCATACATTTTTTGATTATTTAAAAATCTTAGTTACTGGTCATATATTTCTGATATTTGATTACCTAGTCCTTTTACAGAAACAGTGAATTTCATTTATTTTATGTCAACAGTTATTTTTACAAATTCAATCAATCTCAGTATAAGATAACTAAAGCAAGATATTCCATCACTTATCCAATTATTCCTATAGACTTGAATATGTTATTTTTGAATGGTAAGAAATTCATATTATACCTACACTCTATAGAATAATTAAGATAAATGATTTTTTTTCTTCAACTTGAAGGAAAGAACCTCATTATAAATAATAAATACTTGAATGGAAATGCTATAAAATTATGAAAAATTCATGTCATTATGAGTTAGATGAAATAGTCATTTTTGAAGATCACAACATGAAAACTCTTGAAGCTTCTGCATCTGCTAAATAAAATGTATTTGCATTCAAAATATTTCATTCATCTCTCCAGTAATGGTATAACCAAATCACTGCTATGCCAAATAGCATCTCTGATATTTAGGAACAGAAGTCATCACAACTCTATAGAAAGATCTACCCACTACACTAGAAATTAAATCTGAAGTCATAAAGGATTGTGATTAATAATTAGCTTTCACTACATTGCCATAAAGAGGTGAACCCTTTCAAGTGGGCACAGTTGAAGAGATTAGGTCACTCAGAACTTGAAATCAAAGAGGATGTTAAGATCAACGTCTTTTCTTCCTCTTCCTTCTTTTACTTCTCCTTCTCCTTTTCCTTCTCCCTCTCCCTCTTTCTCTCATCCTTTTTCTCCCTTTCCCACTCCCATTCCTCCTTTTCTTTACTTCCTGGCTTCCATGAATACAAAAAGGCCATCACATGTTCCTGAGCAATGAGGATAAGAAATGTAAATTGAAATGTATAAAATCAGAAGCCAAGATAAAACTTTCCTCCTTTTAATTAATTTTATGAAGTATTTTGTCATATTGATAGGAGTCTGACACAGCATGCTCTCATTATTATAAGGGATAATAAATCGACCGAAATTGTCGTAATGAAATGAATGAATTAATATTATATTTGGAGAACCCTACATGAAAATATCAGATACACTTCAATAAGAGGCAAAAAATATGTTCAGATGAATATGGCGGAGGAGAAGCTGGAGGCTAAACAATTTCTGGCATACAAAGCAGTTTTAGTGATCAAGTGAACAGTCCTAGGCTAGAGAACCACACCAAATGTTCCATCAGAGTACAGAGAGTGGCCAGAGAGGGAAAATCAAAGCAAGGAGACAAATCTGAGCACTTGCTGGTAGCCGCAACTGTGGTGGCTGCGGCAGCAGCAGCGGTGGCCATAGCCTCCATACCTATAGCACAGAGAGTCTTGGGAAAAGATGCCAGATGTGGCAGGCAAGCAGATTTTACTCAACACCAGTAAGAACTGAGGAGGAGCAGATATCTTCATCCGGCAGATCGCAGGCCAGACACAGCCCAGGACCAAAGACTCTGGAGTGGGTAGAAGCCTGACATCCTCACTCTAAGGGAGCAGAGGAGGGAAGGCCAACCCTCCCTGACACCACCATCAGAGATCTCCATCTTTGATATTAAAAAAGGACCATTTGAACAGCTATCTCCAACTCAGGCCTTGGAAGAAAACAAGAGTCATTTAGGAGGTCACAGGAACCTGACTTGAACTGCTTGGCTCAGTTCCCCCAAAGGAAAGTCAACCAGCCCAGGCAAGGAAGCCTCACCATTGGAGGAGTGACTTTCTTCTCTGGGTAAACTGAGCCAGAGGCTGCCCCTCCATACAGCAGCATAGACAATCAATTGAAATTCAGTAATCAAAAACCTGAGAATGTCCCCAGGATGGGCTCTGTGAGTGTCCCAGGAGCTATTCCCTCAGGGAAAAGCTACTGTTTGCTGAAAGACCTCAACTTTACCCAGAACCTAGCCTAAAAACAGCATCTCCAAACTAGAGGAAACAGCCATCTCCCTCTTTCATGATACTCAAAGCAGATCTCCCTCCCACTGAAGTAGAATGGGAGGAGGATCACAAAATCCTGGGTAATGCAGAGCATTTTACTGCCTGCTCAAACTCACTTAAGAAACTAATCAACCCACAGAAAAAACAAACACCACAAGCAGACCAGAGACTCCACCAAGAGATTGGTTATGGACACGGGGGAGATGCAGGATCTTCCAATTCTACCCCCTTCCCCACCCCCCTCAAAAAAATCAAAGAACTCTTCTTTGTACCTTTTCTTAATTTTTAATTTTTTTCAAAAATTGTTTTCTATTAATCTTTTCTTCCTTTCATAATTTTTATTATCGATGTGTGTGTGTGTGTGTGTGTGTGTGTGTGTGTGTGTGTGTTTTATCTCTTCTGATCTTTTGGTCCTTTTTATTTTTATCTTTTCAATTTTTTCTCTTTCTTTTTGGTGAGAATTAATTGCTGTTCTGATCATCCTCAGATATTTACCCATCGTCGATTATTAGACCTTATCCCCCATTGTGTACACACTTCATGCAGCAATTTATTACTCAATTCACAATCTCTTAGGATTAAATTATTTTAAATTATTTTTTGTGAACATACTGTAAAGAGGGGTTAAAATTACATGGACAAGATAATGAGTACATTTCTTATCAAGCATTGCAGACTCCTCCTTTGTTTACCCTTTACATCCCTTCCCAGCCTCCCCCGTCCCCCCACCCAATCTTCCCCCCCACCCCCCGCCCACACAAAAGTTGTAAAGTTCGTTTTCGACATGACAACTTGTACTTCTCATTGTTGCAACCGGTCCACCTGTATCCTTAAATGACTTGTTTTTCCCCATCTCCTCCACAAATTATACATTTATCAAATATAGTGAAAGCAGGGGTTATATTGTGGGGGAGGGACATACAAAGAAACAAAGAAATAATCTTATAAATGTGTTAGAAACAAATGCATGAAAGAAAAAAAATTTAAATACATATCTAAGGGTTCATTTTCTTAACATTATATTATCTGACCTTTTCTGCTTGACTCATACCTATACTAGATATTGCAAATGAGGGAAACCATGGGACCTATGTGTCTTTGGGCTTGGCTTACTTCACTTAATATAATTTTTTCTAAGCCTTTCCATTTCCTAACAAATGGGGCAATGTCATTCTTTCTGATGGAGGCATAGAATTCCATTGTGTATATATACCACATTTTCTTGATCCATTCATCTACTGACGGGCTTCTGGGTTGGTTCCATATCTTAGCTATGGTAAATAATGCTGCAATAAACATAGTTGTGCTGGTAGCTTTAGTGTGGTCTTGTTTGTAAACATTTGGGTAAATGCCCCAAAGTGGGATTGCTGGGTCATAGGGGAGCTCTATGTGAAGTCTTTTGAGAAACCTCCATACTGCTTTTCAAAGTGGTTGAAAAGGTTTACACTCGCACCAACAATGAAGTAAGGTTCCCTTCTCTCCACATCCCCTCCAGCATCTGTTGTTTTTAGAGTTCTTGATTTTTGCCATTCTAACTGGAGTGAGGTGGTATCTCAATGTTGTTTTGATTTGCATTTCCTTTATGGCTAGGGAGGTTGAGCATTTCTTCATGTGTTTTTGGCCATCCTTCTTTCTTCTTCAGAGAAGTTTCTCTTTAAGTCTTTAGCCCACTTATTTATTGGGCAGTTGTTTCTTTGAGGATTTGTTGTTGGGGGATTTAATTTTTTGAGTTCCTAGTATATTTTAGATATGAGACCCTTGTCCGTTGTATGGCTAGTGAAGATCTTTTCCCAATCCGTGGACTTCCTATTGATCTTGCCAGTTATGTACTTTGCCATGCAGATGCTCTGGAACTTCATGAAATCCCATTTGTCCAACCTTTCTTTGATTTGTTGTTTTTCCTGGTCTCTATTAAGAAAATTTCGGCCTGCTCCAAGGAGACCTAGGGTTTCTCCTATTCCATCCTGTAATGTTTACAGAGTGTCTGATTGACTCCGAGGTCTTTGAACATTTGGAGTTGATTCTGGTGCAGGGTGATATATAAGGATCTAGCTTCAGTTTTCTACAAGTAGTTAACCAATTTCACCAGCACCATTTACTGAAGAGGCTGTCTTTCTTCCATTCTATTATTTTAGCTCCCTTATCGAAGATTAGATGGCTACAGGTCTGTAGGTTCATTTCTGAGTTTTCAATTCTATTCCATTGTTCCTGAGGTCTGTTCTTATGCCAGTAGCAAGCTGTTTTGATTACTATGGCTTTATAGTAGAGTTTGAAATTTGGTATTGATATTCCTCCAGCAGTGTTCTTTCCGTTGAGGAGCGTTTTTGCTATTCAGGGTCTTTTATTGTTCCATATGAATTTTTGAATTGCCTCTTCTATTTCCTTGAGGAATGAGGTTGGAATTTTGATAGATATCACATTGAATTTGGAGAGAGCCTTGGGAAGTATTGCCATTTTCACGATGTTAATCTTTCCAATCCAGGAGCATGGGAGGTTTTGCCATTTTCAAAGTTCTGTGTTGATTTCCTTTTTAAAGATTTTTAAGTTTTCATCATAGAGGTCCTTCACTTCTTTGGGTAAGTTAATTCCTAGGTATTTTATTTTTTGTGGGGCTATTATAAATGGAGTTCCTTTCCTAATTTCAACCACACTTTTCTCATTGTTGGCATACAAAAAAACCATTGATTTTGGGGGGTTAATTTTATACCCTGTTACTTTGCCAAAGTTTTGAATCAGCTTGAGTAATTTAGGAGTGGAGTATATGGGATTCTTTAAATACAAGATCATGTCATCTGCAAAGAGGGAGAGTTTTATTTCTTCTTTCCCTATTTGGATCCCCTTTATGTTCGCATCTTGTCTTATTGCTGTAGCTAGGCATTCTAATACTAGATTGAAGAGAAGTGGAGAGAGGGGATATCCTTGTCTTGTTCTTGAGTTAAGAGGAAATGGCTTTAGTTTTTCACCATTAATTATAATGGTGGCTGTAGGTTTGTCATAAACAGCCTTTATTGTATTGAGGAATGTTCCATGGATTCCTAATTTTTCCAGAACCTTCATCATAAAGGGGTGTTGCATCTTGTCGAATGCTTTTACTTCATATATTGAAATAACCATGTGGTTCTTATTCTTGCTCCTGTTGATGTGATGAATAATATTAATTGATTTGCATATATTGTACCAGTTTGCACCCTGAAATGAATCCTGTTTGATCGTGTTGTATGATTTTTTGGGTGAATTGTTGAAGTAGATTGGCCAAAATTTTGTTGAGAAGTTTTGCATCAATGTTCATCAAAGAAATGGGTCTATAGTTCTCTTTCTTTGATGAGTCCCTGCCTGATTTTGGGATGAGGGTTATGATGGCTTCATAGAATGTTTTCGGTAGGGAACTTTCTCTTTGAATTTCATTGAAGAGTTGGAGGAGTATTGGTGTGAGCTCTGCTTTGAAGGCCTTGTAAAATTCCGCTGTAAAACCATCTGGTCTTGGACTTTCTTAGCTGGGAGATCTCTTATTGCTCTTTGTATTTCAATGCTTGATATGGGCCTGTTAAGATGGTTTAACTCATCTTGGTTTAGTTTTGGCATGTCAATATTTGCTAGGATAAGGTGCATTTCTGCCAAGTTCTCAAACTTATTAGCATAAAGTTTTGAGAAGTATTCCCTTATAATGTTCTGAATCTTGGTTGTTTCTTAAGGTGATGTTTCCATTCTCATCTCTGAGTTTATTTACTTGGGTGTGAACTCTTCTTTTTCTCCTGAGATTTGCTAAAAGTCTGTCAATTTTTTTTAATTTTCTTGAAGAACCATCTCTTTGTTTTGTTGATTGTTTCTATAGTTGTTTTGGATTCTAATTCATTTAATTCTGATTTAATTTTAATTATTTCTCTCTGTCTATTGTATTGGGCCTTATCTTGCTGCTCTTTTTCAAGGAGGTTTAGATGTGTCATTAAATTGTTGGTTTCAGATCTCTCCTATTTGTTGATATAGGAGCTTAGAGCTATAAACTTGCCTCTGAGTACTGCCTTGGCTGTGTCCCAGAGGAGCTGGTAATTTGTGTGTTCATTTTTGTTGAATAGCATGAACATTTGAATTCCCTTTCTAATCTCAATGACCCACTAGTGATTCAGCAGTGTGTTGTTCAGTCTCCATGTGTTACCAGACTTTCTTTGGTGGCTTTTGGTGTTGAGTTCTAATTTTATTTCCTTGTGGTCTGAGAGAATGCAAGATATAACTTCAATGTTTCTGAATTTGACAATTTTGCTTTGTGGCCTAAAATGTGGTCTGTTTTAGAAAATGTTCCATGTGCTACTGAGAAAAACGTGTATTCTGATGCTGCTGGGTGAAATGTTCGATAGATGTCTGTAAAATCTAGTTGATCTATGCAGCTGTTTAAATCTGCGGTTTCTCTGTTGAGTTCTTGCAGAGTTGATCTATCTAGTGGGGAGAGTGGTGTGTTAAAATCTCCAACAATTAATGTCTTTGGATCTATGTGGGATTTGAGGGAAAGTAGTGTTTCTTGGATAAATTTGAGTGCTCCATTGTTTGGCGAATAGATATTTAGAATTGTATTCTCCTGAAGGAGAGATCCGTTAATTAGTATGTAGCGACCTTCTTTATCTCTTCTCAGGAATTTTAATTTGAAGTCAAATTCATCTGATATTAGGATTGCAACTCCCTCCTGTTTATGGGGGCCGTTTGCATGGTAGATATTGCTCCAGCCTTTAACATTGAAAATGTGTTTGTTTTTATGGGCAGGAGATGTGACTCCTGAAGGCAGCAGATAGAAGGATCTTGTTTTTTAATCCAATTAGACAGTCTGTGTCTCTTAATTGGAGAGTTAAGTCCGTTAATGTTAAGAGATAGGACTGAGAGGTAATTGGGATTTCCTGCCATGTTATCCACCTTCTTGGGGGCTGCAAAAACTGAGTCGCATCTGTGGCGGCTGCTGGCAAGAGCTCAGATCTCTCTATTTGCCTTGACTTTCCTTAGCTGGCCTATCTCTCTGTCCTGTGATGGCACACTTGGTGTGATTCTCTGGCTTAGGACTGTTCACTGGAACTCTAAAACTGCTTTCTATGGGAAAGCTTGTTTAGCCTCCAGCTTCTCCTCTGCCATCTTCCCCGCCACCTCCTTGGCTTAACTTGTTCAATAGCAGCATTTTCTCTTTATACCTATATAATTTTCAAGTAACAAATTTTGAGAATTTTTAGTTTTCAGTTTTTCGTATCTCCTTTCTATCCCTCCCTTTCTCTCATCCTATCCTTTTCTTCTCTCAAGATCATCTATAAACTTACATAATTTTTAAGTGTTTCATTTTTTAAATTTAAATTTTTGTTTTTTCCATTTTTTCTTGTTTTTTTTTTTAAACTGTGAGAATGCATACAGAGGAGTTAAAATTACATGGGCAAGGTAACGAATACCTTTCTTATCAAGAATTGTTGCCTCCTCTTTGTTTCCCCTTCTATCCCTTGCCATACTCCACCATCCTCCTACCCGAACTTCCCCCCACCACCCACCAACGTTGTAAAGTTCTTTTGTTGACATAATGACTTGTACATCTCTTTGTTGCAATGGGTCCACCTGTATCCCTAGTTAAATGATTTTTTTTCCCTTCCCCTCCACAAATCATACCAACATCAAATACAGTGAAAGCACGGGTTATACCGTAGGGAAGGGACATACAAAGAAACATAGAAATCATCTTATAAATATGATAGAAACAATTGCATGAAAGGAAAAAAACTTTTGAATACTTATATTGGGGTTCATTCCCCTAACGTTAATTTATCTGATCTTTTCTGCTTGACTCAGACATATACTAGTTGTTGCAAATAAGGGAGATCATGGGACCTATTTTACTTTGGGCCTGGCTTACTTCACTTAATATAATTTTTTCCAAGTCTTTCCCTTTCTGAACAAATGGGGCAATGTCCTTCTTTCTGATGGAGGCACAGAATTCCATTGTGTATATATACCACATTTTCTTTATCCATTTATCTACTGAGGGACATCTGGGTTGGTTCCCTATTTTAGCTATGGTAAATAATGCTGCAATAAACATAGTCGTGCTGGTAGCTATAGTGTAGTCTTGGGGTTTTATTGTGGTCTTGTGTTTTTCGTGTCTCCTTTCTATCCCTCCCTTCTTCTCATCCTATCCTTTTCTTCTCTCAATATCATCTATAAACTTACATAATTTTTAAGTATTTATCTTTTTTTTTATGGCACTAACATTTAATGAGAAGACAAATTTTAGAGTAGATAAAATTGAAGGTGCATGCATCATTGTTGTAGATTTGAAACCATGCATATCCTTCCTCATAAAATGTCTCAAATGCCGTTAAAAGCACCACACGCAAAACCAAGCAATTATAAGTCCTTCGAAGCATGTAACTGTGATTAGCTGCTATTCTCAGCAATATAAAAATACTTCCACCACAATTTCATTCCAGTCTGTAAAGTAATTCAAAACAAACAAGTTGGAGACATCGCTCAAATGGCAGAAGCAACAAATACAGATGCTTTGTATCAAGGAAATGAATCCACTGAAGAAATGAACCCATCTGAGGAGCGGTCCTCTGGGGCCTGGCACTAGGCTTCTGGTGGAACGCTGAGGCCCCCTTCTGGGAAGAGACGTATACTGCACCTGGGGTAGCTCTGCCAAATGTCAGGACACTTCTTGCACCCAGTAACACTGAAAGTTTTGTTGTGGATATTCTTTCCTGTGCAGTTTCAAATTTTAGGTATTAAATTTAACAATTATAACCTGTATTTTCAAATGAGGAATAGCTGATTTCGGATTAAATGTATCATGCTACTTAATTTTGCAACTGGCATTCACACCAGTGGGCATTCTTCTTCACCTTGTTCTTTTTAATTTCGCTGTAACTTTTTGCTTTGACAGTGTCTTGTTGAACTCCCTCTGCCTTCCAAGTGATGGGGTTACAGATGTGTATCACTATGCCCAACTGTTGTTGGAACTCTTCACCCTCCAGTATATAACTACGTTTTTTTCATCCATCCTTGTGAGAATATAATCTTGCTGAGGCAGAAGACCCTGTTTTGGTTCAGAGAACCAAAGAACTGTCTTATTTATGTTATTGTCCTTTAATGCTTTGCCCCTTAAAAACAGAAATATCTTAAGATTCTATTATAGCAACATGGTACAATTTTTAAATGACCCTTAGGCACTTGTTTAAAAACATTTTTTCTATGTATTTAATAAAATCAATAGATTTCACAATCACATGCATACAGTGTATACAAATAATATACAATGTAGAAAAAAGCCAGACTTGCCCAGCACTGGTGGCTAACACCTGTAATCCTAGCGACTAAAAAATGCTGAGATCTGAGGGTCACAGTTTGAAGCCAGGCTGGGGGGAAAAGTCCGTGAGACTCATCTGCAATTAACCAACATAAAGCTAGGACTGGAGGTGTGACTCAAGTTTGAGCAAAAAAGCCAGAGAGTAACAACATGTTGAGTTCAAGCCCTAAAGCCAACACACACACAAACAAACTCACACTCACGCAGCCAATACACTGGGAGACCACAACAGCTATAAAGAATGAAAATCCAACTCCACCTCCAAAAAGCCAGTTGTAAAGGACACACGTGACCATGGCTTTCTATTCCAAATGAGTGCAGGTGATGGGGTGTGGATGTACACTGAAATCCCAGCCTGCACTCAGCTGGAATGGATTGAAGCTGTGGCTTAAAGACATGTACTGTTTGCTAATTCCTAAAACCTCAAACTTTAGTTTTTCCCCCCTTCATAAAAATGTTCTTTCAGCTGTGGAGAAGCTAATAGTTGTTTACAATTGTCAGCCTTTTAAAAAGCACTAATTTGTTCCCTTAAGAGTGCAAATGTTATTCTCCGTCTTCCCGGAGAATAACAAACAACACATAATATATGCTCCCTCCATGCCAGCAGCTTTTCAGGCTGGGGATTCCATCCAGGTCACCATGGGGCTTTCGTCTTTCATTACAAGTTCAGGATTTCTGAAATTCCTTCTTCCGAACTTTTGATTTTGGTGCATTAGGATTTTCTTGCTTGTAGAAGGCCTTTAACAGTTCCACAGCTTCCTCAGCCCGATATCCAGGGATGCGCTGAAATGGTTTTCCCGTATTTGGTAAGTCAGCAGAGGCAACATTTAGAACGGAGCCACAGCCACCAAATCGTTCATTCTGACAGCCGTAGACGACCAGCGGGATTTTCATCAGGCTGAGAGCAGCTGCACACATAATGCAGGGTTCCACAGTGACATACAACACGGTATGTTCAAACACAGCAGAAGGACTCTGGCCATTTCGTTGACACCAATCTAGGACTTGATCAATGGCCACCATTTCTGCATGTCGAGTAGCATTTTTGGTTTGATTCACTTCATTTCTTCCCTTCCCCACGATTTCATTGTTGTAGACCATAAGACAGCCAACAGGGACTTCGGTATTTTCAAGGGCGTCTTTGGCCATGCGCATCGCTTCCTCCATCCACCGTGCCATCTCCAGGGCCAAAGACACGGCGGTCGAGACGCCCGGGGCTGGCATGGACGCGGCCAACGCCTCCACCTCCATCCAGCTAGGTTAACGCACAGCTCTGACCCGCGGGCCTTCCGGGCCGGGAACCAAGTATTTATCTTTTTAAATTTAAATTTTTGTTTTTCTATATTTTCTGGTTTTTTTTTTTCTTAATGTCTCTCCTATCATTCTGTCCAATCCATTTCCCTCTCTGAGATTAGGCCTTGGTTAAATTCACTCTCATCTTACCTCGCTACCACCCTATAATTCTATTTTTCCCCACATTTCTCCCTACATCTAATAATTTCTGGTTTGCCAATTTTTTTCTTTGCTATTCTTAGCCCATTAATCCATAGTTGTTTGATGTTGAATAGATTGTATCTGTTGAACTAGATTGTGTCTATAGCCTTTTGACTGTGCAACTACCAAACTTTGGTTGATGCTTGCCTTAAAATTATGTTCTAGCACAAAATTAGTGTTACTTTCATAGCAAATGAGCAGAAAAAGCCAGAAAAACAGAAGAAAAATGGCAAGCCCAGGTATCTGGACTCCCACTCATGATAAACAGTTGACAGAATAGTTAGTGAATAATCCAGAGGACAGTTCCCAAAAATCTGTACAAACAATACTGGTAAAAATGGTGAATGAAAAGATTGAAAACCTGCAAAGGACTCAGTGTGAGCATGATAGGGAGAGAGAGAGGCAAACCAAAGATTAATACTGGAATCTCGTGAGAGTGCAGAAACTACTCAAAGATTGGTACAGGAAATGTGTGAGCAGATTTAGAACAGTCAAAGAGCAATACAGGAATTGCATAAGCAGGCTGACAACAATCAAAGAGAAACACAGCAATTGCATGAGGAGGAGGATAACAGAAAAAGAGAAACACAGGTATTGTGTAAGCAGGTTGAGAACAGTCAAAGAGAACTTCAGGAATTGCATGAACATGAGGAAGCTAATCAAAGAATAATACAGCAATTGTGAGAGCGGAGTGAGAATACACAAAGATCAAGAGAGACATTAATGGAATCCATAAAGAGACAGCTGAAAGAATTCAGGGAGACCACAAATGGAATCCTGAATAGAGCCTGGCAGAGGGAATGAGCAACAAAGGAAACCATAAACAATCAACTAAGTCATTTGAGAATAAATACTGAACACCAAATTAAGGAAGTATAGAAGTTCATAAAAGATCTAAAAGAAAGCTCTAACAAAGAATTTGAAGCCATTAAAGCCGACCAACTAGAAGGAAAAGAAATTAAAAACAAAGTAGAAAGTCATGACAGTAGGTTAAACCATGCAGAAGATAGAATCTTGGAGATTAAAGACAGCCTTGATATTATAGAGAAATAACATACTACTATCCAAGACAAATCCAAGGAATATGGGATAGATCTATTCAACATTTGGAAGACACCATCAGTAGGTCTAATATGAGGATAATGTTTGTAAAGGAGCACCTAGAAACAGAAGTTAATGGTCGAGAACATTTGTTTTACAGGATCCTAGCAGAGAACTTCCCAAACATGCAAAAAGTTAGGATTATTCAGATAGAAGAAGCTTTTAGAACCCAAAATATACCAGACCAGAACAGGACATGGCAATGTCACATTATAATCTGCACAGTATCAATTCAGACAAAGGAAAAGATCCATAAAACTGTCAAGTAGAAAAGATCAATCACCTATAAGAGGAAATCAATTAGAGTCCCCTCAGATTTTTCAGCAGAGAGAATTAAAGCAAGAAGAGCCTGGAATGATGTATGCCATGCCCTAAAGACAAACAACTATCAATCAAGAATACTCTACCCAGCTACACTCTCCTTCATAATCGAAGGTCAAAGAAAAACCTTCCATACCAAAGACAATCTGAAACAATATATCTCCCAAGAAGTAGCCCTACAAAAGCTACTTAAACATGTGCTACAAATAGAAAACCAACAAGATCACAATAAAGGCCAAGAAACAGCCCCCAAACTGAGAATCCAAGAACCATAGGAAGAACCCAGTTGCCGCAGCCCCCAGAAGGTGGATAACATGGCAGGAACTCCCAAACACCTCTCAGTCCTAACTCTCAACATTAATGGACTTAACTCTCCAATTAAGCCACGTAAAAAGGCTAGTTGGATTAAAAAGCAAGATCCTTTTATCTGCTGCCTTCAGGAGTCACACCTTTCCCATGAAAACAAACACATTTTGAAAGTGAAAGGCTGTAACAAATCTACCAAGCAAATAGCCCCCATAAACAAGTGAGAGCTTCTATCCTAATATCAGATAAAATATACTTCAAATTAAAATTAGTGAAAAGAGATAAAGAATGTCGTTTTATACTAATTAAGGGATTTCCCATTCAGGAGGATATTACAAATCTAAATATTTATTCTCCAAACAAAAGACCACCCAGATTTATCCAAGAAACACTACTTTCCCTCAAAGCTCACATAGATCCAAAGACATTAATTGTAGGGGACTTTAACACACCACTATCCACACTAGATAGATTAACTCGGCAAAAACTCAACAGAGAAACTGCAGATCTAAACACCTGCATGGATCAATTAAATTTAACAGATATCTACCAAATATTTCACGCAGTAGCATCAGATACATGTTTTCCTCATCAGCTCACAGAAAATTTTACAAAATATACACCATTTGAGGTCACAAATCAAACTTGTCCAAATTCAGAAACATTATAGTTTTAAATTGCCTTCTCTCAGACCACAAGGGAATAAAATTAGAACTCAATACCAAAATGCACCAAAAAGTCCTGTGACAAATAGAGGCTGAACAACACACTGTTGAAACACCAGTGGGTCATGGAAGAGCATAGAAAGGAAATTCAAATATTCATGATATTCACCAAAAATGAGGGGCTGGGAAGGTGGCTCAGTGGTAGAGCGCTTGCCTTGCATGCGTGAGGCCCTGGGTTCGATTCCCCAGCACCACATAAGCAAAAAGAAAAAAAAGCCAGAAGTGGGGTTATGGCTCAAGTGGTAGATCGCTAACCTTGAGCTGAAGAGCTGAGGGACAGCGCCCAGACCCAGAGTTCAGGCCCCACGACCGGACACAAAAAAAGCCAAAAAAACAAAAAATAAAAATGAACACACAAATTACTTGCTCCTATTGGACACGGCAAAGGCAGTATTCAGAGTGTTTTATAGCTCTTAATTACTAAATCAATAAATTGGAGAGATCTGGAACCAACAATTTAGTGAGATATCTGAACCTCCTTGAAAAAGAGCAACAAGATAAATCCCAATTCAGTAGATGGAAAGAAATAATTAAAATTACATCAGAAATAAACGAATTAGAATCCAAAATAAAAACATAGAATCAACAAAACAAGAGTTTGTTCTCCAAAAAATTAACAAAATTTATAGATTCTTAGCAAATCTTATCAAAAAAACAAGAGAACACACCCAAATAAATAAACTCAGAGATGAGAATGGAAACAGCATCCCAGAAAAAACCAAGATTCAGAAGATTAAAAGGAATACTTCTCAAACCTTTATGCTAATAAGTTTGAGAACTTGGCAGAAATAGATCTTTTCCTAGCAATTATTGACATGCCAAACATCAACCAAGATGAGTTAAACCATTTTAACTGGCCTATATTAAGCATTGAAATAGAAACAGCCATGAGACCTCCCATCTCAGAAAAGCCCAGGACCAGATGGATTTACAGCGGAATTCTACATGGCCTTCAAAGCAGAGCTCACATCAACATTCCTCCAACTCTTCAATGAAATTGTAAGAGAAAGTTCACTACAAAAATCATTCTTTGAAGCCATCATAGCCCTCATCCAAAAACCAGGCAGGGACTCATCATAGAAAGAGAACTATGGACTCATTTCTTTGATGACCATTGATGCAAAACTTCTCAACAAAATTTTGAGCAGTTGACATAAAAAATTCATCCAAAATATCATACACCACGATCAAACAGGATTCATTTCAGGGATGCAAATATTGATCAATATACACAAGTCAATTAATATAACTCATTACATCAACAAATGGCAAGGATAACCACATAGTTATTTCAATAGATGCAGAATAAGCATGTGACAAATCCAACAAATCCTTTATGATCAAGGTTCTGGAAAAATTAGGAATCCAGGGAACATTCCTCAATACAATAAAGGCTGTATATGACAAACCTACAGCCAGCATTATAATTAATGGTGAAAAACTAAAGCCATTTCCTCTTAACTCGGAAACATTACAAGGATGTCCACTCACTACACTTCTCTTAAATTTAGTATTAGAATGTCTATCTACAACAATAAGACATGATGCAAACATAAAAGGGAGAGGCTGGAAAGGTGGCTTTGTGGTACAGTGATTGCCTAACATTCTTGAGGCCCTGTATTTGATTCCTCAGCATCACATAGGCAAAAAGAAAAAAGCTGGCAGTGGCACAATGGCTCAAGTGGTAGAGGGCTAGCCTTGAGCTGAAGAGCTGAGGGACAGTTCCCAGGCCCATTGTTCAGGCCGTATGACTGGACCCCCCCAAAAAAAAACATAAAAGAGATCCAAATAGGGAAAGATGAAGTAAAATTCTCCCTCTTTGCAGACCACATGATTTTCTATTTAAAGAATCCCATGACTCCACTCCCAAATTACTGAAGCTGATTCAAAACTGTTGCAAAGCAGCAGGATATAAAATTAACCCTCAGTAATCAATGGCTTTTCTGTATGACCACAATGAGGAAAGCGTTGGTGAAATCATGAAGGCAACTCCATTCATAATAGCGCCACCAAAAATACATTATCTAGGAATTAACCGAAGAAGTGAAGTACCTCTATTATGAAAATTTAAAAACCTGAAAAAGGAAATCAAAACAGAACTTAGAAAGCGGATAAACCTCCCATGCTTCTGGACTGGATGGATCACAATCGTGAAAACGGCAATACATCCCAAGGTGATCTACAAATTCTATGCAATACTAATCAATATTCCAACCTCATTTTTCAAGGAAATAGAAGAGGCAATCCAAAAATTCATATGAAACAGTAAAAGACAACAAATAGCGAAAATGATCCTTAGCAGAAAGAACAGTGCTGGAGTAATATCAATACCAAAATTCTAACTCAACTACAATGCCATAGTAATCAAAACAGCTTGGGACTGGCAAATGAAAAGACCTCAGGACCAATGGAATAGAATTTAAAACCCAGAAATGAACACACAGATCTATAGCCCCCTAATGTTCGATAAGGGAGTTAAAAAAAATAGAATGGAAGAAAG
The DNA here is from genome assembly GCF_019054845.1 of Dipodomys spectabilis. Lineage (NCBI taxonomy): Eukaryota > Metazoa > Chordata > Mammalia > Rodentia > Heteromyidae > Dipodomys > Dipodomys spectabilis. Next base: position 632,520 of record NW_024870810.1, read on the forward strand.
ACAACCTCTTCAGTAAATGGCGCTGGCAAAATTGGTTAATCACTTGTAGTAAACTAAAGCTAGATCCTTATATATCACCCTGCACCAGAATCAACTCCAAATGGATCAAAGACCACGGAGTCAAAGCAGACAGCCTGAAAACATTACCGGGTAGAATAGGAGATACCCTAAGTCTCCTTGGCACAGGCCGAAAAATTTTCTTAATAGAGACCCAGAAACACAACAAATTAAAGAAAGGTTGGACAAATGGGATTGTGCCACGTCTACTCCAGTGGAGTCTGCTTAGCATGGGAAACCATCTTTCAGACCTGAGAAAGGGGCTTCAGAGACCTATCTCTGAGTATTGGGACTTCACCGAAGTCTACCTCAGAGAATGGGGCTTTACAGAGACCTATCTCCGAGTTTTGGGACTTCACTGAAGTCTACCTCGAAGAATAGGGCTTCTAAGAGGCCTACTCCTGGAAAGGCTGGCAAACCCTTGGGAAAGATGTGTTTCTGCCTTTCTTTTCCTCATAAGAGTGCCTATTAATCTTTTACTGCTTCTACTGCTCTTTGTACTTACTCATTGTCAACATTCCTTTATTCAAAGCTCTCTCTTAAGAGTGTTGATGACTCCAATATCTTATGAGTGTCTTAAAAAATATGACTAACTCACCAGAGTTAAGTGCTACCCTGAAACCCCTCTTATGGAGGCTAGTAGACAAGTTATAAGTAATTATAAAAGTATTGGGGGTTTCACGAAGTCACTTCAGCAGAAGGAATTGTTTGTAAGGGACTTACAAGAAGCTGTAGGCTCAGCTAGAGCAGAAAGAATGTATGGCAATTGCTGAGATAACTATTTAGGAGAAAGAATTTCCTGCTACTCTCTTTTATTTACTAAGAGACTTGCTAGATCTAGGTCTCCTTGAGGTTTACTATTAAAGAAGAAACAGGAAAGATCTTATGGGAAAGTTAAGGCCTCTATAAAGATAGGTAATGGTTAATTGGTGACAAACATCGTAATCGTTGTATTTCTTAGAGATAAGCCGGAAACAAGTGCCTATCAGGTGACCAACTGGTGACCACCCAAAAATGAAGCCATGCAGCAAGATTGTGTAGCCTTTTGCCCTTTCTCATGGAGACTTTTGCTATAAAAGTTTGTTATCCTCTGCATTAAATCACACTCAGCATCCACTCCTCTTGTGTGTGAGTTGTCTGTTTGCCATCTCCCCATCCTATACCAGGTTCCTCCCCTAGGTGTCCTCCGTCGTCCCGACAGAGCCCGGTCCGCGGCAGGATTGCATGAAATTGCACAGCTTCTGCATGGCAAAGGACATAGCTAGGAACATCAATAGAAAGCCCACGGATTGGGAGATGATCTTCACTAGCCATACAACGGACAAAATATACCTGGAACTCAAAAGAATTAAATCCCCCAAAAACAAATCCTCAAAGAAACAACTGCCCAATAAATAATGAACTAAGGTCTTAAAGAGAAACTTCTCTGAAGAGGAAAGAAGGATGGCCAATAGACACATGACGAAATGTTCAACCTCCCTAGCCATAAAAGAAATGCAAATCAAAACAACATTGAAATACCACTTCATCTGAGTTAGAATGGTTATAATCATGAATTCTAATAACAACAGATGCTCGAGGGGATGTGGACAGTAGGGAACCTTACTGCATTGTTGGTGGGAGTGTAAACTTGTTCAACCACTTTGGAAAGCAGTATGGAGTTTTCTCAAATGACTCCACATATAACTCCCCTATGTCCCAGCAATCCCACTTTTGGGCATTTACCCAAATGATCACAAACAAAGGTATCAGCACAATTATGTTTATTGCAGCATTATTTACCAAAGCTAAGATACGGAACCAACCCATATGCCCCTCAGTATATGAATGGATGAAGAAAATATCGTATATATACACAATGGAATTTTATGCCTCTATCAGAAAGAATGACATTGCCCCATTTGTTAGGAAATGGAAAGACTTGGAAAAAGTTATATTAAGTGAAGTAAGCCAAGCCCAAAGAAAGATAGGTCTCATGGTTTCCCTTATTTGCAATAACTAATGTACTTCTGAGACAAGCAGAAACGGTCAGATAAATTGATGTTACACAAAATGAAACCCAAAATAAGGATTTAAATGTTTTTTTTTTCTTTCTTGCAATTGTTTCTAACATATGTATAAGATGATTCCTTTGTTGCTTTGTATGTCCTTCCCTCAGGATACAACCCCTGCTTTCACTGTATTTGATGTTGTTTTAATTTGTGATGTGGAGAGAAAAAATAGATTGTTTAAATATGGATACAGGTGGACCCATTGCAACAATGAGATGACAAGACTTTATGTAGAAAAACGAAATGTACAACTTGGCTGGGGGGGAATATGGGAAGGGATGGGAAGGAGAAACAAGAGGAGGCAACAACGTTTGATAAGAAATTTACTCATTCCCTTGTCCATGTAATTGTAACCATTCTGTAAGGTATTTTCACAAGTGAGATAAAAAAGAGGCCAAAAATCACCTCTACGGTTTTCTATGAAAATACAGCATAATACAATCTGTTCCTCAAGGAAATTAAACAGTAACTGGCAATATTGTCAATTTCATAAATGATATAAGAAGACTGAAGAACAAATTTCAAATCAAACTGGGTGATATAAAATTTACTTTGCCCCTGTAAACAACCTTTCAATTCTATCTATATCTTGTTCCTAAAATGGTTCATATTTTATTCTAATCATATTTTTAATTAACTTTAATTAGTTGAATGGGATTTGCTATTTGATAAAGCAGTTTATGAATAGTGTTTAGTGAGGTTTTTTTTTTTTTTCTTTTTCTCTCCTGAGGTTTGATCTCTTATTCTGGGTGCTGTCCCTGAGCTCTTTTGGATGAATGCTTGAACTCGACCACTTGAGGCACAGCAGCACTTTCATAATTTTCTGAGATTTAATTGGAGATAACACTTTCACAGACTTTCCTGCCAGGGCTGGCTTCAAACCTCAATCCTCAGCCTCCTGTGCATCTAGGACAAAAGGTGTGAGCTGCTAGTGCCCAGCTTAATACAATGCATTTTTTTATTTTGGGCTAGTTCTGAGGCTTGAACTCAGGGCCTTGACAATGTCCTTGAGCTTCTTTTCCTCATGCTAGCACTCTATTACTTGTGTCATAGTGCCAATTCCAGCTTTTTTTGTTTATGTAGTACTGAAGAATCAAACAAAGGGCTTCATACATACAAGACAAACAGTCTACCACTAAGCCACATTTCATGGCTAATACAATGCACCTTGAGGTCCATTATCCCTTATCCATCTCAATCCTTTCTCATCCCTAAATTTACATAAACTTGCAATGTCATATATAGTCACTCAGAGGATATGCCACTGATCATATTTTCTTGATAGTCTTATTCACCAACATACTAAACTTATCCATTACAGAATTCTGTGATTTTAAATTCTTAATTATCACTTAGATTCACCCACTACTATTCTAAAATTTTTCCTAAGGTTAATGCAAATGTAATCTGTAATTCTTCGATAAAGTACATTCATAGAATGTCAAAGAGTTGGAATATGAACGTCACCTTCCGTTCTAGAATATTTTATTATCACTGCCCTCTCAAAATACTCCAATATTTATTAGTAGTCACTTCCTGTCATCATTTCAACCTACCATCCACGTGACTAACCATTACTTCATAGTCTACCACTACAGATGTGCCAATATAAAAAAGCTCATATAATTAGAAAATGTAGTCTATCCATTTCTCCCATGCAATATTAGTGTTTCCCAAGTAAGTAAGTCCATGTAAATTTTTCTCATTGATAGAGCATATTGTTTTGTATGCATATGTATAATTGTATAACGTCCTCAATGCGCATTTCAATATTTTATTATATGTTATTGTAAAAGGTTTTGTACATGTGTCTCATTGGACATAAGTTGAAATATATTTTGTATATAAAATTATGATTGAAAATGCTGGACCATAGTGGCAACTCTATATGTAATATCTTAATGATTGCCAATATGTTTATCAAACTGTTTATATCACTTTAAGTGTGAAGCACCAAGGTATAAGGATTCCAATTTCTACATACTGGTTGTGCAGGGCTATCTTATTGTTGCTTGTATTTCCACTAATCACTACATGTATGCAATGTCTAGGTATGATATGATCTTTCCATATGTTCTTTGGTTGTTGTTATATTATTACAGAGATATGTATTTGGATTTTTTGATAACTTATTCAGGAAGGTTAGTTTTTAATTGGCATTAATATTTATAAATTTATTACATTTTCTAAAAACAGCTGACCAGCACTCTTTGATTCATTGACAAATGACTATAAACTGGAATATATTTCTCTTTCCAGTATTAAAGGTGTTAGTGTAAAATTGTTACGTTTGTAGAGGAAAGAGTGCAGAACTCAGTGGGTCTGTAAGGCACCTGATTAAGTCCATATAATTACTTTCAAGGAATATTAATAAGGAGTAAAACCAAACATTTGTGGAATTACAGTCTTTAATAAATGGTGATAGGTTAGACAATATTGGGAAGAATAAAAAATGAACATTGACTTAAACGTAACAATTTATTCAAATATTAACTTCAAGCAGGATTAATACATGGCATATAAAACAAAAAGAGTCATGTAAATGTAAAGCAAAGGAAGATGTCTTGACAATTTTGGAGATGAAGCATTCTTAACTTAGGCATTAAACTTATGGGAAAGCAAAACTTGATATAGTAGAACTCAATGAAAGTGTAAAAAATTTGTCTGTGAAAGCTCATATATAAGTAGTGAATAGAAGTTGGGAGCAGAGGGCTCATGTATATCATCCTAGCTACTTAGGAGGCTGTGATTTGAGTATTGCTGTTTGAAGCGAGCCCACAAAATAAAGTCCCTGAGAATCATATCTCTGATTAATCAGCAAAAAAGCAGAAGTAAAGAATGACTCAAAGGGTAATTTTTTAACAAACTGCAACAAATCTCAATGACCCTGAGTTCAAGCCCCAAGAACACACATACATGTACAATTAATAGTAGTAATACTAATAGTGATGATAATGATGATGATGAGGAGGAGGAGGATGACGATGAGGATGAAGGGTACTCCTCATCAAGGATAAAATATTTGCAAATCCTATACCTGAAGAATGCCTCAAATCGAGACTCCACATAGAACTCTCAAAACCTAATGTTAAAAACATCAATTAGACACCAGCATAATATGTCTTGTAAAAAATAAGCACAAGAAAAACATCATCAGTCATCAAATAAATGCACATTAAAACTAAAATGACCTCATAAAACATGGATGCGAATTACTTCACATAATACAATAATGACAATACTAAATGCTATCAAGAAACAGAGAAACTGGATGCTGGCAGGAATGTCAAATGGGAAATCCACTTCTGAAAAGATTTCTACAGCTTCCTAGAATATGAAATTTGCAGCCAACAACAGCATAGCATACGAATTGAGATCTTCAGGCTTTGTCTCATAGACATAAAACATAACATTCACCCAAAGGCTAAAACACAGAGGATTATAGCAGCATTATTTCCTCAGTCAAAGAAATGGAAATAAATTCAGGCTTTCTTCAGGTGAATGGGAAACGAATTGTGCTACATTCTATAATGACAGAGCCAAAAGGCAACTCGAGTGAATACAATAAAATATTAAGGCATACAAATAACTGGGAATAATCTATCATATATTTTAAGGCAATCTTAAAAGCTTATTTATTGCATGATCTACAAGTCAGAGAAACAAAATGTGTTGGTTTCCAGGATGACAGAGTTGGGGATGGGTCAAATAGAAGCAGTGGGTTTTATTATAAAAAGGAATCATGAGACAGACACATTTTTTGTAAAGAAACATATCTGTAAATATGGTATATTCATATCGAGTTGATAAAATTATATTGGATTTAATATGTGCACAAAATATTTAAAACTACTGAAGTCTGCATAAGGTACTTGTGAAATATTAATGTCCTACTTGTGATGTCATACTATAAAAATTTAAAGAAACTGGGAAAAGTATTCAAGGGACATCTCTGTGTTCTTCGAATAACATCATAAAACCTCAATAAAACTTAATGATATCTATAAAACAGAAGTCAATGTTGAATGTTTACAATGGAAAATAGTCTGGGTCCAAGCTTGAGGTGAAATATACCTTGCTATTTAGAAAGCAGAGATTTAGAAGGCTGATATCAGGGACAGTTTCGAAAAAAAAAAATCGTGAGAAATTACAAAACCAAAGTAAGCTAAATATAATATAATATTCTTATTATCTCACATTTGTGGAAGCCATAGGTAAAAGATCATTGCTCAAGGGAGGCTTGGCCTGAAAAATAATCTAAAGTGGTTAGAGCTTTAACAACTTCAAGCACTAGTAGTGCCAAAGGAAAAAAGAAAAGAAGAAAACAGAAAAGGAAAGAAAGGATAGAAAAGGGAAACTATTTCCTCTTCATTCTTGTAGTTTCATGTCATTGGGTACAAGAATTGAAAATATTTTGTTTACTTTTCAAGGATTCAGACCTCTCTAATATGAAAGCGTTTATTTCAAGTAATTATTGTGTTACTACTATTTATTAATTTATTATTAGGCCTTCTTGGAAATATAACCCATGGCTTGTATATATTAGTCTAGTTCTGCAACTAAGCTGTACCCAAGCTCTGTTGTATAGTTTTGGAAATTGTTTATGATTTCTTCAATAGTTAGCTATTCTACTTTTCATCTTATCTTTTCTCTTCCATCTTTTCCCCTATGTGTAGTTTATGTGTTGAAAACTTTCAATTTTATCTTCTAAACTTAGAATGTTGCTGTTGAGTTTACAGAGAAGTCAGTTGTTTTATGACATCTATTAAAATTATATATAGATATATGAATTTCACATGTACGATTGATTCTTAGAGTTCATTGCAATAAGCAACATTTATCTTGTAATATGCACCATAGGTATTGAGCCATTGTGATCCTCTCATAAGAATAGCTTCCATTGTTCTTGCCATGTGAATGCTTAGAGTGCTGTTAGTTAATCATGTCCAAGTGTAATTATTTATCTTTTACTATCTATTGGATTAACTTGCAGATTTATGGACACAGTCCAGTTATTACAAATGAGGAAAACCATGCAGCATGTATTTAATTGTATCTAGCTTATTTCACTTAATATCATTTTTCCCAGTTTTTCCCTTTCCTCAGGAATGGGGTAATGACATTCTTTCCAATGGAAGCACGGTATTCTATCAATACAACGGAACTGAAGAACCAGAAATGGAATTCACACCTCTAGTCACATAATCTTTGATAAGGAAGTAAGAAACACAGGATGCAATAAAGACAGCCTCTTAAAAAATTGTGCTGACAGAATTGGCTGTACAAAGAAAACTGAAGTTAGATTCTTATATATCCCCCTGTACTAAGATTGATTCCAAATGGATCAAAGACCTCAATGTTAGTCCAGATACTTTGAGAATGTTACAGGAAGAGTTAGGAGAAAAACGAGGAGGGCTCCTTGGCACAGGAGAAAACTTTCAAAGTAAGTTTAGATAAATGGGAATACATCAAGCCAAATCAATCATTAGTCAGACTCAAAAGCCATGAAGGAAAAGAGATAGTGTAGCACAGATTTATTAGGGAGCAAACTTACATATGAGAGCCTGAGACAATGTATACCAATACTCCCTTATCTACATAGGTTATTTATAGTGGGTTTACATGAATATAAGAGTTTTCTGGTGGGGATTATTAAGAAAATGCTAAAACATAGATAGTACGTGAAATGAGTTGTAACTGAATCAAGGAAGGGGGATCTAGTTCAAAGTCTTGGCTTGGTGCCAGCAAACTAATGTATATCTGCACAAAGGAAGAGGGGTAAAAGTGTAGTGGATATAAATAAAAGCACTGGTCTGAAGCCTCAAAGTAAGGACCCCAGTTTGGTGTGATCCAAGCAGTCTCTAACATGAGTTTTTTTTTTTTAAATTAACAAGCATTATTTTAGATTTTTACAGAGTGGAATGGTGCATAGTCACAGGCAATGTCTGCTATGTCAGGTAATCCAGTCTGCTCATTCACATGTTACCCAATAGCCAGGTTTCAACACAAATTACTACAATGAGATTGTACAAATGAGACTGTAACTTTTCCCTTTCATGAATCAAAATTCTGTCAAATGATTTCTGTCTTCCAGATGTTTATACAACATTTCTCATGATCTTTTCTACTATTTTGTCTTCATTATTGATGTACATAGTACTTTTGTTGTTGTCTTGTATGTATATGCCATTTTTGGGCCTTGAACTCAATGTTTAATGTTCTCTCTTTAATAGTCTCCCTTGTATTTTTTGCTCATGGCTGATGACACTATTCTTTGAGCCACATCTTTACCTTCTGCTTCTGGCTGGATAGTTAGAGATAACTTCACATTTTTGTCTGTTTGGACTGACATTGAACTAAGACATTCAGGTCTTAACCTTCTGAGTTTCTAGGATTCTACACATGAATGGCTAACACCAAGCTTTGCTATACTGTGATTTTAATTATGTGTTAGGAGAAAGTGAAAGTATATTTGTGCTAAGAGTGCAATTTTCAAATACAAGTTTGAATCAACTTTATATAGTGTAACTGTTATCAATTTTAACAGTTAAATCAATGAATGTTACACATTCCCACAGAAATATAATTGAAAATAAAAGGCATAATTTTTTCTTAAAACGAGTAAAGGAACCATGAATTTCTTTCACTTTACAATTCATGTTTTATATAACTTTAATTAGCAGACTTCCATGATCAAAAGTAAATATATTAATTTTATACTACAAGAAGCAAAGTGATTATAGTTAAAGATAGATATTTCATCACAGCCAGAAGATAACTTTTGAGCATTCTCACTAAAATGTTACATGCAGAAATTAACGGATATAATGTAGCTTGATCATTACATTGGGATTACCACTCCATACTTCATAAATGTTTAAAAAGTAATTATGTAGCTAGGTGCCAGTGGCTTATGCTTTTAACCCTAGCTACTAAGAAGTCTGAGAGCTGAGAATCATGGTTCAAAGGCAGCCTAGGCAGAAAAGTCTGTGAGACTCTTATCTCCCATGAGCCTCCAGAAAACTCACAGTGGCTCAACTGGTGGAGCACTACTTTTGAGCTGAACTGCTGAGGGACAGCATCAATGCCAAGATTTCAACCCCATGACCAGCAAAATTTAAAAATAAACAGTTACAAATAAATATTTTGACATAAATGTTAAAATACATACTTTAATTGTACATCTATTTTTTTTTCTGCCTAATATCCTATTCCTTAGGAAGACCTTTTTGTGTAACCCTGTGTTCTTGATTAGAAGACCGGAGCAAAGGCAATAATGAAAATATTCAAGGAAAATACTTGAAAACAATAGTAAAACAAACGCAGACAGTCCTGTTTTCACTGGTTCCAATGAGAATATACATTAAAGTATCACCTTTTTGTTATCATTTAAAGAGCAATAATTAAACTTTAATTAGCAGTGAAGAAGGGAACAGAAAAATGTGCTTGAAGTCAGCTCGACTTTGAACAATCCAACATAATCCAATGGATTTTCCTTGTTTTTCTATGTAGTTACCCAAATAATAGAGAGAAATACCTTAAGGCAGGAAAACAGCTAAGCCTAAGCAGTAAACTTTTGTATATAAAATAATGGTAAAGGTCTGACTCTTTCAAAGTCAGGCTTGCAAAGTGGAAAAGTGTATTTGCTTTAGTGTGAACAAAAAAATATATAAAAATCCTTTATTAATGTTTTACATATGTAGACTAGGACTTCTCATGTTGGAGAAGAGGAAAGGTATGAAAAAGTTCAAGATTGACTATTCCCCAAGATCATTCTTATTTATTTAATTATTTATTTTATATTTTTTATTAAAAAAATTTTTTTGGTCCGGTCGTGTGGACTGAACTCTGGGCCTGGGTGCTGTCCCTCAGCTCTTCAGCTCAAGACTAGCACGCTACCACATGAGCCACAGCACCACTTCTGGCTTTTTTCTTTTTGCTTATGTGGTGCTGAGGAGTCGTACCCAGGGCCTCATGCAGGCAAGGCAAGTGCTCTAACACTGAGCCACCTTCCCAGCCCTATCATTCTTATTTATAATGTATATCAATGAAAGTAGCCTTGATTCCTCTTAGTATCATGCTTGTTTACATTTAAAAGCATTATTTGTTGCTGGGTTATAAGCTGCAAACACTTGAGTATTAATAAGCAGTCATTTCCTAAGAAAGGAAAGTTATTGTGTTAACAAACCTAAAATATCAAAGACTCAGCATAGTGGAAACTATTTTCTAGCTGTATCACAATTAGTAGGTATAGAATTTGTTTCCCATTGTTCCAGTGGACCCATTTTTGTTATCTTCTTTTTCACCATCTAGTGATCTTATAACATCCTATACCATCCTGGGATGTCTGTATCTTTACTGGATTCTCTAATTTCTGTTGGAAAGTTAGGTAGGATAGGAGATTGTATTTTTGTTTCTGTTGTAACTTATTTTGTATTACTTTAGAAACTGTAACTCAAAATGACATAAATTATCTTTATGATATTAGGAGACAGATTTCATTTCCATATTCTTATCCTAGCCTTCTAAATAACTTTGGTACTTAGTAATCCTCAAATGTGAAAATAAATATAGCGAGCTTCTTATTTAAATAATATTTAGAATTTCAAGACTTCATTAATGCAAGCCCCTTAGTAGTATGTTCATCATACATGTGTCCAAAGCCGGTGGCAACTTTTTCTTATTCTCAGAAGCTAGTGAAGGGTTAAAGTCTTGAGGCAGTGACCACTTGTTGCTTGTTTAAAATCAGCAAATTAGCAGAGCAACACGTGGTGGTAATCCAATCACCTGGTTGGTTGTGTGCCTTTATAAGTCCTGCAAATCTTTAGCTTGGGGCTCTCTTCCTAGGCTCTGCTGTGTCAGAGTGTAGTATGAGGCCTGAGCTGCAGCCCATTTAAATAAAACCTTAAAACAGCTGTAAAGTCTGACTCTCAGTGGTCTTCTTGGTGGCAGTTCTGCGACCTGGGCCCAACATATTAGTGGGGGCTTATCCAGGATTCCCCCAAAGACCCCTGAGACCTCAGTCTCCAAACGTAAAACAGTGCTGTTTTTGTTAATTTGTCTTGCCCTGTTGTTGTATGTTTTACTTTCGTTTTCCTTTGTGAGGTTGGCCGCTTTGATTCATACTGTGAAAAGCGATGTTAAAGCAGACATGCTTGCATGACAACCATGGAGCAACTGGGAGACTTCCCAGATCCTCTTGTGAAGGGGTTTCCTTGGAAACCCGCCGTGTGAATTGTGGTGTAGGGGTCCTTGGAACCATGCCGTGAGAATTGTGGGGCATGGGTCGGTTCGATGTTGGGCCAGAAATGGCAAAGAGTGCCTCCTAACCGAGGCTTAACTAGCCACTGTGGGTCGGATCTTTCTGCTGTGGGGCATGGGTTGGTGTGGAACCCCCCAGTGTCAGGAGTCAGCGGACCAATTTGGGAGATCTCCACTTAGTAACTGTCAGACCTGCGTGTGTTTTGTTTGTAGTATTTATTGTTTTTTTTTTTTTTGACTGTACCACTGACAAGACAGGAAACCATGGGCAACAGTTCATCTAGCTCCCTAGTCTTACAAAAAGAAACTAAGAAAAAGAAATTGTACCCCCCCCCCAGTATTTCAGGGAGATAACTTGGAAGAAGAATTGTTTCCTCCCCCATAGTACCCTTCCCAGGTTCCTTTTGCAGAACCTGAGAATGTTCAAGAGGAGGAGGGAGCTATGGAACCATCAGCCAAACCCTCAGCACCTGCTCTTAAACTTTCTGAGGGGCCAGTCACTCAATGACGCTGTAGGATCAACCCCCCTTATAATGTAGCGCTTTTCCCTTACACACCGTAGGTCCTGTGGATGCAGATGGTTGACAGCAAATCCAATATTGGCCATTTTCTACCAGTGATCTATACAACTGGTGCACCTAATATGCCCCCTTTTCTAAAAATCCCCAGGATTTAATTTGTTTGCTTGAAACTATTCTCTTTACTCACCAGCCCACTTGGGATGATTGTAGTCAGCTTTTGCAGGTCCTTTTTACCACGGAAGAGAGAGACTGTATCCTAGAGTCCACTCGGAAACATGTCCCTGGCCCCACAGGAGCACCCATCATGGATCCTGCCCTAATTGCTGCCTATTTTCCTGAGCTCTAACCAACATGGGACTACAATACAGTTGAAGGTAGGGAGCAACTCCTCATCTATCGCCAGGCTCTGTTGGCAGGTCTCACGACGACTGCTCGCCAGCCTACTAATATGGCAAAAGTTTATGATGTTAGACAGGGAGGAAGTAAAAGTCTGGCAGCACATCTTGAGAGGCTCGCGGAAGCTTTTAGTCAACATACCCCATATGATCTTGAGACCCAGGAGTAGGCTCAGGTGATTGTGTTTGCCTATAAAAATCAAGCTGCACCAGACATAAAGTTAAAGTTGCAGGTTCCAGACAGACTTTGTGAAAAGTCTATTAGGGATCTAGTAGCAGTGGGGAAAAGGTTTACAATAAGAGACAGACAGAGGAGCAAAGACAGGAAAGGAAGGACAGAGAATGTGAAATTGAGCTTGAAAAGAGAGACCGGGCCAAGGAAAAGAGGCCAGACTTGTTGGACTCGTCACTATCGCATGCCGAGCATACCTGGTTCACAGACTGCAGCAATTTCATTCGAGATGGAAAAAGGTTCGTGGGCGCAGCAGTCACCACGGACACTGAGATAGTGTGGGCAGAAGCACTCCCCTGGGGAATGTCTGCACGAAGAGCAGAACTAACGGCACTAACAAAAGCCCTACAAATGGGAAAAGGGAAAAGACTAAATATTTACATGAACAGTCAGTATGCTTTTGCCACCGTGAAAGTCCATGTAGCCATTTATCAAGAGACGGGGCTGCTGACAGCTGAGGGAAAGGCTATTAAAAACAAATAAGAAATTTTAAGCCTCATCCGGGCCTTTTGGGAACCAGCAAATATTGCCATTATGCACTGCCCTGGCCATCAAAAGGGAACATATTCAATAACCAAAGGAAATAACTTGGCCGATCAGGCAGCTAAGGAGGCGGCCCTCCAGCCCAGAGTTGAAGTAGACCCAGGGCCATGAGCTTTGACTCCTGAGCCCAATTCTCCCAAGGCTTGGAGTGGATAAAGAAAATTCCCTTGGCCTATAAACCCTCAGACAGAGAAGTAAATAAAGACTGGTAGGAAACTGGTGAGGGGAAACTTATCTTGCCACAAAGATTGGTCAAGGGGTTTCTTAAGAGAATCCATCGGATCTCTCAAATGGGAACCCGAAGAACGCAGGACTTGCTCTGACACTCAGAAGTAAAAATTAGGCAAGGAAATTAACTCATTGAGGACACTGTTAAAAATTGTAAAGTTTGTCAGCTCACCAATGCCCCTAATCAGCCGGTTACAAAAGGAACTTGCTTCCGTGGAAATAGGCCAAGTGTGTATTGGGAAGTAGACTTCACAGAAATTAAAACTGGAAAATTTGGATATAAATATTTGCTAGTTTTTGTAGACACCTTTTCAGGATGGGTTGAAGCCTACCCAACAAAGCATGAGACTGCTAACATCGTGGCTAAGAAGATCCTGGAAAAAATCCTATCCAGGTATGTCTTCCCATCCACCATCGGGCGGACAATGGACCGGCCTTCGTCTCAAAAGTAAGTCAGGGAATAGCCGTGGCACTGGGGACAGATTGGAAATTGCACTGTACGAATAGACCCCAGAGTTCAGGGCAGGTAGAAAGAATGAATCGGACTCTAAAAGAGATCTTAACTAAATTGGCTTTGGAGACTGGCACAGACTGGATATCGCTCCTTCTTTTTGCCCTGTTTAGAGTAAGAAATTAACCCTTTTTTCAAGAGAATTTGATTGTTAGTATTTTGGAATTATGCTTAATATTTATTTGATTGCTATTTTTAAAGAATGCACCACCCAATACTGGTTCTCTTCTAACTTTTTTAGGTCTAATCTATTTCTGAAAGAAACACAGCTATTTGAATAAATGAACTGCTTATTGAAGTTGAATCAGAAGAAAAGAGATGTTTCTGTGTGTATGTCACCTTAAAAATATACCTACAAGCTATTTATCTTAAAATCATCTATTTTTCATTATGTTTAGGTTCTGATAAAATTTAGCCTCTCAACTCACACAATGATAATGCAGTCTTATTTCATGCCTCCTAAAAGCAACCAACAAATTACTTTGTTTTAAAAATATTTTTTTAATTTTTAAAATTATTATTGATTTAAAAATATATTTTTTTTACAAAATTATGTAAGGCAAGTGGCATATTAGATATTTAGAGTCATGTTCAGACTCTATGGTGGAAGCCAGAAAGGGAAAAAATCATGTTTTTATTCTTCCTTGAACCACTCTGATTTACTTCATCTATTTCTGAAAGAATAAAATTCTGGCTTTGCAGCCTTTTGCTTGATATCCACAATGTGACATGCTTCTTTTATTAATAGAAGAATTTGGAGAAAGAATGCGAATTCACACTAGAAAAAGGAGAAGAGGAAAAGAGAAGGAGAAATCTAGATATTTTATTCTTCCTCATCTCACTCACAAGGTCTGGATAATGATTGTGGATATTAGATACATGCTCTAGAGTGATTAAACACTTTGTAGAACAAGTTAACCCCTCAAGTGATCACATAAAGAATGCTTATTTATAAATAAATAATAGCTTTAAACAGGAAGTGTTATCTATTTGTTTATTACTTATTTAGTATTTGTTTAAGTCTGGTGTGCTGTAGTCAACTATCATAAAGGTATACAAGAATGGTAAGAAACTAATATCTTAATATCATATTCTAATATTAGCTTTATTCTTGCTGTGTTTGAGTTTTGTATCAATTTCACATGATATATTCTTCCAGTGTATATGTTGAAAAAGAACATACCCTGTGGAAATATGCTATTTTTTAGCTAAGGGAAAAGAAGTTAGCTCTTAGACACAGACAATGCAATAGAAATCTTCCCCTAGAAATAGTCTTTGATCATTTCTGATTACTTTTTGTAAGCTAAAGTAAGACACATGACCCATCTTGACATTGCAGAGTAGAGGTAAACCTCACCTACAAGAAGCTGATGCAGGACAGAGTAATATGCCAAGATATGCACCACTTGAGATAAAGAGGAAAAAGAAGAGAACTACAATACAATCAATCATAATTACCATCACATGTCTCTGCAGGAAGGAAGCTATTATGTATCTTTGTATCTAAAACTACTCAGATCTTCAAATCATGACTTTTATGCTTGGATGTTACTGGAATTAGAGAACATTTTGATACTGAGACAGCATAAAATCACAAAGAAATCTGGGGTAATCATTTAATACTACATTTTGTTTTGCTAGGAAAAGAAACCATTTTATAGACAATAATTTATACTAGTAACTTTTTTTCAGGAACTGGATTTTGTTAATATATGTGACTATCCACCGGCATAAATGTCTTCATTTATCTGGATCTTGTGCAGCATAGTCAAGTAGATATGGGAGTTCTTCAGTAGCACTTTTTTAAAAGGTAGAAAATGTGGACAGGGAACCAATACACATATTTTTCCACTGTCACCATTCACATCCTCTGTCTTCCTTCCTAGGAAACACACCCAATCAATAAAAAGGCTTGGATATTTAGTTCTTGACCTTGAAAGTGGAAGCAGAATGTTATGGATGTTAGAGATGACTGTTAATGATTTTTTTACATAATAATGTCACATGCAAAAGCCCTATAAGTCCTGCAGATCTTAACACTGTACTTCCTTAGGGATGTGATAGGAATGTCAGGTGTACTGGAATTAGTATTGTTTTCCACTTCCTTTTGTACCACCTGACCTAAATTATAATACATAATAATAGAATGAAAAAGTAATGCCATCTTAAAAAAGTCATTTAGAGCTCTGGGAATGTGGCTTCACGGTGCAGTGATTGCTTAGCATGCATGAAACCCCTGGGTTCAATTCATCAGTACCTCATAAACAGAAAAAAGTGGTGCTCTGCCTCAAGTGGTTGAGTGCTAGCCTGAGCCAAAAAAAAAAATAGCTCAGTAAGATTTCCCTCACCCTGAGTTGAAGCCCCAGGACTGCCATAAATTTATTTAGCTAGTAAATGCCAAATAAAGAACCTATACTTGCAATATATAATTGCTCATTCCAACTATGACCTATCAATAGTTCATAATTCATGTACTTTACCTACATTAGAATATTGCATTGAGAAAAAAAAACGTTTTGTTAATAGGTCATGGCAATTAATGTCAGGAATGTGCTTAGATATCAGGTGAAATTCAAAGATTTCAGGCTATTGAGTGGTCACTACTAATCACAATGGGAAGGGTAGTATAAGTGAGATTTGGAAATCTTTTTGCTCAGTTATGGCAACAAAAATGCACAGGCTAATTGATACTTGTGAAAGAAGTGAAGGAATAAATCCAGATGAAAGAAATAAATGATAATAATAACTAAATTATACTAGAAACTGTTCTAGGGAATCATTTTTGGTTATTGAAGAACTAGTTATCAACTAGGCTTATTCCTCATAGCCTTTAGCATTCTAAATCACTTAATTTAGTTCTTAATGTCTGTGTGATAAGTTGTATCACACTCAATGTTGTTCTATCATATCTGATCTCCTTTGCTTTCTAAAAATCTCAGTCTTTGCTGGGTCATAGAGGAGCTCTACGTGGAGTCTTTTGAGGAACCTACATACAGCTTTCCAAAGTGGTTAAACAAGTTTACATTCCCACCAACAATGCAGTAGGGTTCCCTTCTGTCAACATCCACTCCAGCATCTGTTGTTACTAGAGTTCTTGATTATAGCCATTCTTACTGGGGTGAGGTGGTATCTCAATGGTGTTTTGATTTGCATTTCTTTTATGGCTAGGGAGCTTGAGAATTTCTTCATTGGTGTCTATTGGCCATCTTTCTTTCCTCTTCAGAGAAGTTTCTCTTTAAGTCTTTAGCCCACTTATTTATTGGGTAGTTGTTTATTTGAAGAGCTGTTTTGGGGGATTTAAGTTTGGGAGTTCCAGGTATGTTTTAGATATGAGACTCTTCCCATAAATTGTTATATACACACAATGGAATTCTATGCCTCCATCAGAAAGAATGACATTGCCCCATTTGTTCGGAAATGGAAAGACTTGGAAAAACAGTATATTAAGTGAAGTAAGCCATGCCCAAGAAACATAGGTCCCATGGTTTCCCTTATTTGCAGTAGCTAGTATATGTCTGAGTCAAGCAGAAAAGTTTAGATAAGTTGTTAGGGAAATGAACCCTAAGATATGTATTCAATTTTTTTTTCTTTCATGCAATAGTTTCTAACATATTTATAAGATTATTTCTTTGTTGTTTTGTATGTCCCTCCCCCACGGTATAACCCCTGCTTTCACTGTATATGATGTTGGTGTAATTTGTGGAGGGTAAGGGAAAAACAAATCGATTAAATAGGGATACAGGTGGACCCATTGCAACAATGAGATGTACAAGTCGTTATGTCGAAAAATGAATTTTACAACTTTGGTGAGGGGGGAGGGAGGGAAATGGATTAGGTGGGAGGACGGGGAGTGATGGGAAGGGGAAACAAAGGAGGAGGCTACAATGCTTAATAAGAAATGTACCCATTATATTGCTCATGGAATTGTAACCCCTCTGTACAGTATTTTCACGCTAAAAAAAAGAAAAAATCTTTCTCTATTTCTCTATTAACATTTATTTATACTAAGTTCACATATGTGAACATCAGAAGATGCTAAATTAAGAGTCCCATAGCTCATGAGTCATTAATGTAACAACATGGAAAAGAAGGGACTATTTATTGTTACCTCAAATTTTCTGAAAAGCTGTAATGTCATCATTTGATTCAAATTTCGATTATTTGTCTAGTGTCATTAAGTGCACATAAATGCAAATATGAGCTGGATCCTGGTTGTTCACTCCTGTTATCCTATCTACTCAGGAGGTTGAGACCAGAGGATTGTGGTTCAAAGCCAGCATGGTCAGGAAAATCCATTAGACACTTATCTTCAATTAGCCACAAAAACCTGGATGTGATGCTGTAATGAAAGTGGTAGAGTGCTCAACTTGACTGGAAGAGGTGAGGGACAGTACCCAAGATCAGAATTCAAGCCCCTCGACCAAAAAAAATTGAAATACGACTTTAATTTTCCCCAAAAGGAACTATGAAGTCACTCGTTATCTTCCAAAGCAGAGAAAATAATTCCAAAGTGATTCAGTACACCTACTTTTGCTGAATTATTGACATTATGGCTTCTTTGCTGGACATATCTTCTTTTAAAAATTGTCAAATATTAGCTTTATAATACACTTCATCTGATATTTCCTGGTTCAAAACAAAAGTCCATACAATTGATGTCACTTAGATTTCTTATTACCTCAGTTCAAAGCCAACCCAGGCAGGAGAGTTTGTCAAATTCTTATTTCTACTTAAACAACAAAAAGCCAGAAGTTGTGTTTTGGCTCAAGCATAGCTTTGGGGGCAGGTGGGCATGAAAGACAACTGTTCAGGGACAGGGTCCAGCCTCTGAACTCGAGCCCCAGAAGTAGAACAAACTAAACAAACAAGCAAACAAAAAACCCCAATATTTCTTTGGGACCATCCTTAAAGCACTGGTTTGAGTAGAGGCTCCTTTTGCTGATCATACTCACTGTATTCTGTTTTTTGGAATCCTTATTGCTATGACTAACTCAGGAATGGATAACTGACTTTTGCAACAAGAGAATCATCTCAGGTGTTAAATATCCATGCATATGACATTTTAAAACATCCATGTCTTTGTTTCTTTGCAGTAGTACACTGTAAAACAAAGTTATTTCCTTTTGTTCTATGCTGGCCTTCAAATGGCATATTGTTTCCTTTTGTAATATTCTCAAATAGAATTTTACAGAAAAGTTTTATATGAGTAAAGAGCAACTTGAAAAAGTCAGGAACAGAGTTTCTTTCGAGCCTTCGATTATTTTCTTGTATAGTAAAAAGGACAGCCAGGGGCTGGAAAGGTGGCTCAATGGTAGAGTGCTTGCCTTGCATGCATGCAGCCCTGAGTTTGATTCCCCAGCACCACATAAGCAAAAAGAAAAAAAGCCGGAAGTGGCGCTGTGGCTCAATTGGTAGAGCGCTAGCCTTGATCTGAAGAGCTGAGGGACAGCGCCCAGGCCCAGAGTTCAGGCCCCAAGACCAGACCCCCTCCCCCATAAAAGGATAGTACAAATTAACTTGAACTTTGTCATTTCCTATGTTCAATTTCTCCCCTGGATTCAGTTTCCACTTCCTATATCAGTTCCTTCCACTTATTTCCAGTAACAATCTACCGTGCTGCTCCAAGCAAAAATGAATGTCTTCTAGCTTCATTGAAATAGCACAAAAACATCTTTGGACATGAGGTAACACGTGTTTCAGAGACAAATTAGTAATGAGAAAAATATGGAATTTTCATGTCATAAAATATTGTCCATGTGCATATGGCCATATAAGATAATGTTAAGTAAAATGAACCCCAAAATAGGGACACAGTTTGTTTTTCCTTTCTTAATATTGTTTTTTAATATATCTAACTTGTACTATGTGTTTTTTTTTGTTTCTCTTCTATTTTCTTCCTCCATGGTTTAGACCGTTCCCATTGAATTTGATGTTGGTTACCTGCATCTTGCAAATACATTTTTCTAATGTGGGGAGGGGAAGGAAAATAAAATGCTGAAACAAGAATACAGCATGACCAGTTGTAACAATGAGAAGAACAAGACACTATGTTGAAAACAAACTTTACAACTTGGGGATGGAGGAGGTAGTTGAGGCGGTGAGGAAAAAAGGGATGGCAGGGGAAAAACAAAAGGGGTAATAATGCTCGCTAGATAATGTACTCATTAACTTACTTATGTAACTCTAACCCCTCTGCACACCATTTTTACAATAAAAAACATGAAAAAAAAACATTATCCTGGTGTACATTAAGTTCAAGTTTCCTAAGTGCTCTGTAAATTAAGATCAAGTTTAAGTTTAAGGAACTTTTCAGAAACATTTTACTGTGAGTGTGTGTGTTGTGCTTTATTTCCCAAGTGTACATAAGTTAACAGATGGAGAAACAATAGGAATAGGAAAAAGAGAAGTTCAGTGTTTAAGTATAATGTTTCAATACACTATAGAAGACTCTGCAAATAAGACAACTTTGAAACAATAAAGCCAAGATCAGTATGTAGATTTATGGGAGTGATATAGACAAAGCATTACTCGTAAGTGGAACATGAAGGATGAGGCGATGCTCTTTCTTCTACTAGCTCTAAATCATGGTAGCTAATCATGCACATTTGAGAAAAGTAGAATGGAAGAATAATTCTGGTTCCAAGCAAGTCAGATATAAAAGCATGGACTTAACTGGAAAAAGGCCATGTTGAGAGAGCAAGAATTATACTATCAATGAACTGGTGGCTAAGATCACATTTCTTTTTCTTTGTTGTTTCTTTTTCTTTTTCTTTTTTTTTCCTTTTTTTGATGGTAGTGGGGTCTGGACTCCTGGACAGGGACTGTCCCTCTACACTTCAGCTCAAAGATTGTGCTCTACCTCTTGGGCCACAGTGCCACTTCCAGTTTTCTGGTGCTTTATTGGAGATAAGTGCATCAGAAACTTTCCTAGTCATGCTGGATTTGAACTGCGATCTGCAGATCTCAGCCTCCTGAGTACCTAGGATTATAGGCGTGAGCCACTGGAACCCTGCTTATGATTATATTCCTAACTGTGTACACTCGGCATATGTAATGTGTATGTTCATCTATCTTTATATGAATTTGAGTTTAAAATCTGGTCTTCAGCTTAGATTTTACACTCACAAAAATGTTTGTATTTTAAAAGTTGATACTCCTGGAGAAATAAAACTTAAGAATGTAAATGATTCTGGGATGTTTAGTTTGCATCCAGCCTGGGCAGAACAGTTTTTAAGACACTATCTATAATTAACCAGCCAAAAGCTGCATTGGAAGAATGCTTCAAGTGATGGAATACTAGTTATGAGCAAAATTGCTGAATAAGAGCTTGAAGTTTTTGCATACATATATACAAACATGCACATACACACAGAGGCAATTATATGTTCAAATACACATATGAAACAACTCTCAGAATGTGTAGAAAATTTAGGAAATAATAGAAAATATGTCTTAAGACTAGAATCAAGTGATAATTTTTAATATGAGAAATTCCACAAGTGAATTTTCTTCAAAAAAGCTTGAGAATATTACAAAGGTAGTGAACAGAGATAATAAGAAAGTCAAGTAATCATTATTCAAGGGATCAGATCCATGGAGGAATGAATCAGAGACCCCTTCAGGTGCATCTGAATAGGTTCATATCCTGTGTCAAATGTTAGAACATCTTTGAAAATAGTAGATAAAACAGTCTGAGCAGTCATTCTGGTGGATGATATCACTGGAGAAGTTCAAAATTTCTAATCTGTATCTAGATTAAAGAAGCCAACAAACTATGGTTGGACAATGTAATACAAGCCAAAAATTCTAGCACTTAGACTAGGACAGGAGATTAGAGAGTGGAATTACATAGTGATATATTCCCTGGACTATGTAGTATAATTTTTTCTCAATAAAACAAACCAAGAAAGGAATAAAAAATAAAGAAGAAAGGAATACACAGTTGGAATTTTGAGCTAATTTTGTCATTATGTTTTCAGAAGTCAAGTTTCCTATTGAAATGCAACTCATATATAATCCTCAGTTGTGTTTTAAAGGTTGTCTTCATTACAGAACATTCATACATGCAAAAGAGCTCACGATTCCCAACCAAAAATTTGAAAAAAGTAAGCATCATTCTGTTGGATTCCAAAGAAATGTTGAAGGATTACAAAAGCTTAAGCCTGGAGAAATAAGAAAGTTCATTTAATGTAGGACTTTGTAGAACTGGCTGAATTAGAATTTAGATTTAAAAGAAATATTTTTGTTTGTAATTTCATATTTTATATGATACTACAAAATTGTTTTCAAGTAGAAAATTTAATTTAGAAATTCACAAATGATTCTGGCATTCTATTTGCCTAAAATATTCTCTCAATGAGGTATAATTAGAACTTAGTTAATAGATAATTCCAACAGTTCATGTGTAACATGATAATGTGAATATTCTAGACAAAGTTGCTAACAAATTGATTATATTAATTTATAAATTTATAAAAAGAGCAATTTTTTGAGACTTTGGTGTGACATGGTATGAAGAGAGTAATTGCGTGACCTCTTTTTCTTCTACCTATATATAACAGAGGAATAAATTTTCTTATTTATGTACCTCTGTATACAATGAGAAAAATGCTAGGTTTGGGGTTTGTTTTTATTTTATTTTTGTTATTTAGTTTGTCCTAGGGCTTAAACTCTGGGCCTGGGCACTGTTCCTGAGCCTGTTTTTGCTCAAGCCTAGTCCTCTACTACTTGAACCTCAGTGCCACTTGTGTCTGGCTTTTTGTGAGCAGTTTAATGGTGATAAGAATCTAAGGAACCTTCCTGCCTGGGTGGGCTTTGAACCATAATCTTCAGATCTTAATATTCAAATATTCAGATCTCCTAAATATCTATGATAGATAAAAATATGACTATAAATAATATTTGCAAGTGTTCTGATCTCAAGAATAGCAGTGGGGGAAAAATGATGCAGCAAAGTTTAGTGTTGTGTTCTTTCCACGATAGGAAAGGCATCACATTAGCAGAAGTGAAGTATTTCTTCACAATAGTGATAAGCTAGTCATGATGTGAATTTAGGAAATTTTATAGTGCACCTTACAAGTTGGAAACTGTTGGACTAAGATGACTTTACGGCATATAACTTAGGAATGATGGACATAGAAATAATAGCTTACACTGATGAACAAATGTTTACTCTTGAGGAATTAATTATTATAGATACTTCATAGTTTTATCTTCTACCAGAATGTGGTTATTTTTTCTGTTGACTTTTAAATATGTAATGCCCCATTGGAAACTGCATCTATTGCAGAATTAAATAAAATGCAAACAGGTACTGTTTTGAATGTCTCTGGTATGGCATGCTTAGAATTTGTAAATGAGTATTAGTACTCATAGGAATCTTGAAGAACACATATATTCTATCCTCTTAACAATTAATTAGTTTTAAAAGTTAGAAGTTTCCATAGAATTGAACAGTTTTCTGTTTTAGTATGAGACAATACTAAAATAATATTTTTCTTCAAAATAATGGCAAGTATCTTCTGAAAATATTGTATAGTTTGATAACATTCAAGTTGAAGACCGTCTGATAAAGAAAGGTGTAATTAATTCAAATTAGCAGCCAAAACGTTCATTTTTTTAAAAAAGGTAATACACATAGAATAATATTTACTATACCAATACAGAAAAATTATATTTTATGCAACCCATTTTTAATTTAATTTTATTGTCAAGGTGATATATAGAAGAGGTGTAGTGATTTTAAGGTAGTGAATACATACCATGATGAACTTTTACCCCTTCCCTCATTTTTCTCACACTTTTCCTTCTCCCCAATACCCCGCACAAGTAGTAATGTAAATTTGCAACATGTTGTCTTGTGAGTTTTGCTATTGCATTGGTTTGCCCTTTGTCATTTTTCTCGCTATTTTGTTGTTCCTCTTCCCTTGCCAAATTAAGATAAATGTGTATACAATACACAAGATGCTGAAATCAAATAAAACAGGGGATAACCCAAAGGGGAAAACACAAAAGAAAAAAGAAATCACATACTACATTAAAAACAACAACCACAAAGGAAAACCTCTGTTTCCATACCTAGGAGTTCATTTTGCTCAGCATCATCTTATGTGGTCATATATACATAGATATTGAGCAAATCTGCTCAACTGCTAGGACCATCCTAGACATTTCCTAACTTATTACAAATGAGGAAAACCATGCCATCTGTTTCTTTGTGTCTTGTTAATTTTACTTAGTAGGATTTTTCCAATTCTTTCAATTTCCACATGAATTGGAAACATATAATTCTATCGTGCATATATAAACCACATTTTGTCAATTCGTTCATCTACTGAGTGACATATTGGTTTAAAACATGATTGCATGTAAGTATCACTTAGGCTCATTAAAAAATGACAGATGCCATTTCCCATGACATTCTAAAATCATGATTTCTAAGTAAGATAGGATTTTATGGAAGTACAAGTGTTGAGATATCTGGATGAGTCTATTTATGTATTGCACTGAATTAAGCAGGAAGACATCCAATATCATATAGGAAAAAATGGTAGTGACAAAATATTTCCCTTGAGTAAGATATAGGAGGCTGCCAGAAGTATGAAATAGTTCAGATCATTTTGAAGAATTTAGAAATGCAAGCTCAAGTATTTGTCTATAAATAATAATTATGTAATTAGAAGGGCAAAAGAAGGGGAAGAGAAGAAAATAACTGACAGCAGATCATTGTCTCAAGTTAGAGTATAAAAAGACCTAATTTATAACTTCAAGTTAGCGAGAGACCAATATAATATGTCCCACTTAATTTAGGTACGTGCAAAATATTTACTTGGCATTTTCCTACTTTAATGCTCAAAAATAAATGAAGACATAAGAAAAGTTATGTGATTGCCATTGCTTCAAAATGAACACTAACTGTGATGAGCCATTTTTCTCACTTTGCACTTTGAAAATAATCCCTAAATTGGTGATGCTGTGGCTGATTAGAGTAAGAGTTAGGGGCTTTCACTTGTACAATTATCCCAGAATAGTTTAAAGCAGTTTTTCCCCTAAGTTATCCAACTACATTTTCTGAAGCTGTACTTTGAACACACCCTCACATCTGAGAATACTATTTGAAATTATACTTCAGCATTTCTTGGGACAGTCTGTTTTGTGCCTTTGTCTGTATGCACATTCCTTTTGAGTTCATAGTTGCTCTATTTCCATTTCATTTTTATAAACTAATAAGAACATTGTTCAACTACCACTAATTGATTGCACAGGCCCAGTCTATGTATGAAGGTACTTTGTCTAGGTTAAGCAATAGGATAATACTCACTCTCTGAGGAGAAAATTTCCACAATATAACACTATGCCAACATTAGAGGATGTAGAATTTGAAGCATTTTGAGACTGTGATATTAGAATTGAAAGGCTCCTTAAGAACATTTTCTTGTAGCTCATTAGTTCACCCAGGAGAAATATATATATATCCACAAAATTTGGAGCTAATTATCCGAATTAATACTAGATCCTAGATGTTGTGTTAATAAAAGTCACCATTGTAGTATTGTTACATCAGAACCCTTCACTATGAGAAAATGAAAGAAACTCAATAAAGCAACATGTCTTATCTTTTTAGGCATTTAATCCCAGTGGTGAGGGTAATGTCTGAGCACTTCCATTCAATAAAAGCTTGAAGTTTATAAGAGCACTTTCTACATATAAAAAATTTTGGCAGGTTGATTGACAGGGTTATTTCAGCATGGAGATATCCCTAACAAGAACTAGACTTAGAGTATATGGCAGATATGATGTGTTCAGGGCTATTGAGGCATTTTCTATTCTAAAGAAGAATCAATTCGAGCAGTCTTCAGTAACATCAGTAAATTGTATGTTCAACCTAATGCTTGGTGTTACTTTTCCTACATTTATAATGAGTAGGCTGATAAATATCCAAACATATCTAAAGATATTTCAATCAAATCCCAAACTGAAATGGATACATTGGTCACTCATTGGAACTGTAGGACAAATTATGCTTGTCTGTGCTGTAGTTCAATCTATAATCTCCTGGCGAAACAAAGTTTTCAAAAATATTCACAGGATACCTCTAAGTAAAGTTCATGACAGTTATATCTGTGTAATTCTTCTAAGGTCAGGATAAAAGCATTTGTTGCCAATATTTAAAATCAACAGGATCTGTTGAATTCATTGATCTAGAATTTTATGGCTTCACATTCATATCTCAAAATTTTATCAATATGATTTTCACCAAAACACTGTTCTTATTGAACTTGTCTATGTCCTTTTAGTTTTCAAATCCAGATAGTATATTTCCTTCAATAGCTTCCTGAGAATTCTTTCTTTTCTTTACTTCTGTAAATCTGTTTATTACTTTCTTGATTCCTTATTTATCTCTTTCTTCCAATCTTGTCCACACTAGTGCTTACATTGCTCACACTTGTGTCAGAACTTTCCTTTTCCTCTTCCCTTTAATTATGTCCCCGATTTTATTATTCTTTTTCATATTCATGGTCGTGTATATTTTGATGATGTCTAAACAGACCTTTCTTTGTGTCTGTTTAACATAAACTTTAGAAATATCAGAAAATTTTAACTCTAAATCCATCATTTCCACCTGTAGTCCTTATTATCAAGAATATAACTAACACAGTTGCCAGCCAGAGCTGTGGACGCACTTCAGATTTCTTCTTAACCTTCTACTCCTGCACATTAGATTAGATAAATGATCAAGATTTTCTCAGTTTCTGTCACTAATATAATTTGTATGTACCCCTTTTTATGCCCCTGACACCAGCCTGTTTCAAGTATTCATCACTGGTCACCTATTCCTAAAACGACCATTTACAAAGTATGCTTTTTCCCCATAATCTTCTCATATTGGTCCTCTCCATCAACAAATTACTCTCCTTGTAAGCAAACAGAATGAAGAACTCAGACACAAATTCCAGTATCATTATTTACTCACTACATTGACTGTTGGCCTTACATTTCTCATAAGTAAATGAATGTAATCTACCAGAAATATTGAAGAATATATTTGTTGACTTGTAGAGCAAGAAAAGAGAAAAGTGACGAATCTTTACATTTTCCACCTTAGCTTGCAAATAAGGAAATAGTCAAATTCAGTTTGTTGGTGTAAAGTCACAAATTGTTTCATGCAGAAATAAAAATAAATTTTACCTCCTGGCTCTAAGGCTTGTGGCATTTTAAGGCAACTACAGATATTTAAGTGGTATTATGTAAATTGTGTCATGTATTCACAGCTGTATTGAAGAACATACTATTAATTTATTATTGTAAATCATTGGTTATTGAATAATATCTATATAAGAATAGTATTTGAAATAATCACACTAAGTTGAAAACTATATCTTAGTCCATCAAAATGTGGAAATAAACGATTTTATTTTAAAAAATACCACCAAGAAAAGTCAGTATACATTTGAGACTGCAGGGATAACATTAGGGTTTTTACTGTCTTTACCTATTTATGTGATTGCATTTCTTGAAATTGAAACTCTACTCTTGTTATTCTTATTGTATGTAATCCAATGTTGTCTATTACTATGTATTTAATGTAGGAAATCTAGCTTCAAAAATGTCTAAAGTTTTTTCCTTTTCAATCACAACATTGTCATTATCGTGCTACACCGTGATCATCATCATCATCTTCTACAAAATTATTATTATCATCATAAGTGCTAATTATTGAAAGTGTGTTTTGTGTCTATGATTTTTTCTTTTGTCTTTTGATAAATAATTTAATGTTTGTACTTTGCATGCATCCATATTAAAATTTTAAACAAATAAAGAGACAAAAAACTAAACCATATCAGATAGCTTGACTATGTGCTTATAACAAATTATGAATTAACTTCCTCTCTCCCCGATACTACACACAAATATTCAAGTGTTTGAACAGAACTTTTTCAAGTGATATATTGTAAATGTTACAATATCATGTGCATATCTAAAATTTCATTGAAAGTAATAAACACTGCTTTCTATTGAAATATTAGTTATTTTATTCTAGGAAAGTTTTAGAAAAATAGACTGTATATCTTTGAAATGAAAAAAGATCAAAAAGAGTAGCATACAAGTTTTTCAGGGATTCTGTCTTTTATATATATATATATATATATATATATATATATATATATATATATATATACATATATATGTATATGTATGTATATGTATATGTATATGTTATGTGTAGAAAGATACATTTTTAGAATTGTCTTCAGAAATATATACATATATGTAAATTCATGTGTAGACTGATATATGTTATAGTGACACAAACATCTTAAAACATAATTAAAATTTAAAAAAATTCTTCATACCAAGTGCGGGTAACTCAGGCTTATAATTTGAGCTATTCTGGGTGCTGAGATCTTAGACTTGTGTTCGAAACTAGCCCAGACAGAAAAGAACATGTTGGATTCTTATCTCCAATTAACCACCAAAAACAGGTATTAGTTCTGTGCCTCATGTTGTAGAGTGCTGGCCTTGAGGATAAAAAGGCTTAGAGACAATGCCCAGGCCTGCAAACAATACCCACAACAACAAAATGTATCACATTAATTTCACAAAAGCATCTTTTAACTGCTGTGAACATTTCTTAGAAACATAAATACATCCCCCTGGAAAATGTTAAGTAAAAAGTATAGAATATGTTGAAGACCTGACTATTTAGATTGTTTAAGATATTTAGGTAATGATTAGGAATTAAGAATAATGATAGGTAGATAATATATTGGGACTGGTTTCTTATTCTATTTTATGATAGTAATAGAATGATATTTGTAATGATTTTATAAAATTATTCTTGCTTGGTATTTGAATTATAATAAGTGATAAACATTTTAAACGATTTCCAAACAAAGGAATATCAATTCTTTTGTAACTTCAAAACAATTAAGAAAATTATTCCAAGGCTGGTTCACTCTAAGACTATTTGTTTTCTTGTTCTAGTTTTCATATGTTGGTAGAAATTAAAATTAAAAAATTCAATGGATTTTGGCATTCAGGTACATCTTCATAGATACTAATATTGGAGTTCCTTATGTGGAGTGGTTTAATTTCATTTGTTATTTTCACAAATAAATCAAGATGATTGTGTATTTTGTTTCTTTTCACTGCTATTGGCTCTTATCTTGAGAATATTTTTTTCCTAGCAAAGTAGAGAAAAACAAAGGATCAAGCAAGTCATATATGCCTTTCATAAAATTCATATGCCTAGATTTGGGTCTTCTGTCATTTGCTAAATGTTACTTCCAGAAAAGGTTATCAATTATTTATAAGTGATGCATAATTCCTAGGTATTCCAGTTATCACATACACTTTTTATTGAGTTATCTCTGTATAAACTAAAAAGAAACAGAAAAAACTCTCAAAATAAACAGAAATCACATCTTTGTTTTAATGCTGTAATTTATAAAGAGTTTCCAGCCAACACAGAAAACATCATTATAGGTAATCTGTATTTTGTTTGCAGAGTTTTTAACAATAGTTTTTTTTTCCTGACATGTAATTCTCTTGCAATATATTATCTCCTTTTATTGTATACATTTTAGTGATTTGGATGTGAATTGTATCTTCATAGGTTTTCAAAGCCTAATTTTCACAAACTTACATTTCTTCAAATAGAAATGCTGTAAATTTTAGAACAGACATTAAAATAGATAAAAAATTCAGTTACAGGAATTTGCCCAGCATATATCCTCTATAGTGTGCCTTTTAAAATTTGTTTTTGGGGATTATTTCCAGGGTCTCACACATACTATTCATGTGCACTGTCAATGAACTACATTCCATATCTAAACAAGTTTTATTACTTTTCTTTAATACATTCATAGAAGTGTAATGCATGGATCCTATACAATTCTCTTTGACCTTTTGAAGACTTGAAAATGTGCTTGCTAAAATTATCGCAGTATTATAAAAATCAATCACTGTGATCAATTTCTCCACAAATGAATTAATATATTTTGTGTCATGTTCTTATAATCATACTAGTGAGTTTTCTTTTTCTTTTTTTTTTTTTTTAGATACTAGAGTGGAGATTATTTCATATGCTCTTCCTATTGACTATTAAGTTACATATGTTCTTTAAAGAAATACCCTATTCGGGAAAAAATTATATAGAATTAGAAGATATAAAAATACTTAAGACGGGCTGGGAAGATGGCTCAGTGGTAGAGCACTTGCCTTGCATGCGTGAGTCCCTGGGTTTGATTCCTAGGCACCACATAAGCAAAAAGAAGTGGTGCTGTGGCTCAAGTGGTAGAGCACTAGCCGTGAGCTGAAGAGCTGAGAGACAGCGCCCAGGCCCAGAGTTCAGGCCCCATGACCGGAACCCCCAAAAAAGTACTTAAGATACAGAATCATTGTAGCATTAACAATGTAGCATTAACAAGTATGTGCCCTTTATCTGTCTGTCATGTTTTCACTTCTGTTATAGTGTCCTTTGAGTTATGGAAGGTTATCACTTGAGATATAATCCAGTTTATTCTTCCTTTTCTTTAGCCACTAATGCTTTCCATGTCAAATTTTTAGAAAACTTTACTGATCCAATGTCATGAATTTTTACATTTATGTTTTATAGGTTTTTACATCTCACATTTGGTTTGATAATCATCTTTTTTATTTTAAGTTTTTGTATTAGGATTGAGGTTGGCCCGGCACCCGTGGCTCATGCCTGTAATCCTAGCTACTCAGGAGGCTGAGATCTGAGAATCGCAGTTTAAAGCCAGCCAGGGCAGGAAATTCGGTTAGACTCTTATCTCCAATAAATCACTAGAACCCAGAAGTGGTGCTGTGGCTCAAGTGGTAGGGCACTCGCCTTGAGCTGAAGATCACACAGATAGCGCCTAAGCCCAGAGTTCAAGCCCCATGACTGACAAAATCAAAACAAAACACAAAAAAGATTGAGGTAGTAGCCTAAGATCATTCTTTAAATCTAGAGAGGTAATAATGCCAACACACCCATTGAAGATTATATTTGTATTTCATAAGGTCATGTCATCCTTTTCAAAATCTATTGACCATAAAACTAAGAATTTATTTTTGACAAATGTGTTAAATTCTTCTATATATCTGTTCTTATAGTAGAATTATGTTGTCTTCACTACTTAACTTGGTAATAAGATTCAAAGCTAGTATGAAGGCTCAAGTTACACCATTTTACATGATTGTCCTATAGACCTGTATTCCTTGAATTTACATATGAGTTTATTGAGCTGGTGGAACAATATTCTACAGAGATATATAGATGTTTGATAGTCACTCATATTTTGCACCTTGTGAAAACACAATATCCTAGATATTATATATAGAAAAATGTTTTAGAGAATGCTTGAAACAAATAAAATTAATTTAGGAATGAGTTAAGATTTAGATAACGCTGTAGCACAATAAAGCTGAATGATAAAAACTTGAGCTGTACAACAGAGGAGAGTGAGAGGGGAAAGAATGATGGACCACATAGGAGCTGCTTGTCACTGGTATTGTGCTTCAAAAAACAGAAAGATTTCAGAGATGAGAAGGAGAAAGATAAACTGTCCTGAATCAAGTTTCTTTTTAATCCACCTAATAGTTTGTACTGAAAGTCAGAGAAAATGGGAAAAAATAAATTAGAAAATACTAGACCTGTTACAATGTAAAGATATTTTAATAAGAATATGATAATTAATTTCCAAAGATATAGGAGAAAGAATAGGTAAACTCTCAAAGGAAAACGAACGAAGATAGAAAAGAAACAAAGTAAAACCATTGTCAATAACAAACAAAAGATTTTGGAAGTGTAAAGTCAGTGGAAGTATTCTAAATAACATTGAAAATAGCTAACGTGGATAGAGATGGATCACATTTTATCATATATAATTTTGAAAAAATGTATTGGAATGAAAGTTTTAAAGTCATAATTTAAAACACTATTTGGATTATAACTAGACAGTATAGCTCAATGGTAAAATGTTAGCCTAGCATATGTGAAGCAATGGTGTTATCTCCCAAGCATTATAAAGTACGAACAAAGCACACACACACAAAAACCACATAAACACACATGCATACAAGTATAAACACACCACTTACATTTAGAATATTGATATTATCATATTAAACAGGAAATTATCCCAAATAATACAAGTATGTTAATATATAAAATCATAATATTGCTCATAGTATTTAAAAGTTTAGTAGGAATAAAATAGTCATAATATACTTAGATTCTTATAGATTAAGTAAATTGAAAATTAAGAAATAGAAGACATGAGAACCTTTGCAAATAAGTTTTAAATAATAAACATTTTGAAACATGTATCTTTTTATTTTGACAAAAAGACTGATGTTATTGTGTTTTAACGCAATATTTAGAATGTGATAACCAGGTCCTCTATATCTCGCTATGGATGGCTATACCTATAATCATTTCACTCTGAATATTTTTATAATAAGGTCTCATAGTTTCTCAGTCTCTCCCGAATTACAAACCCTATTTACATTTCCTGCCATGGCTAGTTAATGGAAGCCACAAATCACTATGCCCACATCAAACATATTTTTTTTAATTCCAGTACAAATATTTCCAAAAAGTGACCAGGTAATTAAACCTTTCTTAATAAAGTATGTGCTTCTTGAAAATACAGTAAGTATTTGTTACCTGGACAAATAGGTTTAGAACTGTAAGAAAATAAATATATTTAAATTCACCAACTATATAAAAATTAAGAAAATAATTTTTAAATATTCACATGTTAAATATTTTAAAAGCAAAATATACGTGTCTAAATAATTTACATGTGTAAAAATCATGCAAATTTAAATTATACAACTTTGAAAAAAGAATTACCCTAAAGAAACAAAAGAAAATAAATGAGTTCAAAATTTGAAATTTAGAAAATAAAGTGAAGTCTACTGTTTAGTTTACTTAAGTAACTGTAAACCCTCTGTATATCAAGTTTTTTTTAATAAAGAATGCATGAACAAGAAAGCAAAAGTACCCATAGATCAATAGCAACAGCAAAAGCATCAGTAGTTCTTTTTTTGATTGTAAAAAAATCGATAGGAGAGATAACAATGTTGCTTCTATAAGAAATGTACTTATACCCCTATTTATGTAACTATAACCCCTCCGTACATTACCTTTATAATAAAATTAAATTGAAATTAAAACTAAAGCAAATAATATACCAATTAAGAATTCTTAGAAGCCATTGATTAAAACTTTGTAAAAAAAAAACAAAACTGCCCTAACAACCTAAGGAATATAATTTGATAATATTATTTAAATACTTCAACTTCAGCAGAGAAGCAAAATGTTTAAAAACTGTTACAAATAAAGTAATAAGTCAGAATATATTACCACTACTAATAATCATAAGAAGAATTTATAGTGGTCGTCAAATAGGTAAGAAATGAGGCAATTTGCCATTTGTTTGCATTTAATAATTGAGAAAGAATTTTCCATGTCGTTTTAAATATATCTTAAGTTTAATGAAGAAACTATTCTATCATATCATATGATAATCAGATAAAGCTGATAGTTGAGCAAAGAACAGATTGTACTAAGTTTTTGGATGTTAATGTATATACTTATTTTGGTTGTGGGAAATTGTGGGGATTTCAACTTGGGGTATTGTTCTTGCTAGGCTGGCGTCATATCAGTGGTTAATTTTAGGATAGGTGTTCCCTTTCCACAAGAACATGCACCTGATCTGTCCTTTTAGCCTTCCCATCATCAATGGCACCAGAGTTGCACACCAACTTGTCTAGCTTCCTACCTTGGCTGGCCTGGATTCTGCAGTCCTTCCAAACTTAGCCTGAAGATAATGCAGGATAGTGGAAATGATCCAATTCACCCAACTATAGATTGAGAAGGAAGTCCACTAAACTTTTGGCCTGGGTTCTGTTCTCAAGCCTCGTAACTAGTTAAAGAGTACAGATGGGAGCCACTTGTGCCAAGCAGTAACAGTATTTTTAAAGCCATTAGAAATATATATGTCTTAGACTTGTGATTACCTCAGGAAAAGAATAAAAGAGCAGTGAAACATAGAGGACAGGCAGAATTTTAACTAGCTATTCAGAGGCTAAATCAGGTTATCTAGCTACTCAGGAGGCTGTGATCTGAAGACCACTGTTCCAAGCCAGTCCAATCATGAAAATACATGCCATTATCTCCAAAAAAACCAGAAGTAGAGCAGAGGCTCAAGTGGTAGAACACTATCTTTGGGCACAGAAATTTAGGAATAGTGCCCAGGCACTATCAAGCCTCCAGAATGATGAATGCATGCATGAGCATATGCACATGTGCGTGTGTGTACTCGCACATGCATGCACACATAGACAAACACAAATGAGTATTTCAATGTGAAGTTCTTTATTATTTTTTTAATTTAATTTTATTTTATTTCAGAAAATACTGTACAGAGGGGTTACAATTACATGGGCAGGATAATGCGTACATTTCTTACCAAGCATTGCAGCCTCCTCTTTGTTTACCCTTCACCTCCCTTCCCAGCCTCCCCCCTCCCCCCACCCAATCCTTCCCCCCCTCCCCCCCCCACACCGACATTTTAAAGCTCGTTTTTGACCTGACATTTTGTACTTCTCATTGTTGCAACAGGTCCACCTGAATCCTTAAACGACTTGTTTTTCCCCATTTCCTCCACAAGTTATACTGACATCAAATATAGTGAAAGCGGGGGTTACACTGTGGGGGAGGGACATACAAAGCAACAAAGAAATAATCTTATAAATGCGTTAGAAACACATGCATGAAAGAAAAAAACATTAAAATACATATTTAAGGTTTCATTTTCCTAACATCACATTATCTGACCTTTTCCGCTTGACTCATACATATACTAGATATTGCAAATAAGGGAAACCATGGGACCTATGTTTCTTTGGGCCTGGCTTACTTCACTTAATATAATTTTTTCCAAGTTTTTCCATTTCCTAACAAATGGGGCAATGTCATTCTTTCTGATGGAGGCATAGAATTCCATTGTGTATATATACCACATTTTCTTGATCCATTCATCTACTGACGGGCTTCTGGGTTGGTTCCATATCTTAGCTATGGTAAATAATGCTGCAATAAACATAGTTTTGCTGGTAGCTTTAGTGTGGTCTTGTTTGTAAACATTAGGGTAAATGCCCCAAAGTGGGATTGCTGGGTCATAGGGGAGTTCTATGTGAAGTCTTTTGAGGAACCTCCATACTGCTTTCCAAAGTGATTGAACAAGTTTACATTCCCACCAACGATGAAGTAAGGTTCCTTTCTGTCCACATCCCCTCCAGCATCTGTTGTTGTTAGAGTTCTTGATTTTTGCCATTCTGACTGGAGTGAGGTGATATCTCAATTTTGTTTTGATTTGCATTTCTTTTATGGCTAGGGATGTTGAACATTTCTCCATGGGTCTATTGGCCATCCTTCTTTCCTCTTCAGAGAAGTTTCTCTTTAAGTCTTTCACCCACTTATTTATTGGGCAGTTGTTTCTTTGAGGATTTGTTGTTGGGGGGTTAATTTTTTGAGTGCCAAGTATATTTTAGATATGAGACCCTTGTCCGTTGTATGGCTAGTAAAGATCTTCTCCCAATCCGTGGGCTTTCTATTGATCTTGCTAGTATGTCATTTGCCCTGCAGAAGCTCTGCAACTTTATGCAATCCCATTTGTCCAACCTTTCTTTGATTTGCTGTGTTTCCGGGTCTCTATTCAGAAAATTTGAGCCTGAGCCAAGGAGACCTAGGGTTTCTCCTATTCCATCCTGTAATGTTTTCAGGGTGTCTGCTTTGAGTTCAAGGTCTTTGATCCATTTGGAGTTGATTGTGGTACAGGGTGATATATAAGGATCTAGCTTTAGTTTTCTGCATGTAGTTAACCAATT
Source organism: Dipodomys spectabilis (assembly GCF_019054845.1). Taxonomy (NCBI): domain Eukaryota; kingdom Metazoa; phylum Chordata; class Mammalia; order Rodentia; family Heteromyidae; genus Dipodomys; species Dipodomys spectabilis. Next base: position 668,225 of record NW_024870810.1, read on the forward strand.
TTGCCAGCTCCATTTACTGAAGAGGCTGTCTTTCTTCCATACTATTGTTTTAGCTCCCTTATCGAAGATTAGATGGCTATAGGTCTGTAGGTTCATTTCTCGATTTTCAATTCTATTCCATTGGTCCTGAGGTCTGTTCTTATGCCAATACCAAGCTGTTTTGATTACTATGACTTTATAGTAGAGTTTGAGATTTGGTGTTGATATTCCTCCAGCAGTGTTCTTTCCGTTGAGGAGCGTTTTTGCTATTCAGGGTCTTTTATTGTTCCATATGAATTTTTGGATTGCCTCTTCTATTTCCTTGAAGAATGAGGGTGGAATTTTGATAGGTATTGTGTTGAATTTGAAGATAGCCTTGGGAAGTATTGCCATTTTCACGATGTTAATCTTTCCAATCCAGGAGCATGGGAGGTTTTGCCATTTTTTAAGTTCTTTGTTGATTTCCTTTTTCAAGATTTTAAAGTTTTCATCATAGAGGTCCTTCACTTCTTTAGTTAATTCCTAGGTGTTTTTTTTTTTTTTGTGGGGCTATTACAAATGGAGTTGCTTTCCTAATTTCAGCCACACTTTTCTCATTGTTGGCATAGAGAAAAGCCATTGATTTTGGGGGGCGAATTTTACACCCTGCTACTTTGCCAAAGTTTTGAATCAGCTTGAGTAATTTGGGAGTGGAGTCTATGGGATTCTTTAAATACAAGATCATGTCATCTGCAAAGAGGGAGAGTTTTACTTCTACTCTCCCTATTTGAATCCACTTTATGTCTGCATCTTGTCTTATTGCTGTAGCTAGGCATTCTAATACTACATTGAAGAGAAGTGGAGAGAGTGGGCATCCTTGTCTTGTTCCTGAGTTAAGAGGAAATGGCTTTAGTTTTTCACCATTGAGTATAATGTGGCTGTAGGTTTGTCATATACAGCCTTTTTGTATTGAGGAATGTTCCATGGATTCCTAATTTTTCCAAAACCTTCATCATAAAGGGGTGTTGGATCTTGTCAAATGCTTTTTCTGCATCTATTGAGATAATCATTTGGTTCTTATTCTTGCTCCTGTTGATGTGATGAATAATATTAATTGATTTGTGTATATGGAACCAGGTTGCATCCCTGAAATGAATCCTGTTTGATCGTGGTGTATGATTTTTTGGATGAATTGTTGAAGTCGATTGGCCAAAATTTTGTTGAGAAGTTTTGCATCAATATTCATCAACGAAATGGGTCTATAGTTCTCTTTCTTTGATGAGTCCCTGCCTGGTTTTGGGATGAGGGTTATGATGGCTTCATTAATGTGTTCGGTAGTGAGCTTTCTCTTTCAATTTCATTGAAGAGTTGGAGGAGAATTGGTGTGAGCTCTGCTTTGAAGGCCTTGTAAAATTCCGCTGTAAAACCATCTGGTCCTGGACTTTTCTTAGCTGGGAGGTCTCTTATTGCTGTTTCTATTTCAATGCTTGATATGGGCCTGTAAAGATAGTTTAACTCATCTTGGTTTAGTTTTGGCATGTCAATATTTGCTAGGAAAAGGTCCATTTCTGTCAAGTTCTCAAACTTATTAGCATAAAGTTTTGAGAAGCATTCCCTTATAGTGTTCTGAATCTTGCTGGTTTCCGTGGTGATGTTTCCATTCTCATCTCTGAGTTTATTAATTTGGGTGTGTTCTCTTCTTTTTCTGATAAGATTTGCTAAGGGTCTGTCAATTTTGTTAAGTTTTTCGAAGAACCAACTCTTTGTTTTGTTTATTCTTTCTATAGTTTTTTTGGATTCTAATTCATTTAATTCTGATTTAATTTTGATTATCTCTTTCCGTCTACTGGATTGAGGTTTTTCTTGCTGCTCTTTTTCAAGGAGGTTTAGATGTGTCATTAAATTGTTAGTTTCAGATCTTTCCAATTTGTTGATGTAGGAGGTTAGAGCTATAAACTTGCCTCTGAGTACTGCCTTTGCTGTGTCCCAGAGGAGCTGGTAGTTTGTGTGTTCATTTTTGTTGAATAGCATGAACATTTGAATTTCCTTTCTAATCTCTTCCATGACCCACTCATGGTTCAGCAGTGTGTTGTTCAGCTTCCATGTGATACCGGACTTTCTTTGGTGGCTTTTGGTGTTGAGTTCTAATTTTATTCCCTGTGGTCAGAGAGAATGCAAGGTATAACTTCAATGTTTCTGAATTTAGACAAGTTTGCTTTGTGGCCTAAAATGAGGTCTATTTTAGAAAACGTTCCATGTGCTGCTGAGAAAAACGTGTATTCTGATGCTGCTGGGTGAAATGTTCGGTAGATGTCTGTTAAGTCTAGTTGGTCTATGCAGCTGTTTAGATCTGCGGTTTCTCTGCTGAGTTTTTCCCGAGTTGATCTATCTAGTGTGGAGAGTGGTGTGTTAAAATCCCCAACAATTAATGTCTTTGGATCTATATGGCATTTGAGGGAAAGTAGTGTTTCTTTGATAAATTTGGGTGCTCCATTGTTTGGCGAATACATATTTAGAATTTTAATATCCTCCTGAGGGAGAGATCCTTTAATTAGTATGTAGCGACCTTCTTTATCTCTTCTCACGAATTTAAATTTGAAGTCTATTTTATCTGATATTAGGATTGCAACTCCCGCCTGTTTATGGGGGCCATTTGCTTGGTAGATTTTGTTCCAGATTTTAACATTGAAAATGTGTTTGTTTTTATTGGCAAGATGTGACTCCTGCAGGCAGCAGTAGAAGGGTCTTTTTTTTTAATCCAACTAGACAGTCTATGTCGCTTAATTGGAGAGTTCAGTCCGTTAACGTTAAGAGAAAGGACTGAGAGGTATTTGGGAGTTCCTTCCATGTTATCCACCTTCTTGGGGGCTGCAAAAACTGGGTTCTTCCTATGGTTCTTGGATTCTCAGTTTGGGTGCAGTTTCTTGGCCTTTATTGTGGTCTTGTTGGTTTTCTATGTGTAGGACATCTTTAAGAATCTTTTGTAGGGCTGGTTTGGTGGAGAAGTATTGCTTCAATTTTTCTTTGCTATGGAAGGTTTTTATTTGGCCTTCAGTTTTGAAGGAGAGTTTAGCTGGGTACAGTATTCTTGGTTGATGGTTGTTTGTTTTTAGGTCATGGCATACATCATTCCAGGCTCTTCTTGCTTTGATTGTTTCTGCTGAGAAATCTGAGGTGATTCTAATTGGTTTCCCTTTATAGGTGATTAATCTTTTCTCCTTGACAGCTTTAAGGATCTTTTCCTTGGTCTGGGTTGATCCTGTGTGGATTATAATGTGACGGTGGGATGTCCTATTCTGGTCTGGTCTATTTGGGGTTCTAAAGGCTTCTTGTATCTGAATAAGCCTATCTTTTTGCATGTTTGGGAAGTTCTCTGCTAGGATCCTGTTAAACAAATTTCCTAGACCATTAACTTCTGTTTCTAGGTGCTCCTGTACACCCATTATCCTTAGATTAGGCCTTCTGATGGTGTCTTCCAGGTGTTGGATAGTTCTATCATATTTCTTGGACTTATCTTGGATGGTTGTATGTTCTTTCTCTGTAATATCTAGGCTGTCTTCAATCCCTGAGATTCGATCTTCTGCATGGTCTAACCTGCTGTCAAGACTCTCTACTTTGTTTTTTATCTCTTTTCCTTCTAATTGGTCAGCTTTGATGGCTTCAAGTTCTTTGTTGAAGCTCTGTTTTAGGTCTTGTATGAATTTCTTTACTTCCTTAATTTGGTGTTCAGTGTTTGTTCTCAAATCACTTAGTTGATTGGTTATGGTTTCTTTGGACTCCCATTCCTTCTGTTGGGTTCCATTTAGCATTCCCTTTGTGGTCTCCCTGACTTCCTTCAGCTCTTTGTTAATGGATTCCATGAATGCCTTTAGTGATCTTTGTGTGTTCTCTACCTGGTCTTTCAATTGCTGTATTACTCTTTGATTAGCTTCCTCCCATTTGTGGGATTTCTGCAGCTCTCTTTCCTCCCGTTCGTGGGATTCCTGCACTTCTCTTTGAGTGTTCTCAGCCTGCTCAAGCCATTCCTCCCTTTCTCTTTGAGTATTTTCAAGTTGTTCATGCAAATCCTGTATCAGTTTTTGAGTAGCTTCCTCACGCTTATGATATTCCTGTATAGACTTTTGGGGTGCTTCCTCTCTCTCCCTATCACGCTCATACAGAGTCCTTTGTAAGTTGTCAAACTTCTCATTTATCATGTTTGCCAGCAGTGTTTGTAGAGCTATTTGGGAACTCTCTTCTGGATTATTCATTATCTGTTCTGACCCCTGATTATCAAGATTGGGAATTGAGATACCCGGATTTGCCATTTTTCTAGTGTTTTTCTGGCTTACTCTGCCCATTTGAGATGAAGATAGCACCAGTTTTGTGCTAGAACACTATCTTAAGGAAGTTCTTTATTTTTTTACCTTGCTGTACTTTATTTCCTTGTATTACTTCACAAATTAACAAAATCAGCTAAGGACCTATTTACATAAAATTCATCATGTTTCTCTAAAATCTACTCTCTTTTTGGAAGCCTGATTTAGTTGACCCAAAAGTATATTATTCAGGAGGTCAATTCATCTCTCACAACTCTGTAGTTTTAGATTATCATTTAGGATCCTCCTAGCAATATGATTTTGTGTAATCCTGCATCAAGCAGCATATTTCTTTCTCCAGAAGGGAAGCCTCTGTCAAACAATTAATAATAGGTTTTTCTCCTCCTGGCCAGCATCTGTAGTTATATTATCTTCATCTATTTCATGATCTGTTTGTGTATGCTAAGGACTGCTGTGAAAATAAAAAGGCCCTTCTCAGCATTTAGCATTTGTATACCATTCATAGATATGAAGGTGTTTAAATATTACTAAAATTGCTTTGGAATAAATAATGTTCACCTTGACTATCTTGAGAAAGAAGAATTGGTTTCTCAGAATTTTAGATAAGAACTTGAGTGAAAGAAACAAAAGGAAAAGTGAGGAAAAACTCAACACATACATTCAAATTAAACAAAACAACCCAAGAAAACACAAATTAATTCAGTACTCAAGAACCTGCAGGATTAAAAAAAAAAAGCTATGACAAGCATATGAAAATCCTGAGTACATGGGAGTGTGAACTGTTGTGAGGATAGTGGTTAAAGCCCAGACTGGACAGAAATATCTGTACACAATGCCATTCACCTGTTATTATAAATTTCAGGAAGAATAACATAAAGTGGGCTGAGCCCAAGATCATACAGAAGTAGGAAGCCAAATTCTATATGAAAAATAATCAGGATAATTTAGGGCTGAGGACATGACAAAGTGGTAAGAAGACCATTTAGGGGCACAAGACACTCAATTCAAAATCTATTATGGGTATTAAAAAGTTATGATTTTAAATAAATTGTAACATTTTAATATGTGAGTGGAGAAAAGTCCATGAGACAGATAGAATGAACCCATGTTGCAATGCTTTCTACTTAAGTGATAATGTTTTGTGGTACTTCAGACAAAACAAAGTTACACTGCAAATGAACATGGATGTTCAGTTGGGTAATGGAAATACTCTACTTAACAGGTGTAAATTAAATAGATTTTTTTGGGGGTAGATTTTATTTCTTGAACTAAGAAACTGGATGATGTCCCTGAACTTTTTCTCTCAAGGCTACCACTCTATTACTTTGAGCCACAGTTCCAATTCTGATTTTCGGTTGGTTGTTTGGACATAAGAGACTCACGGACTTTCCTGCCCAGGATGGCTTTAAACCATGGTCGTCAGATCTCAGCCTCCGGAATCCAGGCATGAGCCGTCGATGTTTTTAATAACTTAGTAAATTGTACCATTACAGCAGTTATAAATGATCATTATAACCTGTGTAATATATGTGTGTATGTATATATCAATGCATACATGTAGAAATATTTTATCACATTTTTGTATCTACAGAAATTTATGAAATCATCCTTCATTATAAAACAAAAAGAAAAAAAAGTTAATAAGGGTCAAAACAAAGGGAATTGTCACAGTTTCTTGTTGTTGAATGGAATGTGAATTCTGAGAATCAGTTTGGGAAAACCATCTCTACATTAACAAAATAGATAATAGCTATTAATTCCAATCCATCTATTTTCACATATTGTGCATCCTCACACATTAGTGTCATAATCAAAACACACATTTTTGCCTTTGTATTTAAATCACCTGTTATAATTTAGGTGATAGATGAAGTAATCAAATAAAGATTAAAATAATAGTATGTGAGGCTATGAGTTAGAACTGAAAAAGATTTCAATATGATGATAACTTAAATTGCATATTTCTTACTTTTACTCTCTTGTCACGTCCCGCATTCTCACATTAGGATTGCATAGAAGGTTCTCACTAAATTATATGTACAATTATGAAAAAATATATTGAAAGGATATGGGCACAGTGTGTTTTAGCTTATTGAGACCTGTAAGGAGTAGTGTGTTTTTGAGGACTTGAAAAACGTTGTGATGGAGATGAAGGAAGGCATGTGCTTATTCTGGAAAACTGTCTAGAGGATTGCTCCCAGAAAGATAGTGATGAATTCTTCCAAAAGGTTACAATGAAATCACTTTCAGAAGCATGTTCACAGCTACACTATTCACCATAGCCAAGTTATAGACACAGCCCAGATGCCCTTTGGTGGAGGGATGCTTGGAGAAAGTATGGTACATATACATAACTGGATTGTACCCATCCATTATGAAGACTGTTAAATTATTTGCAAATAAATGGATATATCTAAAAATATGTTAAGTTAACTAAGTCAGAGCCAGACACACAAGGGAGCCATGTTCTGTCTCATATTTGGAAGCTAGAACTTTATACAAGTTTACACAACAATATTAACCAAAGCATGCTATTTGCAGAGGGGTATTTAAAAGGTGTAATTTCTTATAAAATTGAACTTTTAATCCCACAAAATCAATACTAGGAAACTATCACTTGGAAGATGTGAGGGGAAGTCAAAAGGAAGGAATAAAGAGTGTGATGGAGGAAGAGAATGAAGGCATACTATTCAATGCCGATAGAATGAAACTAGAAAAACATTAAAGTGGGGGTGAAATTTGGAAGGGTGAGGGGAAGTTATATAAAGATCCATTGTACTTAAAACTGATTTGTTGAATGGAAATTCCCTTGTACAACTGTTTAAGAAAATAAAAAATAAAATTAAAAACAATGGAGACATCTGTTCTTAAATTGTGTTCTCTTAAACCTTGACTCAATATAATAGTTTCCTCCTCAGAAATTTTCTTTGCAGTTATTTTCCTCATAGTGACAGAAAAGTGACCAATACAACGAATATCAATACATCACATTGCACATCATAAAGATACACAATATAAAATCTCAGTAAAATATTAGAATTCATTACATGATAAAATAACAGGTAGAATGTGCCAAAAGCTAATTGATTTTTTTCCAAGTACTTAACCTATGATATCTAATTTAATCCTCACAATAATTCCATAAAGTGTAACTATTTCCATTTTGAACTCTCAGATAATGATATTGAAGTCTTTAGAGTTGGAATTACTAGTACAACATTGCACACATGGTAAGTGTTAGCCTAAGGTCCATCTCCCACTGATCAAATAACTTCATTCTATTTTATGACTAAAATACCAGCACTTAGTCTACTAATTCTAGGAAAATTACCCAGAATTATTGTGTAGACTCTAATAATATTTCACTTTGTTAGAAAATAGGTAACTGTAATATGAAAACTCCACGGTCATAATCAATTTACACCTCCCTTGTGAAAGGAACTGCTAAACTATAACGTTCTTGATTTCTAGCTCAAAATAGTAAAAATCATATTTTACCCATGACTCAACACTGCACTGCCTGGGGACGCCATCTCTGGTTAACTCAGCCTTACTGAAAGAATGACCTGCCCAATTCCTGCTGGAAACAGACTGCAGGGCTTATGGACCAATCATTTCCACATTGTAGCTCACCTAAGTTGATTACCATTAGACGTATTTTGATTGCTTTTAATACCCAACATTTTGAGAGAAATTTACAACTTTAAAATGCTATTAAAGGAAGACTGATATAAAAATCACATTTGAACCCAGATAAATATTTTACCTTTCATATACGCAAAAAATGCAGTCTGACCTATCATTAATGTTAGAAACGAAAGGTTAAAAATTATAGACACCAAGACCTAAGCAAGAATTAAAGACTCTCCAACTTGTGAATACAATTGGTTTAAAAAGATATCAAGAAAATTTTTGCTGTGCCATGGAAACCTAGGGTTTCTCCTATTCCATCCAGTAATGTTTTCAGAGTGTCTGCTTTGAATCCGAGGTCTTTGATCCATTAGGAGTTGATTCTGGTTCAGGGTGATACAAAAGGATCTAGCGTTATTTTTCTACAGTAGTTAACCAATTTTGCCAGCACCATTTACTGAAGAGGCTGACTTTCTTCCATTCTTTTTTTTTTTTTTTTTAGCTCCCTTAACGAAGATTACATGGTTATAGGTCTTTCTGGGTTTTCCATTTTATTCCATTGGTCCTGAGGTCTGTTCTTGTGCGGTACCAAGATATTTTGATTACTATGGCTTTGTAGTAGAGTTTGAAATTTGGTATTGATATTCCTCCAGCATTTTCTTTCTGTTAAGTATTGTTTTTGTAATTCAGGGTTTTTATTGTTCATATAAATTTTGGGATGGCCTTTTCCATTTCCTTGAAGAATGAGGTTGGAATATTGATAGATATTGCATTGAATTTGTAGATAGCCTTGGGAAGTATTTCCATTTTCACAATGTTGATCTTTCCAATCCAGGATCATGGGATTTTTGGCCATTTTTAAAGTTCTGTGTTGATTTCCTTTTTCAGGTTTTTAAAGTTTTCATCATAGAGGTCTTTCACTTCTTTGGTTAAGTTAATTCCTCGGTATTTTATTTTTGGTGGGGCTATACAAATGGAGTTGCTTTCTTAATTTCAGCTACACTTTTCTTATTATTGGCATATATAAAAGCCATTGATTTTTGAGTGTTTATTTTATACCCTGCTACTTTGCCAAAGTTTTGAATCACTTTCAGTAATTTGGGAGTGAAGTCTGTGGGATTCTTTAAATACAAGATCATGTCATCTGCAAAGAGGAAATGTTTTACTTCTTCTTTCCCTATTTGCATCCCCTTTATGTTTCCCTCTTGTCTTATTGCTGTAGCTAGGCATTCTAATACTAGATTGAAGAGAAGTGGAGAGAGTGGACATCCTTGTATCATTCCTGAGTTTAGAGGAAATGGCTTTAGTTTTTCAGCATTGAGTACAAGGCTGGCTGTAGGTTTGTCATATAAAGCCTTTATTGTATTGAGGAATGTTCCATGGATTCCTAATTTTTTCAGAACCTTCCTCATAATGGGGTGTTGGATCTTGTCAAATGCTTTTTCTGAATCTATTGAGATAACCATGTGATTCTTATCCTTGCTCTTGTTGATGTGATGAATTATATTGTTTTTCATATATTGAACCAGCTTTGCATCCCTGAAATGAATCTTGTTTGATAGTGGGGTATGATTTTATTAGATGAATTATTGTGGTTGATTGGCCAAATTTTGTTGAGAAGTTTTGCATCAATGTTCATCAATGATATGGGTCTATAATTATCTTTCTTTGATGATTCCCTGCATGGTTTGGGGATGAGGGTAATTAAGGCTTCATAGAATTAATTCGGTAGTGAACTTTCTCTTTCAATTTAATTGAAGTGTTGAAGGAGTATTGGTGTGAGATCGGCTATGAAGGCCTTGTATAATTCTGCTATAAAACATCTGGTCCTGGGCTTTTCTGTGATGGGAGGTCTCTTATTGCTGTTTCTATTTCAATGCTGGATATGGGCCTGTTAAGATGGTTTAACTCATCTTGGTTTAGTTTCGGCATGTCGATATTTGCTAGGAAAAGGTGAAGTCTGCCAAGTTCTCAAACTTATTAGCATAAAGTTTTGAGAAGTATTCCCCTATAATGTTATGAATCTTGATTGTTTCTCCGGTGTTTCCATTCTCATCTCTAAGTTTATTTATTTGGTATGTTCTCTTTTTTTCTAATAAGATTAGCTAAAGGTGTGTCTATTTTGTAAATTTTTTCAAAGAACTATCTCTTTGTATTGTTGATTCTTTCTATGGATTTTTTGGATTCTAATTCATTTAATTTTGATTTAATTTTAAGTATTTCTTTCCGTCTACTAGATTGAGGTTTATCTTGCTGCTCTTTTTCAAGGAGGCTTAGCTGTCTCACTAAATTGTTGGTTTCAGATCTCTCCAATTTATTGATGTAGAAACTCAGACCTATAAACTTGCCTCTGAGTACTGCATTTGCTCTATCCCAGAGGAGCTGGCAGTTTGTGAGCTCCTTTTTGATGAATGTCATGAACACTTGAATTTCGTTTCTAATCGCTTCCATGACCCACTGGTGGTTCAACAGTGTTTTTCAGCCTCCATGTGTTACAGGACTTTCTTTGGTGGCTTTTGGTGTTGAGTTCTAATTTGATTCCCTTTTGGTGTGAGAGAATGCAAGGTATTACTTCAATGTTTCTAAATTTGGACAAGTATGCTTTGTGAGCTAAAATGTGGTCTATTTTGGAAAATGTTCCATTGGCTGCTGAGAAGAACGTGTATTCTGATATTGCTGGGTGAAATACTCAGTAGATGTCTGTTAAATCTAGTTGATCTATGCAGTTGTGTAGGTCTGCGGTTTCTCTGTTGAGTTTTTGCCAAGTTGATCGATCCAGTGGGGATAGTGGTGTGTTAAAGTCCCAAAACAATTAATGTCTTTGGATCTATATGAGATTTGAGGGAAAGTAGTGTTTCTTGGATATATTTGGCTTCTCCGTTGCTTGGCGAATACAGATTTAGAATTGTAATTTCCTCCATAAGGAGAGTTCCCTTAATTTGTATGTAGTGAACTTTTTATCTCTTCTAAGTAATTTTAATATGAAGTCTAATTTATCTGCTATTAGGATAGTAATTCCTGCCTGTTTATGGGGGCTATTTGCTTGGTAGATTTTGTTCCAGTTTTTCACATTCAAAATGTGTTTGTTTTTATTAGCAATGTGTGACTCCTGAAGGCAGCAGATAGAAGGATCTTGCTTTTTAACCCAATTAGACAGTTTATGTCGCTTAATTAGAGAGTTAATCCCGTTAATATTGAGATAAGACTCTGAGCTATTTGGGAGTTCCTGCCTTTGATAAAATGGCAGGTGGATAACACCTTCTTGTGGGCTGAGACAACTAGGTTCTTCCTATGGTTCTTGGATTCTCAATTTTGGTGTGCTTTCTTAGCCTTTATTGTGGTCTTGTTGGTTTTCTAGGTGTAGGTCATCTTTAAGTACCTTTTGTAGGGCTGGAAGGGTGGAGATATATTATTTCAATTTTCTTTGCTATGGAAGGTTTCTATTTGACCTTCGGTTATGAAGGAGAGTTTAGCTTGCACAGTATTCTTTCTAGATAGTTGTTTGTCTTTAGGGCATGGCATACATCATTCCAGGCTCTTCTGGCTTTAATTGTCTCTGCCGAGAAATCTGAGGCGATTCTCATTGGTTTTCCTTTATAGGTGATTGTTCTTTTCTTTTTGACAATGTTATGGACCTTTTCCTTGGTCAGAATTTATCTTGTGCTGATTATAATGTGATGGTGGGATGTCCTGTTATAGTCTGGTCTACTTGGAGTTATAACAGATTCTTGTATCTGAATAGGTCTATCTTTTTGCATGTTTGGTAAGTTATTTGCTAGGATCCTGTTAAACAAATTTCCTAGACTATTAACTTCTCTGAAGAGGAAAGAAGGATGACCAATAGACACATGAAAAAATGCTCAACCTCCCTAGCCATAAAAGAAATGCAAATCAAAACAACATTGAGATACCACCTCACCCCAGTTAGAGTGGATATAATCAAGAACTCTAGTAACAACAGATGCTGGAGGGGATGTAGACACACGGGATATTTACTACGTTGTTGTGGAGGTGTAAACTTGTTCAACCACTTTGGAAAGTAGTATGGAGGTTCCTCAAAAGAGTCCACCTAGAGCTCCCCTATGACCCAGCAATCCCACTTTTGGGCATTTACCCAAATGATCACAAACAAGACCACTATAAAGCTACCAGCACAACTATGTTTATTGCCGCATTATTTACAGTAGCTAAGATATGGAACCAAAACAGATGCCCCTCAGTAGATGAATGGATCAAGAAAATGTGTTATATATACAAAATGGAATTCTATGCCTCCATCAGAAAGAATGACATCGCCCCATTTGTTAGGAAATGGATTTGCCTTTCTTTTATGAAGAAAATACATCAATTCTATTGCATTTTTAATGCCTTATGATACTGAAGATTAAAATATAAACTATTAAAGCTTGAAAATAACTAATTTTCTTAGGAGTAGGACACAAAAGACAAGCTTAATCCATTTTAAAAGACCCTTATTTATACTACAAATTCACTCTTATAACTACAAAGATTCTAAAAATAAGAAGTGCAGTGACACAAATGAAATAATTTAACTGAATCATCTATTCAAAGGACTATGTTAATAGAAAACCAAGTTATAATAATAGTTAGCTTACCCAAGTCACTTACATCCTTTTATTCTATTTTATTTAGTTTCATAAGAACTGGTTTTTCATAAAATGATGCACAAATCCTATATACCCACTTACATTTTCAGATTTTAACAATATTTATTTCAGAAATGATTTTTGCTCTATAGTCAATGAACTTAAATAATACTAAAATATTCAAAGGGTCTTCAGAAATTACAAGACTCACTCTGGGATGTTATTTATATTGGAAAAGATTCGAAAAGCCTTATTTGTTAATGTTGTGATAGTTACTCCCATAAAAGAAACATTAGTGAAGATCTCATTGCAGGTACAAAACAACTTCAAATGCATCCACAATCTGGAGGTGACACATGCTTTTTGTTTGTTTGTTTTTGAAAGGTATATCTAACAAGCATATCCACAACACTGATTTTCAGTCAATATGATGGGATATTCAAACCTAATAAATACAGGGTAGATTATCTTAGTGAGAATAGATATGATCTTACGAAGAAAGTTGTTTTCAATAGAAATCCGGAAAGAGTTTATCCACTTTGTGTTTCATAGGATTAACCAGAGAGTAATACCTGTTTGGTCAAGTTGGCCAAACACACTCAATGTGTATATGTTAAAAGTATGACCAATTTAAGAGGTCAAATACATATTTTGTACTGACAGTCATCTTACAGAAATAACTTACTACCTAATTATTTCTGTATCTTCCTACCTAACATATAAAAGGAATTGAAAGTGATCTCTTTTATCTAACTTAATGTTGTAAATATTTTGATTATGATGACATTATTTGACATATATATGTACAGAAGGGTGGTTCCAATAAAATGACATGACAGAATGCTGATAAATAAAAACATTGCAACACAGCTCTTTTCAACCTCACCCTGTCCACATTGGCAAACAACATTGCATCAGCACACGCGCACATATACATATACACACATGTGTGCACATGTACACACACATATACATTCAGAGTTTATCATACAAAAAAGTTCAAATAAAATATTAGTGATTAGTACAAATGATAGTTTTCCTTATTAAAAAAAGTACACAATCTAGTCACCATGCATGTTTCATTGTACTTGCCTCTCCACAAATGACCACTTAATTTATTTTAATTAATTAATTAATTTGTTTGGTTCTAATACTAAGGCTTGAATTCAGGGCCTGGCTCTGTCCCAGAATTTGTTACTTTTTTGTTTTAGTTTTCTCAAGGCTAGCATTTTACTGCTTTCCCACAGCTCCATTTCTAGCTTTTGCTGGTTACTTTCAAATCAGAATTTAATGGCCTTTTTTTCCCCTGCTTTTTCTGGTTTCAAACCACAATCCTCAGATTTCATCTTTCTTATTAGCTAGGATTAAAAACAAAAGCCACCAGTGTGGCTTCTTTTTCCTCTATAGTTATTAATGCACATACTTAGATAGTAATTTAAAACTGAGTGTACAGAAACAAGATGTATAGTGATGATATTGTCCTGTCAGAAATTCATGGTAGTAAATTTCTTCTTAAGGCCATAAACAAAAAATACCATGATATAATATAAGAGGACTCACTATTGAACATATGAGGTATAAGAGCTTTCTAATAGGTCCATTATTTATTGTTGCCCAACATTAGGAAAAAGTATAACGCAGTAATAAAATAGAAGTCCTTTGTATGACTACTTAAATTTCTTGTTTTTGTAAAGACACACATTTTCATCTAAAATAAGTAGGCCTGTCTATTGTCTTCATGTGATTTTGATGATTGAAGGTGCTTAATGAGAAGTCAAAATGTATTAGTAGTTCTTTGCTATCAATTAAATCTCACTTTTTCTTCCTGGAGAATATAATGATTAAAGCAATAATTCAGAATCAGCAAGCAATAGTTCAGAATCACGCTTCCAGTGCAAGTGGATCACCAGTAAGTAATCCTCAATACCATTTTCCACAAAGTTTTGTTACAGATACAATCGGCCTTCCTTCTCTAGCTGCTTTTCTAGAATAGACACATTCGTTCATTGTACAGGAAAAGTGTGATTTAACTGATTTGTCAGATCTGTTACTAGAATTGTCAAGGATTTATATTCTTGTCTGTAATTTAGTCAAAGCTATGTATCTTTGGGTAGGCTACTAAAATGTATTTACTAATTTCAAGTAAATACATAAATTCTATTTCCATCTCTTTTTTAAAAATAAAATTGTTTCCTCTATAAATTGATCAGAGGCATGGATGGAATTTGTGGCTAGCTAGGTCATTGTACATCTTTCTCTTCCTCTCTCTTTTTCATGATTCTCATAGATAATATGATTGCTCCATAATTATCTTAATTTATTTTGCTTTTATATTTTTGCTTGCATCATTTCACTTTCTGCTCTGCCATTATCCCAATCATTTTCATAGAAAGCATTATTTCCTATTTTCTCATTCCTAGAATAAGCTGCACATGAAGACACCACTGGTCATCATTTTCAGCCTATAACTTTGAATATAGAGGAAAATCTTTCTCTTTTCTCTATCAATTCCCTATTCACCAGTGAGAATAATTTAGAATAGAAAACATGGAAAAAGAGAAAACAAATCATGGTGAAAAAACAGAAGCAGAAAATTCATTGGATTTTTCTGACCAGTTCAACCAATCTGAATTATTGGGGAAATACATAGGCACCTCATTCCCAGTGGTACTCAAAGTCACTGGTTAGGCAATTCTGATGAAGACAAGGAACAAGATGAAAAAGTGAGGAATGGTATCATTTGCAAGAAAAAAGATGGAGAAGGATCCAAGCAAATTTCTTCTTTGGGCTGCCGAAAATACTAAGCTTACTACAGTGTAGACACTACTTTCCAAAAAGGCCACTCATGTGAATATTAGGAATGAGGATGAGTATACCCCACTTCATTGGCAAGCCTACAATGGACACTTAGACCTTGTCCATGAGTTGGTGGCTCGAGGCAGATATTCATGAAATAATTGCCGATGGCCGGACACCCCTGCACAGTGCTTATACATGGAATAATACCAGAATTGCTTCTTTTTTACTTCATCATGATGCAGATACCAATGTCCAAACTAAATGCCTCTTGACCCCCTTGCATCTTGCTGCTGGGAATAGAGGTAGAAAAAATATGCTGGATTGCCTTCTGTTGAACCATTTTGTTCTCATATGTTGTAATGGTTCAGTTAAGTTTCTTAAATTTCAAAAATGATGGTCCATCTTTGTGTCCTTCCAAAATATTCTCACAATACAAAGTAACAGCAATATCTTACTATAAAAATTCATGGATTCCATGGTATTCTTCCAAGTGAATTGCCTGACTTTGATATCAAAATGTATTCAAGACTTGTTTGTATATATCTATAATGATTTCTGCAGAGTTTGTGATTTTTTAAAATCAGAAATAAGTTTAACTTACCTGTTGAAATGAGTAGTAAAGAAACTAAAGATATTTCTGGTACTTGTCTGAAAAAGTTTATTTTAAAATAGTCTGTATTCTGTTTGTATAACGTCCAAAATCTATTTCATTCTCTCCAAATATAATACTTTGAATTCTACATTGATTTATAATATATAGGTTCATTAATAAATGTGTCCTTTCAGATTGCATTCCATATAGAAACAGTTTAAGATTCCGTTTTTCCTAGGTCCTTATAGTATTTTATTTCTTTGGGATAAAATGACAATGTTATCTAATTTCAAATGTTTTGTAAAGGTTATGCTATGTAAAGGCCTTTCTAAGATGAAGAGTTAATACACTGAAGACAAACTTTTAATTCTATGAACTAAATGTATTCTTTCACTTGTATCTTTGTAATCAACTTTTTAATAACTGTTTTTCATTTCTTGAATCCGAAGAATACTTCACAAATTTCCATATCATCCTTGTGGAAGTGCCATGTAATTCTCTGTATTGTTGCAATTTGGGTAGATGTGCTGCTGAAGCATGTAGTATCTTGTAAATTTAAGTAGTTAATGATGCAATCTTAATATAGGCATATATCTTTCGTTGCCTATTTGTAAAAAGGAAAACTTATTGTTCCTAGCAATGCTATTGATCTTATTTCCCTAAAATTCTGTGTAGAGTGGGGAAAAAATGTATATTGTTTAATCGATTGCTCACATTTCAACCTTTTTTGTCAATGACTATTTTAAGTCTTTTTCATTTTAAACCTGATCATACATTGAAGCCTTTATAGCTAGGTCCAAAGGTGATGGCTTTTTCAAGTACTTATTTGTCCAACTGAGTTAGATTTGTGGAGCTAAGGGATTCAAAGTAAGCTTTGCTCAAGAGCTACTTCTAAACTTGTGCAGCTTAAAATGTCCCAAATGAGGTCTTACTGGCACAAATGTCTCCCTGACCCTTTCTCATTCTTCCATGTAGGAACAGACCAACCAGAGTATCTTACCCTGACAGCAAAGATTGTCTTACTGCAACAAAATTAATCTTAGTTACAAGGGATCATAGAGAGATGAACAGTTCAGACAGCACTGTTCAGACTAGAAGGTATTTTATCAAAATATAATTGTTTATTATACCTATCATTTCAAAAGTAGCTAAAGCCAAGAAGGTGAAAAATCATTCATATGCATGATTACCTAAAGTCCTGGTCTGTCTACCTTCCAACCAGGCAGGAACTTACACTACAGCATTTACATCACCAAATATTTCCATAGCTGCAGGAGAAGTCCATATATTTCTCCTCGATTTTAGGCCTTAAATTGGTAATGTTTTTATCACATTGTTTCCTCTTGCCTCCAGTCTGTAAATCTACAAATGGTAAATCTTTAGGCCTAACCCTACCAAACACTGAGGTAGAGATAATGGAATAAAACTTTAAAACAGAGTTGCCTTTGATATCCTAACAACAACAGAACAATGCAAAACATGTGCCTTTTTATTATATTACATATAGTTATATAATTTATACTTATATGTGCTGATTTTATATTTTACACAGTGAAACTTACTAGAATCAGTTGATAATTTGAGAAATAAATTTATATTTATTTATTCCAATAAATACAATTGGAATATAAATAATTAGGTTTAGAGTATATATTAGAATATAAAAGTATCAATGCAATGTCTTCGGTATTAACTTGGGATACCTTCTAAATATTCTTGGTCATCTTAATTCACATGGTAAAAAAACAATGTTGTTTTCCTCTAATCTATAAGGGATTTTACACTGCTGCTCTGTTTATTGTTTAACTCTCTGGTACCAAACTGTTTTCTCCATATTTTTGAATCATATTTTTGAACCCAAATTTTGCTGATGTTATTTCGAAAAAGTATTATTCTTTTGCAGGACCCAGGGTTCCTAGTATCCCAGGTCCCAGTTATCCACATCATCAGATAAGAAGGGCAAGACGTCTCACCTAGGCCCATGCAATATGCCATCAGAAAGTAATTGAAGACCCATCTCAAATTCTCATTTCTTATAATATTTCAGGTCCTCAATTCCTTGAGACATAGGAATTAGCAGTAAGCAATTGTGAAATGCAAGGCAACATAAAGATGAGATAAAAAAAATCTGAGAGAAAGTACTGTAATTCAAATTTCCAATTTACAGATGACCAGCCCATATGAGTGAGCAAGATCACAAATTTCACAAGATTACTTTTAATACCTCTCTCCTAACGATTAATGAAATATTTCAGTCCAGCATATGTAGGCCAAAAAAATAGTTCCTGGAATGATAGATCCATAATTGGTCTACCAAGGCCAGAAAAATTTGACTTAGAGGTCAAATATAATTCAGAAAAAACATTAATTGAGAAGATCCTTAGTGCTTCAAAACACTGGTACTTCAGTAAAACTTGATTCTGTAGTATAAAAATGTTGTCATTCCCAATCCAATGATAACCTACATTTAATCTCCTGAAAGTGTACTCCTTTTCAAATAAACTTTTTAAAATCACATTCGCCAAAATAACATTTGACAAGTAGATGATACTTAGTGACATTAAAAGTTTTTCAAGTAGAGGGAGCAATTTACAATAGAGTGGATTTATTTACCCAGCACTAATGTCAAATAGTTTCAACCATTCATTAAACTGTAGAAATAATACCACCCAACCTTTGTGTTGTTCAGTAGGTGCCTTGCAGAAATGTGTTAAATAGATCAGCCTCCCATGTTTCAAACCCAAACATTAGCTAATAAAGTAAATTTCATCACATAATGAGGTACATTTTAAAAAGTCACAAATAGTTGCCTTATCATATGTTGTTTTATGTTTTCCCTGTCTGTCTAACATAGTAAAAACTATGACTTGAAGTCTTGAATATGGGTACTCATCAGAGATGTGACAAACATAAAATCTGTCTTCTATATCTATCATATTTCTCTGTAGTAGTAATTATTATTTTTCTTTTTTTCCAAAACATATAGGTAGCAGAAAATACTATCCCACGTAAAATAAAATAATCACAAACCATTGTACAAAGGCATTTATAAAAATTAGTAGTTAGGAAAACATTCTAAGCCATTTTTAAACTTTCTTGTTGACTAAAGATTCACATCTCCAGACTTGCGAATTTTTATTGCAGATGAATGAATTATGGAAATAGAAGTTGACATAAGTTCAAGTATTTGCAGGACTGAAACTCCATGGAATGTGTATAAACCTTTAAAAATATAACAGACATTTTAAGAAAATGACTATCTGGAAGATGAAACCAGAGAAGAATAATAGTAAAGACATAGAATGAATGAAAAATGGAACAAGGGACAAGTACAGCTAGAATACTCAATGTACACATGTGATAAAAGAAGTAGTAAATCGGAAATAAATCTTGGAGAAGGGGTTGGTTCAGAATGATAGAAAGAGTAACTCTGATCCAGGAGCATTGGACAATTAGATGGACATATTTAATTGTAACATACTTGCACAAGCTTTTGAAATGCAGCTTAAAAACACAACAACAACAAAAAAAACAAAATCACACAAAAATTACAACCAAACAGCAATCTCTAGGAGTTTGAATATAACCTCTCAAAATTTTAAGCAGTTAATGAAGGCAGTCTTGGGAAAGCAAAAAAAAAAACTGTTCAAAGAGGGCAGTACGGGGTAGGGGAGAATTTTGAACAGATTTAAATAGATTGTCTAAGGTTATAAATCACCTACATCTGCTGCAAATATTTTCTTCTTCGAGTTCTCTTTGTCTGAACTGGATCCTCCAGTCCTGAACCGCACTTGATAGCTTGTGAAGATAGAATGATAGAAACAAGTTCAAGAACCCATTACTCCACTGGAGAAAAAATAATCCTCTGTTTTCTTGCATATTTCTTCATTACTATATTTTCATAATTTTAAGTCAAGTGATTTTGAATTATATCTTTCCTTCTTTTTTCTGGCAAAGTAATTGGTCAAAGTAATTCACTAAATATTATCTGCCATTTTTTTCTATCAATCTGTTTACTTGTCCAAGCGAGTACATTAAACTTCCCCCTTGCATTTGGTTGCCACGAAAACCCAACATCTATGATAATGAGGACAAACTCTAATGTAAAACTTTGTCTCCAAAAAACCAGTCCAAGAAGCTGTGATCACAAATATTTAGGATTCTTTTTTCTTTTACCTTGAAATTCTTCTTGTGTCTAAAGTGCCCACAAAAATAAATACTCCACCACTTTTTGCTTCAATCACTTCTAACCTCAAAGATGTATTTTGCTAACAATATGCTTAGAGGAAACAAAAAAAATACTCCACTTTTATCTTCTCTCTTAATATTCTCCTTAGATACCATATCAGGAACAGTGAAGTTATTCTTTGGAAAATTATTTCAATAGATTGTTTTTTGTCTTCATTTTGCATTTGCTCAACAAGTTGTATGGAGAAGAATAGAGTTAAATCACCCATTTCTTGGATGACAGTGTCTGTTACAAAGGACAATGCTTCTATGTCCTACTTCTATGTCCTCTTCTTAGCTCTTGCGTGATTTCCAATTAATCACAGATTATTGGCTTCAAGTCTAGTGAAGCTGAAGGACTATAAGGCCTCCCCCACTGCTACATCTTCATGGTTTCTCTTTTAAAACTCTTTTATTTGGATGTGGAATTTATTTCCATGTCTTCGTTCAATCTATTCCACATTGTAGTGAGGCACATACGCTCTGTAAAATCACTTTAGGTAGCAAAAATATTATGACAATCTATATCAAAAAGTTTTGGCTTCTTTCCACTGCTTAGGCCAATACACTGAGCTACGGCTTCTAAGACCACGTTTTCTTACCTTTTCAATTTGCTCAATTCTTTTCTGATCCCAAAACTTTTTGCCGAATGTAATAAGAGAAGTCCTCACTATCTCATGTTAATAAGGATATTATGTTTTTGTGAGATACTTAGAAATATGAAATCATTGGTTTGAAGTATCCAATCAGATTTTTTTCTCTTTTTCAGTATTTCACATGCAAAGGCATTTTGGAAAATATTACAAACAGAAAAACGTATACCCAATACCTTCTTTCATTGTGGAGGGCACTTTCTCCCTAAATATTTGGACCCAAATTATCTTTTTCAGAGAATTACTGTTTGATAATTAACGGTCAATGCACAAATTTTGATATCTTATTTTTTAAAGAAGTTTGAATTTAAATTACACTACAACATTGTTTCACATAGTAAGAGTATATTTCCTGGGTAAGGACAATTCTCAAGGAAACCTACAGGATTGATAGCAAGGTTTCTGAGGTTTGTTTGTTTAATGTAAAAATGAGCCATCTTTACCCACATTGCTCCCTCTCAGTTAAGTCTCCATGGATTTCTTTGCATGAAAGCCTTTTTTCCCAGGCAATTTTAAATTTTCTTCATAGGCTATGTTGTTACAAACTTTGAACAATTAAAATTTACCTGTCATAATTTTAAAACTCTTTTGAAATTCCTTTATCAGAATCGCGAATCCACCAACGCTAATTCCAACTTTACCATCAATAACAGTTAAAATGTTGTTTTCATGACATAGTGTCCATGAAACTATTATCTTCCAGTGGCTTTGTTATGCATATATATGTCCATGTAAGCTGATGCTGAGCAAAATGAACTCCAAGATATGGAAACAGAGATTTTTATTTACAATTGTTGTTTTTAATGTACTATGTAACTTCTATTTTCTTTGACCAAGGACAAACCAATTTAATAGCAATACTCACAAAATAATATGTTGGAAATGTACATTACAACTTGTGAGGAGTATTGGGGTGAAAGAAATTTATGAGAAAAATGAGAGAGGGGGTAACAAGTTTGAAAAGACATGTATTCAGTACCTTACAATTACTGTAACCACACTGTACATCACTTTGCTAATAAAAAATTTAAAAAATAAGCTGCATGAAATAAATATCATGGATTAGTATAATAAATATTATTCTTTATGTAGTAACTTTTTAAAAATCAATACTAGCTGGCATCTAATTTGAATTAATTATCCCTTTTTAATCAGAGGATCATCAACTTGAATGTTATCCAACTTGACAATATTTTCACAATATACTTGCCTATATTTTCAAAAAAGAATAAATATAGTACTTTCTCATGCTAAAACCGAAAACAAATTAATTCTGGTAAAACCCATAACTTTTAAAAGTAAATAAGTTGTTAAGAAGACAGGATATATGTGTTCTTCAAATTCCTATGACTAATAACTACTCATTTTCAAATTCTGAACATTCTATATCTGAGAGATTGAAAACAATACGTGTTTGCATGTTATATAATTCTGCAATAGATGCAGTTTCCAATGGGGTGATACAGATTGAGAAGTCAACAGAAAAATAGCCACATTCTGGTAGAGGATAAAACTATGAAACATCTGTAATAATTAATTCTTTAAGAGTAAGCAATTGTTTATCAAAGTAAGCTATTATTTCTATGACCATCAATCCCAAGATTTATCTCATAAAGTCATCCTAGCCCAACAGTTTCCAACTTGTATGGTGCACCTCAAAATTCCCTTAATTCACATCACAAATAGCTTATCTCTATTGTGAAATAATACTACACCTCTGTGTGATGCCCTCTTTGTTCTGGAAAGAACACCTCAATAAAGTGGGTTCCATAAATTTTACCCCCAGTGGTATTCTTGACATCAGAACACTTGTAAATACTATTTATATTTTATAATTTTTTAACTATCATAGATATTCAGGATGCTAAGATGGGAAGATTACAGTTGAAAGTCAACCCAGGCAGGAAAGTTCCTTAGATTCTTATCTCCTATAAACTTCTCAGAAAACGCCAGACACAGGTGGCACTGAGGTTGAAGTGGTAGGGCACAAGCCTTGAGCAAAAACAGGCTCAGAGACAGTGTCCAGGCCCAGAGTTCAAGCCCTAGGACAAACCAATAAAACAAAACAAAAATAAAAACAAACCTCAAAGCTAGCATTTTTCTCATTGTATAAAGAGGCACGTAATTAAGGAAATTGCTTCCTGTGTTACATATATGTAGAAGAAAGAATATGTCACACAATTATTCTCTTCATACCATGTTATACCAAAGATTCAAAAAATGCTATTTTTCTTAATTTATAAATTAATTTCATCCATTTGTTGGCAACTCTGTCTACATTATTCACATTATCATTTTATATATGAACTGATGGAATTATCTCTTAAATAACTTTTAATTATAACTCTTTTGAAAGAATCTTCTACGCAAATAGAATGTTAGAATAATTTGTGAGTTTTTCAATTAAACACTCTACTTAAAAATAATTTTGTAGTATCATATAGAATATGAAATTACAAACAAAACCAAAATATTTATTTTAAATCTACGTTCTAATTTAGCAAAATCTACATAGTCTTACATTAGATGAACTTTGCTTTTTCTCCAGGGATACCCTTTTGTAATCCTTCATCATTTCTTTGGAATCCAAAAGAATGATGATTATTTACTTTTTCAAATTTTGGATGGGAATCATGAGCCATTTTGCATCTAGGAATGTTCTGTAAAAAAGAGAGCATTTAAAACACAACTGAATATTATATATGTGTTGCATTTCAATAGGAAACTTGACTTCTCAAACCATAATGACAAAATTAGCCCAAACTTCCAACTGTGTATTCCTTTCTTGACTGGTTTGCTTTATTAAGACAAAATTATACTACCTGGTCCAGAGAAGGTATCACTACATAATTCCAATCTCTAATCTGCTAGAATTCTAGGCTTGTATCACATTGCCCTGCCTAGTTGGTTGATTTATTTAATCTAGGTAGAGACTAACAATTCTAAACTTCTCCAGTGATGTTATCCACCAAAGTGACTCCTCAGACTGTTTATCTACTATTTTCAAAGATTTTCTAACATTTCACACAGGATATGAACATTTTCAGATGCACCTGAACGGGTCTCTGATTCATTCCTCCATGGATCTGATCCCTTGAATTATGATTACTTGACTCTCTTACTATATCTCGTCCCTACCTATGTAATATTCTCAAACTTTTTGAAGAATTTCACTTAAGACTTTCTAATATAAAAAATTATCACTTGATTCTAGTCTTACTCAGGACATATTTTCTATTGTTTTCTAACTTTTCTACATATTCTGAGAGTTGTTTCATTTGTGTGTGCACATATAAGTGCCTCTGTGTGTATGTGTATATTTGTATACATGTATGCAAAAGTGTCAAGCTCTTATTCATCAATCTTGCTCATCAATCTTGTTCATGACTGGTATTCCATCACCTGAGCCATTCTTCCAATTCAGCTTTTGGCTGCTTAATTATAGGTAGTGTCACAAAGATTGTTCTGCCCAGGCTGTATGCAAACTGATATTCCCAGACTCCTTTACATTCTTAGGTTTTATTTTTCTAGGAGTATCAACTTTTAAACTAAAAACATTTTTGTGAATGTAAAGTCTAAGCTGTAGCCCAGATTTTTAACTCAAGAATTGATATAAAGATAGATGAACATACACATTACATATGGTGAGTGTACATTGTTAGAAATGTGATCTTAAGCTGGGTGGCAGTGAGATCTAAGGATTGAGGTTCAAAGCCAGACTGGGTAGGAATGTCCTGGAGACTACTTTCTCGAATTAACTACCAGAAAACTGGAAGTGACACTATGGCTCACGTGGTAGAATATTAGCCTTGAGCCAAATAGCAGAGGGACAGTGCCCAGGCCGAGTTCAAATGTCAAAACCACCACCAACAAAAAATATAAGTAAAGAAAAATAAATGTCAGCCACCAGTTCATTGCTAATATAATCCTTGCTCTCTCAAGATGGACATTTTTTTTTCCTAGTTAAATTCATGCTCTTATATCTGACCTTTATTGGGGAAGAATTATTCTTCCATTCTACTTTTAACAAATTTGCGTGATTAGCAAGCGTTATTTAGAAAGGGAGTGGACTCATACTTCATGGTTCACGTAGGAGTAATACTTTCTCTATATCACTCCCGTAAATCTACATACTGGACTTGGAATTATTGTTTCAATGTTGTCTTATTTGTAGAGTCTTCTATAGTGTATTGAACCCTTATACTTAAACACAAAACTTCTCTTTCTCCTATTATTGCTATTGTTTCTCTTACTGTTAACTCATGTGCACTTGGGAAATAATTCATAGCACCTACACTCACAAAAGAATGATTTGAGAACCTTCTTCCTATTTCAAATTTGCCTTAATTTACTGAGAACTTTAAAGTTTGAAATCAATGTACTCATGGATAATATATTTATAAGCAATATAAATTTCATATTTTCTCTTTAGTAACTTGTCTCTGAAACATGTGTTACCTCAGGTCCAAAGATATCCTTGTGTTATTTCAGTGAAGAAAGAAAACATTCATTATACCTCAAGCAGCACAATTGATTGTTACTTGAAGTAACTGTTACTGGATGTGGACACTGATCCCAGGAGAGGAATTGAAAATAGAGGAATGACAAAATTCAAGTTAACTTGTGCTTTCCTTTTTATTGTACAAGAAAAATATCCCAAGGCTTGAAGGAATCTCTGTCCCTGACTTGTTCGAGTGTGTTCTTTACTTATATGAAACTTTTCTGTAAACTTCTAGTTTAGAATATTACCAAAAGAAATAATATGCCATTTGAAGGCCAGCATAGAACAAAAGGAAATAACGTTGTTTTAAAAGTGTTCTACTGCAAAGAAACAAAGTCATGGAGGTTTTAAAGTGTATTATGGATGGATATTTGAACCCTGAGATGATTCGCTTGTTGCAGGAATCAGTTATCAATTCCTTTAGTCTGGTCCTGATTTCTCCATAGCAATAAGGATTCCAAAAAAGCAGGATCCAGTGAGCATGATCAGCAAAAGGAGCCTCTTCTCAGACTAGTACTCCTTTAAGGAGGGTCCCAAAGAAATATGTGGAGTTTTTTGCTTGTTTGTTTACTTTGTGTTGGTTCTGGGGCTTGAAGCCAGAGGCTGAACCCTGTCCCTTAAAAATTGTCTTTCCTGTCCACCTGCCCCCAAAGCTAGTACTCTACTGCTCGAACCAAAACTTTTTGGTGCTAATTAGCGATAGAGTTTGGCAGAGTCTTCTGCTTGGGTTGGCTTTGAACTAATATATTAAGAAAGCTAAGTGACATCAACTGCATCGACTTCTCTTTTGAAACAAGAAATATTAAATGAAGTTTATTATAAAGCTAATATTTGACAGTTTTTAAAAGAAGAAAATGTCCAGCAAAGAAGCCATAACCTCAATAACTCAGCAAAAGTAGGTTCACTGAATAATTTTGGAATTATTTTTTCTGCTTGGGAAGATTATTGACATTTTCGTTCCTTTTGGGAAAACTTAAAGTCATATTTTCACTTATTTTATTGGTCGTGGGGCTTGATCTCTGATCCTGGGCATTGTCCCTCAGCTCTTCAGGTCAAGTTGAGTACTTTACTACTTTAGCTACAACACCGCTTCTGGGTTTCTGGTGGTTAAATGAAGATAAGGATCTCTTGGTCTTCCCTAACCAGGCTTGCTTTTTTGAACCACAATCCTCTGGTCTCAATTTACTGAGTAGATAGGATTACAGGTGTGAACAACCAGGAGCCAGCTCATATTTGCATTTATGTGCACTGAATGACACTAGCCAAAGAATGGAAATTTGAATCAAATGATGACATTGAAGCTTTTCAGAAACATTGAGGTTGCAATAAATATGTCCTCCTTTTCCACGTTGTTACATTAATGACTCATGAGCCATCTGTATAGATGCATTTAGTATCAGGAAATGTTCATAGAGAAATATAGAAAGAGAGATTTTTAGAAAGCAAACGAGATCAGATATGAAAGAACAGCACAGAAGCAGATACATTTATCTCACAGAGATTAAGAACTAGCCTAAGAGACTTAGAATGCTAAAGGCAATGAGGAGTAAGCCTAGTTGATAACTAGGACTTCAATAACCAAAAATGGTTCTCTAGAAGAGTTTCTGGTATACCTTAGTTACTATCATTTATTCCTTGCATCTGAAGTTATTCCTCCTCTTCTGTTACAACTGTTACTTAGCCTCTACCTTTTTGGTGTCATGACTGACCAAAAAGTTTTCAAATCTCACTTAGACTACCCTTCTCTTTGTGATTAGCAGTGACCACACAAAATCTTAGAGTCTTTGAATTTCCAGAGTTAATCTTCACCTGACATCTAAGCACATTCCTGGCATTAATTGCTGTGACCTAATGATCAAAACATATTTTTTTTCAACACAGTATCCTAATATAAGTAAAGTACATGACTTAGGGACTATTGTCAGGTGTCAGTATGGAAGGAGCAATTTTATATTCCAAGTATGGGTTCTAACCAAATGTATTTTGTTGTGTTTTGTTTTCTTTTTGCCAGCCCAGGGGCTTAAACTCAGGGCTAGGGAATTATTCCTGAGCTTTTTTCTCTCTCTGAAGGCTAGCAATCTACCACTTGAGTCATAGCATCACTTTCAGTTTTTTTCTGTTTATGTGATATGAGGAACTGAACCCAGGGTTTTATGCATTCTAGGCAATCACTGTAACATGAAGCCACATTCCCAGAGCCCTAAATGACTTTCTTAAGTTGACATTATATTTTCATTCTGTAACTATGTATCATAATTTTGGCCAGGTGCTATAAAATGATGTAGAAACAATACAATACAATAAGTCCAGTAAGGCTGGATGGACAATGCATAACCCTTAAATTCTAGCCAGGGCACAGAGGGGCTTACCTCATGGAGCTGTTTGAACAGGCTGAATGAGACAGCTCCTGACCCACAGCCAACCTCCAGAAAGAGAGGGCCACTTTGGGTTCCAGCATCATGGGGACTCTGGGTCACTTCCTCCAGCATCCATTCAACCAGTTCCTGTGAGAAAGAGAGAGAAAGAAAGTCAGAATTACACAAGTCGGGTGCTGGTGGCTCAGAACTCTAACCCTAACTACACAGGAGGCTGAGATATGAGAATCATGGTTCATAGACAGCCCAGGCAGGAACGATTATGAGACTCTTATCTCCAAAGATCTACCAGAAATCTGGAAGTGGCACTATGGGCTCAAGTGGTAGAGTGCTAGCCTTGAGCTGAGGAGCTCGGGGACAACAACCAGGCCTAGAGTTCAAGCACCACGACTGACAAGAAGTGGACTTCCCACCACAAGAAGTGGACTGAATGGAACCCATTGTCCTAGGGAACATGGTAGAGAAGTCAGGCCGAGGTCCTGTGAAGTTGAGGTCATAAGAAGGTCACCTGGCTTTTCTGTGCCTTGGTTTCCCCAGCTGAAAAACTCAAGAGAGTGAAGGCTCCCCTCCTTTATGGGGATAGGGGAATGATGAAAGAGAGCCATTCTTTGTTTCATAATCCCACACTTGTTGTACGATTAGTAACAGGCCCCACCTGAGCCCTTTCCAGGTATCTTCCTGTCATATGCTCACAGAATTGCCAGCAGCCAAGAACTTTATCTGTATGCTGCTCCCTCTGTTCCTAGCCATGCTCCAGAGATCCCTCTGTATAAATGTTTCCTCACAACTCACCTGAGGAGACTGAGTTCCCATGGTTGAGGCCCTACACAGAGCTTCACCTGTGGTCAAGAATCGGCTGCTGTGGACTAAGAGTTTGGGTTAATAGATCTAAACTGATGACTGAGCATGGAGTTACATGTCTACCATCCCCACTACAGAGGACCAGGCCTGGTGGATCATACCTGTCACAGATACAAGGACCACTATCCAGCCAATCCTGAGCATATGTTGAGTCTCTACCTCAGAAATGCCCAAGACAGAAAGGTGGCCCCTCAGAGCCAGGGAGAGGAATTAAGCAGGGGCTCACGGTTACCCCAGAGTGGTGTCTGACCCAGGATGGGGGTGTTGTTGGGGCAGCCACTGGGAGAAGCTGTTGGTGGCTGCTCCAGGTAGCGCGAGCAGCCTGGGTGGTGGCATTATGGACACATGGGCCCAGAGCAGAGGACCAAGGGCAGGGACCAGGTCAGGGCCTTAGGTTGGCTGGCAGCGCACCATTGCCAGAGCTTGAAACCCTGCACCTGAGGAAGGTAGGAAGGGGATTGGGGGGCCAGGGAGTGCATCAATTTCCTACTATACTCCAAAGTCACATTGAGTCTCTTGCTCAGCACTCAGTCAGCTCTAAGTTCCTCAACTGCTGGTAGTGGTGTAAACTAACAGAGGGAACCCTGGTGCTACTGGGCAGCATGGAATGTGGGTGTGGTCACCATTCTTGTATCCCATTGGTCAGAAGGAAACATGAAAGAATGGAGATGTGGCCAGAATCCTGTGATGCAAGCAGCATGGGCAGAGTAAGGATGACAGCGGATCCCCTAGCACTTTTCGCATGGAACTCTGCACAATTCAGTTGGGGACAAGAGGGTGACCTGCTTTAGCTGGATGGCTGCACAGATAGTTGTATATGTTTATTTGTTCCCAGTCCTGACCTTGAACTCAGGATCTGGGCACTGTGTGTGAGCTTTTTTTTGCTCAAGGCTTATCCTCCACACAGGAGCAACAGAGCTTCTGGCTTTGTTGACAAAGAATTTGGACAGAGGTCTCAAGGACTTTCCTGCCTAGGGTGACTTTGACCATTTTCCTCCTATCACAGCCTTGTAAGTATCAAGAACTACTTAGAGCTACTGGTGCCAGCCTAATTGGTCTTGCTGTTGTTCTTGGACAGACCGGTGAGTTCCCTATCCTTGGGTTGAAGTAGGAGTTGGAGCCCACAGTTCAAGTCCTGGTCCTGCCACCACCTCCAAATGGCAGGAGGTCCTAAAAAACTTGTTCCCATCCATATGATTACCAATGGAATGTGATGTATGTCAAGATTGAAGGAGCATTTTTTGAATGATTCTAGGATAAAATTATACACAAATATAGGACACTGATTGATTTTAATTAATACTTTATGAAGCATTTAAACAATCACAGTAATAAAATGGAGGCATAACGAAATACCTAAGAATTGGACATCACATAGTATAAAGGTGCCATTTTTTCTGCCAGGACTGTGATTGGAACTCATTGTCTTGGTAACTCTGTTCCACTGTGCGGGAAGAGGAAGCTTGCCCCCTTGAAGTCAAGAAATTCAAGTCTGTTCCTTAGGCCTGAAATCAATCTCCACCTATAGAAAACGTCATATTCATGTACAATTCACATATATGATTTCTATTTATATACATATGTTGACTCCATATTGCATTCAGTGTAGTTATTTTATTTTTTAGTTTTATTCATGTATTGACCATTTATTTTATTGGCTATTATGGCACATAGAACATTGATTACATTGATTACATAGGATATAGGTCTGCATATGTATTCCACTTCATACCTGACACCCAGGACATTCACAGAAAAGGAAAACATGTGTCACCATCAGTTTCTTACTCCATGATTCATTGTTTGGGAGTGCTGGCATCTGAACTCATGGCCTACAAGGCCAAATTAATGAATGGGTGAGTGTCAACATGCCATCCTGGGGCAAATTGAGCAGACAGGCAATTCCCAGGACCTGATATTGAGTCCCAGTGGTTAACAAAATAAGAACAGATTGACATGAAGATGGCAGCACGCTAATAAATATATAATTTTTAGAGTGCCAGAGATGTCTATACATTAGTCAGTTATATAGACTACATTCCTACCAATTCCTGGGTATTTATTATGCCTCTATATAATTAATGTTATTGTTTTCATCCATATACTATGAATGAAATCAATCAGTGTCCTGAAATTATTGCATTCCTGTAAGTAATAATATTCTTTTAATTCTTTATAAATAATAAATGAAATCAATGAACCTCCTGAAATGATGCTGCCTAATTTTATAGGAGCATGATTCACAATCAACTCATTCAACCATGACATTGATAACATTCCATTGTTATTCTTATGGATAGGAACCAGTTTCTTAGTATCTCTTGCCATTGGTTGGTGTCAGGACGGGGATTCGAAATCAGGGCCTATGTTGCTACGTAGGCCTACGGCTTCCCTGATAGTCTGCCAGCCTTCAGCAATACAAGGTGAAGTACCTTTTGCAACAGTGTAATTCAGACTCAGGAGGGTCACCGTGCAAAGGAAGAAAATGTAAAAAGGCATTTTTCTTGAGCATTGTTTCTGCAAGACCTAGGTGACTAGGATCTCAGGAAGAGCTGTGGGTCCAGTGGCTGCATCCTAGCATACGGTGATAGAAGCTGAGGCAGAGTTGCCAAGACCTGAGTTCAAACGCGGTGCTGAGAAAAATTAAAAAAAGTAAATTAGTTCCCTGGCTTGCACTTCGTGCTGTTTATTCTTCCAGGCTTTGGATTTGAACTCAGGATCTGGGTAAATCTGCAGCAGTGTGGATGAAGGGGAAGATAGCTGTACTTGAAGATAAAATCAGGCCTGTTCACTAGTCCTGAATTCAAGACCCAGACCTAGAAACATATTATTTATACACATTGTAAAGATAGTATTTATACTTACCCATAGATGTTCAGTCCATACATGTTTTGTGTGGTTGTTCCTTGTATTTTTTGTTTTGTTCATTTATTAACCATTGATTTTACTATGTTTTACTATTACCTTTATTACATTGATGACATCCTATCACAGAGCATCTAGATTTGTAGAAATGTTCTCCATCATGCCTGACACCCAGGATTCTCAGAGAATAGGAAACCAAGTTTCACACTCGGCTTTTTACTCCACGATCCACTTGTTGGTAGTAATGGGATCTGAACTCAGGGCCAGCAGGACCAATTGTCCAATAAGTCAAAGTGAACACACCAACCTGTGAGCAACTAAAGAGCTAGGCCATTCCCAAGATCTTACATTGATCCTCAGGGGGTGGTCCAATATAGTCATAAATCCATAATTTAAACATAGGATCTATATTGACATATTTGGGTGGTCAGCATCTTGTGTTTGCTGCACTTCTCCTTTTTTTGTCTTTAATTCATGGAGGTATTTTGTATGTTACAAAATATGGTGACACGTAAAACTGTGCTGACATGAATGACAACCTGTTCCCATGGTTAGAGGTTTGCCTATGCATTCTCCATCATAGTTGAGACCCATGACTTTCACAGGAGAGAAAAACGTGTGCAACAACTGGCTTCTGATATCAGGATGAAACAACTGGCTTCTGATATCAGGATGAATCTTTTGTCAGCGTTGAGATTTGAACTCAGGTCTGGGTAGCTCTGTTGCACTTTGGGGGAAGTGAAAGCTTACTATCCATGAAGACTAGAATGTCAGGCCTGGTCCAGGGCCTGATTTGAAGCCCCAGCACTGGACAAAATAGCAAGCCCACCTTTTATAAACATAGGATCTCTCTTGACCTACAGGTGTGGTATGCATCTTGCATTCAGTGTAGTTATT
The DNA here is from genome assembly GCF_019054845.1 of Dipodomys spectabilis. Taxonomy (NCBI): domain Eukaryota; kingdom Metazoa; phylum Chordata; class Mammalia; order Rodentia; family Heteromyidae; genus Dipodomys; species Dipodomys spectabilis. The sequence continues at coordinate 700,509 of NW_024870810.1, forward strand.
CTTTTTATTTTGTGTCTTATTCATGGATGTATTGTGTATTTTATTAAGTATGGTGACAGATATAACTGTGCTGATATGGATGACAACCTATTCCCATGGCTATAGAGTTGCCTATAGAGCATTCTCCATGCTCCCTGAGACCCAGGACATTCACAGGACAGGAAAACATGTGCAACCATAGGCTTCTCACATCAGAATGAATCTTTTGTCAGTGCTGGAATTTGAACTCAATGCCTAGCAATCCCAATTGGTGAATGGGTCATGGTGAGCACACCAGCCTGTGAGCCACTAAGGAGCTAGGCCATTCCTGGGACCTGAGATCGAGATCTGGTGGGGGCCAATATAGTCATACATTCATAATTAAACAGGGGATCTATATTTCCAAACATGGGTGAGTGGCATCTTGCGTTCGGTGTAGTCATTCTCTTTATTTTGTGTCTTATTCATTGATGTATTGTGTTTTTTCTTGAGTAAAGGATGGTAGATATAACTCTGGTGAATTGGATGACAACCTATTGCAATGAATATAGAGTTGTCTATACAGTCTTCCTCCTAGGTGAGGCCCAGAACTTGCACAGCACAGGAAAACAGATGCAACTACTGGCTTCTCACATCAGGGTGAATTGTTAGCATTGCTGGCATTCAAACTCAGGTCCTAGGAGGCCCAACTGGCCAATGGGTCCACGTGATCACACCAACTTGTGAGCCACTAAGGAGCTGGGCCACTCCCAGGAATAGAGATCGAGCCCCAAGGAAGTCAAAATATTCCTCAATGCATCATTGAAACATGGAGTATATATTCACATCTGTGTGAGGACTGCATCGTGCGTTGAGTGTAGTTATTCTCTTTATTTTGTATGCTATTCATGGATGTATTGTGTATTTTCTTGAGGATATGGCGACAGGTATAACTGGGCTGACATGGATAACAACTTATTCCCATGGCCACAGGGTGGACCACAAATTCTCCATTATAGCTGAGACCCAGGACTTGCACAGGAAAGGAAAACAGGTGGAACGATTGGCTTCTGATATGAAGATGAATCTTTTGTCAGGGCTGGGATCTGAACACAGGGCCCAGCAGGCCCAATTGGTGAATGGGTCCACATGAACACAACAGCCTGTGAGCCATAAAGGAGCTGGGCTGTTCCCAGGACCTAAGATTGAGCCTCCCTGGGGGGGGGGGGAGTGAGAAGCATAATAGTCATCCATTCAAAAGCTGAAGGTATCATGCAAGTAAGTACATATTTGTATAGAGTAGGAGAGATGGTGACCTGTGATGGAATCCAATCTGTGTGACTACCGATTCTTGGATCTTTCCTGATGACTCCATTTCATGACAGTGATGATTATTGTCACACTTCCTCAACTGCTCTTTACAAATAATAAATACCCCATGAGTCTTGCCTAACATTTCCTAATCACATCATGCACGAATTACTCACTCAAAGATGAGATCGATTGCATTCCATGACTCTTCCTAGGTCCAGAAACGAGTATCTCAGGATCTCCGTCATTCCCTCCTCATAGGGGGGCTGAATTCAAGCCTCAGGACTGGAAAAGATAATCCTTATATACATTTTAAAGATAGGATTTATACTTCTGTCCAGATGTTCAGTCGACATTGTGTTTGTTGTGGCTATTCATTTTATTTCTTGCTTCATTCATTTATTTACCATTTATTTTATTGACTCTGATGACACCTATACAATTTATTTCATTGTTTACATCCTATCACATAGCATCTAGATTTTAGATGTGTTCTCCATCATGCCTGGCAGTGAGAGGATCTGAACTCAGTGCCTATCAGGCCCAATTCATGAATGGGTGAGTTTGAGCATGGCAGCCTCTAGCCAATGAAGCTGTATGGTGGTCTGCAGGCACTGAGATTGACACCCAGGTTTGGCCAAAACAGCTATACATGAATAGGTAGATGGTGGTATACAAATAAATATATATTGGTAAAGAGTGCCAGAGCCATCTATCTATGATTTAATGACACCTACTACGTTCCTACTAACTCTTAGGTATTTATTATACACCCATTGGAGGAATATTATTCTTTTCATGCTTAATAAACTATTAATTAAGATCAATCAGCATTCTAGGATTATTGCATCCAATTTTAGACTAGATGGATTCATGAACTACTCTTTCAAACGGTATTCCTATCCTTAGGAATGAGTCTCTTGTAATCTCCTGCCATTGGCGTGAAGACTCGGATTTGAACCCAGGTCCTATTTGCTAATGATGAGATCATTCTTTGGAAAATGAACACTGATCTACACCAGAATTGGAGTTAGAGCTCCAGGTTCAAGTGTAGCAGATCCATATGCCCAGCCTCTCAGACTCTAGCATTGTAACCTTGTGTCCACAGGGTTCTGAAAGGTCTAATATTGAAAGGCTTAATATGCTCTCCAATCCCTTTGTGATAAGCAGTTGACTTGTATTGTCAATGTCATTACAGTTCTGAACCTAGCAGAGCACTAGTAACTCAGGCCCTCCCCCCTTGCTCAGGAGGCTGAGGTCTCAGGACACAGAGTAAAACCAGCCAGGGCAGAAAAGTCTATGATAATCTGACTTCCACTTCTGAAAATTCAGATGTTCAAGAGTTCCCTGTTTTTCCTTGGTGATGAGAAATTACTGGCACTCTAAATGTTCCTAGAGTTCTTGAGCTATAGAAGCAGGAAAGAAACATTATTGACCCATCCTGTGTTCAAATGAAGTTTTCAGGATCCAAGTCCTAGTCCTGTTAGCAGGAAGAACTCCAGTGTAACACTGTATTTGAATGACAGAAAACAGTTGCAATAGCCAGGCTAGTTGCAGAGAGCAGGCCTGTAGGATTAGGAGGCAGAATGTACACACTCAGCAGGGAAGTTAGTTGCAAAACCAATTCATTCCAGGCACTACCAGCAATGGGGGGAAACCTGAAACATTTGTTAGAGTTAAACCAGGGTCAGGCTTTTGTCAGCCTCTTCAAACAATTACTAATTAACCTTCCTCTTCAGGTGAAGGGAGACTCAGGCTATGTTTAGTTTACCAATAGAGAACCAGTTTAGTGGGGGAGAGGGGAGGAGCAGAGAAAAAAAAACCTGCTCTCTGGTCTTAAGGAGTGGGTTTTTTATTCTCCATCAGTCATATCTGAAGGCCCTTCTTTTACCTCTGCCAGTGCATTCTCCTTCCTTCATTCTCCAAGTAATTAATGCAAATCCCAAGACCAACTAGAGGCAGGGCTGTTTCTCTTCTCTCTCCAAGCTCCTAAGTTAGAACCTACCTCTGCCCTCTTGGCTCTGGGGCCCTTGGCTGCCTAAGAAGTGGGAAAGAGACAGTCTTCCTGCTCTGTGATTGTGTGAATGCGATGCTGGTGGCCTGGCACACTGCAGAAGGCCTCATGACTGGGAATTGTTCCCTTCTTTCCTCCTGGTGTCCAAGACCCAATTCATCTATCATTTTTCTTTCTTTCTATATATCTATATATCTATCTATCTATGTTTCTATCTATGTATCTATGTATCTATCTACCTACCTACCTACCTAACTAACTAACTAACTAACTAACTATCTATCTAGCTATCTCTTTGCCAGTTCTTGGGTTGAACTCAAGGCCTGGGCATTGTCTGTAGCACACTATTGCTTGAGCCACAGCACATATTCTGGCTTGTTCTGTGTATGTACTACTGAGGAATCATACCCAGGACTTCTTGCATGCTAGGCAAGCACTCTCTCAGTAATCCACATTCCCAGCCCCCTCATCTTTTCCTTAATGGTAGTTTTTACATAAGTATGCTACCATTTTATGTCCCCAAGTTTAACTTTCTGAATACTGGTTACTTCTATGAAACCTGATTTTCTCTTCCCCTGCCTGATTTGTGATGGCTCCTGAATTGGCCTCATAATAAATTGTAAATAAAGGTTGCTGAAAGCTTCATTGTGCATCATATAAGGACACAGGCCGGGAATCCTGGAAGAGAAAATCATGGGTCTGAAATGAAGAGAATGATGCAGTATGCACAAGGAATATATCTGAAAAATAATCCAGTAAATAAAAGCAGAATTATTGCATACAGTCTGTTTGTACTCAGGGAAGTAATATACACACATAAGTAGGTAGGGCACTGATATATAAACTTGGTCTTCTCTTTTTGAAATTTTTTTGTGGCCATCCCAGGGCTTGAACTCAGGGCCCGATGCATTCCTCAGCTTATTTTCCCAAGGCTGAGGCTTTACCACCCCCACAGCTCCACTTCCAACCATCTGGTGGTTAATTGGACATAAGCACATACCAGGCTTTCCTGCCTGGACTAGACTGTGTCTCCTGCTCAGCTTTCTCCCTCAAAGCTGGAGCTCTACCCTCTGTGCCACTGTTCAACTTCTGGTTCTCTGATGGTTTGTTGGAGATTAGAGTCTCACAGACTTCCTGCTCAGGCTGACTTTGAATGGTGATTTCCTGAAGAGGCTTCAAGTGGCTTTCCTCAGGGATTCCCTTAGGAGCCTCTCCACACAAACCCTTAGTCGAAATCTCAAGAGATACATGAAGATACTTCTAGTGTGTTCTAGATATTTAAGGTTTTGAGACACCCAACAATCATAATTATTAGATCATTTTATAGGCAAAAGGTGCAATTCAGACAGTGTGAGGATCACTCCAGTTTTTGGTCCTCTCATCCTAAGACAGTAAATTCACTTCAACTCAATGTTAAATGACAGAGCTTGCATATCCTGTGGACATTTGCTCCCAAATGCTGTGGCATTCATTTCTCACTTTTGGTTCAAACCTGTGACCAGAGGAGAAGATGAGGAGAGAAAATACTTTTCATAGAAAGCATTTATAAAGAACATTGGGTAGTTGACTTATAAATTCAAACCATTGAATTACCCTTTTAATGAGTCAGATTGTCCAGATTAAAAAATGAAGAAATAAGGAAAGAAGGTGTCAGTGGCTTCTCACTGTAATCCCAGCTCCTCAGCAGGCTGAGATGTAGAGAATATGAGTTTGAATCCAGCCAGCTTAGGAAAGTCCATGACACTGTTATTTCTAAGACATCATAGAAAAACCCAGAAGTGGGGCTTTGATTCAAGGTTAATGCACTACTCTTGAGCAAAAGGAGCTCAAGGACAATGCCTAGGCTCATAGTTCATCCCTAGGACCTGCCCTCTCAAAAAGAGCCTGTACCTCCATGTCTTTGTGTATATATGTATGTATTTCTATAGGTGAAGCTCCAGAGTAGCTATGATGAACAGCACCAAGCTAGGAAATTTGTATTCAATACAATGATTTCATAACAGAGAGTGTTTTGATGACAGTGCATGTTCCTGGGCTCCTCTCACTTTTCCCAGTGTAGCCTGAGGGTTTCTCTGCATCCCAGGCCTGCTGGAAGAAGTCTCTCTCATTGACTGGATAGGCAGACAAAAGGCCTCAGTCCTGTACAGCTGTGTAACAAACAACTTCCTCCAGGTCAGATAGTGAGGATGAGTGTGGGCAGGATCTGCAGGTCAGAAGAAAAAGGTCTCTTTGTAGCCTTAGCTATCTCTCTCCCCAGTGCTCTGGTTTGACAGGAAGCCTTCATTTGTTACACGTTCAGTGGCAGGCCAAGTCCTGTGCACTTATCCTGCCTTTGGGAGACTGTATTATGCTGTTCACATACAGTGCTTAATATAATTCAGGAGTCCTTCAGGCAGATAACTAGGGCACTGAACCTCATGAAGTGTTTCATTGAGGGCGATGATGGGCCTATGATGCTTCTCTTAGGTTTCCAGAAGCTTCGGAAATCCAAGCACATATGTGATATCACAAAGCTTCCTGTCATACAAGGCTAGTGAATCTCATCAGGTTTTGGAATGTTTGACCTCTCCTAGTTGGGCCCTGGATGTCTAGGATTTGGGGTTGAACACAGGGCTGGTTGAACACAGCATCACTTTCTAGTCTGTGTGTGTGTGTGTGTGTGTGTGTGTGTGTGTGTGTGTGTGTGTGTGTGTAAGCACACATGTGCGCAAGCACATACACCATTCTTTGAGTTTGAACTCAGGAACTGAGTACTGTATGTAGTTTCTCTTATACAAGGATTGCTTCTTCCACTTGAGCCACAGAGGCACTTCAGCCTTTTTTTTTAGTGATGTGGTCCTGAGAAATTAAACCAGGGGTTTCATACATTTAAAGCACTCTACCACTAAAGCACATTCCCAGCCCTCTACTTCAGGTTTGTTAGATTGTTTCTGTCTTTCTTTTATTGTTGTAGGACCTGAAGTCTAGCCTGGGTGCTGTCCTTGACCTCTTTGGCTCAAGTCTTGTGTTATACCACTTGAGCCAAAGCGCCACTTCAGCTTTTCTTGTGGTGCATTGGAGCTATGTGTCTCAAGGACTTTCCTGCCCAGGTTAGCTTTGAACCTTGATCCTGAGATCTCATCCTCCTGAGTAGCTAGGATGACAGGCATGAGACACAAGCCCCAAGCTTCCACTTCAGATTTCTTAGTGGTGAATTGGAGCTAATAGTCTCATGGGACCTTTAATGTCTGGGATAGTTTGGAAATCAGATACTCAAATCTCAGCTTCCTGAGAAGGCAGGATGACAGACCTCAGCTATAGAACACTAGGCTGTGGCCTCTGCTAAAAGAAGGTTTTTGGTTCAACGTGGTGGAGTGCTAGCCATGAGCCCAAGGGGTAAGGGACAGCACCTAGGCCCCTATTTCGAGGTTCATGACTGAGAAAAAAACAAAACAAAACAATTGTCTGCAGTAGACAACTGACTAGTCTTCAGTAATACATAATTTTGTTCCTGCCAAGGGGACATATCTTAGTCTCAATATTCTCGGCATGATCATCTCAGTTGTAGAGCTCTTACAAGGGCCATATGGAAGAATGCACTCTGTGAAGGACACAGTACATGGCACTCTTTGCATGACTCAGCACAGAGCATCCTGTGGAAGACTCAGCACCCAGCTCCCAATGCAAGACTCAGCACAGAGCACCCTATGAAGGACTCAGCACATAGCACTCTTCCACAAGCTGTCATTAGAATTAAGGTGCTTTCATCAGTATCACCATTCTTTGAGGAACATTTCACAAACCACACAAGTTCACATCTAATGGTTTAGTGGGGTGGGTTTTTTTGGGGGGGGGTTAGCCATGGGTCTCTAACTCAAAGCATGGGGATACTTTTCTAATAACATTTGCTCAAGGCTAGAGCTCTACACTTCGAGCCATATTTCCAAGAATCTAGCAGACTTCCTGCCACGTTTTAAAGCCCCGAGCAGCCAGGATATCATGGATAATCCAGGGTAAGCCAGGATGATGGGGGTAACCCATGGAGCTGGGTTGCAGCAGTTTACATCTGGTTAAGTCAGTTTAGGTGGCAGCTGTCAGCACCAGACTACTAGTTTTCTCTGTGATGAGGTACTTGAAGACCTGTCCTTATATAGTTGCATTTAGAACATTCTACCTTTTTTTGGCGGCAGTCCTGGGGCTTGAGTAAGGGCTTTGACACTGTCCCTAAGCATTTGTACTCAAGGCTAGCACTCAATTGATTGAAAGACAGTAGAACTTCTGAGCTTTCTGTTTATGTGGCTCTCAGGAATTGAACCCAGTGCTTCGTGCTTATAGGTGAGCACTCAAACACCGAGTCCCAGGATTGAACGAGGTATAAATAGAAATAGATTGCTATATATGAATATTATATACACAAAAGATGTTTGTATATATTAATTTATGGATATTATTACTATCAAACATTAAATATTAAATTATGGCTCCATTTAATGATGTGTCCAAGTTAACAATTAATAAAGCATTAATTAATAATTAGTCAGTAGCCTGTTATTTTTATCACACATGTACATACATCCATTCATATAATTACATATTTTATAGAATGAGACAGATGTCTAGATATTATTAAATCATGCATCATGTGTTACTACCAATTATTAGGCATTTATGTTTCCATGCACTTCTTATTCTTTTAATGATTGATAAAATATTGAACTTAATCCACGTTCTATAATTATTGTGTCTAATTTTATCCTACAATGATTCACTACTAATTCAATCTGTTTTTCATTTATTGTAGTGACAATACTTCCACCTAGGACATTTTTTATATTTATGACATCCTATTACATAGAATATAGATGTGCAACTTAATTATACATCCTACATGTCACTGATCACTTTCAAAGAAAAAGAAAATGTGTCACGCTTGGCTTCTCACTCCTCGATTACACTTTTGGCAGTACTGGGATATAAACTCAGGGCCTAGAAGGTTCAATTCATGATTGGGTGACTGTCAGCACAGCAGCCTGTAGCCAATTCAGCTGCCAAGCAATTCCCAGGCCCTGAGATAGAGACCCGTATGTTGACCCCATATTGTGCTTAGTGTGGTTGTTCATTTTATTTTTTGTTTTATTCATTTATTTACCATCTATTTTATTGACTGTTATGACAATGAAATATTTATTACATTTATTATATAGGATATAGTTTTGCCCATGTATGAAACTTCACAGCTGACACCAGGAGTTTCACAGAAAAGGAAAACATGTGTTACCATGGGATTGTTACTCCATGATTCAATTTTTGTGAGTGCTGAGATCTGAACTCACTGCCTACAAGGCCCAATTCATGAATGGGTGAGTGTCAGTATGCCATCCTGGGGCATATTAGGCTGACAAACATTTCCAGCACCTGAGATTGAGCCCCAGGGGTTGACAAAATAAGAACGGATTGACATGCAGATCGTAGTACACAAATAAATATATATCTTTATAGAGTGCCAGAGTTGTCTATACATTATTCAGTTATATAGGCTACATTCGTACCAATTCTTAGGTATTTATTATGCCTCCATGTAATTAATATTATTGTTTTCATCCTTAAGGAATTATCAATTAAATCAACCACTGTTCCAAAACTATTGTGTCCATGTAATTAATAGTATTTTTTGAATGTGTCAAAAATATTCATTAAAATCCATTGGCCTCCTAAAATCACTCTGTCTAATTGTATAGTAGTATTCAGAAACAACTAATTCAACCTTGCCATTCATAACATTCCATCAGTATTCCTCTGAATAGGAATGAGACTCTTAGGATCTCCCTCCATTGGTAGGGGTCAGGACTGGGTTTCAAACACAGGACCTATGTTGCTATGTTGGCCTATTGCTTCCCTGGTATCCTGCCAGCCTTCAGCAATGCAATGTTACCAACATTTTTCAACCGTGTCATTCAGACCCAGCATAGTCACCTTGCAAAGAAAACAAATGCAAAACCGGCAGCCATCTGCAAGATGCCAGGTTTGTTTTTTTTTTCCTGTGTAGCATTAATTATTTTTTTTTCCTTTTTTTCCTTCTGCCTTTGGGGCCCAGGAACCCAGATTTGGTTTTGGGTCTAGTGGTTGTACCCTAGCCTAGCGTGATCAAAGCTGAGGCAGAATCGCCATGAACTGAGTTCAAGCTCTGTGCTGGACAAAATATAAATAAATAAATACATTCATACATACATACATACACACATACATACACACATATATACACACATACATACATTAAAATATTTGAAATATTATGAGGCCCCTTGGCTTGGAATTCATGACCTTTTTTTCTACCAGGCCTGGATTTGAACTCAGGGTCTGGATAAATCTGCAGCACTGTGGGAGATGGGGAAGATCACCGTGCTGTAAGACAAGAAAGTCAGGCTTGTTCCTAGGTCCTGAACTCAAGTCCTAGCTCTCAAAAAATAATATTCGTATACATGCTTACTGCATTTTGCGGTTAGTGTATTCATTTTATTTTTGTGTTTTATTTATTTCTTATGTATTTTAGTGAGTATGATTACACATATAACATTTTTTGCATCCTATTACATAAGAAATAGATTTGCCTCTGTATTCTACATCATTCGTGAAACCCAGGACTTTCACCAATAAGGAAAACAAGTGGGGCAATTGGCTTTCCCACCAGGATTCAGTTGTTGGCAATTCTGTGACTTGAACTCAGAGCCCAGCAGGTCCACTTCATGAATGGGTAAATGTTAGCACATCAGTCTCATGCAAGTGAAGTTGATGGGCAAATTTGAGGACCTGAGATTAAGTCCTAGGAATGGCCAATATATAAACAGATAGATGTTTAGATTGCAGTGTGTGTCTGTGTATGTGTGTGTGTGTGTGCATGTGTGTGTATTTACATATGTATATACATCTATAAGTGAATAAAGAGAGACAGATAGACATTTATGTAGATTCTAGTGTATAACCCTATATGAAGTGTGATGTCTATATCTTATTTTCTTATATTCTATTACTACCAATTATTTGGTCTAAAATTATGCCTCCATTAATTAATCACGGTAGAAGACTTAATAATTTATTAATCAATGACCTATATTTATTGCATACAATCTTATACTGGAATGACTAGCTAATTAGAAATTCAATTAGTACATTTCAAACATTCTATTAGTGTTCCTATATATAGGAATGAATTTCCTAGGATCTTCAGCCATGTGTAAGTGGCAATCTCAGGATTGAACTCAGGGCCCAGGTGTCTGAGTTGGACTCAGGCTGCCAGCCTGCCAGCCTTCAGCCATGGAAGGTCACATACAATTTTCAAGCCAAGTCACTGAGACCCAGGAAACCAAGGAAAAACTGTTTTGTAAATTCCTGTTTTTTTTTCCTTCTCCATTTTGTTGGTTTGATGTATTTTTGCCAGTACTGAGAGTTGAACTAGTGCCTAGGATTCCTGTGTCATCGCACCCCAGCCTAGGGTAATCATGGTTTAAGACACAATAAAATGCTTCCTAGAGCAAAAGGAGCTCAGGGAAAATGTCTAAGCTCACAGTTCAAGCCTCGGTACGTGCCACACACACACAAAAAATGAGCCAGTAACTCCATGTGTCTGTGAATGTATGAATGTATTTGTATCAGTGAACATCCAGACTTTCTATGTACAAAGGCACCCAGCTAGCAAATTCGCTTTGAATAGAATGATTTCATAGCACAGACAATACTTTGGAGACAGTGCATGCCCGGGGGCTCCCCTCACTGTTCCCAGAGTAGCCTGAGGGGTTCTCCATACCCAAGGCTGCTGGAGGAACTCTGCTTCATTGTTGGAACAGGCAGAAAAAAGGCCTCACTCCTGTACAGCTGTGTAACAAACAATTCATCCAGGCCAATTACTGAGAATGAGTGTGGGCAGGCTCTGAAGGTCAGGAGAAAAAGGCCACTTTTTACCCCAAGCTCTCTCTCTCCGCAGTGCTCTGTTTTGACAGGAAAACTTCATTTGTGCCACATCCCGGGGCAGGCCAAGTTCCCTGCACTCATCCTGTCTTTATAAGACTATGTTTCAATGTTGAAACAAACTGCTACCATTAATTCAAGAGTGCTCCTGGTAGACAATTAGGGAGCTAAACCTAATGAAATGATTCATTATTGGCAACGATGCCTCCGTGTGTGTGTGTGTGTGTGTGTGTGTGTGTGTGTGTGTGTGTGTGTGTGTGTGTGTGTTTACACCAATCCTGGTGCTTGAACTCAGGACCTAACCACTGCAACTGTTTCTCTGGTACAAGGACAGCACTCTACCACTTGAGCCACAGAGCCACTTCAGGGATGAGGTACTTTTCTAGGGATGAGGTACTGAGGATTCAAACCCAGGGTTTCACACATGCAAAGCAGTCTACCCCTAAGAAACATTCCCAGCACTCCACTTCAGGTTTCTTTCTTTTTTTGTAAGTTGGAGTTGTTCAAGTCTGGGTCTGGGTGCTGTCTCTGAGCTCTTCAGCTCAAGTCTAATGCTCTACCATTGGAGCTTCAGCACCCCTTCAGGCTTTCTGTCAAAGAATTTCCAGCTCAGGCTGGCTTTGGACTGTGATCTGGGATAGTGTTGAACCTAGATCCTCAGCTTCCTGAGCAGACAGGATGATAGACCTCAGCTAAAGACACCTAACCAGTGACACTTTGCTGCAAGGGGGACCTTGGCTCCCCATGGTAGAAAGTTAGCCATGAGCCCAAGAAAAAAAAATCAGCACCTAGGTTCTGAGTTCAAGGTTCATGATGGAGAAAACTAAACCAAAACAATTGTCTGCAGGGGACAAGTCACTAGAGCTCAGTATATACAGAAATTTGGCCCTACCTTGGGGACATATCCGAGCCTCAACTTTCTCATCTGCACAATCATCTTACTTGTGTAGCTCTTATAAGGACCAGATAAATGAATACAACTCGTGAAGGACTCAGCACATTGCACCATGAGAAGGACTCAGCACACAGTACCCCATGAACGACCCAGCTCCCCATGAACAACCAGCACCCCAGGGAGGACTCATCACATAGCTGTATCCCACAAACTGTCATTAGATTTAGGTTGCTTTCATCAGTATCACCATTCTTTCACAAACAACACAAGTTCACATCAAATGTTTTAGATGTGAGGAGGGTCATCAGCCTCGGGGATTGCACTCATAGGTTGGAGGTCCTGTCCTAAGAACTTTTCCTCAAGGCGAGAGCTCTAACACTTTGAGGCACAGCTCAGAGTCTCCCAGACTTCCTGCCAGGGCTGAGTTTTCAACCCACCAGTGTCTGATCTCATCCCCCAAGCAACTAGAGGTAGGAAGCAGTGTCTGGTTCCATGGTGCTGGGTTGTATCTGTTCACTACTAGCTAAGTCAGGTTAGTTGGCAGCTGTCAGCTTCATACTCCCAGCTTGCTCTGTGATGAGGTATTTGAAATCCTTGCCTTGCCTTCTATACTTGCAGTCAGAACATTCTAACTTGTTTTTGGATCCAGTCCTGGGGCTTGAGTAAGGGCCTAGACACAGTCCCTAAGCGTTCATGCTCAAAGCCAGTGCTTGACTTCTTGAGTGACAGCACTATTTCCGGCTTTTTCTGTGCATGTGATAGTGTGGAATCGAACCCAGGGCTACATACATACTAGGCGAGCACTCTAGCACTGAACCTCAGGAATGACAAGTGTAGAAATAGATATGTAGATTGTTACATATATATATATATATATATATATATATATATATATATATATATATATAATGTGTGCATATATTATGTATGTATGTATAAAACAAGTCAGAGATGTATGTATATTTAATTATACTTACTATATTACTACCAATTATCAATAAATCATTCCTTCCTTTATTTAAGTATTATGGCTGAATACATAACAAAGTATTAATTGAAAATTAGTCAATGTACTATAATTATTGTGTATTATTTTATAATATAATCATACACTAACTACGAATGTAATTGTTACTTTACAACATTCTATTCATATGGATGTATATCAGAATGTGTTTCTTAGGATCTCCCGCTATTCATAGGTGGCAGTCCTGGAATTCACACCCTGGGCCTAGGTTGCTGGCTTGGCTATGGCTTCCCTGATAGATAGCCCACCAAACTTCAGCAGTGCAAGGTAATGTACACTTTCCGGGCCCTGTGAGTTAGACCCAGGATGTTTCCAATGCAAAGGAAAAAACAATGTAAAAGTGGCTTCTAGAACTTCCCAGTTTTATCCTTCTCTTTTTTTCCTCCCTCTCTTTTTTTCGGTTTTGGGGTCAGAACTCTCGGTCTGGGTGCTGTCTCTCAACTCTTCAGCTCAGGGCTGTTGCTCTACCACTTGGGTCATAGCACTACTTCAAGCTTTTTTATGCTTATGTGGTGCTGAGGAATCGAACACAGGGCCTTATGCATGCAAGGCAAGTACTCTATTTCTGAGCCACCTTCCCAGCACTTATTGTTTGCCAGTCCTAAGATTTGAACTCGGGTCCTAGGATCTCAGGATGGGCTGTGGGACCAGAGGCTGCATCCCAGCCTACGATGATCGAAGCTGAGGCAGAGTTGCTCCAGGCCTGGCCAAAAAGTTTAAGGCCTTGGCGTGGAATTTGCACCATTTTTCTGGCAGGCCTGAGATTTGAACACAGGGTCTAGGTTACTCAGTGGCACTATGGGGAAGAGAAAGCTCACCATCGTTGAAGACAAGAAATTCAGCCCAGTTTATAGGGCCCAAATTCAAGCCCCAGTACTGAAAAAAATAATATTCATATATGAGATCTATTTGCATACATGGGTTTACTCCATATGACATTTATTACCCTTATTTTTTTATTTTATTGAGTATTACTACATATATAACATTTATTTCATTTATTACATCTTATCACATGGGTTTATTTGCATATGGATTATACATCATACTGAGACCCAGGACTTTCACAAAGAAGGAAAAAATGGGTCAAAATTGGCTTCTGACTCCACATATAAAATTTTGGCCATGGTGAGATTGGAACTCACAGCCCACAATGCCCAATTCATGAAAGGGAGAGTTGTAGAACAAAAGGCTTTGGCAAACTGAGCTGCCAGCCAGTTCTGAGGGCCTGGGAACAAGCTTTGGTAGTGGCTGATAGATATAGATATATATCTATATCTATAGATATAGATATAGATACAGATATAGATATAAATAGATAGATAGATCGATTGATAGATCAATCGATAGATAGATAGATGTATAGCTTGCAATATATATGAGAGAGACAATGTGAGGATATTAAATTATATATATTATGAATTATTATTAAATTATGCCTCCATTTAATGAAGTATCATGGTTGAATACTTATTAAAGCATTAATGTAAAAGTAGTCTGTATTGTTTAATTAGGAGAATCATAGCATGGTGCTGGAATGGAAGACATAATCCACTACTTTTTGTGTGTCATTCTATACGAGAAACATGAACTAACTGCAAATTTAATTGTTAATTTTATAACATTCCATTAGGCATTCCCATGGATAGGAATGTTTTTCTCAAGATCTCCCTTCATTTGTAGGTGGCAGTACTGGCATTTCAACTCCAGTCCTGGGTATTTTACTTCGAAATGCTAACCATTGGAATGACACTGTGAAGATTTCAGTTTGTCACAATGAAAGAAACGAATGAGAAGAAGAAAAGAAAGCCAGGTGTCATTTGCTTCTGCCTGTAATCCTAGCTCTTCAGGAGGCTGAGAGGTAGAGAATGCCATTATGAATTCTGCCATGACAGGAATGTCCACAGCACTCTTATTTCTGAGGGATCACAGGGATAAAATATCGCCATGAGTAGGGCTGTGGCTCAAAAGCAGATTGCTACCCTGGAGCAAAAGGAACTCAGGGAGAGTGCCTAAGCTCATAATTCAACCCCCGGACCTGCAAATACAAATTAAAAAATAGTAACTCCATGTCTCTGCATGTAAGTATGCATGCATTTCTATCTGTTAAGGTCCAGAGTCATTATGATGAAAGGCACCCAGCTAGGAAATTTGCTTTGAATAGAATGATTTCATTGCACAGACAGTGCATTCAAAACAATGCATGTTCCAGGGTTCCCTTCACTGTTCCTAGTGTAGTCTGAGGTTTTCTCCAAACTACAGGTTGCTGGAGGAAGTCATTTTTGGAATAGGCAGACAAAGGCCTCACTCCTGTACAGCTGTGTAACAAACAACTACATCTGGGCCAATTAGTGAGGAGAATTGTGGGCAGGCTCTGAAGCCCAAGAGCAAAAGACCTCTTTGTACCCCAAGCTGTCTCTCTCCCCAGTGCTGTTTTGACAGGAAGCCTTCATTTTTGCCACCTCCCATGGCAGGCCAAGTTGCCTGCACTTGGTCTGTCTTTGTTAGACTACGTTCCAGTGTTGAAATAACCTGGTACAATTTATTCAAGGATCCTTCTGGCAGACAGCAAGGAAGCTGAACCTAATAAAATGATTCATTATTGGCAATGGTGCCTTTCTAGGTTTCTGTAAGCTTGCTAAATCTTAGCACATGTGTAATATCACAATGCTTCCTGTCATTTAGGGCTCGTGAAGCTCATCAAGTTTTGAAAACTTTGACCACTCCTAGTTGGGCCCTTGGTGGCTAGGTTTTGGGGTTGAACACAGGGCCTGGGTGCTGACCATAAGCTCAGAGCAAAAACCAAATGGGACGTTTCATTTCCATTGTGACATTACGGATCACATTGTGCCATCCCAAAACTATCATGACTTCTTATCACCTTTGAAAACACTCATGGCCTCTGTGACATCACAGAACCATTTTGTATCTATATCCTCATGGGAACTAATGACAACTGACATCAGACATACCATTGAAACATAACAAATCCTTTCTGACATCATAATTGTGACATCATGTTGCCATTATGACACCATCAGCTCATTTTGACATATAAAACTATAATGGCATCATAGCTTTGTAACATGACATTGTCATTCTAACGTCATAACACTTTGTGTTTGCCTATGATGTTATTTGATTCTATTTCTAATGTAGCATGTCGGTTTATCTCAGAAACTCATTGTGAATTCATGACCATTGTGATATCACAATGCCTTAGTAGCATCACATTGCCATTGTGATGTCACATTGCCAAATTGATGTCACAAAGGGATTTTGATGTGACAATGGTTGTTTCTGATATCAACCCACATGCCACATTTCAAATACAAGGAAATCACAGATTAGGTATTCATAATGTGACTATGATATCACAATGACATAATGGCAAATGTTTAATGTCATTGTCATTTTGTGATGTCACCATAAGCTAAAGATTTCATAACAACAATGTGATGTCAGAATTGTTATGATGTCACACAAGGTTTATGATGTTATAATGGTTATGAGGTCACAATGTGTTTCTGTAATCAACTGATATGCACATTTGAAATAGAATGAAATCACAGAATATGCATTCAGAATGTGTCTATGACAGCAAAATGGCAATGCGATGTCATAAAGCTATGATGTCACTGTAGCTTGGTGATGTCGCAATGAGCTGATGGTATCATAGCAACAGTCTGATGTCACACTGGTGATGATGTCACAAAGGGTTTTTGATGTTACAATGGCATGACAGATCTTAATTGACATTAGTTTAAAGTGAGGACAAGAGAATGAAGTCACAATGACATACACAAATGAGCTGTGATGACACAAACGCCATGATTTTTGTCAAAAGTGCTAAAGTTCCTGACAGGCTTTGTTGTTAAAGTATTAATGATATAAAAATGGGTTAGTGATGTCAAAACTAGTTTGTAATATCACATCTTATTTCAAGTTTCAATTGCTACAAGTTCATAATGATACAATTTCACAGAAGGAGCTTGATGTCCCAAAGGCCATGAATTTTCTTTTTTTTTTTTTTTTTTTAGGTTTATTCAGTAGACCTGCTGGGACCAGGCAAGGTTGGCACTCCACGTGGCTGGGAAAGAGAGGAAAGAGCTAGAGCACAGAGAGAGCAGAGAGAGCTAGAAAAGAAGAGCAAGAGCTAGAAATGAACAGAGAGAGAAAGAGAGAGCAAGGCCATGAATTTTCTAAGATGTGATGAGATCATAATAGGTTTGTGAAAGCATGATGGTACAGTAATATCACAATTGCAATATGATGTCAAATGATGTCATAAGAGAGTTGTTATGTCACAATTAGTTGGATGCCATTATAGTGATAAGTTCAAAATATTTTTGTGATGTCACAGTAGATTGTTGATGTGACAATGGCATTCCAGACCTCAATTGTCATTAATTCACAATGAGTATATAAATTTAAAACAGGCTTATGAGGATTCCAAAGCATTTGTTGGCACAAATGTGATGAAGTCAGAACAGATTTGTGATGTGACAATGTGACACAATGGTCATTACATCTAGCAGTGTGATGTCACAATATTCAGGATGTCACAATATTTCATGTCATACCTGAAATAATATGAGGTCAAAAATAGATTGAGCTCTCAATGGGCCTAACAACACAGTGGCAACATGTCACAAAACTTATCAGGACAGGATATGTTAGAATTTTCACAGTTGTTTAGAGATATAACAATGG
Source organism: Dipodomys spectabilis (assembly GCF_019054845.1). Taxonomy (NCBI): domain Eukaryota; kingdom Metazoa; phylum Chordata; class Mammalia; order Rodentia; family Heteromyidae; genus Dipodomys; species Dipodomys spectabilis. The sequence goes on from NW_024870810.1 coordinate 718,368, forward strand.
CAAAGTTATGTCACAAAGGGATTGTGATGTCACAATGCTTATGAAGTCGAACTGTGTTTTTGATACGAACCCACCTGCCACATTTGAAATATAATGAAATCACATAATAGGCATTCATAATGTCTATATGATGTCACAATGACAACATGATGTCATAGTGGTATGATGTCATTAAAGATTTGTAATTTCACCATGAGCTTATGTCATAATGACAATGTGATGTTACATCAATGATTATATTGTGAATCCTTTGTGATATTACATTGGCATACCTGATCTCAGTTGACAATGAGGATATGGATAACAATGAGACTGTCATGTCACAAAGGCCATTTGATTTTTTTTGCCTGTAATAACATGATTTATAATAATCAAGAATGGAAACTCAATGCCAATAAGCAGATGAACCCATAAATCCAATACAGCCTGAATATTATACAGGAATATTGTACATAGAATATTACACAGTTTCAAACTAAAAGGGAATTCTTATGGTTCACCAAAGACAAACACTGAAAATGTTATTTCAAGTACACTGTCAGTCACAAGAAAACAAACACTGAATGTGCATTAGAAGGTGGAATTGAAAGTGTAGCTTACAGAGAAAACAGGATGACAGCTGTTGGGGGTGGAGGAAGTGGAAAGGTTAGGAATTCTTGTTTGGTAGGGAAAAAAGTCACTAGAGATGGCTGGAGAGTTTGTCTTACAGTAATATGAATGCGCTTAATAACCTTTACCTGTCCTCTTAAAATGGCTAAAATGCTATGTTCTTTGTTTAATAAATGTTTCCAGTGGCCTTTCTTATGTTAAATGAAACAAGTAAGATGTAAGTCATCCCTGCTCTGTGAAAGTGGTCACTGCATACTGGAAAGCACAGGAAGGGACAGGATGAAGCTCCCCAGGGAGCATGGAGCACACAAAAGGAATCACCGTGGTTCCTCTTGGGCATAGCTAACAGAACTTACCATACACTGCAAAACTGCCCAAGTGGGCCATTTGAATTTTCAAAGGTGCTAAAGATGTCATAATGGGTTTGGGAGGTCTCAAGGTGATTGTAATATCACAACAGCAAGGTTTTATCACAATGGCTTTGTGATGTCACATTGGTGATGAGGTCACAATGGACAGGACAGGGTTGTGATGTCACAACAGGTTAATGATATCACAATGACACTGTGATGTCGCAAAGGATTTTCATGTCACAAGGCTTTGAGGTTACAATGGATTTCTGATATCCACCAATATTGCTCGCTTGAAATATAATGAAATCACAGAATAAGCATTCACACTATGTCTATAATGTCACTCTGACTTGTGATGTCATAATACTATGATATTTATGTTTAGTGATGTCAAAATGGCATGTCTTATGTTATTAGTCATTAGATTACCATGAGGATCCCAAAGGTTGCTATGTGCTGAGTCCTTCAAAAGGTGCATATTGCTGAGTCTATTACACAGGGTACTTTGTGCTCTTTTTTAAAATGTGCTGTGTGCTATCATCCCAAATGGTGCTATGCTCTGAATCCTTCAAAGGTAGGTATCCCGAACAATCACACACGCACGCACACACACACACACACACACACACACACACACACACACACACAAACATGGAGATCACCGTGCACCTATTGGTGTGTGGGGTGGAAGGAGAAGAGTCCCACAGCAGTTGGGCTGAGGGGAGATTTGATCCCCCAAGCAGCTGCTGCTGGGGTTGGGGGAAGCCTTGACCTGAGGTGAGGCTGCTTCTGTCATGGCCTGGTAGCGTTAGGGCAGAGTCAGGACAGCACAAATCCAGGGATGGAGGTGTGGCCGAGGCGGGGAGGAGGCATGACCAAGGGGAGGACAGGGCGTGGCTGAGGGAGCACGTAGCTGCTGCAGCAAGGAGCACACTGGGCTGGCCACTTGCGCAGCAGAGGCAGGGCAGCCAGGAAGAAAATTAGGGGCAGAGAGAGAGCAAAGAAAAGAGCAGGCACATGCACCAGAGGAGGCAACCTCAATGGCTGGCCTCTGTTGCTGTAGGAGCACGGGTCTGGGACAGGAGCATAGAGCACACAAAGCCAGTACATCAGGCACATCCCTAGCACAGTTAAGGCTGGTTGTTTCCAAGGGGAAGGGTCTGACCCTGGAGAAGGGCAGAGGTGCTTTGTGTTGTGTCATTAGAGTGGTGCTCTCCTTTTGTGAGAGCCCTTGTTTCTGACAAGGGTACGGGGAATGAGAACCCGCGTGCTCCAGCTTCTACATTGTCCCAGATGAGGAACCAACAAAATTAGGAGAGGCACAACTCTGTGTCTGTGTGAGTGTGTGTATGTGTGTGTCTGTGTGTGTGTGTGTGTGTGTGAGAGAGAGAGAGAGAGAGAGAGAATCTTTCTCCTTGTACACCCTGACTGTGCTCAGGTGAGTGATCAGTTGGCAAATTGCAGGTGCTGAATGGATAAGTCTTCTGTCACCGTTCTGGATTTGTGTGTGTGTGTGTGTGTGTGTGTGTGTGTGTGTGTGTGTGTGTGTGTGCGTGTGTGTGTGTGTGAGTGTGTGTGTCTGTGTGTGTGTACGTTGGGATAGCAGGGAGATGAGAGCAATGAAAATATATGTAAGTCATCATGTCTAAAAACAGCTAAAGCATTTTATTTCTGTGTGTGTATTTGTTGTTGTTCTTTTTTCAATACCAAGTATGAGCATAGCCACAATTTTTGTTTCCTCCTTCACAGTTTCTTGGCTCCTTTATGGGAAGATTTCAGTAGACATTCCTTTCTCCTATTTCCACCTCTCTCTTCCCCCTTTCCTATAGCCCACATTAGATGCTGGGCCTGCATGTGCCTCCCCTAGGTGACCTGTGTGAATGCTGGACTAGAGTGGATACTGCTGGACTAGAGTGGACACCTGTCCTTCTATCCACAGCCAAATGTTTGGTGAGGCGAGTGTGACCACAGTCACAATCTTCCAGCCAGACACTCTGCTTTTGTGTTTATAGTTAGAGCTAATTCAAGGGTTGGGAATGTGTCTGCCAAACAAAATTAGGGAATGAGGTGAGGGAGAGGGTAGGACAGGGGCTGTGAATCTATGAGGTTTTGGGGGCTGGCATAAGTTGTGACATGGCAGATGGTTCACCCTGACCGAGGATGACAGGGGAACCTTACCTAGGGCATTTATGGTTTCTGTGGGCATCCGGGCACAGGGCTCTGGGCCTGCATTGGTGGCATGGATTCCCTCCTGGGGCATTGCACCAGTTTTCTGACTCCTCCCTGGAGTCCTGCAGACTCCAATCTGTGTCCACCTTGGCCTGTTTCCAGCTGGGAAGTGGTACACAAGTCCATTCCCCCTCCTAGAGCCTTCTCCATATCAGAAGGTGGCAATTAGCTAGGGCTCACTGAATGCCTGTTTCTGCAAACTGCTGTAGGCTGTCTGGAAGGAAAAGGGGACCACTGACTTGGGAACACTTTAAGTTGGATTGAGAAAAATTAAATGCCACGTTTTCCAGGGTATTTCTTTTATTTAAGTTGGTAATTTTCACTAACGCCTGGGATTATGAGTCAAATTAGATGGATGATTTCAACCGTCAAAATATGATTTTCAGAGGTCAGGAAGATGGCGGAGGAGAAGCTGGAGGCTAAACGAGCTCTCCCATAGAAAGAAGTTTTAGAGTTCTAATGAACACTCCTAAGCCAGAGAATTACACCAAGTGTGCCATCACAGTACAAAGAGTTTCGCCAGAAAGGGAAAATCCAGGCAAAGAGACAAATCTGAGCACTTACTGGCAGCTGCGGCCGCAGCAGCGGTGGCTGTAGCCACCATATCTTCAACACAGAGTCCGGGTCAAAGGTGTCAGACACAGCAGGTAAACAGATACTACTTAACACCAGCAAGAACTGACAAGGAGCAGATATCTTCACCCTGCAGATCTCAGACCAGGCACTACCCAGGGACCAACCCTCAGGCGTGTGTAGAAACCTGACATCCTAATTCCTGAAGGAGCAGAGGAGGGAAGGAACCCATCCCCGACCCTACTACAGGAGATCTCCGCCTTTGATACTGACAAAAGCCAGGCTGAGCTGCCAGCTCCAACTCAGGCCTTGGGAAAAAACAAGACAGTCATTTAGCAGGTCACAGGAACCTGCCCAGACCTGCAAGGCACAACTGCTCCCAGGAAAATGTCATCCACCCCAGGCAGAGGAAAATCTGCCCCCAGGAGTGGCTTTCTTCACTTGGTAAACAGAGCCAGATGTTGCCCCTCCCTACAGCAACCTAGACAATCCATTGAAATTCAGTAAACATAAACCCCAAGAAAGGCTCCAGGCTGGGCTCTGTGACTGTCTCAGAAGCTAGCCCCTCAGGGAAAAGCTACTGTTTGCTGAAAAGCCTCAACTCTATCCAGAACTTAGCCTCAACACAGCATCTCCAAACTAGAGGAAAAAGCCATCTCCCTCTTTTGTGATACTCAAAAGAGATCCCCCTCTCACAGAACTAGCCTGGGAGGAGGATCACAAAATCCTGGGTAAAGCAGAGCATTTTTTGCTTGCCCAAAAAACTGATTTAATAAACCAATCAAGCCACAGGAAAACCAAACACCACAAGCAAACCAGAGACTCCACCAAGAGACTGGTTATGGACACAAGGGAGATACAGAATCTTTCCATCCCCTCCCAAAAAAAAAAAAAAAAATCAAAGCACTTTCTTTTTTTTGCATCTTATTTTTATTTTTTTTTTAAATTTTTAATTTTAAAAATGTTTTTTCAATTATTTTTTCTTTTCTTCCTTGTATAATTTTTATTTTAGGTGTATATGTGTATGTGCTTTTTAAAATCTCTACTCACCTTTTGATCCTTTCTTTCTTTCATTCTTTTCTCATTCTTTTCATTTCTTCTCTTTCATTCTTTTCTGCGTGACTTAATTTCTGTTCTGTTCACCCTCAAATATAACCGTCATCAATTATTAAATCTTATCCTTCATTGTGTCCATACTTAATCCAGAAATAACTCAATTCCAAACCTCTTAGACTTAAATTACTTAATAGCAGTATTACCTCTTTATACCCATATAATATTTTTTAACATTTTTATTTTTCTAGTTTTTCATGTCTCCTTTCTATCCCTCTCCTCCTCTCATCCCATCCTCATTCTTCTCTGAATACTACTTCTTCAAACTTACAGTTTTTAAGGGTTTAACTTTTTTTTTGGAGGGGGTCCGGTCGTGGGGCCTGAACTCTGGTCCTGGGTGCTGTCCCTCAGCTCAAGGCTAGCACTCTACCACTTGAGCCCCAGCGCCACTTCTGGCTTTTTTCTTTTTGCTTATGTGGTGCTGAGGAATCAAACCCAGGGCCTCAGGCATTCAAGGCAAGCATTCTACCACTGAGCCAACTTCCCTGCCCCCTAACTTTTTAATTTAAAATTTTTGTTTTTCCTTTTTTTCTTGTCTCTTTTTTCTTTTTCTTCTCTCTTTTTTTCTTCTCTCTTTTTTTCTTTTTTTACTCTCTCTGCTTTGGGATTAGGATATGGTTAATTCCACTCTCCCTCACATTCCCAAATCCCTCTAATCCTATTTTCCCCACATTTTCCCTAAACCTAATAATTTCTGGTTGTCAAATTCTCCTTTGCTATTCTTAGGCCATTAAGACATAGTTGTTTGATGTTCAATAGATTGTATCTCTTGAACCAGATTCTATCTGCAGATTTTGGACTATGCAACTATGGACTTTGGTTGATGTTTACTTTAAAATAGTGTTCTAGTAGAAAACTGGTGTTATTCTCATCCCAAATAGGCAGAACAAGCTGGAAAAACACAAGAAAAATAGCAAGCCCGGGGTTCTCAACTCCCACTCATGACAATCAGGGGACAGAACAGATAATGAATAATCCAGAGGAGAGTTCCAAAAAGCTGTATAAACACTACAGTTAAACAGGGTAAGTAGGGCTGGGAAGATGGCTCAGTGGTAGAGCGCTTGCCTTGCATGCCTGATGCCCTGGGTTCGATTCCTTAGCACCACATAAGCAAAAAGAAAAAAGCCGGAAGTGGCGCTGTGGCTCAAGTGGTAGAGCGCTAGCCTTGAGCTGAAGAGCTGAGGGACAGCGCCCAGGCCCAGAGTTCAGGCCCCACGACTGGACCAAAAAAAAAAAAAAAAAACAGGGTAAGTAAAAAAAGTGAAAACTTGCAAATGTCTCTGTGTGAGCATGATAGGGAGAGAGAGGAGGAAAACTAAAGATCAATACAGGAGTCTCCTGAGTGTGAGGAAGCTACTCAAAGATTGATACAGAAATTACGTGAGCAGATTGAGAACATTCAAAGATAAAAAAAAAGGATTTGCTTGAGAAGGTTGAGATCAAAGAGATAGGAATTGCGTGAGCTGGCTTAGAACAGACAAAGAGAAAGTCAGGAATGGCGTGAACAGGCTCAGAACACTCAAAGAGAACTACTGGAAATGTGTGAACGTGAGGATGCTAATCAAAGAGAAATACAGGAACTGAGAGATGGGGATGAGAATAGACAAAGATCAAAGGAGGCATTTATGAAATCCATAAACAGAGAGCTGAAAGACATCAGTGAGACCGCAAAGGGAATGCTCAGTGGAGCCCTACAGAAGGAATGGGAGTCCAAGGAATCCATAACCAATCAACTAAGTGATTTGAGAATAAACACTGAATACCAAATTAAGGAAGTAAAGAAGTCCTTACAAGATCTAGAACAAAGTTCTAACAAAGAATATTAAGCTCTCAAAGCCAACCAATTAGAAGGAAAAGAAATAAAAAGCAAAGTAGAAAGTCTTGAGAGTAGAATAGACCATGCAGAAGATCGAATCTCGGGGATTGACGACAGCATAGATATTATAGAGAATGAACATGCAACCATCCAACACAAATCCATGAAATATGATAGATCTATTCAACACTTGGAAGATACCATCAGAAGGCCTAATCTGAGTGTAGAGAAGAACCTAGAGACAGAAGTTAATGGTCTAGGAAATTTATGTAACAGCATCCTAGCAGAGAACTTCCCAAACATGTAAAAAGATAGGCCTATTCGATACAAGAAGCTGTTAGAAGCCCAAATAGACCAGACCAGAACAGGACATACCACGGTCACATTATAATCTGTACAGGATCAATTTAGGCCAAGGAAAAGATCTTTAAACCTGTCAAGGAGAAAAGATCAATCGCCTATAAAGGGAAAACAAATAGAATCACCTCAGATTTCTCAGCAGAGACAACCAAGAATACTGTACCCACCTAAACTCTCCTTCATTATGGAAGGTAAAATAAAAATGATCCATAGCAACAAAAAATTGAAACAATATATCTCCACCAAACCAGCCCAACAAAAGATCTTAAAGATGTCCTACACATAGAAAACCAACAAGACCACAATAAAGGCCAGGAAACCATACCCAAGAATCCAAGAACCATAGGTAGAACCCAGTAGCTGCAGCCCCAAATTAGGTGGATAAAATGGCAGGAACTCCCAAATACCTCTTACTCCTATTTCTCAACATTAACGGACTTCACTCTTCAATCAAGCGACATAGACTCTCTATTTAGATTAAAAAGCAAGATTCTTCTATCTGCTGCCTTTAGGAGTCACATCTTGCCCATAAAAACAAACACATTTTCAATGTGAAAAGCTGGAACAAAATCTACCAAACAAACGGCCCCCATAAACAGGCGGGAGTTGCAATCCTAATACCATATAAAATAGATTTCAAATTAAAATTAGTGAGAACAGATAAAGAAGGTCACTACATACACATTAAGGGATCTCTCCTTCAGGAGGACATTACAATTCTAATTATGTATTTACCAAACAAAGGAGCACCCAAATTTATCCAAGAAAAACTACTTTATCTCAAATCTCATATAGATCCAAAGACATTAATTATTGAAGACTTTAACACACCACTATCCACACTAGATAGATCAACACGGCTAAAACTCAGCAGAGAAACTGTAGACCTAAACAACTGCATAGATCAACTAGATTTCACAGACATCTAACAAATATTTCACGCAGCAGCATCAGAATACATATTCTTCTCAGCAGCACATGGAACATTTTCTAAAATAGACCACATTTTAGTCACAAAGCAAACTTGTCCAATTTCAGAAACATTGAAGTCATACCATGCATTCTCTCAGATCACAAGTAAATAAAATTAGAACTCAAAACCAAAAGCCACCAAAGAAAATCCTGTAACACATGGAGGCTGAACAACACACTATTTAATCACCAGTGGGTCATGGAAGAGATTAGAAATGAAATTCAAGTATTCATGATATTCAACAAAAATAAGCACACAAACTACCAGCTCCTCTGGGACACAGAAAAGGCAGTACTCAGAGGCAAGTTTATACCTCTGAGTTTGTACATCAACAAATTGGAGAGATCTGAAACCAACAATTTAATGAGACAGCTGAGCCTACTTGAAAAAGAGCAGGAAGATACCCCCAATCCAGTAGACAGAAAGAATTAATTAAAATTAAATCAGAATAAATGAATTAGAATCCAAAAGAAACATACAAAGAATCAACAAAACAAAGAGTTGGTTCTTCGAAAAAATTAACAAAATTTACAGACCCTTAGCAAATCTTATCAGAGAAAGAAGAGAACACATCCAATTATAAATAAACTCATAGATGCGAATGGAAATAGTACCAAAGCAACCAAGATTCAGAACATTATAAGGGAATTCTTCTCAAAACTTTATGCTAATATGTTTGAGAACTTGGCAGGAATGGACCTTTTCCTAGCAAATATTGTCATGCCAAAACTAAACCAAGATGATTTAAACCATATTAATAGGCCCATATCAAGCATTGAAATAGAAACAGCAATAAGAGACCTCCCATCTAAGAAAAGCCCAGGACCAGATGGTTTTACAGCGGAATTCTACAAGGCCTTCAAACAGAACTCACACCAATACTCCTTCAACTCTTCAATGAAATTGAAAGAGAAAGTGCACTACCAAATTCATTCCATAAAGCTATAATAACCCTCATCCTAAAACCAGGCAGGGACTCATCAAAGAAAGAGAACTATAGACCCATATCTTTGATGAACATTGATGAAAAACTTCTCAACAAAATTTTTGCCAATCCACTTCAATTCATGAAAAAATCATACAACATGATCAAACAGGATTCACTTCAGGGATGCAAAGCTGGTTCAATATACTCAAATCAATTAACATAATTCATCACATCAACAGGAGCAAGGATAAGAAACACATAGTTATCTGAATAGATGCAGAAAAAGCAATTGACAAGATCAAATGCCCCTTTATGATGAAGGTTCTGGAAAAACTAGGAATCCATGTTACCTTCCTCAATACAATAAAGGCTGTATATGACAAACCTACAGCCAGCATTATACTTAATCGTGAAAAACTAAAGTCATTTCCTCTTAACTCTGGAAAGAGACCAGAATGCCCACTCTTTCCACTTCTCTTCAATCTAGTATTAGAATGCCTAGCTACAGCAATAAGACAAGATGCAAACCGAAAAGGGATCCAAATAGGGAAAGAAGAAGTAAAACTCTTCCTCTTTGCAGATGTCATGATCTTGTATTTAAAGAATCCCATAGACTCCACTCCCAAATTACTCAAGCTAATTCAAAACATTGGCAAAGTATCAGGGTATAAAATTAACCTTCGGGGCTGGGAAGGTGGCTCAGTGGTAGAGCGCTTGCCTTGCATGCCTGAGGCCCTGGGTTTGATTCCTCAGCACCACATAAGGAAAAAGCCGGAAGTGGCACTGTGACCCAAGTGGTAGAGTGCTAGCCTTGAGCTGAAGAGCTGAGGGACAGCGCCCAGGCCCAGAGTTCAGGCCCCATGACCGGACCCCTCCCAAAAAAATTAACCCTCAAAAGCAATGGCTTTTCTGTATACCAACAGTGAGAATAGTGTGGCTGAAATTAAGAAAGCATCTCCAATCGTAATAGCCCACAAAAAAGAAAATACCTAGGAATTAACTTAACCAAAGAAGTGAAGGAACTCTAAGATGAAAATTTTAAAAACCTGAAAAAGGAAATCAAAAGAGATGTTAGAAAGTGGCAAAAACTCCCATGCTCCTGTATTGGAAAGATAAACATCATGAAAATGGCAATACTTCCCAAGGCTATCTACAAGTTCAATGTGATACCTATCCATATTCCAACTTCATTCTTCAAGGAAATTGAAGAGACAATCCAAAAATTCATATGGAACAATAAAAGACCCGAATAGCAAAAATGATCCTTAACAGAAAGAACAGTGCTGGAGGAATATTAATACCAAATTTCAAACTCTACTACAAAGTCATAGTAATCAAAACAGCTTGGTACTGGCACAAGAATAGACCTCAGGACCAATGGAATAGAACTGAAAACCAGAGATGAACCTACAGACCTATAGCCATCGAATCTTTGATGAGGGACCTAAAAATGTAAGGGAAGAAAAATAGCCTCTTCAGTAAATGGTGCTGGCAAAATTGGTTAACTACTTGTAGAAAACTAAAGCTAGATCCTTATATATCACCCTGCACCAGAATCAACTCCAAATGGATCAAAGACCTCGGAGTCAAAGCAGACACTCTGAAAACATTATAGGATGGAATAGGAGAAACACAAGGTCTCCTTGGCACAGGCCAAATTTTCTTAATAGAGATCCAGAAACACAAGAAATCAAAGAAAGATTGGACAAATGGGATTGCATGAAATTGCAGAGCTTCTGCATGGCAAAGGACATAGCTTGCAAGATCAATAGAAAGCCTATGGATTGGGAGAAGATCTTCACTAGCCATACAACAATCTCATATCTAAAATATACCTGGAACTTAAAAAATTAAATCTCCCAACAACAAATCCTCAAAGAAACAACTGCCGGATAAATAAGTGGGCTAAAGATTTAAAGAGAGGGGCTGGGAAGGTGGCTCAGTGGTAGAGTGCTTGCCTTGTATGCATGAGGCCCTGGGTTCGATTCCTCAGCACCACATAAGCAGAAAAAGCCGGAAGTGGAGCTGTGACTCTAGTGGTAGAATGCTAGCCTTGAGCTGAAGAGCCAAGGGACAGTGCCCAGACCCAGAGTTCAGGCCTCACGACCAACCAAAAAAAAAAAAAAGACTTAAAGAGAAACTTCTCTGAAGAGCACAGAAGCATGGCTAATAGACACATGAAGAAATTCTCAACCTCCCTAGCCATAAAAGAAATGCAAATCAAAAAAACATTGATATACTACCTCACCTGAGTTAAAATGGTTGTAATTAAGAACTCTAACAACAGATGCTGGAGGGGATGTGGACAGAAGGGAACCTTACTTCATTGTTGATGGGAGTGTAAACTTGTTCAACCACTTTGGAAAGCATATGGAGATTCCTAAAGACTCCACATAGAGCTCCCCTATCACCCGGCAATCCCACTTTTGGGCATTTGCCCAAATGATCACAAACAAGACCACACTAAAGCTACCAGCACGACTATGTTTATTGCAGCTTTATTTACCATAGCTAAGATGGAACCAACCCAGATGCTCCTCAGTAGATGAATGGATCAAGAAAATGTGGTGTATATACACACTGGAATTCTATGCCTCCATCAGAAAGAATGACATTGCCCCATTTGTTAGGAAATGGAAAGACTTGGAAAAATTTTATTAAATGAACTAAGCCAGGCTGAATGAAGCATAGGTCCCATGGTTTCCTTTATTGTCAATAACTAGTATATGTCTGAGTCAAGCAAAAAACGTCAGATAAGTTGATGCTAGTGGAATGAACCCCAAGATAAGTATTCAAATGTATTTTCTGTTTTTTTCCTTTCACGTAATTTTTTCTATCATATTCATAAGATGATTCCTATGTTGCTTTGTATGTGCCTCCCCACAGTATAACCAATACTTTCACTGTACTTGATGTTGGTATAATTTGCAGAGGTGAAGGGAAAAAACAACAAATCGTTAACTAGGGATACATGTGGACCCATTGCAACAATGAGTTGTACACGTTGTTATGTCGAAAAACAAGCTTTACAACTTTGGTGGGGGGGTGGGGAGAGGTTCGGGTGGGGGGACAAGAGGAGTATGGAAAGGGATGGGAAGGGGAAACAATGAGGAGGCAACAATGTTTGATAAGAAATGTACTTGTTATCTTGCCCATGTAATTGTAACTCCTCTGTAAGGCATTCTTACAATAATAATAATAATAAAATTACATTCAAAGCAGCACAGGCAGAGTTCCCAAGCCAGATTGTCTCCTGCTTTGAATGTTGTGCCTTGACTGCCTTTCTCTGCCAGCTGCTGAATCTCCTCCAGCTCTCTCTAAGGTGGGCACCACAGTGGAGGACATCATGGAGAGCAGAGATTGTGACCTGACCATCCCCATCCTGCCAGCTGGGAGAGAGATGATTCCCAGCACCTGTACTGGACTCTAAGATATTCAGAGACCCCAGGCTACCTCAAGGATCCTTTCTCTGCAACATGAAACTTGGGGCGGGGCGGATGTGATGGACTATCATGTCTGGCCCCATGGGGAGGAGAGTAGGCCCCTTGAACCAGACACTCAGCTCAAGGCAACCTCATTCACACCTGAATGGGGAATTGAGTGCCACAGAGCTGGTCAGCCGCTGGACAGATATCTTTGAGAAGATAGACATCACAGAGGCCCCAGAATCCAGCCAGTACACTGTAGCTCACATCCTCGGAGCCAAAATAGATAAGTGAAGTGGCACCAGAAGGCCATGAAGAGGGAGGAGGGAGTACATTGCGAAAGCTACATCAGGCTCTCGCCAACAGAGGATACTTACCTGAATCAGATGGGATTTTTCTGTAGTATTGTCATAGACAGATACTCATTTATTTTTCTACAAACAGTTACAGAGTGCGCCAGGCTTTGTGGGGCCATAGACAATGAAAGCTTCCATGACTAGTTCCACAGAACATGAAGAAACCTTGGTTTGAGCTGGATGGTGGTGCTTCACACCTGCCATCCTAGCTATTTAGGAGGTTGAGATCGGAGGATTGAGGCTTTTGGCCCAGGCAGGAAAGCCTGTAAGACTCTTGTCTCCAATTAACTACCAAAAACAAAACTCCAGAAGGGGATGTGTGGCTCAAGCCCTAAACTGCTAGCCTTGAGTAAAAAGGCTCAGGGACAGCACCTAGGCTATGAGTTAGAGGCACAGGACTGACACAAAGAAAGGACAGAGAGAGAGAGAGAGAAAGTAGGGAAGGACAGAGGGATAAAAAGAGGAAAGGAGGGAAGAAGGGAAAATATGCAAGCCTTTTTTTGGAGTCCCTGGATCAAGGGAGCCAACCATTCACAATTTCTGTGGGGACAGTTTCAAAGACTAAAGCCAGTATGTAGAACCAAGCCACTGACCCCTTAGCAACTTCATGACATCCAGGAGCTGTGTGGTCACCGATTGCAGAGGAAAGTAGCCTGGGATAGATCCTAGGCCTCAGGGTTTTTTTTTTATCATCCCCGACCCCAAGGAGTTTATTTTCTGGTCAGATAAAAAGAAAGTGTCTAAGAGTTAGGGAGGTATTGGGGTGAGGGAGTGTCAAGAGTGGGGAGGCAAGGGATAAGCAGGAAGATAAAGATGGAGGATGATCCTAGGTCAGGTGTATCAGACATTGGAGTCATGATCTTACCTGACAACCTAGACTACCAGTGATAGAGCCTTTGATCCAGCCACGCTGCTATTAAAAGTCTTGACACCTTGAGTTCACCATTGATGACCTGGCCGTTGTTCGCTGCAGGATGCCTGTGCAGTACATCCTTGGGGCTGGGACTTTCCAGGGCTCACTCTGAAGATGACACCCCCGGTGTTCATTCCTGCACCAGAGACAGAGGTAAGCATATCACTGTCACAGCCTGGGAGTGATGGTGGGAGTTGGGACTCATGTCACCCTGACACTTCATAGAGAGGGTGCTAGCGCCCTGTGCCTGCCATTCTAAGAGGCAGAAGTGGATCTCTTTGCTGGCTCAGTCTTTAGTCTAGATGGCAGATCTGGGATTCAGAGAGGGCAGACTGAATGTGGGGCAGGGCTGGGTAGAGGCTGGTGGGAAAACCAGAGGCACTGGGCTCTGAGCAGGGTTGTTTCTTTGATAATACAACACAGGAACACTCCTGGGATAGAACAGCCCTTTTCACCTTGCCAAGAGGGACCTAGAGACCTCCATTCTCCATCCCTTGACCAAAAACCCTTTGGTTCCCATATCATGTGTTTGGATAACTAGATCTCATCTCACTGCCCAGTGTTGAGTCAGGACAGTGAGAGATCCTGATTCTTTGATAAGGTCATTGGATCCTCAGTATGAGATTATACTTGAATGTCCTAACTTGGTGCATGGTCAGTCCCATCTAAGACTGCCATGATGTAGAACAAAGAATCTAGAGAATCAGAGCTGGATAGGGTCTGTTCTGGGAGGCTTGAATATTATGTGTTAGCTTTGAGCTCCGGTGTGCCCACCTGCTTCCCTTTCTTGGGTGGGTCTATGCTAGCAAAAGCTTGAAACTAAGGTGTGTGTCTTGTCTTTGATGCTCAAAGCTAGCACGCTACCATTTGAGCCACAGCTCTACTTCAAGCTTTTTTTGGTGTTTAATTGGAGATAAAAAGTTCTCATGAACGTTGCTGCCAAGGGTGGCATCCAACTGCAGTCCTCAGATCTCAGCTGCCTGAGGGAATAGGATGACAAGCACGGAAAAGCATCTTTGGCTATGTGCCAGTAGCTCATGGTTGTCATCCTAGATACTCAGGAGCTAAGATCTGAGGATCATGGTTCAAAGCCATCTTGGGCAAGAAAGACCCTGAGAGTCTTATCTCCAACAAACCACCAGAAAACCGGAAGGGGTGCTGTGGCTCATGTAGTAGAGTGCTCGCCTTGAGCTGAAGAGCTCAGGGACAGCACCCAGGCCCTGAGTTCAAACACCACAACCGAAAAAAAAGAAAAAAAGTAAAATATGTTTGCCTGCAAAGATGTGGAGGTGTGTGTGGGGGTGCTGTGATTGAGAGACCAGGTGCTGACCTCACTGTACAGACATTTCTAAGAACTCCTCAAGTTTGCCCGTTTGAAGCCACAGTAGGATGGGAGGTGCCTTACCAAGAACACAAGAGGACGAGGCCTGTGGCAGGCAGGGAGTGGTGGGATGGGTGCAGGGGTGGGATTGTTGTATCTGCATTCTCTCCATTGAAGGATGGATTTGGATGCTGGGTGTCAAAGTTTGAAGTTAAGGGTTGCAAGAAGTTTGTGGCCTGACGAATTGGGTTTCCTCTGGGTTTATGAAGGTGGTTGAAGCCTGGGGCTGCCAGTGCTCACAACTGTCATCCTAGCTACTCATAAAGCTGTAAAGACCACGGTTCAAAGCCAGCTTGTGCAAGAAAGTCTGTGATACTTGATATCCAATGAACCACCAGAATACAGGACATGGTGCTGTGGCTCAAGTACTAGAGTGCTCATCTTCAGATGAAGAGCTGAAGGACAACACCCTGGCCCAGAGTTCAAACCCCATGACCAACAATAAACAAAGAGGTGGCCTGATTTTTCCACATAGCAGTGTGTATGGTAGGAAATTCCTTGCTGTGTTATGAGATATTACAGATATGTGAGAGGCTCAATGTTGTGTCTACAGTTATTCTGAGTATGATAGTGCCATCTTCACGCAGGTCAGATGTGATCCTAATGGAAGGAGTTCATGGTTCTGTTCTCAGGAACTGCTGAGGCCGTGGAATGTTCGTGTGTATCTGTGTGTGTGTGTGTGTGTGTGTGTGTGTGTGTGTGTGTGTGTGTGTGTGTGTGTAATTTTCCCTCGTCTTTCTCTGTCCCCTTCCTGGCTGCCTGGCTGCCCCTTTCTGACCTCAGATGGTGACCCTCCTCCACACCGACCTTGCTTTTAGCCCCCTATCAGGGCCTACAATGAGTCCTAAATTGCCAGAGGCCTGTGTTCCAACTTTTCTCTGGGGCCCAAGTCTGGCTGTCCAATATTTGGCCACCTCCAGGGGATTCTGGAAAAGCAGTGCCAGCTGGCATAAGTCTCCCCTGCCTCAGAGGGAGGGCCTCGGTTATACGATGTCCTGTCCTTTTCCTCAGCTGGGCCTCTGACTGCACATCCCTCTCAGCAGGCTTGCAGTGGCTTGGGGAATGGGTGGTTGCTGGTGGCTCTGGCCAACTCGATCTTGACATCTGACTGAAGGTCGCTCAAGCAAGGAGGATCCAGGGCTACATGAGAGGTGAGGCCAAGGTGGCTTGGAAGTATCTGTCAGTGTCTAGGAAATGTAAACGTACTTTATTGCAGGAAAGTTTAACTTCCAGCACCAGCTGGACCTCTCAGGTCTTGCTACACAATTCTGGATACCCAGAATACAGCAGGCACAGACTTTAGATTCTAGGGTCAGGGAACTGGAGGATGAGAGACTTGTATGTCCAATACCTCAATGTTCTGGGGCATTAGTCTTGACCTGGCTATGCCCCCGCTTGTGTATGTTCACTTCTTAACCCATTGTTGGCCACACACCAGCCACTTGTGGCAGTACTATGGAAGGGGCAGGAGTGGAAGTGAGATCTAGGATGAACAAAATCTGGATTTATGGCCTGTGGGGTGGCAAAGGGTGTCTTAAAAAAAAACTTAGAGCTGGAAATCGGGGTCTAGGCACTGTCCCTGAGCTTCCTTTGCTCAAAGGTAACATTCTACTACTTGAACCACAGTTCACCTTTCAACTATTTTACTTGTTTAGTGGAGATAAGAGTCTCATGAACTTTCCTGCCTGGGCTGGCTTCAAGCAGTCATCCTAAGACCTCAGCCTCTTAAGTAGCTAGGATTGCTGGTGTGAGCCATAGGCACCTGCTAAGGGTGTGTGTGTGTGTGTGTGTGTGTGTGTGTGTGTGTGTGTGTGTGTGTGTGTGTGTGTGTGCGAGCACGCGTGCGCGCGCGCATGTGAGTTTACCGGGACTTGAACTCAGAGCCTAGGTGCTATCCTTTAGCTTGTTTGTACAAGGTTGGTGCTGTACCACTTGAACTACAGTAGCTCTGCTTCCCAGGTTTTGGTGACTCATTGGAAATAAGAGTCTGCCCAGGCTAGGTTTGAATCTTGATTGATCCTCAGGTGTCAGCCTTGAGTAGCTAGGATAACAGGAATGAGCCACAGGTGCACAGCTGATAATGGCCTTTCTCCACAGCGGACTGGAATCTCCTGAAAGCTTTTCTTTATTTTTACTGTGCCAGTACCGGGGCTTGAACTCAGGTTTTGGGCTCTGGTCTCTTAAATTTTTCCCTCAGTGCTGGCACTCTACCACTTGAGCCACAGCTCCATTTCTGTAGTTCATTGGCAAAAAGAGTCTCGATAACTTTCCTCCCCTGGGATGGCTTTGACCCACGATCTCTGAGTAGCTAGGATTCTCTTGAGTAGCTAGGATTTACAGGGGTTGAGCCACTGGTGCATTGTGTAGAAGGTTTTCTTAAGCAAGAGTTCTTCCCTGCATTTGCCCTGACTCCTCCATGCAAAGGAGGCCTGAAGGTCAGGAGCTGTGAAAATTAGGCTTCTAGCCACAGGAAATGGCTGGGGTCCATGGAGAAAAGTCAAAGTTAATCTTCCCCTTGGGCCCCATTCTGGGCCCCACCCTCTGCCCTACCTATGACTCAAGTACAAACCTTGACCCACCCTTGAATGTTCTGCTAGACTTGTCTGAGGCCAAACAACCTTCATTCCACCCACACTACCTGCTCTACACCACACATCAGGACCTTTGCCCATGCTGTGTACCTTCTGCCTGAGCCTCTCTATCCTGTTCCACATCTTAGAATTCCTGTGGAATTTTGGCACTGCTTATATCAACTAGTGAATCAAATTTTTCCTTCCCTTCTGCATCATTTTTTTTAAAATATTGAGTTGCTAGAGATGGAACTTGTGCATGCTGGCTGGCAAATGCTCTATATTGGTGTGTGTGTGTGTGTGTGTGTGTGTGTGTGTGTGTGTGTGTGTGTGTGTGTGTGTGTGTGTGTGTGTGTGCCACTCGTGGGGTTTGAATTCATGGCCTAGATGCCATCCCTGAGTTTTTATGCTCAAGGCTAGCATTCTACTACTTGAATCACAGCTCTGGATTTTTGGGTGCTTAATTGGAGAAATGAGTCTCATATAGACTTTCCTGCCTGCACTGGCTTGTAGTTATGATCCTGAGATCTCAGCCTCCTGAGTAGCTAAGATTACAGGGGTGAGCCACCAGCACCTGGCCTCTACCTGTCACCTATAACCTCAGCCCTTCTCTGAGTCCCAGAAGAGTATGTCTCACCAAGGTCACATTTTTTGGGGGGCTTGAACTCAGGGTCTAGGCATGTTCTTGAGCTGTTTTTGCTCAAGGCTACATTCTATCAGTTAAGCCACAGTACCACTTTTGGCTTTTTCTGTTTATGTTGTACTGAGGAATCAAACCCAGGGCTTCATGCTTGCTAGGTAAGCACTCTATCATTAAGCCACATTTGCAGCCCAAGGCTCACTTCTAACAGGAGCTATGAGGGTGGTATTTATTTGAGTACCCTTTTCAGCACAGAAATCGCTGGCCATTTCATATCTTTGCCAGGATTTGGGACCAGCCTGAGACTCGGCAATGAGGAATGATGAATGAGTGATAGCCACCATGCCCCAGAGATCTAAGCTCACATCCTACAGATGGATAGAGAATACGGAGACAAAACCCTCCACAACTCCTACAGCCTGGGAACTGCGGCCTCCCTGGAGGCAGTGGCTGGCTGCTAGATGTTCCAGTGGGACACCTCAGTCAGAACATAATGCACTCGTTGCATATGCCAGCCAAGGCAAGCCTTAGGAGCTTCAGTTATTAAATGGCAGAGAAGGGTGCTTTGTTCAAGCTACTTGCTCAGACTTAGTACTCTCTGAAGCCTTGTCCCAGCTTTTCCAGGTTGGGGGTCTGGGCATGGGCAACCTGCTGAATGTCCATCATCCATACATCATCAATCCATACACAGAGACATGGAGTTACTGCCATCTTTTTTTTTTTTCCCTTTGGCAGATCCGAGGTTTAAATATGAGCATAGGCCCTATCCCTGATCTCCACTTTCTCAAGGAAAGTGCACTCCCCTTGAGCCACAGCCCCAATCCGTGGGGATATTTTCCTGTGATCTCTTAGAAATAAGAGTGTCGGGACTTTCCTGCCCTGGCTGAATTCAAATTGCCTTTCCCTACATCTCAGCCTGCTGAGGAGCTAGGATTACATACAGGAGCCACTGACAACCTGGCCGCCTCCTGCTCCTCCTCCTCCTCCTCCTCCTCCTCCTCCTCCTCCTCCTCCTCCTCCTCCTCCTCCTCCTCCTCCTCCTCCTCCTCCTCCTCCTTCTCCTCCTCCTTCTCCTTCTCCTCCTCCTTCTCCTTCTCCTCCTTCTTCTCCTCCTCCTTCTCCTTCTCCTCCTCCTCCTCCTCCTCCTTCTCCTCCTCCTACTCCTTCTCCTTCTTCTTCTTCTTCTCCTCCTCCTCCTTCTCCTTCTCCTTCTCCTTCTCCTTCTCCTTCTCCTTCTCCTTCTCCTTCTTCTTCTTCTTCTTCTTCTTCTTCTTCTTCTTCTTCTTCTCCTTCTTCTTCTCCTTCCTCTTCTTCTTCTTCTCCTTCTCCTCCTTCTTCTTCTTCTTCCTCTCCTTCTTCCTCTCCTTCTTCTTCTCCTTCTTCTTCTCCTTCTTCTTCTCCTTCTTCTTCTCCTTCTTCTTCTTCTTCTTCTTCTT